>NC_071514.1:69395405-70020405 GCF_027887155.1 Malaclemys terrapin pileata | reverse complement strand
GATAGACTCTCCAAGCTTGAGAGCATTTTTACTGATTCCAGGCGATCCACCATGTATGTCTGGAGCTTCAGACTCAACAACAGCCCACTGATGCCTGAGGTTCCTAGGCCATATGGCCACATGCACGCAGGTAGTTCAATATGCCAGGCTGTGCCTATGTCCTCTTCAGATGTGGCTGAAGTTGGTCTGTCATCTGAGTCGCAACCCCTTGGACGTGCTGGTCTGACTTCGCCCACCAATTCAGGATAATGTGTGCCAGGGTGTTACTTTCTTTCGGCACCCACTGATCAGTACTATAAGTCATCAATGCCTCCTTTATAGATTGGGGAGAACATCTGGACTTGCTGAAAGTTCAAGGCATGCAATCAGAATGAGAAGCTTCTTTGCATATCCGTGTGCTGGAGCTTCATGCCATTTACAATGCCTGTCAGACCTTTCGAGATCACATCAGGGGCTCAGTGGTTGTCATACTCACTGACAATACCACTGATTTGTACTATGTGAGGAGCCAAGTAGGCACACTACAATGTGCTTTATCAGCAGGCAGTCAGGCTCTGGCAGTTTTGCATTGGAAAAACATTACCCCCGTAGCCAGTCACTTGTCTGGTATTCATAGTCATCTGGCAGATCACCTCGGCAGGGGTGGGCTCTGAAGCCCAGCAGTGTGCAATCCATCTCTGCAGTTTGCGGCATCCTGATGGTCAACCGGTTTGCCATGAGAGACAACAGAAATGCCGGCAGTTCTGCTTCCGAGGGTATCTCAATCTGGGCTCCTGGGCTGGTGCTTTTCATCTGAGCTGGTAATCAGCACTCCTGTATGCTGAAATTGGATTGTGCCAAGCTCATTCTTATTGATCAAGCATGGCCAAGACAATGTCGGTTCTCTGACATTAGCTCTTTGCCCTCCCATATCTTTTCCTCATCATTCTAACCTCCTGACTCAGCATCATGGTCCAGTTTTGCATCCAGTACTCCGCTCCTGCATCTCACAGCATGAATTCTGTATGGTTTGTTGAGGAATAGGAACAATGTTCAAAGGCAGTCTGGTAGGTCTTGCTTAACAGTAGGAAGCTCTCCATCAGGGCAGCCTAATTGGCCAAGTGGAACAGATTCTCAATATGGTTGTTAGCCCAGGGAGTTCAATCAAAGCTGGCTTGTGTCCAGGACATCTTGGAGTACCTGTTATACCTTCAGTGTTCTTGTCTTCTGCTTAGTTCATTGAGAGTCCATCTGGTTGCAGTTTCAGCATTTCATCCACCTAGCCAGGGGAAATTGGTGTTTTCAAACTCCATGGCAGTGAGATCCTTGAAAGGAGGAGACACTCCTCTCCACCCACCAGTTAAAGAGCCAGTTCCTTTGTGGGATCTTAATACTGTTTTAGTGGCTCTCATGGGACCTCTATTTAAGCCTCTAGCAACTTCTTCTTTCCACCTTCTGTGTCAGAAAACAGCCTTTCTTGTGGTGATAACATTTGTAAGGAGAGTGTGCAAGTTGCAGGCTTTGATGGCGGAGCCTCACCACATGCAATTTTCAAAAGGCAAAGTAACCCTGAGGCCTCACCCAAAGCAAAGGTGGTTGAACAGTGTTATATATTTACCAGTGTTCTTCCTAAAGCTGCATTCAACCCCGAAGGAACAGCATCTTCATACCTTGAATGTCAGGTGATGTCTAGCTTTTTATGTGGTTAGAACTAAACCTTTCCATTCCTCGCTTCGTCTGTTTCATATGCAGACCGAATGAAGGGTCAAGTGGTCTCTTCACAGACAATCTCCAAGTGGATAACATCATTTATTGTGACAGCATATGAAATAGCCCATGCTAAACCTCCTCAAGGGGTATGAGTGCATTCCAAGCAAGTTCAGGCAACGTCAACAGCATTTCTATGAGGCGTTTCTATATTGGACATTTGCAGGGTGGCCACTTGGTCCTCTTTGCATACTTTTGCTATGTGCTATGTCATTACAGCTGTGTCCAGATCAGATGCAAACTTTGGGAAGATAGACCTGCTGTCTTCTTTAAGTAGACTCTGAGCCCCACGTACTGCAAGTACTGCTTGCAAGTCACCCACATGGAATACGCGGCTGCATCTACTTGAAGTAAAAAGAGTTACCTACCTGTAACTGTTATTCTTCCAGATGTGATACAAATGTGTATTCCACGACCTGTCCTTCATGGCCTCTGCATTTGGAGTCTGTACTTCTGACCTTTTATGTGAGGGAACTGAGGGGATCAAGGCAGTGCAACCTGTATATGGCCAGGGGAGGCTCTACAGCCATAGGGTGAGAGAGCCTCTGCTACAGGTATGTCCCAGCTCCAGATCATGGAATACATGTCTGCATCACATCTTGAAGAACAAAAGATTGCTGTATTTTTCCAGGCAGAAACTATTAAAATTACATAATTTACTAATGCAAATTGTAAATATTAAATTTAAAGTTTCAGTTAATTCTTTTTGGTATGTAAAGACTTAATGTATTAAATCTACAAGAAGAGATGTTATGTAAGCCTTTGTATACTCCGTTTTGTCACCATGTAGCTACTAAAACCCACTACTCTGCTCACATCCATGTTGAAAGAGTTGGATATGTTTTTTGCTTTTACTTTTTATTACGACTGGGTTGGTCATGTGGCATTAGGAGGGCCTTTGGTGTTTTCAGAAGTTTCTGAAAGCAGACTAGGTAAGGCAGCATTTGTGAACCCAGAGAGCAAATTCTGTATACATCATAGTCTTCAACCATCTGTTTCTCCTTTTATCCCTGCCAAGTCACTCTTGAAATTAAGCTCTTTTCAGCTGTAAGCAAATATGTTTGTTTATTTTTTTTATTATAGTCTGTTTAATAGTGGTTTTTTTTTTTTCTCTGATAGCTTTGTCAGCTTGGTGTGATAGGTGAATTTGAGTAACTTTTTCTTGTCTTAATCACACCATCGTCATAGTGGATTTCCTTAGCTTGATGCACCCAGTCCCTCTATACAGTTAGTCCCATTGTGCACAAAAGATGCTACAAATTAATGTTGACTGGGATATAGCACACTGCTTCTCAGGTACTCCAGAAACCATCGACCTTCTTGCCAGGAACTATATGTTCCATATGGTTATACATGCCCTTTCCTCCCCCTCCGCCCCCCAATGAGCTCAATGTATACATAGTCAATACAGCTGTCTTTATACTATTTCTGTAGGATGCCTATCTCCTTTTCATGTGTTTGACATATGATACACTGAGAAGTTATACTGATATCATCTGCATTCTGAGACTGCAGACTCAATGCAAACTGACAATGAGGCATGTTTTGGTGGTGGTGGTGCATGTTAAAAGAGGAGACAGTGTTGGAACAGATATTGAGTTGTACTACTTGCAGTTGGCTTCAATGCAGTCTTTCTAACTTGTGGGCCTTCTCTGTCATTTTGTACACCTGGAAGAGAATGTCTGAAATCCTTTTTCCAGTTTTTGTCACCAGCTGAAACTATTTACTATTCTAGTTTTTGGGATGAAATATTTTATGCTGCTAAATCCTCACCATCTTCATCAATTTCTATTCACATCTATTTTTCTATCTCTGAATTTTGAATATCTTATTTCTCTTTGCTCATTTTCATTTTTAACCAAAAGTGAATGCCTCTTTTTCAGATTTGTCTTCTGCACTGTGTTTTCTTTACTTTCGGCTAGCATACCCTTTATCTCCATTTCTTCTGCCTTTGACATTTTTTTGCAATGTTCTTGAGCTCTGTATTTGTTCCTGCAGAGTAATCCTGTGTGTGTATATACACGTGTGCATGACCATAGGAAACATAGGTCCATTAGAGGTTTGATTACAAGAGTAATCAGCTACAAGCTGAAATACATTTACAGCTATGTATGTAGATATGAATTGCGGTATTTGTCTTAACTTTTTTTCAGGAAGGACAATTGGTTAGAAAGATTGTTCTACAGCTGCCAGAGATTAGATAAGCGTGATCAATCAACCATTCCTCGCAATCTATTGAAGACGGATGCTGTACTTTGGCAGTGGGCTGTTTGGGAAGCAGCTCAGTTTACAGTTCTTTCTAAGTTGAGAACTCCTCTAGGTAGAGCCCAAGATACGTTCCAGACAATTGAAGGTAATGTAAAGAAGGTATATTTTTTATGGTATATTTGGTTTAAGAAATAAAGCAGTGAGCTATTTTCTTAAATTATGTTCAAGATAGGAAAAAATTACTTTCTTTTTCAGCAATTTTCTGCTTTTTTAGACATTTCTTAAAAGTCAAGAAATCAAGAGTTATATAATAATTTTGGAGGCATTTTATGTAGTTTATTTGTTGAAGTACATGTTAATGATTTTAGACTCAATTTTCACAGCTATTTTTATATTCTATAAAGATGTAAATATCTGATTATTTGATAACCAATGTGTTGAAATGTTCTGACCAAATGTTTATAGGTATCATTAGAAGTCTTGCAGCCCACACGTTAAACCCTGATCAGGATGTTAGCCAGTGGACTACAGCAGACAATGATGAAGGACACAGCAGTAATCAGCTTAGACTTGTTCTCCTTCTACAGTACTTGGAGAATCTGGAGAAATTGATGTACAATGCTTATGAAGGATGTGCTAATGCACTCACTTCTCCACCCAAGGTTTGTGTCTTTCAATGCTGACAGTACTGCAAACTGTCCCACAAAAGTGGGAATATTTCACTGTATGTCACTTGATGCTTATCAAGAATCAGATGCCATTCTGAATGATTCCTTGTAATAACTTTTCTATAGAAATGTCCGATATACTACCCTGATTATAAGCCAACAATTTTTCCACTTTAAAAATAAAAAAGCTCAGGATTGCCTAGCTGTTCTCCCTATTGGTGGAACTTACATTGGTTTTGAAAAAGATCAGCTGCAGGCAACTTTGTTTCCAAATATTTTAGGCCTGTGTTCTGATTTTCATTTAACCTTGCTTGTCTAATTTCTTAAAACAAACATGATATATTCCTTCAATTTGTTTTGCCTTACTTGATTTAATGTTATTTACTATTAAACAACTGAAAAGGGAACATCATTTTCTTGAGTAACTGTTTACATAACAGCACAATATCAAACAGGTTGCAGATGATAAAATGAATAACTACTGAATGTGAATTAAAGGTACAGTAGCCACTGCTCTGTTAAGCTATTATCAAAATTACTTATGAAATGTATTCAATTGTGAGGGGTTCAAGGTGCCATTTGTTGGATATGAAATAAAAATTGATGCATTTACAGTTGAATCTATGAAGTATTGGCCTTCATAGAAGCAAATAGCTTTAAAAATTTGAAAGGACCACTTTGCTATTTTCCCATTTCTGCTTAAACAATCTGTAAAATGGCCAAGCTGTTAACATTGTAAATCGTATCGTAATTGCAATGAGTTTTTGCAAGAATTATTTATTTGTTTGCTATTTTGCCTGTCCAGATATGTAATTGGAAGGGTTCCAAAGAAACCATTTCTGTTTGTTGAGAACAAATCCATCCAAATCTGATTGATTATAATATTTGGTAGAAAGTTATTGCACCACTTGTGTATGTTTGCCTCAGAATCTCTATAATTATAATGTATGTTGTAATTTCCCAATGTCAGGTCAAACTGAATTTGGAAGTAAGTCTAGAATTAGTATATTTTGCTACTGTGCAGGGGATCAAATTTTAAGGATCAAGCTGAATTCTTTTCTCCCAGGCTGGCAAGAAGCAGCAAGTCACTGATGAGGCAGAATTTCTCTCTTTTCATCCCTTCTTTTCCCCCAACTTCCAGCCTCTTTCATATGGAAATGTGGTCCTCCAAGAGGCAGGTATTGACAGAGGGTTGAATAAAGCAAAAATATTTCTGAGAAATCATCCATTGTAAGTAGGGCTTCTTAGGTATGGGGGAAAGAGAATTTGAAAGGACAAGTTGAAACACATTTAAATGTAACTTCTTGTAATGGACTTGCTGACAGAAATCTTCCCATGACGATGTTGTTACATTTTAATCATTCTATAGTTAAATTACACCACTTGAAAATTTAGTCAGAGAGGGGAACCCTTCCCGATAAAGATTATGCTGTTCTACATATTATTAAATATTATAATGCATCTATTTTAATTTATACAAAAATTGAAAGTATTGTTTTATAAAACTCAGGATCTCTCTTTTTTTTTTTTTTTTCCCTATTGTAAAGGTTATCAGGACATTCTTCTATACTAACCGCCAGACCTGCCAAGATTGGCTAACTCGGATTAGACTTTCTATCATGCGGGTTGGATTGTTGGCTGGTCAACCTGCTGTGACAGTCAGACATGGTTTTGATTTACTCACAGAAATGAAGACCAATAATATCTCTCAGGTACTGTGTTTTTCAAAATTTAGTAGGCTGTAGAAAAAAAAACATTTCCATAGTATTGTATGTAAACTAAAAGCCATAGGCTTGTTAAAAACTGTATTCTCGAGCAACAGTTTTGAACTTTTACTTATCTATTTTTGCGGGGGTGGAGTTTTTTTCTAGCAAAATAATTAAAATTTGGAAATTCTGTGTGTTACACATTTAGTCAAAGATTTAATAGTAAACAGATGCTGGAGCTAGCTCATATTTTGAACTATATAATTCCCACTGTTTAAGTAAGGAGCCTCTGTTTAAAACTTGCAAAAGTATCAAAAACTTCCAGTAGACCCAGTATTTTTCAAACTTTGTCTGTGGAGCCCTTCCTGGTATTGTGAAAAGCAACCCTTTTCTGACCAAGGTCTGGGATGAGGACTGGAAGAGGATGTGGTCCAGGAGAGGATCTTTCTACAAAATGTTGGCACAATGAGTTGGAAAAACCCACTGTGTTTAGAACCCTTTGTATAAAAGCTGAAGGGTACTGATGACTTGTTCAATAATGTTATTTGACCTTCTTAAAATGTGTGTTTTTTTTAGCAGAAAAGGCTTTCTAGATTTATGCCTCGGTAGTAATTTGTCTGCTGATGAATTTCTGGGGATTTGTGGAAAAGTAACGTCTTTACATAAGTATAGGCCGTGAGCTGGATGCGTTTTTCAGAGGGTAGTGTACAGCGTCTGGTTTTCAAATATTCTTTGCTCTACTCTTTTTGGGAGTGGGGTAACTGACCATTGAGAATACTTTATTAAATATAAACGTGAAATATATTGCATTACATATTTAAAACATTTAACAATGTACGTAGCTTTTCTCTTCAAACAAGATCTGTTAAATTAAGCTTAAACTTCATTTCTAGGGAAGTGAATTAGAAGTGACAATTATGATGTTGGTGGAAGCACTATGTGAGCTTCATTGTCCTGAAGCTATACAAGGACTAGCTGTCTGGTCTTCTGCTGTAGTTGGGAAGAGTCTGTCTTGGATTAATTCTGTAGCTCAGCAAGCAGAAGGACGGTAAGTTGGCACAAGTGACTGGAGAACTGGTCTAAACGTGAGCTTATTTTCTAAATACATGAAGTGCCAATATTTTTATCTCAATTAATGTAAGTTGCTTCATGGATCAAAGCCGCTCTTCTGGTTTCCTTATCTGAACAAGAAGTTCACTTTTAACATGTCTTTGGGAGATGGTTAGCATGTCCTAGAATTTTTTTAAAACAGATGCATAAGGACATCACTAAGTTGTCAGTATTCCAGGATCAGCTGTGCTCTGTTACATTTTCATAAATTCTCTGTAGTGTAGCAGCATTATTTAGCCAGGTTTATGTTGCAAATGATTGTTTAATCTGAATTCTTTTTACCCGGTTTCCTGGCCAGAGGTAGTAATCTGAAGGTTCTTTAAGGATATCCAGATGTACTTTTCAGACCTGGATTTTAACCCTTTTTTTGTGTGTTATGAGTGTTGATCACCTCAGTGGTGATCATCTTAAATTGCAGATAAACCCTGGTCTACACTACAGTGTTAGGTTGACATAAAGCATCTTATGTCGATCTAATTATGTCAGTGTGCACACTACAGCTTTGCTCCCACGGATGTAAGTGCCCTACTACACTGACATAACTTCACCTCCTTGAGAGGCATAGGGCATATGTTGATGTAATTAGGACGACAGTGTCCCTGTAGACGTTGCGTTACTTACATCTATTGGCTGTCATTCTTGTCAGTTTCATGGCTGTGCTGAAGCTGTGAAATTTACAAGAAAGTTGGTTCACAGCTCCCCAACTGAGCTACTGCTTGATCTCTGCTCCCAGCTGAGCTGCCACCCTGCTCCAATCTCCCCCAGACTCCCCACCAGGAGCCCAGCTGTCGTGTCCTCCTCCCCCTTCTCCCTCCCCCCCGCGGTGCTCTCTGCTTGCAACTCGGAGCACGGCTGCGCCTGGCAGGCAGCTCCGCACCTGGCGGGCAGCTCTGCACCCACAGTTTGGTTGGCTGCTCCATTCCCGGGGGAGAGCGGGGATCTGAGAAGCCCAGTGTGGCTGCCCCGTTCCTGGTGTGGAGCCAAGGGGGGGAGGGGCACCTGGGTTCCCAGTGGCGAGCTGGGTTATTGGCAGGGAGCTGTGCACAGAGCTGAGAGCCCTGGCTCTCAGCCCCCAACACTGCCCCTCTTAAGTCGGTGGAAGCGCTCCTGGTGAGGACGCACACCACCAACAGACGAAGGGCAGTGTGGACCTGAACTACTGCAGTAATTACTGCTGTGGCTGTAAGTCAACCTAACATAGGTCGACTTGTTTATAGTTTAGACATGCCCTAAGAATCCGTAGGTCAGTGTGGTAGATTTTAAAAAGTGGGTCAAAATACATACTGAAATTTTCATCCACTTTTGGGGAAACAACTCACCTTTTCACTGTGGAAGGCACTTACTGAATCCCAGAAAGGAAAGCGGAGATACCCTGTTAATTCTTAGGTACATGTGCGGACAAACAAAACTTAGGCAAAAATCTAGAATTTTTATAAGGATTATTGATGTCTGTTTTCTTTTGTTAGGTCCTTCAAATAATGCATATCTTTGTAAGATACAAAGAGTGTTCTTCAGAAATATTTTGTTAGTAATATGTACTATTGCTGTACCAAGACTTACAGAAAACCATCAGTCCTAAAATCCACTGCACTAAACATTGTTTAGCTAATGGACATCCAGTGGTACTGTGTCAAGACAGTTATTACATGTGTGACTCAATAAGCAAAATAATATTTGATATATTATTCAACTATTTGAATAGTCAAAGCTTGCAAATCTGTTGTTATGCAGCATCCTTTCAGATTAATGAGATGTTGGGATATGACTAGTACAACAGGCCACAGTGAAAAAGGAAATTAATGGGACATTTCTGAAAGGAAGATTAGCAGTGAAAAGGGAAATGTTGGTTTACATTGTTTGGTTTAACATTTGTTTTGCAGTACTAGTCAGCCTCTCTATCATGATGATGGTGATCTCATTCTGTTAAGTGCTGCACAAAGGCATAGGATGACAGTCCCTGTCCCTTCTTACAGTCTAAGAAAATATGCAATATACAAAGACTAGCGGGTAGAAGGAAAAAGTCAGATACAATTATTATATATATATATATGCCTTTACATTTTTTGTTATAAATAAAGTAAGAATTATTCCCAACTGCTACTTAAACTAGCCGTCATTATATGCGCTTCGGGATGTTGAAAAGTGACTAGTTTTGTTTGCCCTAAATTAAAACACAGTCAAAGACACCTAAATTTGGGATTTGTGCTGTTAGCTGTATGCAATAAACTAAAATAAAACACTGTGGTTTTTTTTAAAGGTCCTCATGGGTTATATACTTAGCACTACTGCCAACCCACAGAGCTAATAATTTATAGAAGAGAGATTATGTTGTATAGTTTTAATGTGGGCAGTCTTCTGATTTTTGAACACATAGGGAAAAGCATCCTTTCCACCCATACCAAAGTACTTTTGTCTTACCTATTGGACTAAAAATTCACCTGAGGGAAGAACATATACACACACATTCTGTGTCCATGTATACATCTTATCCTGCTGGCATACTGAAAGAAACACTCCTAATCTCTCTCCCCACCTCTGCCTCTGTCACAGGTGCTTCCTGCCCCTGCTTTCTTAACTGCTTGGTTTGGCCTGTGTCAAAGCGTCTTCTTGCAGGACTAGCTTCTTTGTCTCTCTACCTCCAACATTTTACCACTTCCTTCCTCTGCCACCAGTCAGGGCCCATAGACATGCTGCCTGAAGTGTTGACATACCTTAAATAGGATCTGGTCAGAGGCATGAAGAGTCAGTGCAGAATGGATGCAAATCAGGCCTGCAGATCACACCGGTGATCTTCTCTTGTCCTGCTCTATTGAGTGAGGGAAATGGGAACTTCATGGTTCTTCTCCCTCAAACAACTTCAGCTTCCTCCACAAGACCAGCAGTGTCTGATAAGCACTCCTACCATACCAGCCTCAGTTAGGTAACCTTGCCAGATTACAGCTCCCTGTCTCCTGCTTGTGGTTCCTGTAAGCAGAGAAAGAAAGAATCCAATATTTGCCTTTCTCAGTTAGTCATGAGTAGCAAACCTATGTGAATATAACAAAGCTGTTCGTCTAGTCATCTTTCAACTGTGGAAGTACTCCCAGTATGCTAAGTGCTTTCCAAACAGGCGAGAGAGAGAGCCTTGTTGCAAGGGCTTTAGAGTCAAAAAAGGAGAAAACATCAGGCTGGGAAAGAGGTATACATACAAGCAAAGAGGCCATGGCAGTTAGCGTGTGTCCTGTTTGTTCCGTGGTTTTCCTTTGTTCTTTTAAAAAACGTTTTGTTATGGGGACGGTGGCAGCAGAGCAAGGGAGATATGAGGAGCAAGGGTTGAGGGAAGGTCATTGAGAGGCAGGAGTTCAGGAAGAGTGACACTGGCAATGGAGGGTTGAGAATGAGGTTAGGGGGAGCAAACAGTCAGCAAAAAAACAAGTCTACAATTCAAATTGTAAAATGTCAGCTGCTGACATCACTAGGGCCTAGAGGCTGTGAAGCTCGTTCCACAAACCATGGCTTCCTTTCTGTCTCCCCAAACCAACATAGCTGAGGGAGCTCTGCTCGTCCTCACCCTGCTGTGTTGTTGCTTCTGTCTCCTGTGAGGGAGGGGAGTTTCTGTCAGACTTCTCACATGAAAATCATATTAAAGCTATTCATCTAGAACAGTGCCAGCAAGTAAATTTTGCTTAAGTTCATAGTAATTTGAAGTTGGCATGAAAAGCTGATACATAGAGATAATTTCACATATATGAAACTATCAACTGACAACCTTAATTGTTTTCCATCTTATTCAACCTTATTTTTTAAAGATCCCAGTTTGATGTTTTGGATTGAAGGATAAAGAAAGTTTCCAAGAATAAAAGAGATCAGTAACTACATCACCTTCAGTAGCTTTTCCCCCCACCACTTCTGTTTTCCATGTTTTACCATAGGGAGAAATCCTCTGTAGTCTTTCTTTGTTTTATTCTTGTGGCATTGCAGGGATCATTCATTCTCTTTTATAGGAAATTTTAATACAAACTCCATATACAAAAAGTAGAAAATCATTGCTGTGAAATGTTGACTAAACATTAAATCTTAAATATTTAAGGTTTGAAAAAGCAACTGTTGAATACCAGGAGCACTTGAGTTCCATGACAGGAGTGGATTGCTCCATAGCTGGTTTTGATAAATCTGTCCTGAAGTTGGCCAATTCAAGTAGTGGCAATAATGCCAGCCCAAAGCATTCTTTGAATGGTAAGTATTATTAATTGCTTTTTTAAATGGCCACAAACTCCATGTACTGAATATGTACATACATTGTTGTGGTTTACAGGTAATATAGTCAACAGTAAAGCTTTGTTAAATTACCTTAGTAATTTACATTGTAAACACTTACGTACAAGTTTAAGTAAAAAATCCAGTTGAAGTTATTGGGGTTACTCATATATGTAAAGATAAGCACATGCACAGATATTTGCAGGTTTGGAGCCTAGTAAAGAGATGGTTAAAAGCAAGGATAACACACAGTAAAATGTACTTTGTATTTTAAGCAGTTTAGTTCTAATTATTTAGACTTGAATAATACGCATTACTTCCAGTTATTTCTATACTTCATGAATGTACTATAGTATAAAAAGAAGCCTTAAATGAGACCTTGCCACAGCACTCTATTAAAATCTTGAGAAGTGGGAAGAAGTATTTTGTACACTTTTTTGTGTGTATTATCAGGTGCACATATTAGTTTAGTTCTTCTATACTGATCAGATAATTTTCTATCTTCCAGTTTCTTTATAAATATTAACTAACTCTTCCAAAGCCTCTTGCATAAGTATTTCAGTTTTACAGGTGATAAAATATGCTATAGATGAGAAGTTAGGCACTGTAAATATTGTGTAACTAATTTTATCTAAAGCAGATGAAACTTTTTGCCTTAAACATAATTTCCAAATGTTTTGTCAAGTAATGAGATTTATTTTTCTTAAATATTGATTTTTCTTAATTTCACAGGTGAAGCTAGAAAAACTGTTCTGACTAAACCAAGTGATTCTTCACCTGAAGTTATAAATTACTTGGGTAACAAAGCATGTGAATGTTACATTGCAATTGCTGATTGGTCTTCTGTACAAGAATGGCAGAATGCTGTCCATGACTTGAAAAAAAGCACAAGTAATACCTCAGTCAATTTAAAAGCGGACTTTAACTACATAAAGTAAGGTTCTCATTAATTTATTCAATAATATCTCTGAAAGCAGTAAACCATTACATGAAAGCCTCTCTTAGTCTCATCATATCAGTGCCATGTGGTTTCCAAGATCTTTATCTTTTGTGATGCAAAATCTATAATGATTTAGTAGGAAAACTTCCTTGATGTATAGTAGCTATAACAGATAAGTAGTGAATTGACACCATCCTAAATAAGCCTTTGGGGCTTTCATGATTCTTAAGATTAGGAAAGGCCTCTTAAATTGTTTATTTGGCTGCAGAAGATAATGGATTTGTTTGTTATTTTTTTAATTGTAAGGGGATTCATCCATTCTCTCAATTAGAATAATTTTTAAAATCTCTTGTCTTTCACTTGTATCTTTTTTTATTCTTTAGATTTGTGAATTAAAATATTTTGACTCTAAAGCTTTCTTCAGAAATGAAAGAAGATTATTTCGATTGATATCTAATGATTCAGTAGAGATACAAGGTGATCGTGAGGTAATATATTTTATTGAATCACCATCTGTTGACAAGAGAGAAACTTTCAAGCTTACACAGTGGTGCTCTTCAGGATCTCTGTGTAAATTTGAAAGCTTGTCTCTCTCACCAACAGAAGTTGGTGCAATAAAAGATAATGTTTTCACCTTCACCAGCTTGTCTCTAATGTCCTAGGGCCAACACAGCTACAACAGTCCTGCATATATCTAATGAATCATGATAGTCTTTAGGTTGTTTGAACTAAATATAAAAAAAAGCGCACCTAGGATTCTAGCAGACATTTGACTTGTTACTCAAGTGGGTTTCAGCCTTTTTTCATTTGTGAACCCCTAAAAATTTTCAAATGGAGGTGCAGACCCCTTTGGAAATATTACACGTAGTCTGTGAACACCCAGGACCACAGGTTGAAAACCACTGTTCTGTGGTCATGACAGTCTTTTGCGAACACCTTAGACGTCATCTGTGGTCCATGGGTCCAAAACCTCTGCTCTAGTTAAAATTAAGTTGGAATTGCAATAGATAAGACTTCTGTAGCCATTCCATTTGAAGATCTATTTTTGAAGATCCAATAAACTTAATAAAAAAATCTTTTGTCTGAAGTTTCTCACATGCAGACTTGGCCTAAAAATAAATTCTTGGGGGGAAAAGTTTAAATATAGTCTGTCAAGAAGTTTGAATTTCTAAGGATAGTGTGTGCCTTTTTTTCCGTTAGTAAAACTGGTGGCCTTCCTCATATAAACATTAACAAATGGTTTGTTTTTAAAAGTTGCCATGTAGTTAATCCATAATGTGGGCAAGTCTTTGTGATGTGTCTGAAAATATTTTGTTTAGAAATAGTTATGAATACTTCATATCCTTATCCGTTTTAGATACATTTGTCTGTGCAGGCAGAGATTTTCAATGTTAAGTATCCACAAATAGTTTGTTTGCAGGTGCAGAGATTTGATCATTTTGAGTTGTGTGGGGCAGGTGTAGTTTTATCCAGATAGTCTGTCAAATCTACGTATTTTTCTGTTTTTTAGGCACCAAATTTGTACACCCTCTAAAAAGCTTTTTAGGGTTGCTCTATACCCATTTAAGATTATGACTTCACTGCAGAATCAAGCAAAAGGGAGAAACTCTGTATTTAGAGGGAAATTTTTAATCAAACAAATCTGCAGTAGTAATGGGAATATAAACATTTTCATAGTGAACATGGATTTTTTTTCTTTGTCAGTCCAGACACTTCATATTTCCTTTCTGCCAGCAGATGGTAACAGAACACTTGAACATTTGAATCATGACATTGTCTGTTAAGGGGCTTGTGGGCTCAATCTTCAATGTCTTATCTCAGTTGGCTGACTGATACTGTTCTAGAAGAATCTGGTCTCCTGAAATGCTCAACTGATATGCTGTCAACAGAGTAGAAGGATTGGGTGAGGAGTTAGATTTTGGCTGTTGCAGGCTATCGGCATACTCCTGTGTAAACAAGGCCCTACCCAGGACTCTAAGGCAGTGGTTCTCAACCTGCAGCTCATGGGCTGCTTGCGGCCCAATCAGGACACAGCTGCACCCCATGTGACATCCTCAGGACCATATACAGGTAGTATTGGATGTGGCCCACATAACACATTGTGGCCCATAATGGTAAATAGGTTGAGAGCCACTGCTCTTGGAGCTTATCTATGGAAGGACACTCAAGAAAATTAACTGAAGGTGTAAATTTAAAGTGGATTAGTTAAATCAAGTTTAAACCCCTTTGTGGATGCTACTATTGAGAATTAAAGTGGCCTTAATTCACTTCAATTCTGAATAAGAAGATTCATGTAGGAGTTTAATGCAGTTTAACTAATCCCCTTTAAAATTTAGTTTGGATTATTTTTTCTGAGTGTCCCTGTGTAGACAAGCCCTATGTCTCTTGCCATGTGCACCAAGCAGTTCAATTTCAAAAAAATTTGGGGCCTCTTTATTGGCCCTATACAAGTCAATGGTAAAACTCTCATTGGCCTGGATGGAACCAGGATTCCCCCCCTTGGACATAAAGGAAAGCTCTTTTTAATTTTGTTCCCCTGAAAGGATCATACTTTAATTTGCCACTTATTCTTTTTCTTCCTTCATCCCTACACCTAGTGGAAGAGCACTAAGTGTGTGGACTAATTGATGATTTTCTATAAATATGAAACTTTGAAATGTTTATTCTTTAATTTTGATAGTCTGATAGCTTCTAAATTTTCATGAATGGCAGAAATTGAATTAACTGTGTTCTGCTACGTTACCTTCATTTTACAAATTATGATTGTATATTAAGATTGAAATCTTTGTTTTAAAGTTATGTGAATGTGCTCTGAATTCCACCTAAAGTGCTGTGTAAAAACCTCAGGGCTTTGAATAAAGGTATGTCTGCACTTGAAGCTGGTGGCATAATTCACAGCTGGAGGAGACCTACAGTAGCTCTGACTGAGCAAGCATGCGAAAAATGGAATGTAGTTGCAGCAGCACAAGTGGGCTAGCTGCCCTGATTGCCTGTCTAATGTTTTTGACACACATTCTGGGTGGCCAGCCCTTCATGATGCTTGTGCTGCTGTGAGCTAGCATGTTAACAATAGAATATAGCCAGTCAGAGCTAGCATGAATATCTCTTCAAAGTGGGAATCACACCCCCTGCTCGAAGTGTAGACATATCAGAAGGCTACATGAAAGAAATGTGTTAAAAGAAAATTGGTTTATTCGTAGTGCTCCTTCTGGCTTTTCATTGCTGTTAAGTTGTAGGATATTCACCAACTAGGGTGAAGTAGAAGTATGGAAATAAAACTATAAAAATTGAATTGCAGATCTTTAAGCAGCTTTGAATGTGGAGAACTTACTGACTGTACGGAACAGCTAGAACTGCTACCTGGAGAAAACATCAACCTACTTACTGGAGGATCCAAAGAAAAAATAGGTAAAAATAAAATCAAAATTCATAATAAACAAAGTAATTCCTAAACACGTATTATAAGCTTAAAATACTGTACCATATCAATATAGAAATGATACTTGGAGACTTTCTGAATATGGATTCCAGAGTTCAGCAGAACGACTGTAACTTTATTTACCAAGTTGAGAAATAATTGGCAACCATAATCCTAAATGCTGTTGTATTTTTTTTTTTCCTATTTGTGATTTGAGAAAAGAATTTGGACTTAGATATGTAATTTTCTCATTAAAAGAATTATGGTAATGGTTGGTAATTTTTAACCATTTGTGGAATGTATGTATAATCTTTGTAGACATGAAGAAGCTGCTTCCTAACATGCTAAGTCCTGATCCAAGAGAATTTCAGAAAGCAATTGAAGTACAGTTGTTGAGAAGTTCAGTATGTCTGGCAACAGCTATAAACCACACAGAACAGGAACAAAAGTGGCAATTGATAACTGAGTAAGTTTAAAGAACCTTTGAGTGAATACAGTGACCTTGTATAATTTGTGTGTGTTAGAAGTTGTAACCCATTAAATACCACTTTCTAGTAACTGTAGTCTTCGTTGTATTTAAGTATCAAGCTTTTGTTTGGCTGCCTTTCTGAGAGTACATGAAGTTGTGTTTCATGAATTAGGAGTATAAACCGCTAGGAGGGATTTTAATTTTAGAGATCTAATGCTTTGTTCACCTGGGCAGTTGACAGTAAACAATGCTGTGAAACAGACAATCTGTGGAATTTACTGTGCATGATAAATGATAGGATCAGGTCTTGCATAACCTTTCTTCCATACGAAGAGGCTGAATTTTGCTGCCTGTTGCCTGTTCATAACTTTTTTATGTTAATAAATATCAATATGTATTAATTAAAAAGACAAGGACAATTAGTAGCTAATAGAATGGACTGTTCTAGTTTCTAACACTAAATCTTTATTTCAGAAATGTTGTAAAATACCTGAAGCAGACGTCACGAATAGCTGTTGGACCTTTAAGACTTTCCACGTTGACTGTGTCTCAGTCATTGCCAGTGTTGAGCACTCTGCAGCTATATTGTTCATCTGCTTTGGAAAATACAGTATCAAGCAGGCTTTCATCAGAGGTATATTTTTTGTGTATAAATTTTTAAAATAATATTAATAAGGTCGCGTTAATACATGCATCAGGTAATATCTTTCTACTGAACTCTTATTGCACGAACACTGTTGCAGAGATGGGCTCATTCTTATTCAAACTAAGCTGAGAACATGTTGAATTTCCTAACATAGTTGCACTTGAAAATAATTGTTTTTAATCTGTTAGTAAAATTTCTGACTATTTAACACCACTTCCATCTGCACCTTTGTAATCCCACAGGAAAAAGGGCTTCATTGCAGGACTCTTCAGACCTTACTTTAGACACCTCTCTCATGCAGTAACATTCCTACTCAAACAGTCCAACTAACCAAATATTTTTGGTGTTATTTTGCTATATAAATTTAAATTAGTAAATTACAGCTTACTCCACTCTAAAATGTTCTTTAGGTATTGAAAACTACAGGCTCTACATTATTCCATGACAAACATGAAATTTTTTATGCCTTCCGCAGGACTGTCTTATCCCTCTTTTTAGTGATGCTTTACGGTCGTGCAAACAGCATGATGTAAGACCATGGATGCATGCCCTAAGATATACTGTGTACCAGAATCAATTGCTGGAAAAACTTAAAGGTATCTAAATTTTACTTTAACGTTCTGAAGCGTCTATACAGAATTAGTAACTTAGATCTTTGTTTTGGTAGAAGCACCTGCATTTTCATGGTTCAAATAATTTGCTTAGAAATATGATATAAACGTGTTATTTAGCAAATGCTTATGTATGTTATAAAATATTTAGGAAACGTTGCTATAATGCAATTCACTCATCCTCAAGTTTTTAAACATGTCCATTGTATTCTTAGCCATATCTTGTGCTGTCATTAGTGTGTTTTCAAAAACAAGCTCCTTTACAGTCATTCAAGTATGCTTGTGGTGTGTAAAGAAGCAGGGTACAGGTAAAATCTCTGCCCTGTCTTTTTTTTTTCTTTTGGTAATCCATGAGTCTCAAATTTGAAATGTCAAACTGGAATTAAAAGTAGCTACGTGAGACGAGAGCGTACTATGGAAGAGTGATTGATGTTTTTTAAATTGGCTCCAAACAGGTTTTTTTACTTTTATATTGTCTAATAGAGTCGTAAAATGGAAAAACAAATTGCAAAAATATTGCTTTGCTTATGTAACTAGTTTTGTGGCCTCTGACATCAGCCATCTGTTAAATTGCATGCATATTAGAAGGGAGAGAGCCCACAACCTTCTGCTCCAAAGCCATCTCATATATCACTTGACCTAACGGACTCTTCACTAGTTGTCAGTGATTTTTTTTTTTTTTTTGCTGTGAATCACCCATCTAATACTCTGGATTTTATCTGTCTTCTGAAAAAAAATGTATCAGTAAAATCGCACAATAATGAATTTGGACCATTGTCGAGAATCTAAAAACCCTTAAGTCCTTCTTCTATCTTCAGAAAAGAAAACTCCCACTTAATGGTCATTTAAAAAAAAAAAAAGTGCCTGGGAGAATAATGAAGGTTTAGCATGATCTGAAGCTCAGTACAAATGTGGGTTCTGGCAAACCAATTAGAAATATTCAAGCAGCTCTCATTTCTTTGAAGAGAAAGCAAGTAGTATACATAGACTTAAGCCAGCATACCAGTTTTTTAAAATACTTATTTAGGAAGTTTTCCCAGGATTACAACATAGTGCCATATCCAAAAGAGGTCCATTTCTTTTGTTAGAATTTGATACAGAGAAAGCTTTTGGTAGAATAGAGTGGAACTTTCTGTCTGTGTAGTCCTATCATATTGACTTTGACCCCCAATTCCTTAAATGGATAACTGCTCTTTATACTGGCCCAAAAGCAGTTGTGCCTTTTGGAGTTAAAGCTCCCCTGTTTAAATTACACAGGGGAGCTAGGCAATGATATCCATTGTTTCCTTTACTTTTTACATTTCCATGGCCTTTATACAGAGGATAAAGAATAATTTATCACAGTAAGAACGACAACACCTCAGAAAATAACTTTATATGCTAATGATGTAATAGTATCTAACCTGAACATTTCCTTAAAATTAGTATCTAAAGAAATCCATGATGTCAGGAAAACATGAGGCTTGGAACAAATTATAGTGTTTTTATGTGCAATTATAAATCTGTAATACTAACTATAAATTTGCTAGACTTTGAGAAGTTATCCCTCCAGAAAACATTTGGGTTCAAATAGGCAACAAATTCTGTAAGATACTGGGGAATTAAAATCTCAAAACAGCCAAGAGCTATATGATTTAAATTTCAAACTATTGTTTTAGCAGATGAAAAAACATTTGGGGAGCTGGGGGAGGTATGCAATTTCTTGGTTGGTAAGAATAGCCATGATCAAAATTAATATTGTTGCCCAGGATATCTATCTTGCTTCAAAATCTTTCTATAATCATTCCAGATAAAACTCTAGCAGGCATACAGCGAATATTAGAATTTATATGGACTAAGAAAAGACCAAGAGTGAGTGCAGTTTTTTTCCTCTGTTGGTAATTGCATTCTGTATATGGTTGGCATGGTGAGGCAATCATCTACTATGTGTTCCAAATGCAATTATTGCTTTAAAACAAAATTTTGTTAACAAAAATTTGCTTTCTTTTTCAGAACAAACTGTCTCTGTTAGAAGTCATCTAATGGAACTGGGTCTAACGGCAGCAAAATTTGCTAGAAAACGGGGGAATGTGGCCCTAGCCACACGATTGCTTGCTCAATGCAGTGAAGTTCAGCTGGGAAAAACCACTACTGCTCAAGATTTAGTTCAGCACTTCAAAAAATTGTCAGCACCAGGTCAAATAGATGAAAAATGGAGTCCTGAACTTGATATTGAGAAAACAAAATTGTTATACACAGCTGGTTAGTGTTTGTTTGATAACCTCACACAGATACTATGGCTTATGGTACTTCTTGCCAGGTTGTTTTTTCCAAGAAATCATAATGGTACAGTAAAGCTAGAAATTGCTTTCAGCCCAGTAACTAATGTCTGAGTTTTCTCTTCAGCTGTTTAGATTGAAGGAGAAACTCCCTTTATTACAAATTGCTGAGCTTATATAATTGTTTCTATATTATAAGTTTAACTCTTACAAATATTTGGCCCTGTAGTATAGACTTATAATACCCCAGTAACATTAGCAGATAGAAAAAGGCAGTCTCTCATTTCTGTTCATGATTTGTTAAAGCTGCATCTGAAATTTGTGGAATTTGAGATTACAGGGAAGTGCTTTGAATAAAACTAACATCTCTAGTAAAAATGTACTGTGTGTCTTGATATATAGGTCAGTCAACACATGCTATGGAAATGCTGAGTTCTTGTGCCATATCCTTCTGCAAATCTGCCAAAGCCGAATATGCAGTAGCTAAATCTATTCTTACACTGGCTAAATGGATTCAAGCTGAATGGAAAGAGATTTCAGGACAACTAAAGCAAGTATACAGAGCACGACAGCAACAGAATCTCACTGGCCTTTCTACATTGTCTAAAAACGTATATACTTTGATTGACCTGCCGGCTGTTAATACAATAGAAGAGGAATATCCTAGGATTGAAAGTGAATCTACAGGTAAAAGTTCCTCCTTCTAGTTTATGCTTTGCAGGGCTATATGGTTACTCAGATGTGATGGTTCCAATAAGGGGCGGAGCCAGTTGCACTGGTAAAGTTTAATGTGGTACAACTGCTTTGCTATTTAAAAAAAAAAAGATTTTCAGACTTGGTAAGATTTTACATAAAATTCATATTTCGGTGTTTTGTCGAATTTAAATAATGGGAAATACAGGAACTTGGAATGAATTCTCTAAGGGCAGCACTATGCTTTGTTATGCTTTTGTGATAACTTTAAACTCTCAGTTAAGATCTAGCACCCAGACTGTGAATATAAAAGATCTGTATTTAAATATTTTTAATAAATCTTCTAATTGTGTTTAAAGTTTTTTTCCTCGAGGGGTAACTGATCTTCTTTCTAAACAACTTTTATTTCTCTTACAATTGTGCTGTTTTGCAGTTAGTAAAGTTGTTTGTGTTTAGGAGACTTCTCCAAGTGTCACAATTAAATTTTTTTTTGTTTGAATCTGAACTTCCTATCTAATTCAGGCCTCTGTTCAGCACATGCTGTCTACCTGACTTGAATCTATATTCTCGTCTCTTTACCCTTCCTATATCTCCACTCTCTTTAAAGTGATATATAGAAGTCTCAGTCTCTGAAGCACAGAATTCTGGTATTTTGGAGATCAGGATTCTCATAAATGTGAATCAGATGTGTTTATTTTTGTGTGTAAACCTCTGTTGCTCTATTTCCATCACCACAGTAAATATTGGCGTTGGAGAACCTGACTTCATTTTGGGGCAGCTGTATCACCTGTCTTCAGTACAGGCACCTGAAGTAGCCAAGTCATGGGCAGCACTGGCTAGTTGGGCTTACAGATGGGGCCGGAAGGTAGTTGATAATGCCAGGTAAATCCATTATCCTTATTAAAAAAAATTTTTAACTTCACATTTGTTGAGTATATCTTAGCTCTCAATAAGTGTAATTCACCCCTGTGCGGTGCAGAGACAAAAACAAGATGGATGTGCCACTTGTGTTCTGTTTTGATTGCTGGCCTTCCGAATAGGGGTGAATTTCACCCTAAGATGAAGCCTTAAATATACAGTATTTAAAAAGGTAGTAGCTCTTTAAATATTTACATTAATTGTGGTTTTGGGGTTGATGACTTATTAAATGTTACAGTCAGGGAGGTGTCCGTCTTCTGCCAAAAGAGAAATCTGAGGTTCAAAGCTTGCTTCCTGACAACATTGCAGAGGAAGACAGAGAGAAAATCTATGGCATTCTTGGACAGGCAGTATGTCGTCCAGCTGGAATTCAGGTAAGTGGAAACTTGAATTCTTGAAAAATGTTCCAATTCATTCAGTTTGCCACTTTAGCTTTCCTCCCTGCTTGTGTAGCGGACTACAATATTTATATAATGCCTTAAATCAAACTTCTACCAAAATAGCATACTGCACAAAAAATGCAGAAATTCCCAAAGAACTAAGCTATGTTAGTGATTATACGTGTATGGCATTATGTCTGCTCTGGAAGATTATGGCTATATTATGGAATGAGGCAACTGAAAACTGTGTGTACACATTTCAAATTCCTGGCTACCCTTTCCAGGATCAGTAATTAATATACATTGTGGAAAAGTGTTGTGGTCTTGTTCAAAACAATTATCTCATTCTTTCCTCTTAATATTCTTGCATAATCTGAGTTTAGGATGAAGACATGACCCTACAGATCACAGAAAATGAAGACAATGAAGAAGATGACATGGTGGATGTTATATGGCGTCAATTGTTGACTAGTTGCCCCTGGCTTTCAGATCTTGATGAAAATGCAACAGAGGGGTTAATTAAAGTGTGGAGAAAAGTAGTAGACAGAATCTTCAGTCTCTATAAACTGTCCTGCAGTGCATATTTTACCTTCCTTAAACTCAATGCTGGTCAGGTATGCATTACGGTCTGCTGTGGTGATGAAAGTTAATTCCTAAACATTTTTAAAGCTCAAGACCCATGACAAAAACAGTATGGTCAGTTAAGAGTGCTATTTCTTTGTATAATATGTAGGTTCCTCTTGATGAAGATGATCCCAGACTACTGTTAAGAAACACTTCTGAACAAAGCACTGATGATGTTATTGTGATGGCAACCTTGAGATTGTTGAGGTTACTTGTGAAACATGCTGGAGAACTTCGACAATATCTAGAGCAGGGACTAGAAACAACCCCTACTGCTCCATGGAGAGGTAAGGTGGTTTTAGCTGAATTATTAAACTGAATTTTGACACACTTCTTTGCTAAATATAAATAAACAGAAAACTTCTTATGAAACTTGTCTTGACAAACCTTTGTTTTTCATCCCTTGTAAACCCTAAGTTTATAAAATTTTTATACACAATAGTTTGTCTCCCACCTAATAAGCAGATTATTGTGTACTCTTCATCTAACAAAACTTAACTTCTAAAAAATTTTGGGTATTTCCCAAGACTTTTGCAAAGACTAACCTGTATTCAAATTTGAAAGACTATTTTAAGTTTCTTGTAGGAAGGTGAATGACCCCTTCCCAGCTGGGCCAGAGGGATGGACCATATATCCCTGAATTACAGTGGTAACTGCTGGACAGTGGCAGCCCTTCCAGGAATGGGTGAATTCCTACCACTTCTTTCAAGTGCTAGGATTAGTCAGCAAGATGCAGTGACCTGACTATAAAAGAGTGATGCTGAGTGGAAATGGGTCTCTTCTTATTCCACCTTCCACACTCTCACAAAATTACATTTGTTTTTGGAGCTTCTAGTGATGCAATCCCTAAAAACTATATGACTCTAACAGACCCAATGTGCAGGACTCAATTCCTAGTGCTCTATTGCAAGATTTATGTACTAAATATAATTGACTCTGCTCCTTGAATGGGGTGGGGGGAAATAATCTAGTACGCATACAGTAAAAGGTAGAGATCTTGCGGTGGATTAAATAACAGGAGAATGTGACTGTTCAGTTTCTTGGTACAAAAATTACACACCACTGAAAACATCTTTCTGTGGCTTGAGTGTACAAAAATCAATATACTCCCTTTTTCTGCTTCTTTTTATAAAGGTATTATTCCTCAGCTCTTCTCCCGCTTGAACCACCCTGAAGTATATGTTCGTCAAAGTATTTGCAATTTACTGTGTCGAGTAGCTCAAGATTCTCCTCATCTTATATTGTATCCTGCAATAGTGGGTACCATTTCACTTAGCAGTGAATCCCAGTCTTCAGGTATGGAAGGATTCTTTTTGTTGTTGTTGGGGTTATTACTGAATGCCAAATAGTTGATAAATGCAAAGTGAAATAATGTTCAGAAGGTCCATTTTAAACAATTTGCTGAGAAATACAGCAAGTCTATGTATGTGTGCCACTAGCTAGACTGCAGTATGTTTGAACTTTTACTGTTTATCCAGTAAAATGCCATTACAGTAAAATTGTTCTGATTAGTTTCATCACTTCGGTAATATCCTTTGATACAACACTCCTTAAAGCGTGAAGTATTATGGACTACACCTGTGAAGGGTCTAAAATTCAAGTACCTTATATGGAGACCCCTTTGGCACACCATAATTTTTTCATTATGATTTCGTATATAATATCTAAGCCTTTTATATGTCCATAAGTTTGTGCAGTACCTAGCATAATGGGGCCCAGATTCAAAATTTGGCCTTGGTATGCTACTGCAATATGTATATTATTCAATACACTTTTTCTAATGTAGGGAACAAGTTGCCCTCTGCAATCCCTACTTTGCTAGGTAACATTCAAGGTGAAGAACTATTAGGTGGTGAATGTGAAGGAGGAAGTCCCCCGGCTTCTCAAGAAAGTAATAAGGATGAACCAAAAAATGGATTAAATGAAGACCAAGCAATGATGCAGGACTGCTACAGCAAAATTGTAGAAAAACTGTCTACTGCAAATCCAACCATGGTGTTGCAGGTAAAATAATTTTTTTGTAATTTATTCAGGCAGACTTGTAACCAGACATACAGTTTGTGAAATGATGTATTCTTCTTTGAGTGCTTGCACGTGTCCATTCCAATGTAGGTGTGCATGCGCCCTGAGCACAGTTGCCAGAATTTTTTCCCTTAGTGGTATCTGTTGGGTCGGCTCTGGTGCCGCGCGCTCATAGCGCTGGTATGAAGCCCTGCTGAGCCCGCATCCCTTTAGTTCCTTCTTACCACCCATGACGGATGCTGGAACTTCCCTCTTTGCTCAGGTAATCTCTTCCAGTGGTTTCCTTCTCCCTTTTCTTTGTGTGTATAGTTCTTGTAGTTTAGCTAGTTTTGTGGTGGTACTTTTAGTAGTTAGTGTGTTTTGGATGCCTCTGTACTTGGTTGGAGAGGCTTGTCCACTCGCCAGTGCCAGGGCATGCCTCTGTCACCGGATTTTAAGCCCTGCTCTTCCTGTGGCAAGTCGACTAATTGCATCTTCACCAGACCCGCTAAATCGTCACCACTGCATTAACTACATCAACGGGCAGGGCGGAGTGCTCTTTTCCTCCCTATGCCAGGAGGCAATCCGGCTGTGGGAGTTCTACATTACACACTCAATCTACCTAGAAGCATCTTACCTGCCAGGTACACAGAACCAATTCGCAGATCACCTCAGCAAGTCCATCTCCACTCGCCACAAGTGGTCCCTGCATCCAGACATGGCAAGGGACATCTTCCAGAGGTGGGGGACTACCTTTTATAGACCTGTTCGCTACCCGCGACAACAGGAAATGCCATCAGTTTTGCTCCCTGAGGGGCCACAGCCTTGTCTCTTATGGGTGCCTTCCTGTTGGCATGGACAACTTAACTGTATTACACTCCCCTGCACTCCCCCCCCCCTCCCCCCTTTCCATTAATTCACAAGGCTCTGTTGAGGATCAAGCAGGACTGATCATGGGTCATCCTTACAGCCCTGGCATGGCTCAGATAGCACTGGTTCACCATCCTCTTAAGCCTTTCGGTGGAGCCCCCAATCCGGCTCCCACTGCACCTGGACTCGATCACCCAGGACCATGGTCAGCTGCTCCACCTGAACCTCAGTGCTCTTCATCTGACGGCCCGGAATCTTCATGGCTGAATTCTGAAGAGCAAGCTTGCTCAGAGCAGGTTCATAGAGTCCTACTAGGCAGTAGAAAATCTTCCACCATGGCAACTTACCTGGCAAAATGGAAACGATTCTCCATCTGGTCTTCCCAATGCAGGGTTCCACCTATACAGTCCTCATTGCAACTTATTTTGGAGTACCTTCTGCTCTTGAAACAAGAAATTGGCCATTTCATCTTTCTATCCTAAAGTTGACAACGGATTGGTCTTTTCACACAAAATGGTAATCTGTTTTCTCAAAGACCTGGAGAGGCTGTTTCCTCAGGTAAAGAAACCGATCTCTCATTGGGACCTAAACCTTGTCCTGTCAAAGCTGACAGGCCTTCCCTTCAAGCTGTTAGCAACAGGCTCGCTGTTGCACCTCTCCTGGAAAGTGGCCCTCACTTCAGCCAGAAGAGTTTCAGAAATCTGAGGCCTCACATTGGAACTCCTGTATATGATGTTCTTCAGAGAGAAAGTACAGCTGTGCCTGCATCCAAAGTTCCTCCCAAAATTGGTTTCACAATTCCATTGCAGCCAAGCAGTTTTTCTAACAGTATTCTACTCTAAGCTGCATGCAGATGGGGAAGAACAGCGTCTGCACTCCTTGGATATTAGATGGGCCCTGGCATTTTATATTCAAAGGACCAAAATGTTCCGCAGATCAACTGTTCATGGTGATAGCTGAGGGAATGAAGGGGCTCCCTAACTCTGCCCAGAGGATTTAGTCTTGGATTACTTCATGTATCTGGGCATGTTACGACTTTGCGGGAGTCCCTCCTCGACCTAACCTGACTGCTCACTCCACAAGATCTCAGGCCTCTTCAGCCGCTTTCCTAGCTCAAGTCCCTATTTAAGATATTTGCAGGGCTGCAACCTCGTCCTCGGTGCACACCTTCTCAGCTCACTATGCCATTACCCAACAAGCCAGAGACTGTCAACTTCGGCTGCGCAGTGTTGTAGTCAGTGTGTCCTTGAACTTGAGCCCACCTCCTGTGCAACTGCTTGAGAGTCACCTACATTGGAATGGACATGTGCAAGCACTCTAAGAACAAATGTTTGCTAACTTTTCTATAACTCTTGTTCTTCGAGATGTGTTGCACATCTCCATTCCAAGACCTGCCTGCCATTCCCTCTCCTGAAGCAATCGGTAAGAAGAACCTGAAGGGGGGCGGGGACAGTGGGGACCCTTATACTGGTGCTATGAGCATGCAGCACCAGGGGGTGCAGGAGCCAATCCAGTGGAAAAAATTCCAGCAGATGTGTTTTGGGCACTCTCACACCTACATTGGAAAGGACATGTGCAATACATCTCGAAGAACAACAGTTACAGAAAGGTTAGTAACTGTTTCTTTTGGGTGGAGGGTTGTTAAAGTTTTCAGTGTAACTTTAATCTTACTGTAAGGATGTCATTCTTTCAAGACATTCAAGCTGCTATTAAATAGATGAACTAGAAAAAAAATTCTTGAACTTTAAAAATAAGGGCATTTTAATTTATTTTATACAGGTTCAGATGCTAGTAGCAGAGCTGCGCCGAGTTACAGTTCTTTGGGATGAACTTTGGTTGGGAGTGCTGTTGCAGCAACACATGTATGTCCTCAGACGGATTCAACAACTGGAAGATGAAGTCAAGAGGGTTCAAAACAACAACACTCTACGGAAGTAGGTTTTCATGAATAACTCCTAAGTAAAAATTGGTGAGAAAAGACAGATTGTCACTGTGCACTAGAATTATTAAATTGACCAGTCACGCTTTTCCTATTAAATCTGTATCAGAGGTCAGGGTGCAACAATTGGTACTTTGGTGCATTCCATTTGCACCACACAAAAGGTGCAAAGGGAGCAAAATACACCAACAGGTCTTTGCTGTGGATTCCTTCAGTATGGAGCAGTCACCTGTGGGCATAGAGCTACAGTATTCATATCCTACTCCTTCTTCCCTTCTCACAGCCCCAGTACAGGCTCATGTCAGCTGTGTAGAGGTTTGTCAGGGGGTAGAGATGGGAGTGGCTTGTGTACACTACTCCAGCTATTCACCACTGGCGTACAGTAGCAGAGGGACAGTTAACAGCTCATGTTAGGCTTGTACAGGAAGCTTTAATCGATTTTCAGTTGTCTCTTTTCCATTCCTGGGTTTTCGTGGATGGCTGTGTGGAGGAGGGAAATGCCTTTTGAAGCACTTGTCTTGCCTCAGGCTGAATCAGATGAGCTTCAGTCCTGCTCTCCCTGTAATTTACTGCAGTCTAGCATGGAAGCAGACGATAAAGAAGCCAAAATTATTACTGCTTCTTCATATGCAGCGCTGCATGCAACTATGCAGAGCCCTCCCTTCTCACCCCAGAGCAGCTCCTGTGACTGGAGAGGAAGAAGTGACAGGTTGTGCCTTTATTCCCCAGAGTGATGGGGCTGATTCAGAGGCTTCCATTTAAAAAATTAGAAGCCAAAGCTCAGGGGACCATATTTTCAATATGTAACCATATACAAATTTTCATCTTAACATATCCACCCTCAAAGGCCACAGTTTAAAGAACTGAGGACCAAAGATTGGCTATCCCTGTCTTAACTCCTTTTAGTTTGTTGTCTCTTATTAATGTATGAGATCACCTTTATCATATATCTGTTTGATTCTAAGTTCTTCACTGGTAGGCAAGATTGAAGGTGGCAAAATATACTCAGATTTAACTATTAACAATCTGTAATTCGCCTTTTCAATTCTAAGATATTTTATTTGGTATAATTTTGTACCCAACGCTAATGTATCCATTTTTGAAATGTTAGATATAAGTATTTCTGGTACTACTGATCTGTCTCCTGTCCTGAAACATCAACCATTGACAAGTTCCCAGTGTGTATTGCCTCCTCTTCTGAAAGGCATCACAAATGGTTTGTTTTGCAGTGTTTGTTTTGCAATTCAGATTTGTTTTGCAATATTTTTTTTTATGAAGAAGACTGGAGCTTAAAAGAATGATGGTGGTTGTTCTTTGACAATTATTTCTACATTTCTAATATAATACAGAAATGCTGTTAAGTGTTTTGGGCATACATAAGTAGCTTTTTTTTTCTTCCTGGTATTAACGTCTGGTTGGCTCACTTGTGGGTTTTTAAATATTGCTTGCTGGTGTTAAAATACCTATTTTCTTCTATTTTATATTTATCCTGAAAGATTGGTATCTTAATTTCAGTCTTTCTATTTAACTGGGTAACAGTCAGTGTGATGTATCCTATAATAAATATGCCTTTTGTTTTAAAATACTTCATTTTTAACGCTGATCTAGAATTATTTTTTTCCTCTCCTTCCTACATAGAGAGGAAAAGATAGCAATCATGCGTGAAAAGCATACAGCTCTAATGAAGCCCATTGTATTTGCTTTGGAACATGTACAAAGCATCACTGCAGCTCCTGCAGAAACTCCTCATGAAAAATGGTTTCAGGACAACTATGGAGATGCAATTGAAAATGCTTTGGAAAAACTTAAGAACCCTTCTAATCCTGCTAAACCTGGAAGCAGCTGGATCCCGTTTAAAGAGGTACTGTATCTTCAATGTGCTAATAAAGAAAATTATATATACAATCTGATTACTACTTCTGCTACATATGATTAAACTGATTTCTTACTTGTTAGTGGAATGACTAATGTACCAGTTAGTTTCTTCCTCTGTTTCATGAGTTTGAATGTCACATTATTTTAGGGCTAGATCATACCTGGTTGAATCTGGGAAGATCAGATTTTGTGTCCTCATTGCACAGGCAAATATTTTTGTCTCAAGAGGGGAAGCTAACATTGGGAACTTGTTTAAAATCATAATAGGGCCAAATTAGGGCAGTGGTGCTCAAATTATAGTTTGCAGAATGACATGCTTAGTAATCAGGCAGAGGTGCGTTAGGACAAAGGAAATATCTTCTCATGGATTAAGTAGACTGCAGACTGAAGCAATGTGAGAGCTACCAATGCATCAATAAGCATCTGTCCTCCAGTATCATCCGACTATAGGTTGGCTTCATCCTTTGCAATTTGGGTAATGTTCCATATGCACATTTTTTTTTATGCCCTCTCCAAGCCTTATAGGAGCTCTGCGATCACCAAATCCTAGTATTTTGCCTCTGCCACAAATACAGCTTATATCTTTACCCTCTCCATTACTAACCTTCCAGCCACTGGTAGTACTTTCCTTTTTTAACCTCCTACCTTCTAGTCTGTGGGATCCTGGAAAATGATAGGAGCAAGCAGCTATTCCTTTCCTGTTTTTTCCCATCCTATCTCTTCAAACTTCTCCCCATCTCCCTCCCCATGAGCCTAGTCAGCTCGGACTCTGCTACCGAACACATTCCCTCTCTTGGAAGTCCAGCAGTGCTCCAGTCAGTTTCAACAGCAGTTCTCAACTTCTCCAGTTCTCTTTATATGACATGCTTTCTAGCACCTGACACCCTTTCTTAAAATCTCACAATTCTTGCAGTCTCTCCTAGTTCCTCCAGCTACTGGCTTTGCCATCTCAGTACTGGAAGACTTGGGCTGCTAGATCAAGGTATGAAATACAGCTCTCTTCTGAAGGTTTCTTTGGTGTGACTTTAGGGTTCTGAAGTAATGAGACTTTTATAATCCTTCCACCAGTGCATTTGGCTGATATTTTTCTACTGGTTGAAGGCTGCGTTTGGAGCTTCAACAAGTTCCATGAACTACCATCCTGGAGTTGTTTTAGATGGTTTCATTAAAGGTCTCAACCCCAGCACTGTGTAGAGACCGTCTTCAATGTTGGCAGCTCTGGACCTGGCAGAACATCTTGGTCACCTACTGTAATATGGGGCCTTTATCTGTTAGCTGTCCCTTGTGGCAGGATGGGGAGCTACACCACCTGACTCCATCCCCCTTATGCCACTGAGTTCCAGCTCAGGGCCCTTGTTTGGATCATCCAGAACCAATCCTTCTCAGTCCCTTGCTGCTTCCTGCTGCCTCCTACCTTTCTTTCTCTATAGGCTTGCCCTGCTTCTCCCTTTTTGGAGCATTGGCTTCTCACCAGTTTCCTGGGATCTTCTCTGCAGTCCTGGCTCTCTGGCAGCTGCCTTTTCCCTCAGGAGTTCCCCCTCTAACTGAAACAACAAGGAGTCTGGTGGCACCTTAAAGACTAACCGATTTATTTGGGCATAAGCTTTCGTGGGTAAAAACCTCACTTCTTCAGATGCATAGAGTGAAAGTTACAGATGCAGGCATTATATACTGACACATGGAGAGCAGGGAGTTACTTGGCAAATGGAGAACCAGTGTTGATAGGGCCAATTCAATCAGGGTGGATGTAGTCCACTCCCAATAATAATTTATTCTTTTCCCTCCGCAAAAGAATAAATGGACACAAATCGGACATCAGGAATGGTAACCTACAAAAGCCAGTAAGTGAACACTTCAATCTCCCTGGTCATTCTATTACAGATTTAAAAGTCACTGTCATTGAACAAAAAAACTTCAGAAACAGACTTCAAAGAGAAACAGCAGAACTAAAATTCATTTGCAAATTTAACACCATTAATCAGGGCTTGAATAGGGACTGGGAGTGGCTGGCTCATTACAGAAGCAGCTTTTCCTCTCCTGGAATTGACACCTCCTCATCTATTATTGGGAGTGGACTACATCCACCCTGATTGAATTGGCCCTGTCAACACTAGTTCTCCACTTGCGAAGTAACTCCCTGCTCTCCATGTGTCAGTATATAATGCCTGCATCTGTAACTTTCACTCTATGCATCTGAAGAAGTGAGGTTTTTACCCACGAAAGCTTATGCCCAAATAAATCTGTTAGTCTTTAAGGTGCCACCAGACTCCTTGTTGTTTTTGTAGATACAGACTAACACGGCTACCCCCTGATACTTGACACCCTCTAACTGAGGTACCTTTTATCATGTCCAGGTGCTAAACTGTCAAATTAACTGCCTCCCAGTTACTCCATGAGTTAACTTCTCCTAGGTGAACCTGAGCTGTCTCATTCGCCCTTGTGGAGCCTCTCAGAGGTAGGCTGTGCCCCTGACTCCTTAAGGGGGCTAACTACGCTCTGACACCTACATATCTCTCACTTCATACCTGCTAAGTCTTAGGATATGTCTTGTGACTCCTTTTTGGTCATCTCCTATCCTGTTTTATTGCTGATGCTTTAGAAGGTTGTAGCAACAAAAATGCTCTTACAGGCTGGGAAAGGGAACTGAAACCTGGTTTATACTAAGATCTTACATTGGTGTAGCTATGTCTGTCATGGGTGTGAAAAGTTTAGAGACATAGGCCAAGTCTATACTACAGACCTATTATGGTATAACTACGTCACTCAGGGGTATGAAAAATCCATACGCCTGAGCAACATAGGTCAGTATAACTATCCCCATGTGTAGACAGCGCTGTGTCGACAGGAGAGCTTCTGTTGACATAGCTACCATCTCTCGGGGAGGTAGATTAACTGCGCTGATGAAAGAAGCTCTTAGGTCAGCGTAGTAGCATCTTCACTAAAGCACTGCAGCAGTGCCACTATAGTGCTGTACGTGAAGGCAAGCACATAGCTATACCAACCTAACCCCCTCAGTGTAGACAGCACGAGGTCAATGGAAGAATTCTTCCAATCTGCCGTCTCTCAGAGAGGTGGATTTACATATATTGGCAGGAGAAGCCCTCCCGTGAGTGTAGGTAGTGTCTATACTGAATCGTGGCAGAGTTTTGAGTGTAGACATGCCTAAAGAGAGAGAGGTTGTAAATGACATTGTCCAACTGTTAAATGACCAGAGCCAACCTGGTAATTGAACTGGATTGGTAGATGGATGCTATTTAATATGTAAATTGGTTTTCTTGAAGTTAGCCTGTTCTGCAAAACAGAAGTGAGGAAATGTGCAGATTTCTTGGTAGCAAGTAACTCTCTAGTGCTCTGCTTTGCCCTTTTTTCTGTTCCCAAAACAGACCTAGTACCAGATCTTAAATACAGGAACCTAGCCCCTTTTAAGAGCGTTCCCTTACTGTAAATACAGTTATCACTAAGCCAAAACAGTTTCTTTTGTTAAATAAAAATGGTGAAAATGTTAGTCTTTGATATGGTTTTGTCACCAATAATTGTAAATATAGATTAGTACATCAATAAAATGGAAGAATACATGACTTAAGAAAGCAATTCCTTCCTCCCCCCCCAAGAAAGTAGAAAATCTATTTGTTTTTGTAAATGTTTACCACTACATCAGCTTGAACTTTAGGTTTTTAACAATTTCTTTAAAAGGTTATGCTAAGTTTGCAACAAAGAGCACAGAAACGTGCCAGTTACCTCTTACGCCTTGAAGAAATTAGTCCTTGGTTGGCTGCCACGATGAACACTGAAATAGCACTCCCCGGAGAAGTGTCCGCTAGAGACACAGTCACGATTCAAAGCGTGGGGAGCACTATCACAATTCTGCCTACTAAAACCAAACCCAAAAAACTCCTTTTCCTGGGTTCAGATGGGAAGAACTACCCATACCTTTTCAAAGGTAAGACCTGGAAATTTCCTCAGGATTGTGTGTGTATGGGGAGGGTTGCTAAAATATTGGGCAGATGCATGTTTTATATGTATATTATTCAGGCTTACACTCCCTGTAAGTTAGAGAGTAGCACCTCTAAAGTTGGAAAGACGTATTGTGAACATTGAGTGTGGATTGTGATAGTCAGCCTGGCCAAAAAACTTTTCAGGCAGCCCTTAAAATTATACCTGAACAGTGGATGAGAGACATTGTAGGTGTCCATATGTAATAGTGTCGATCATCCATCGGCTTTTCTTTCCACAAATGCTGTAAGATTCTTTGACTCACATAAGCTGCAGAAGAAGAGGCCTGTGGGTCCTTGTGGCTGTTGAAACAGAAAACAGAGTTCCAGCTGCAGCCTGTTTTGATCTTCCTTATCAGCTTGAACTCTCTCACAAAACTCATGCAGTAGCCGACGAGAGGGCGTCAGCCTGAGGCTTCACACATTCCTGTGAACGGTAGGGAAGTGCTTTGCAGAGCTGGCACTCCACTTGCATGCTTCTCCCATGGAGTTAGAACAGCAGCCCAAGCCCAAGCACTGTTCCATTAGCAAATACCCCATTGCTTAGGAACCCACTCCGGGCCTGGATAGATATGTAGCTGTTTTAAGTCTAAAATGAAATGTGCACTTCAGAAATGCTACTTTCGGGGATTCATTTAAGGGGAAAGAGCCTTTATAGTTTGTTGTAGAAGCTAAATTTTAAACAGAATACTTTCTTAAATTTTATAATACAGGTTTAGAAGATTTACATCTAGATGAGAGAATCATGCAGTTTTTATCAATTGTGAACACCATGTTTGCTACAATTAATCGTCAAGAGACACCACGGTTTCATGCTAGGCACTATTCTGTGACACCACTGGGAACAAGATCAGGCCTAATTCAATGGGTGGATGGAGCCACTCCTTTATTTGGCCTTTACAAGCGGTGGCAGCAGCGAGAAGCTGCTTTACAAGCACAAAAGGTAACTACTGTATTTTAAACTAACTAGCACCTCTCAGAAGTGGAATATTTCATAAGTTGCTTTAAAACCTAAAGCAAATATTAAAATATTTTTCATGATTTTTATCTGTACATGCATTCATGCTGAGTAGATCTGTATGTTCATCTCTCATGGGGTTTGATCGATATCAGGCAAAACTGTATAGTCAAATTTTGTCTTTTAGAGAGAGGAACATTTCTTAGGTATATCTTTAATTCTTGTGTGATACTTCAAGGGGAGGAGCATTTTTGTATGGCTAAAGTTAAAGTTACTCTAAACCATTTCAGTTTCTTTTCCCATTCTTAGCTCTTTTGTCGCTTTGCCTTCTGTAGCTTTAGAATGGGATTTTCAAAAGTGCTAAATGTTGTCCTAACCCTGCTGCTACTGAATTCAGTTGTAAAAGTCCCATGGAGTTCAGTAGAAGTTGAGGTAGGACAGTGCTGAGTGCTTTGAAAATCACTGTCATAAATTAAAAAACAAACAAACAAACAAAAAACTACCCTCCTGAATTTGAAATAGTTAGTCCAGGCACTGCAAGTCATAATCCGGAGAGAGGATTATTTAGATTCCAATTTTTTTTAGTCTGAACTGACTTCAAGATAATTTTGTAACTCAGTATTGTAGTTAGAATAATAAGAGAGCTTTATAATGCAATTTCTTGTAGGCTCAGGATTCTTACCAGACCCCTCAAAATCCTGGAATAGTACCTAGACCCAGTGAACTTTACTACAGTAAAATTGGACCTGCATTGAAGGCAGTTGGGCTTAGTCTAGATGTATCTCGTCGTGACTGGCCTTTGAACGTAATGAAGGCTGTTCTAGAGGAGCTTATGGAAGCAACTCCACCAAATCTTCTAGCTAAAGAACTTTGGTCATCATGTGCTACACCTGATGAGTGGTGGAGAGTTACACAGGTAAGCTATAACACATATTATTTTCCTTTTTAAAACCATATTTTTGACTTGGGGGAGGGGCACCAGATGCTTGGGATGCTTATAGCAATGGCACTCTTGTAGGGACAGGTGAGCTAGTACTGTTGAATCATCACTTAGCAGAAGTGTATGCTTTAATATGGATAGTTAGAAGAAGGGAGAGCGAGAGAGTGGGCGTAAAAGCAGAAAAAATGGTGCCCTAGAAAGAAGTGGAAAACCTGATTACCTGTATCTTAATTAGCCTATTACTTGAAGTTCTTAAAGAAATGAGTGCTCTGTTGGTAGATGTCCTGAGACAATCAGTAAAGGAGAACTTGCAACTGACTGCTGTGAATTATCCTAAAAATAATAATAATAATAAAATAATTAAGTGATTTTTTTTAAGATTCCTAAAACCAAAAACATGATTCTGAAATTTTCTTTAAAGTCATACGCGAGATCCACTGCAGTTATGTCCATGGTTGGCTATATAATTGGTCTTGGAGACAGACATCTGGATAATGTTCTTATCGACATGACTACAGGAGAAGTTGTACATATAGATTACAATGTTTGTTTTGAAAAAGGTAAAAAAAATTTTTTTTTGTTTTATACATGTTCAACTATAACCTTTTTCTTAATAATTAAAAATCTGAATCTTTCTCTTGAAGGAAAAAGCCTTAGAGTACCAGAAAAAGTTCCGTTCCGGATGACACACAATATTGAAACAGCACTTGGAGTAACAGGAGTAGAAGGGGTTTTCAGGCTTTCTTGTGAACAGGTAGGCTGTGTGACTTCTAGAAGTGTGGGGAACTCTCATCTGTTGTTTGTTTTGGAAATGCTTCCCTTCTCCTTACTGCCTTTTCAAAGTCTTATTCTATTCTTATTCTTTAAATGTTGTTTGATATGGAGGAAATAAGAGTATTATTTTGGGGACATTTTATATTTTTGTGAAACACTTTTAAAAAAAAAAAAAAAAAAAAAAAAGCGTGCAAGTATATAAAATTTAGCTCCAGCTCCAGATGTTGGCATGATCACAATGGTCCATTGTTTGGCAGGTTTAACTGACTTCTAAAAATTAGGCTCTCCAGATAAGAAATATAAAGTATTATGTTTAGAATACTATGTTAAAATTTGAGATAAATGCAATGTAAGAAGCACATAGCCCATCATACCTGCTAAAATTAGAAATAAGGCACACCTTCAACCATGAGTGTGATTAACTATTGGAACAAACTACCAAGGGAAGTGGTGGATTCCCCCTCTCTTGGTGTCCTCAAGTCAAGACTTGGATGCCTTTCTGGAAGATATGCTTTGACCAAACACAGGTTTTTGAGCACAGTACTGGAGTAACTGTGTGAAATGTACTGGCCTGTGATATACAGGAGGTCAGACTAGATGATTTGATTATATCTTCTGGCCTTAAGCTCTATGAAGCTATGTCATGTCTTATGAGGATATAAAAGATGGTTAGAGAATTTAATACCTGAAAAGTTTTTGTATTCTAATAGTAAATTGAGGGGGTGTTTCTGGAGAATTTGTGGTGATGTGACAAAGAAGGCATTAAGTTTCACTGAAATCTTAACTTACTACTGAGCATGTTCAGAGACTTCTTTCAGCCTGTAAGAACCTTTTTCTTTATTACTGCATACCAAACAAATGAAGTAGCCCTCCAGGAAGACTATATGTATGTCAAACTTACATTTCAGACTTCAGCTTTTTTTTGGTTGTGTTTTTTTTTTTTTTTTTTTTTTTTTTTTAAAGTGGTGAGATTTTTATTTATTTATATATGTTACACAAGGGGGAAGTGGGAATTTTTTTACTCAACCATAATTCAAATGACTGAAGGGATTTTGCTTAGTTGTCATTATCTTTCCTCTTCTTTCGCTACTAGTTTTCTTCTCTCTGTCTTCCCACCTCTGCACCCTTTATGCACAAATAAGAAAAGAAAAATCAGCTTTGGGCAGAGACAAATATAGGAAAATTCAGCCCCAAAGTAAATCTTTTCAAAGAGTTAGGGGCTTGTGAAGAAAGGTTAGAATGCAAACTCTGGTGCAGCTGTAACTCAAGAAAGCGCTATTTGAACTTACAGCTATAATTCAGTATATCCACCTTCAGGAAAGTTATGGATTGCTTTATTTAGCTATTCAAATATTAATGTCTATATCATATTTAAAAACTGTCCTATTTTATGAAGATAGCCTAACCTGACTACATTTATTAAAATACAGGTTCTACATATTATGCGACGTGGGAGAGAGACTTTGCTTACGTTGCTTGAGGCTTTTGTTTATGATCCTCTTGTGGACTGGACAGCAGGAGGGGAAGCAGGATTTGCTGGGGCTGTGTATGGTGGTGGTGGCCAGCAGGCTGAAAACAAACAGAGCAAAAGAGAGATGGAAAGAGACATCACTCGTAGCCTCTTTTCTTCAAGAGTAGCTGAGATAAAGGTGAAGTAGTCACTACAGTAAAATGTCACATTATACTATCAGATAAAACATTTTTAAAATGCTAGACACGTCATGAATAGAAATTCTTCACATTTGAAAGTAGTTTTTGCATGTTAGAAAATAGTATTTGCTAAGAGCATAACACTTACAGCTTTTATTGAGCTAATTCAGGCCCAGATTTAGGAAAGTATCACTGTTTAGGAAGGACACTTAAGAACATGCTTAACTTTTAAGAACATGAAGGTTAAGTATGTGCTAAAGTAATTTCCTGCATTGTGCCACAGGGTTGAAATCTGAAGCCTAGAGACCTAGATCGATATTTTGATCAATCTTAAAAGCTTAATACCGGTGAGAGTTGAGGAAACCTGTACCCATGGATTACAGCTGAGCAGCAGCACAGAAATGAAGTACTCCCTCCTCTATCCATTTGAATAAGTAGCACATCTATTTTTCTAATTTCTATATCTTGATTTATAGGTAAACTGGTTTAAGAACAGAGATGAAATGCTGGTTGTGCTTCCTAAGCTGGACAGCAGTTTAGAAGAGTATCTAAGCTTGCAAGAACAGTTGACGGACATTGAAAAATTGCAAGGCAAATTACTAGAAGAGATTGAATTTCTAGAAGGAGCAGAAGGAGCCGATCACCCATCTCACACGTTGCAGCACAGGTATAGAAGTACCCGTGCTTCTACAGTGCTTTTATTTGAGGATCTTAAAACTTTGTTTAATATTGCACTGTTAGCACATTGCAGCTTTTTATGAATTAGATGCTGTATGCGCATTGGTTAATTTTATAATGGTTACTTCGGACCAGAGATTGACAGCAGTGAGAAACTTCTTCTCACAGTGCAAATACAATTTACAGAAGTGTTTAATATATTCGTTTTAAACTTTTTATAATATGTAATCTATGAAAATTATAAAATAGATTTTCAGATCAATTGAGTTAGTATGGCTTTGAGCAGTGTAATTAAATATTTCTCATAGGGCGGTTAATAGATTCTGTGACTTCTATAACTCAGGTATTCTGAACACACCCAGCTGCAATCACAGCAAAGAGCTGTTCAGGAAGCAATCCAAGTGAAGCTGAATGAATTCGAGCAGTGGATAACACATTACCAAGCTGCTTTTAATAATTTAGAGGCAACACAACTTGCAAGTCTTCTTCAAGAAATTAGCACCCAAATGGACCTTGGTATGAAATAAATAGTATTGTATCCTTCTCTTGGTATTTTTATCCATGAAAAAGTAATTGAACTAGTATTTAAAACCAAATGCTTTCTTAACAAATGACTTAAAAGTATGTTTGTAATACTCTGGTTTTAGACATATAAAGATCTGATTTTTAAATTATGGTCATATTACATATGTGATCACCAATAGTTACAGGAAAATAGTTAAAATTTAATCTCTTTCTTGAAAGGTCCCCCAAGTTATGTACCAGCAACAGCCTTTCTGCAGAATGCTGGCCAGGCACATTTGATCAGTCAGTGTGAACAGCTAGAGGGAGAGGTTGGCGCTCTTCTTCAACAGAGGCGGTCTGTTTTACGTGGTTGTCTTGAACAGTTGCATAACTATGCAACAGTAGCTCTTCAGTATCCCAAAGCTGTGTTTCAGAAACACCGAATTGAGCAGTGGAAGACGTGGATGGAAGAACTCATCTGTAACATGACAATAGAACGTTGTCAGGATCTCTACGGGAAGTAAGTTGACAGCACAATGGATTTCCCTAGTCATTTAATCCTTGCTACTTTCAAGATACTTTTGTTTTAAGCAGGAAATGTAAAACACTAAAGTTTTGTTTTATGTTAAAATGCCATAGTCTTTCCAAGGAGTGTTTCCTTTTAAGGTGCTATTGCAGCATTTTAAAAAGAAAATAGAGAACATCTTTTAAAGTGTGGTCTCACAGCTTCATCCATGTAGTGACAAAACAGAACTATAAATATTGTTGCTTTATTTTGTGATTAATGGCTGTGCACAGCTCTAGGAAAGTGATCTTAATTGGTTTAAAACAAAACAAAACCCTACACCACACCAAGCAGAGTTTTGGTCATGAAAAAGAAGTGATAGAGACTCCATGAGGTCCAATAGGGATTTTGGTATTGTTATCAAATACTACAACAATGGGCGGTAGAAAAACACTAAAGCACAGTGAACTGATATTTTAGCATGGTTAGTAGTTTTTAACGTTAATTGTACTTCTGACATTAGGAGACTCCTGGCTTGTTGTCCACCAATTGATCCTGAGAATAGATTTTAGTGTTAATGCTGGATTATACTCAAAAGGCAAGAAAGATAGGAAGTCCATTGACTTACATCAGTGCTGTTCTAAATTTATTGCCAAGTCATTCCCTAAAAAATGTTGAAAGGTGACATTAAAGAAGGAAGACTTTTTTTCTTTTGAGTTAAAATAAGCATTGAGTATATTGATCTAGCCAAATGTATCTACAGTATTAGAGATGTTCTGGAAACAAAGGATCGAATTCTGGCTAATGAAGGGGAAGTGAACTTAAACTCTCCACCTCAATAAAAGGAGATGTATTCAAAACAAAAGCAGTGTTAATTTGCATTTGTATCCTGGCTTAGATCAACTCTCATGATTTTTTTTTTGTGTGCCAGGGGGGAATTTGGATGGACATCATGACTTGGGCCAGGCACTTGTGTATCAGCAGACTAAAACTGGTTGGAAAGAACTAAAATTTTCAGAAAGGGGTGGGGAAGGGGAATCTTGTGAATGTTTTGCCATCGTTTTTTTGACCAAGAGACATGATCTGCACAGGAGCTGTCCATGCACTATTGTACTCCATGTCAGGAGCCATTGAATGAGTTATCAGTCCATGATTTGACAGACGAGCCAAAGTAGGGTGGCCATCCTCCACTTTGTTCACATCTAGAATTTGGCCCAAAATATTTGATGATTCGTGTTTAAATATGGAGTACTCTTCCTAGGGAATGGAATGCAGCTTGTTAAAGCTTCAGAAAGGAGAACTTGTCATTTTGCTGTCATTTTACAGGTATGAAATGCAGTATGCTCCTCAGCCACCTCCAACTGTATGTCAATTCATAACTGCTACAGAAATGACTCTTCAGAGATATGCAGCAGATATAAACAGCAGACTAATCAGACAGGTGGAACGTTTGAAACAAGAAGCAGTCACTGTGCCAGTTTGTGAGGAACAGTTGAAAGAAATTGAACGTTGCATTAAGGTTTTCCTACATGAAAATGGAGAGGAGGGGTCATTGAGCCTAGCAAGTGTTATTATATCTGCTCTTTGCACCCTTACAAGGTGAGCAGTGTGTTATACAATATACTATAGGTAGTTGATCTCATGGTCCCTGGATAGGGTGCCCCCTATGAGACCCTTTTCCAGCCCCCTTATTGTACCCTTTCAAGTTCCAGGCCTGTGCCTCTACTTCTTTTTGTGGTCGGGTCTTGTGATCCAACCACTGTCTCTGGGTTACAGCCCCCTGGCTACCAATTGTGACTAATTCAGGAGAGCTAGCTGGGGTTGGATACTGCAAGGTTTCCCTTTTGGGAGCCTGAGACTGTATGCGTGTGATGCAGTGATGCAGAAACAGCTGATTAAAAAAGAGCATGATTTATTTTTCCCAAGGATACCCAGTACTTAGAGAAGTGGATTTAAAATAAGAAACCTACATGCATATTTCCTTACCTAAGCTTTTAACCTCTTTATCCATGGCTCAGGTGAGTCTGGCTTATTCCCCATCTCTGAGGTGGGTGAAAAGTCTGTCCTGCTTGCAGCTTTTCCCCCCAGTCCCTGAATGTCAGTCACTGTCAGCCTTTTCACTGTCACATCCTGACCAGCCTCTCTGACCACTTCCCCCTACTTTCCTGCCAGAAGCACCTTTTAAACTGGTCAGGATTTTCTGATCTTTCAGGTTCTCCTTTGATCCCCGTTTAACTTTGGAAGAGTAAAACATCATAGCCTGGATGGATCCAGCTAGGTGGTCCTTCCCCACACCACCACACTTGATGGCCCAGCCACTGTTATCTTAGTTCCCTTGCAGCTGCCTACCTAAGAGACTGTCTTATCTGTGTCATTGTTTTCCCTTTCTTACCTGACTCCTCAGAAACCCTTTTACAGCCTCCTTTGATTTCACTCTATGCATTTAGGCAGGCAGCAATACACAGTTGCTGGGAAACTGTCATACAACAGGGAAACAGTCACACAGTATTCATAAGAAATATAACAGACATTTTCCCAGGTCATCACAGATGACTTTATATTCATGTTTTGGCCAAAAAAAGGTAATTTTTTTACACTTGAGTTATTGCTATTAATATGTAAATTTTAATATGCTTTTCTAATCAAAGTCAATTTAATATTAGTATTAGAAATCTAAATTATCATATTGCCTAGAATATACTATAAAATAGGTTGCCTTTTTTAAGATCGGTTCCATTCCATGTTTTTATGGCTAGCTTATCAATTTAAGTGGTAGCAAAGTAAACTTAATATGCATTAGCACATGTGCTTTTACTTGTTTAACAAAACTATTGCTTCATTTAGACGTAACCTAATGATGGAAGGTGCCGCATCTAGTGCTGGAGAGCAACTGGTTGATTTGACTTCAAGGGATGGAGCCTGGTTCTTGGAGGAGCTATGTAGCATGAGTGGGAATGTTACATGCCTCGTGCAGTTATTGAAGCAATGTCATCTGGTCCCACAGGACTTGGACATTCCAAACCCAATTGAAGCATCAGAAGCAGTTCACTTAGCTAATGGAGTTTACATCTCACTTCAGGTGAAGTGTACTTTTATGCGATTGGTTTTTTCCAAAGACATCGGTGAAGCCATATAGTTTGTTGTGTTCCAGAAATTCTCCTAAAAAAGTATTTATAATTATTTTACATTATTACCAGAAGTCTTTTATCAGGAATTAGTCTTAAATATCCCATTTATTCCCTGACTCTCAACCTATTACATTTACTATAATTACTTAATATTTAAATGACTAAAACAAACTATTAATGCAACCCAGAATTTTGAAAAAAGTTACTATTTATTAATGAGATATAGAAGATGGAGATAGTAACAAATTAGTCAAAATAACAGCTCCATGTCTTGCTGTTATTTCATATTATTCCCTATCACTGGGAGTCCAAAAAGGTTTCCAAATAGTGTTTAAAATTTTTCATTTCTATTTATTTCTAGCTTTAATTTCCCCCCCCCCCCCAAAAAAAAAAAAAAAACTGTTTGAAACACGCTAAAGGAATACTTTACAGGCCTCAGTTCCCAGACATGGGAGGGGGGGAAATGAACTATCTTAATTTTACCCACAGAAGAGTGCTCACTGATAGAAACTTTTGACTTTAAAGGCAACTCTGAATCATATGGACCAATTACTTGATTTTCACCAGCCATCCATTTGACTATGACAGGTGTGACTGTTATTTTTTTTTGAGGATTTTCGTGCTCCTGAGTCACTTTTCAAAAGCACTCTTTACCCATCTTTATAAAGGGCTTTGAGAGTCTCTGGAGAAAGGTGCTATAATATTATTAACCTGTGTTTCAGAAGCATGTATATAACTTAATTGCACTGCACACAAATAAGGCCATATTTCCTTTTGAGTTCTTGGATGAGACTTGAAAATCTTACGAAACTAAGCTAACTAACCTTCCTTTTGGTGCATCTTGTTGTCTTGTTTTGGAGATGGAGGGCACTGGCTGATACCTTGCACAACCTGCTGTAGCCCTCTGATGCATTCTGCTTAGTGAAAATAGCGGTTCTCAAAATGAAGTCTCTGTACCACCAGTCATCTGCAGAGCACTTGCAGTTAGTCCTTGTAGTGCTTTAACTCATTTCTAGTTGCTAAACAGCAGTCAGATAATCTAAGTCTACTTTAAATGTTTTCCAATTATTTTTCCATATAAAAAATGGTTATTTGCTACAGGGTGGTGGTTCACTCATCAGTGGGAGACTAGGTAATCTGCATAAGTCATGAAAAGGTGACAAGGTGGGCAACAAGACCCTTTCTCTAAGATACTGCCTTCACTACTTAACGTTGTAAAACCCTTTGGTTTATGTACAATGCCATTGGTTTAGGTTTAAAACAGCTACACTCAAAGTTACAGGGCTTCCTATTCTCAATTTATACGATAAAATATTTGAAGCAAGTTTCTGATCCTTTTGCTAGCCAATAGTCTATTGTCTTCAAACAACCTTTACTGTAGGTGGCATAATAATAAAATAAATAAGGCATTGCATATGACACCTAAAAAGGGAGGACGCTATTTTTTTTCTTCTTCTTGCATACTTCTGACAGGAATTGAACTCAAACTTCAGGCAGATCATTTTTCCAGAAGCTCTTAGGTGTTTAATGAAAGGAGAGTACACTTTAGAAAGTATGCTTCATGAACTGGACAATCTTATTGAACAAACAACTGATGGAGTCCCTTTGCAAACGCTGGTTGAATCTCTTCAGGCCTATTTAAGAAATGCGGCTATGGGGCTAGAAGAAGAAACACATACTCATTACATTGATGTTGCAAGGTAAATAGTTTTGTGTGTGTTTCCTTTAGTTCAAAGTCAATATGTTTTGCCATATTCTAACCCACCGTATCCAATTCTTGGTTTGTCTTTAATTTGATTATTTGTTACATATGTCACCTAACAATGGATAATACTTAGTTTTTAATAGTAAAATGAGTATAAATGTGAGATTATGAAAACTTTTATATTTTAATCATCATAAATTAGACCTTACGATGCATTTGATATTTGGGGTATTTCCCAAAGTTTATAGGCAACATAAGACCATTCTTTTAGCCAGACATTTTAAAAGAAAAGCTTAGGAAAATATGGAGAGAGGAGATTTCAGGAGAGCAAGTGTCTCTAAAATCTGCGACGGCTGTGAACTGGAGTGAGGAATGCATAATTTTTGCAGTTCCTGCAGCAGCCACGGTTTGAATGAGTTTTCTGCAAAAGACTTCCTGGTCAGATAGAATCACCAGTGGCCATAGGTATTTTTGCTACCAAAAATCTTTTAACCCCCTTATCTTTTTTCCTAGAATGCTTCATGCTCAGTATGGTGAATTAATTCAGCCAAGAAATGGTTCAGTTGATGAAACTCCAAAAATGTCAGCTGGTCAGATGCTTTTGGTTGCATTTGATGGAATGTTTGCCCAAGTAGAAACTGCATTTGGCTTGTTAATTGAAAAGGTATGACTTTATATTTCAAAATATCCTTGAGGCATAAGACCTTTATAAAACAAGAAAATAATTCTTTCCTTACTTCCATTCAGCTAAACAAGATGGAAATACCTGTCGCTTGGCGTAAGATTGATATAATCAGGGAAGCCCGGAGCACTCAAGTTAATTTCTTTGATGATGATGATAATCGACAAGTTCTAGAGGAGATTTTCTTTCTAAAGAGACTACAGACAATTAAAGAATTTTTCAGACTCTGTGGTACATTTTCTAAAACTTTGTCAGGTAAATATGCATTAATGTAAAAGAAACCATTTTTGTTTCATAGCAATAGGAAACCTCCCTGCTCTCCACCACTTTACCTGTGATTTGAGTACAGAATGAAACTAATCTGTAGTTCTGTAACTTATATATTTTAAGATGCTAGTGCCGAGAAAATAAATGTAAATTCTGTCATGTAATAACATTGCTGTCTGTACAGAAAATAAATGAAATTTTTCTAGATATACAAATGTTTATATGAAATATTGTTTATTTTTTAAAGGAGCAAGTTCACTTGAAGATCAGAACACAGTAAATGGACCTGTGCAAATTGTCAATGTGAAAGCCCTTTATAGAAATTCTTGTTTTAGTGAAGACCAAATGGCCAAACCTATAAAGGCATTTACAGCAGATTTTGTGAGACAGCTTTTAATTGGCCTTCCAAATCAAGCCTTGGGGCTTACTCTGTGCAGTTTCATCAGTGCTCTGGGTGTGGATATCATTGCTCAAGTAGAAGCTAAGGACTTTGGAGCAGAAAGCAAAGTTTCTGTGGATGACCTGTGTAAGAAAGCTGTAGAACACAATATCCAAATCGGCAAGTTCTCACAGTTGGTCATGAACAGGGCAACAGTATTGGCCAGTTCATATGACACAGCATGGAAGAAACATGATTTAGTGCGCAGACTTGAAACCAGTATTTCTTCTTGCAAGACTAGCCTTCAGAGGGTGCAATTACATATTGCCATGTTTCAGGTAAACCACATGTAAACTCTTTCCAAAATTGTTCATCTAAAAATATGCTTCAGTTGTGTCATGCAGGCACATAAAATGCATATTGCTTGTGGAGTGTATAATGAAAGTTGATGGTTTTTAGTAGACTTAATTTAGTTTTCAGTTTTTAAATTTTATTTAATACATAAATATGGAAGAATAGCATAGCATGCTGGTAGCTTGTGGAGCTAGCTGCTCTCAAGAGTGCAAACATGACCATTTATAATTTAAGTTTTGGAACTAAATATATATAAACCAGGAGGACCGGAGACACTGGATGTTTAATTAGGCCATAAATGTATTCTTATGTAAATGTACCCAGCAGATACAAGTGTATGGTGCAGGGAATGCCGTAATCATTTCAGTGTGTACCTGGGGGGCTTCAGTCAGCCCTCTCCCTTACCCATTGTGGTCCTCAGCCAACCTGCAGCTTGGACCTCCCCCTCTGAATAGGGGTAAGAGAGGGCTATAAAGGGAGGGGATTTGGTTCCTTGCCGTACCAGTCGTAGGAGCCCCAACCCCCCACCTTTCCCACTCCTTTAAAGGATATCTCCTTTAAATCCTTTACTAATCCATTTTATCGGATCTCTCTATCCCTTCCCTATGGAGTACCTGCACTGGACATCCCCCCCCCCCCCCCCCCATGCTCCCATAATGAGTTGCAACATCATAGTCTAATTCCTTTTCCTGTTTGTCCAACTAAGCCTCTCCCCACCCCAAACCAGCTGTGTGGAAGGTAGGAAAAAAACCACTTGTCCAATCTGGTGATGAGGGAAAAATTCCGTTCCAGCCCCCTGAGAAAGGAGGAACTAGTGCAATGCCTACAGTGAAAAATCCACACCCCTGAGTGACATACCAACCCAATCCTCAGTGTAGACAGCGGTATCTTGACAAGAGAGCTTCTCCCATCGACATAGCTACCATCTCTTGGGGAGGTGGATTAACTCTGCCAATGGGTGAAGCTCTCCCATCAGCATAGTAGCATCTTCACTAAAGTGCTAAAATGGCACACCTGCACCACTGTATGTGAAGACAAGCCCGTAATGATTTCTGCTGTGTAGATATTTGGTTGAGTGTAGTATTGTGATAAGTCTTCCTTCTGGAATGTTTTGTATGTTTTAGAAAAGTGGAGCAGGAAATTGTTTTTTATTTTAAATGTGAATGAATTGTTTTTAAAAATCAGCAATAATAATTAAAATGTTAGTTGCTAAACTGTTTCATAGATGTCTTCTCAAATATTCTGTTTGTTAACCTGTGATAGGTTAAAAACCAAGTATAAAGTGTAATCCCTTTTCCTTTAGATTAAGGGTACATATATACATACTTTCTGAAGGGTTAATAATAAATGGTTAATCAATTTAGTCCAACAGGGCAGTACATTATTTATATCCATGGCTTATAACCATCTGTATCACCTTCTACTGATGTTTATAACTATCTATGATGCCTGCTGCTTATATCTGTAACATATTTGCCATTTATTAATGGTTTAACCCTTTATAAATATACCCTTGATATAAAATGTAACCATAATGTCAGAATTAATGTCTTCTTATAAAAGTTTAACATTTTTGAAAGAAATGATATAAACTTCAATACAAATATTTTTCTGAAAAAGTGGCAGCATGAAGATCTCCTGATCAGTCGCCCACAAGCCATGTCCATTACTCCTCCACCCCGTTCTGCAATTTTAGCCAGCATGAAAAAGAAACTTCATACGCTCAGCCAGATCGAAGCTTCAATTGGAACAGTTCAGGTATTTTCTTGTTTTGGGTGTGTTTTTGCAGCATGCATAAATGTGAATTCTTTCTCCTTGTACTAACGCAGTCCACACATTCCAAAAGTGTCCACCTTTTGCTCACTATGATTCTGGATATTAGCCATTGTGAGCTAACATCTTTTATGTGAACTTGTTAGTCTGAGTTGCCTTTCTTTGTCCCACCTTTTGCGTAGTATTCCATTACTTCATCCCTCTGCCTCAGCAGACACAGCATTCTCTGCTTGGGATGGCAGAAAATTTGCTCCATGACTAAATACCCAGATATACAAAGAATCCTTCTCCTGAAGGCTGAGACACTTATCCTTCAAGAGGAAGGATAATTCCATGGGTAGAGTGGTTTAAAAAAAAAAGTCTTTATTTTTTTGCAGTTTTTTGATTCCGCATCATTTTCTCAATATAGGAGAAGCTAGCAGCACTTGAAGCCAGCATTGAGCAGCGTTTGAAATGGGCAGGAGGTGCCAATCCTGCATTGGCCCCAGTCCTACAAGATTTTGATGCCACTATTGCTGAAAGAAGAAACCTTGTCCTTAAAGAAAGTCAAAGAGCAAGTCAGGTACTAAAGCTATTTCATTGATTAGTGTTGGTTTATTTGATAATTTAGGAAAGTTTGTTCAGCCCAACTAAGGTAGGGTTTGGAAAATCTCTGGTGCCACTAAGGGCAGTTGACTAGTTTTGGGAATTCCAGAGCTTATCCCAAGTGCTTTTAAATTAGAAAAAACTATATAATGTTATTGCCCATGAATTGACACAGTTGTTATTACTGCCTGCTTTGAGTGCTCTTGTCTAGAAGTAGACTTGCAGATAAAAGCTTAGAAGCATCATTGTGTTTTTATTTGATGTAATATGCAATTTAATTGGGGTGGTTCTCACTTTTTCTGCTTTGTAGGTTACTTTCCTCTGCAGTAACATAATTCATTTTGAAAGTTTACGCACTAGAACAGCAGAAGCCTTGAGTCTTGATACTGCGTTATTTGAACTTATCAAACGTTGTCAACAAATGTGTTCATTTGCATCACAATTTAACAGTTCAGTCTCTGACCTGGAGCTACGTTTACTTCAGAGAGTGGTGAGTAAAGTTGATGGGGGAGATGGATTGTAAAATACAACATAATTACCAAACTTATGAATGGCTTCTCCACTTTATTTTCACTTCTTATTAGTTTTGTGTGCTTGTTTTAGCAAGGAAAGCGTATTGGGTTAAATCCGTTTAGCAGTAAACATAAAATGGAAGTACTTGTATATTAAATTATTCTGTCTAGATAGAGCTTAAAATTTTCTTTTTTTCAGGGCACCAATCTTGAACATCCTATCGGTAGCTCTGAATGGCTTCTTTCAGCTCACAAACAACTAACCCAGGACATGTCTACGCAGAGGGCAGTGCAAACAGAGAAAGAACAACAGATAGAAACAGTTTGTGAAACAATTCAGAATCTGGTTGATAGTATTAAAACTGTGCTCACTGGTCACAACAGACAACTTGGAGACGTCAAACATCTGCTGAAAGCCATGGCAAAGGTAATGCCCAAAACTTCTATTGTTTTGTTATAGAAGACCTACCAAGTGTTCAAGGAAAAAAAAATTACCAGGGTATTCATGATAAGCTACCTCATAGTATTCCCTAAAATTAAATATTTAATAATGGCGATTCCTGCTCATGTACATAGGGTTGAACTGATTAACACTTGGAGATCAAAGAAATTTTACACAAGGGTATATTGAGTAAAGGGGCTCAGTATCAGGTCAGAGTGATACAGGTTGATCAGATATTGGTAGACCTAAGGCTTGCCTTTCTTGTACGCATGTCCCAGTTTCTGTTTTAATCCACACGCGCACACAAACCTTTTACAAATTTTGTACATATCCGACATTTCCTTTTCAAGTTAGAGAAATCTGAAGAAAATTTTTCTTCTATTGAAATTAGTCACTTATGTAAGTGGTGTTCATAGGAAAACCCATCAAAGGCTGTAGAAGCAGGGCAACTGCTAAGCTTTTCTATGATGCAGAACAAAGCAAACGTGAATCTTAACACCTAGTTTCTTTGTTTATAGGATGAAGAAGCCGCTCTTGCAGATGGTGAAGATGTTCCCTATGAGAATAGTGTTAGGCAGTTCTTGGGTGAATATAAATCATGGCAAGACAATATTCAGACAGTTTTGTTTACATTAGTTCAAGCTATGGGTCAGGTCCGCAATCAGGAGCATGTTGAAATGCTGCAGGAAATAACTCCCACCCTGAAAGAACTCAAAACACAGAGTCAAAGGTAAAGCTGTATCTTCTGTATGGTTGTAGAGAATTTTCTTTTCTGTTTACATATGTAAATAAAACCAGACACACACATACCATTCTAATTCTTTCCCAATCTATTTGCAGAATTTCACTTCATTTTTACTCAGGTTTTCATTTGGGATTTTCAAGTAACATACTATAGCTGAATGTATAAATTATTTATGGACTTTATTATGTTTCCTAGTGTCTACAATAATCTAGTGAGTTTTGCATCACCCTTAGTCACGGATACATCAAATGAATGTTCAAGCCCAACATCAACTGCTACATATCAGCCAACCTTTGCTGCAGGTAACATTTGGGAAAGTATCAAATCAAACATGATGGATTTTTTAGCAGCAAATTTTTTTTAGCAAAAAACAAAAATTGCTTTATAAAATTTACTGCAAATGTAACCAGTGAGTTAGTTTGTGAGCGTGTCCCTTTTCTTAAATAAAAATATACTGTAAAATTGAAAAATTGATATAAACATAAAGTAGCCTCTACTTCAAACCACAAATCCCAGAAAATGTATTAATTTTTTTTATACTCCTTGTTGTGCTTCATGCTCCATATCAAATATACTGTAAATGCACCAGAACCTGTTAGTTTGGAACCCTCCGGATACCTTATGAACAAAGAACGAGTTAGTGGTGCTTTGCTTTGTTAAATAGCCTCACATCTGAATTCATCAATCCAATTTTTAATGGGTCGAGATTAATTTTAAAACATCTGAATTTACAAATTACCATGTAGGGGTTTATTGTAAAATCAGTACTTGGGGCGAGTTTACATTCTAACTCCTATTGATAATAGGAATAGCTTGCGTAAGTTCCTCACAACAGTTGAGGCAGTGGAATCTTTTAACTTCATATAAATACATGGTTTACAAAACAAAAAAATATTCTGGTTTAGTTTTGTGAGGTGGGGAAGTAAAATGGGAGCAGAAATGAGGAAGTCTGGGGAGCAGAAGAAAAAAGAGCTGTGGTAGGATCATGCATTTGTGTATGTATTGAAATGCTGAGTGTGGCTGTCAGATGTGTGTGCATATATAGAAAAATAAAGGATGAAATCTCTACAGTGTACTGTTTTGGCACACTTACTACACCTATTTCTCAAAGAGAAAAAAATCAAACTTGGTGAAACAGGTATTTTTCACAGACTACATGTGTGTGTATATACCAAGTTTTAATTAAAAATATCAGTTGTATCCAAACTCAGTTTGAACTGTTAGTCTGAAAGGACACTTTTTAAATAGCTGATGGAATTTTCATTCAGACTTTCCAAATTTTTGTCAGGGCTGAAAATAAGCATGACAAATTCTGTACTAAAGGATGTGTTTTTTGAACATTAACATTGATCTGCCTTGTAAACCATATAGCTTCCTTCAGTCCATTCTGCGCACGCAGTTCAATAGTAACGTACATGCACAGCAGGTGTGTGTGCTGTAGGCATATGGAGGTGACCTCAAGCAACTCAGACCAGGCTGTCACACAAATGGCCCGGTTAAGAAAAGTTTCTGGAGTGCCACGTTCTCCTCAGGCCTGTGGGGTAGAGGAGCATATGGAGAAAAGGTGGATGGAAAACCAAAAGGCCAGTAATCTACTTAGCTAGTAAAGGTGAAGCTGCCTTGAGAGACAGGTAGCTGCAGGCTGGGTGCAGAAGAAAAAGGGGAGGAGGGAAAGGTCAGAGTAGCTGGAGAGAGGAGATGAAGAAGGCAGAATCAGAGGTTTAAGGGGCAGAAGAGAGCAATATGCCGAGGCTAATGCAGCTGTTCAGTAGTTGGACAGGATTTGTGGGTGGGATGAAAAGGCCAATGTACAAATTTAAAAAAAAAAAAAAAATCTATTTCATGTCAGGAATCCAAATCCCAGGACCATGGAGTTGAATTTGCTTATTCATTCATATGCTAGTTACTAATGGGAATACCTTGGCTGCTAGTCATCTCCCAGGAACTTGTTTTAGAGAACTAGGAAGTTAATGACCTGTTTATATATATATTTCCTCTTATTTAGAATGTTAATTTTTACATTTAAATTTGAATGTAAAAACAAATCAGTTTTAGTAATACTTTTCTCCATTCTGTTGCTCAAATGATTAAACATTATCTTTACAGCAGTGCGTAGCAATACAGGACAGAAGACCCAGCCAGAGGTCATGTCGCAGAATGCAAGAAAGCCAATTCAGAAAAATCTTGCTACGTCAGCAGATACGCCTCCGAGCACAGTTCCAGGAACTGGCAAAAGTGTTGCCTGTAGTCCTAAAAAGGCCGTCAGGGACCCTAAAACAGGAAAGGGTAAATAGTGGAGTAAAAATTGTTGTAAAATGTGTTAATGTGCTTCTGTATGTACTGTTACATGTAGCTGATTGTTTGAATTTGCATTTTTAGCTGTGCAAGAAAGGAATTCATATGCAGTTAGTGTGTGGAAGCGAGTCAAAGCCAAGTTAGAGGGCCGAGATGTGGATCCCAACAGGAGAATGTCTGTTGCTGAACAGGTGAGTTGAACTTGGTAAAAGTTTAAGTAACAGTCCTTGTTAACAATACTTGTCAATAAATTATCAATTTCCTTGTTTATCTTTTGTTAAAGCTTGATTGCAAAACTACAGTGAGTGGTCTTAGAATTGGTTAATCCACATTGGAATATTGTGCTCTGTCCTGGTTGTTTTATGCAAAAGAGGGTCAGTGGGAGGGATAGAATGGGAAGCAGTATTGCTACACTAGAGCTAGTTGGGAGAGCAGGAAGAGGGGCATGTGATAACAAATTAGACGTGCCTTTGCAAGACAGTGTGGGAGCAAAAGCACCCAGTGCAAATTTAAGCTATATATGCAGAGAGTCACTGCAGAGTAGGGAGGCTCTGGTGTAAAGTGCATCTGTAATATTCTATTTAGGCAGCAGGGTGTTCAGTAAAAACTGTCATATATATAATATTTACTTTAGTGACCCAAAGTTCTCATTCTTATTAGCTCTGCAGAGCCAACACAACTAAGTGTGAACTATATTGTATTCCTTTTTTCATGCATCAGAATTGTTGCCTTTTGTGCATACCTTTGCAACTCCCTGTCTTTAATAAGTAACACAAAGGGCATAATTTCCCTGTGAATTTCAGCATTACAAAGAAATGCTTAATTTTACACACACAAGTCAATGGCACCTATCTAGTTCAAACAGGAATTCAAGGAAGTCCTATGGCCTGCTATGCAGGAGGTGCTAGATGCTTGTAATGATCATATCTGGCTATATAATTTATGTATATATGAAAGGCTGAGCATGTTCTTAAATATTTGCAGCACTGGGGCTTTAAAGAGGATACTTGGTCTTTCCTTTTCTGAAACTGTTTAATAGGCAGCAGGTTTAAAACAAACAAAAGGAAGTACTTCACACAACACAGTCAATCTGAGGAACTTGTTTCCAGGGGATGTTGTGAAGGCCAAAGCTATAGCAGGGTTCAAAACAGACTTAGATAAGTTCATGGAGGATCGGTCCATCAATGACTATTAGCCAAGGTGGTCAGGGATGCAACACCATGCGCTGAGTGTCCCTAGCCTCTGACTGCCGTAAGCTGGGAGTGAACGACAGAGGATGGATCATTCAATGATTGCCTGTTCTGTTAATTCCTTACGAAGCATCTGGCATTGGCTACTGTCGGAAGACAAGATAGTGAGCTAGATGGAGCATTGGTCTGACCCTGTATGGCTGTTCTTATGTAGATTTGTATGAATAAATTAATTGAATATTTAACGTTTACTTAGAAATTCACTACAAAAGTTTCTAAATGTTAAGGCCTAGTCAGCAAGTACTTTTATCAGTTAACTATGATTTGAAAATGCATTCAGTTGCACTAATTTTAATAGCTTTTATTTATTTGTCTCTTTAATAGGTTGACTTTGTGATTAAGGAAGCAACTAATCTAGATAACTTGGCTCAGCTGTATGAAGGTTGGACAGCCTGGGTATGAATAGGAAGAAAGCAGATCGGTCTGGTTCAGCAAGGTCAGACATCCACCAGAATCAACTCGGCCTCAGGCATCCATAGCTGCACCACAGCCGGTGGTGATGCATACTGGGGCTTAATCTGAGGAAACCTAGGAAATCTCGGTGCACTGGGAAGTGAATCCTGCAGGATAGCTGCACTCAGGGATATGCTAAACACAATGGTCTGCAACCCCCCAGGGTCAAGGGTGAAAGCTCACCGCCTGAACAACACGGTTGTCTTTCTGCTACAGAAGAACTGCAAACGTGTCCGGGGGTTAGCTGCAGAAAAGAAATCGGAATGCTACAAACCGCAGAGTGATTGGGACTCAATTCCACCTGACCCTGTGAACAATTCAGGAAACATCAAACCCTGTTCAAAGAAAAACAGAAAAATGGGGCCGAGAAGAAATCACAGCAAAGGGAGATTTGATGCATTTAGATTCTTGTTACTCTTGTTGGTTGGCAACAGTGCTGGTTGAGTTGACCAGTTAGTATAAAAAAGGCTACAAGATATGAACTTCAGAAATGGACTGAAAACAAAGAGCTGTATCAGATACACACTACATTGGAAGAACTTCTGAGATAGAAGAAAAAGCCTTTGTGTCTTCCCCTTTTTCCCCCCCTTGTCCCATCCCCTTGGCTTATTCTTGTAGTTTAGGTGTACTTCCAATATACTTTTTATTTCAATCCTTGTATTTCACAGTTTAGTCAAATTAACAACATACTTTTTGTTTGGTAAACAGGAAATTTTCCAAAAGCACTGAAAATATTGAACATTCATTGATTATTTCTGAGTTGGCTGATCAAATGCAAAATGTAATTTTGGTTACTTTAAAATCATTTCTGTGATTTTTATCATGTACAGTTTCTCAAGATTGTCACTGTGCATTTAAAAGTAATGAATCTAGCAGGCATTTGATTTAATGTGCACTTCCCTCTGCTTGCAGTGTACACTTTTTTGTAATTCAGAATTGTCCCTCAAATCTCATTCTACTGTGATTGCTGTAGTTTCTTTGGTAAAATGTAGCTAATCCAATGTAATCTTTACCTTTTTTAAAACCAGGATAGAGTATCTAGTAGAGTTTTACATTGTTGATGACAGATAAACAATAAAGTGATATTCTGGTGGAGGTAGAGTGATATGCTTTTTAATTCACGTTCTTAATACTTTAATTTACACTTGTAAATTATTGTGCTTCAGTTTACTGGGGTTTTCAGGACCTATACATACAATATTAAAATGAAGGACTATCCAATTTTTGTTCAACACATTTGAAAAGATTTGTGCAAAGTAATTTTTGCTTTGCCATATGACTTCAGTAGATGGTTGTTCAATAATGCATTGATAGTTAATTTCTTACCATCAAGATTTTCTTAAATTCAGCTTTGCACTCAGTGTGGTTATGATCAGAAAAGTTTCTATAAAAATGGCATCTATTTAACAGATCTACTTCCAGTTTGTACTGTCTCATATCTGCCTATTGACTAAAATATTTTTTCCACTGTTTTTTTCTTTAGACTATATGGACTGTGCCATACTATGGAAGAGATGAGCTGGTTCTCTTTGTGGCTCATGCACTTAGCACAATTCTGTTCCAATTACAGAATCTCTTACTAGTGGTGATGTCCAAGACAGAAAGCACATTGCTTGACTCTCTGATCCCAGATGAATTTGCAGGGCGGGCAGGTGTAAAAATCATTTCTCTATTTGTAAACTTAGCAAATTTGGTGTAAAAGCCATTGAAAGATGATAAACTTGGAATTCCATTTTAGCCACTTAGAACTTGTGCCATTTTAGCCACTTTTCAGAGTAAAAACACTTTAAATACTGAGCTACCCAAAATATATTTTTTTTAAATCTGAACTTAATCATAATTAAATATCTTGCGCCAAGTTCACCACTTGCATGAGCTGACACAATTTTCATTGATGTTACTAGAGTTGCACTTATGTGAATGGAGAGCTTGGCCTTTAGCGAGAGTAGTGATTATCAAATAACACACATTAACAACAGGCATTAGTAACAGAAGAACATACATTATTTTGCATATTTACCTGTGTTACCTGTTCTGCCTTCTCAGTAGGTCCTAGGTAGATCTGCGTTCACTCTCCTTTTGCCAATCTTTCATGGACATACTCTTCAAGTGTAAGATATTCCAACAAAACTATGGCCTTTTTTGCATTCTGATTGCCTGACTAGGTGTAGGGAAGTCACAGGCTATATGTTTATTGATACTCATGACAAATGCATTCCAATATCAATGCTTTCGAAACCCTCTGCCATGACATGTATTGCAAGAAATAGTGTTTGAATGTTGCAAGCAAAGAAAATTCATATGCCTAACCAGACACTCACGCTGTTAGTCCATTTTACTTTTTCGCCACTTTCAAATAACCTTACAAACAATCTGTATTGGAGCACCATAGTAATAAGACTGTATTATACATGCTGTTTTATTTCTTGGAAGCTGGGGGAGGGGAGGGTTAATGCACTCACCTGTGGCTCATGTATTATACCTCTGCTATCCAGAAATGAAACGCTTGTGTGGAGATGGGTTCTTTACTGCCTAACTGAATAAAGTTTAAAAAGAAAATCAGCTTGTATTCTTAGTTTCCTTGTATGGTATTCTAAATTACTTTTGTCAAGTATCAGAGGGGTAGCCGTGTTAATCTGAATCTGTAAAAAGCAACAGAGGGTCCTGTGGCACCTTTAAGACTAACAGAAGTATTGGAGCATAAGCTTTCGTGGGTGAATGCCCACTTCATCAGACGCAAGACTTTTGTTTTTGTAAGGTGTAGGGAGAGGAACAAAATCATCTTAAATGGCCAGCAAGTGCCAAATTTAGGCCTTTAGAATTAAGCATATGTGTAACTTTGGCTTCAGTAGGACTTCTCACATGCTAAGTTTTTGTAGTATTGAAGCCTCGAACTGGGGTTGTAAACATTTTTTCTGGGTAAATTTGCAGATTCAATATAAAGTTAGGGAAACTTAAAGTGCAATCTGAGTTAATCTTAATAGTGGACTTAATGTAATTACAATTTTTAAAAGATGAGACATAGCTTTATGAGCTGGATGAAACCATGTTATGAGCTGAGTTTAAACCTCCAAGTTGATGCATAAACAAATCCTACATTTCAGATAGTTGTAAGAGACAGTTAAGGGGCCATGCCTAAGAGTCTGCCCAGAAACTAGTACCAAGAGGGTTGACGGATTGACTGGGTGTTATGACCAAGTGGGTGTATGTGTGGGTGTGAGAGAACACAGAAAAAAACTAGGAACAGACAAGACTGCAAGAGAAAAAAAGCAAGAGACACACAGTAGTCTGTGAGCACAGGGTGACCTGGAAAAAGCTAGAGCGCTTTTGGGTCTGGGTTTGGCTGTAGAGGTTTGGAGGGGGCTAGTAAGCTATGAAACTGCTCCTTTTTGTCCTTGGTTCCTTCTGCATTCAGAGATGTGGATTTTGTAAATAAACAAGAATAGAGCAAAGAAATGTGACTACCCCCAATTTCTATATCCCTGGCGTCCTGAACTTTGACTAGTTGCTCAGTTCAAAAGGGGCTTCACTGTTGTCAGGAGTGGGCTTCATTTTCCAAGGAGAGAGATTGTGAGCTGGTATCCTGTTGAACCAAGATGGACCAAATAAATAGAGGTGCTTGTGGAAATCAGAAACGGCCAGCAGGATTTAAAACAAGACCTAAAAAAACAGGAACTGGAGATTGCCAACGGAATTAAAACAAGATCTAAAACAAGACCTGGAGGTTTCCCAGAAAGGGCTCAGGGATGACTTGCAGGCTGAGATGAGATCCTTGTTGGAGCAGCAGCTACAAAAGTGCCCGGACAGATTCAGAAACCCAGCTGCAACACACCCAGGATGGAATGGTGAAACAGATTGACCAGGTGATCAGTAATCTAACTGCCATCGACCAGAAGTTTTTCCACAAAATAATGCAGACCAAAAAGGCTTTGTCCAGTTTGGAACTTGCTAACTGAGATGAACTGCAGTAAGAACTTGAGCTGAAAATTCAGCTACAGAAGGAAATCAGAGTCATTCACTGACCATAGTGGAAGACAACTACCTGAATGAGGAATTGAACCAACCAGAAGACTTGGATGAGACCAGACATTTACAATGATTTTCTACCCCATTTGTAACCCACATATGCCCTGAGGGAAGAGATCAGGTTGTCTCAGCTCAAATGATGCAAAAGACCCGCTATCTTTGAGGGGAAAACTCTCTGGGAGGCTTATTTGGCTCAGTTCAACATTTTAACTCAAATTAATGACTGGGAAGGGGCAGAAAGGGGGATTATTAGCCACCAATTTAGGTGGCCCAGCTCTGATTGTGTTGCAGAACCTACGTCCAGAAAAGACACTGGAGTTATCTCTACACTACAAATAAAGCTGCCAAAGTTAGTACATCACTTGTGCATGCGCATACATGGCTACTTCGTTGGCACTAGGAGTACTCACCATGAGTGCTTGTGTCGATGCATATGTAGGTATCCCAGGGCCACTCACCACTACCTGGCACATTATTGGGAAATTTTCACAATGCATTTTGGAATAGAAACAAGTCACACAGAGGTGACTAGGAGTAAGGGATCAAGTTCCAGTCTTAGAACTTTCTCTATCCCATAATGCCATCCAAGGTTGCAACGGGGGGGGGGGGGAGGGCAAGAAAGCTAACCAGTAGCCTGTCAGCACAGTGACCCCCGGAGAAAGCTTTTGGGTCTGGTGTTGGCTAATGTGGTTTGAGAGCTGGTAAGCTAAAAACTGCTCCTTTTTGTTGTTGGTTCCTTCTGCATACAGAGATACAGGACTTTGTACATTCCTTGTAAATAAACAAGATGGCGTTAAATAAATACCTGGCTACCACCAATTTCTGTTTCCAACTGAAAACCCACAAAGCCCTGAACTTTGGTTACCCACTAGGATCAAAGGGTCAACAATAACATATCTTTTGATACAAAGCCATATACATAAGTAAACTACTGAATAATCCCTTAACAAAACTGACATTCAATACCTATTTTTTCTCACGGCATACTAAAAGAACAGAATTCTTTTCTGCAGGTTGGAAAAGCTGTTTAGCTTTGCTATCCAAAACCAGAATTAAACATTTTATTAAAGCTAATGTTAAAAAAATGTATATAATTCACAGGTTAAGAAAATAGTGTCTGTACATCTGGGTATAGTGCTTAGATTATCCACAAATACAAAGTTTGTTTTAAAAGTCATAAGATACATATAGTGCATGATCAGCAATAACCCAAATGTAGGTGAATATAATTTTAACAATACAGTTTAGGTATTAGAATCTGAATACTCGGGTACATCACTCATGAAAAGTTGTACAGAGTTCATTGTGGAAAGCAAAATATATCACTGAGTGAAGATTGTCTTTCAGTAATAGAATTTAGGGTAGGTTGTCTATTTAGAAAATACAATCCATCACGTGCACTTTCCTCAGCTAAGATAATTGGAGCCGTACTTTGTAACTCATGTCAGAATTTTGCCCATAGGTTTTACCTTCAGTAAACTGGCCATTAAGCCACCATTTTCAGGTACTCGTGAATTAATTTCTCATAAAAGTTAAATTCCAAGTGGCTTTGTAGTTTTCAGTTGTAACACAAATACTGATAGCAGTGGAACTTTAATACAGGAAAAACAGTTACAGTATCAGTTCCAAGTCTAAAGAGAATTAGCACTGTAAGTTCACATATATGGAGGAAGTATAGGCCAGTGGGTTAGGGTGCTACCCTTGAACTTGGAAGACCTTGATTCAATTCCTTACTCTGCCTGTGTGACCTTGAATAAGTCCCTTGGTGTCTCAGTTCCCCATCTGTAAAATGTGGATAATACTTCCCTACCTCACGGAGTTGTTATGAAGATAAATAGGGTACAAGATTGTGAGGTGCTCAGCTACTGTGGTAATGGGGCCCATCATATATAACCTTAAATATACTTTTATGAAACCATGATGAAAATATCAAATCATAAAACTCAAGGTAAAATTATGAAGTTGTGAACACGTTTTCCAGTAATCAAACTTGCCTTTGCTAAACCAATATTTATTTTTTTCCTTTTCCTTTAATGCTTTGTAGGTGCTTCATGATCTTTTGTCTGTTTTAGCTTTCCTTCTTGACTATCTGGATCAATAGGAAAGACCCTTTAATGCAGCTGTATTAGCAACTTTACATACATATTTAATTAAAATAATCATTTTTGTTGATCCCTGGTAGTTAAGTTGTCTGGAGTGCCTTGTTGGTGTCTGTTTCCCATTGCATGGTTGTACTGCACTGCCCTGGTGGACTAATAGTTTGAAAAGCCATTACATTTTCATCAGTCTAGTCTTCAGTCTTAACATATAAATACCCTAAAACATTTTTTAAAAGGAAAAAACCATGCAATCTATGATTAACAGCTGTGACATACTTTTAACCCCATAAGTGAAGATCATCAGTTTGGGACTAACATGCCCTATTAATTGTCCCTAAGGTTTTACAATAATTTCTCAACTTCCTTTGAAATCTAGTCAATTTTTAAATTAGGTTTTTGTAATCAATGGGATTTTATACTAGTCTTGTAGGAAACTAAGAAAGGTAGCATGGTCTGCTGGAGAGGCACCACCCTGGGAGTCAGGAAACCTTGGTTCTATGCTCAACCTTGCCATTAACTTACCATAGTGCCTTTATGGCAAGTCACTTAAACTTTCTGACTTCCAGTTCCTTATCTATAAAATGGATATAGTGCTCTGAAATCTATAGATGAAAAGCACTATAAAATTGCTAAGACTGAGGGGAAAAACAACTGAGGAGAGTTGGCAGTTTTTCAAAGGGACACTATTAAGGGCCCAAAAGCAAGCTATTCCGCTGGTTAGGAAAGATAGAAAATGTGGCAAAAGACCACCTTGGCTTAACCACGAGATCTTGCATGATCTAAAAAATAAAAAGGAGTCATATAAAAAATGGAAACTAGGACAGATTACAAAGGATGAATATAGGCAAACAACACAGGAATGCAGGGGCAAGATTAGAAAGGCAAAGGCACAAAATGAGCTCAAACTAGCTACAGGAATAAAGGGAAACAAGAAGACTTTTTATCAATACATTAGAAGCAAGAGGAAGACCAAAGACAGGGTAGGCCCACTGCTTAGTGAAGAGGGAGAAACAGTAACAGGAAACTTGGAAATGGCAGAGATGCTTAATGACTTCTTTGTTTCGGTCTTCACCGAGAAGTCTGAAGGAATGCCTAACATAGTGAATGCTAATGGGAAGGGGGTAGGTTTAGCAGATAAAATAAAAAAAGAACAAGCTAAAAATCACTTAGAAAAGTTAGATGCCTGCAAATCACCAGGGCCTGATGAAATGCATCCTAGAATACTCAAGGAGCTAATAGAGGAGGTATCTGAGCCTCTAGCTATTATCTTTGGAAAATCATGGGAGACGGGAGAGATTCCAGAAGACTGGAAAAGGGCAAATATAGTGCCCATCTATAAAAAGGGAAATAAAAACAACCCAGGAAACTACAGACCAGTTAGTTTAACTTCTGTGCCAGGGAAGACAATGGAGCAAGTAATTAAGGAAATCATCTGCAAACACTTGGAAGGTGGTAAGGTGATAGGGAACAGCCAGCATGAATTTGTGAAGAACAAATCATGTCAAACCAATCTGATAGCTTTCTTTGATAGGATAACGAGCCTTGTGGATAAGGGTGAAGCTGTGGATGTGGTATACCTAGACTTTAGTAAGGCATTTGATACGGTCTCACATGATATTCTTATCGATAAACTAGGCAAATACAATTTAGATGGGGCTACTATAAGGTGGGTGCATAACTGGCTGGATAACCGTACTCAGAGAGTTGTTATTAATGGTTCCCAATCCTGCTGGAAAGGCATAATGAGTGGGGTACCGCAGGGGTCTGTTTTGGGACCGGCTCTGTTCAATATCTTCATCAACGACTTAGATATTGGCATAGAAAGTACGCTTATTAAGTTTGCGGATGATACCAAACTGGTAGGGATTGCAACTGCTTTGGAGGACAGGGTCATAATTCAAAATGATCTGGACAAATTGGAGAAATGGTCTGAGTTAAACAGGATGAAGTTTAACAAAGACAAATGCAAAGTGCTCCACTTAGGAAGAAAAAATCAGTTTCACACATACAGAATGGGAAGAGACTGTCTAGGAAGGAGTACGGCAGAAAGGGATCTAGGGGTTATAGTGGACCACAAGCTAAATATGAGTCAACAGTGTGATGCTGTTGCAAAAAAAGCAAACATGATTCTGGGATGTATTTACAGGTGTGTTGTGAGCAAGACACGAGAAGTCATTCTTCCGCTCTACTCTGCTCTGGTTAGGCCTCAGCTGGAGTATTGTGTCCAGTTCTGGGCACCGCATTTTAAAAAAGATGTGGAGAAATTGGAAAGGGTCCAGAGAAGAGCAACAAGAATGATTAAAGGTCTTGAGAACATGACCTATGAAGGAAGGCTGAAAGAATTGCGTTTGTTTAGTTTGGAAAAGAGAAGACTGAGAGGGGACATGATAGCAGTTTTCAGGTATTTAAAAGGGTGTCATAAGGAGGAGGGAGAAAACTTGTTCACCTTAGCCTCTAAGGATAGAACAAGAAGCAATGGGTTTAAATTGCAGCAAGGGAGGTCTAGGTTGGACATTAGGAAAAAGTTCCTAACTGTCAGAGTGGTTAAACACTGGAATAAATTGCCTAGGGAGGTTGTGGAATCTCCATCTCTGGAGATATTTAAGAGTAGGTTAGATAAATGTCTATCAGGGATGGTCTAAACAGTATTTAGTCCTGCCATGCGGGCAGGGGACTGGACTCGATGACCTCTCGAGGTCCCTTCCAGTCCTAGAATCTATGAATGAATCTATGAATTACTTTTAAAAATCTCTTTGCAGCATTATTGTAGTCACGTTGCTCCCGGGGCTATGAGAGAGATTAAGGGGGTGAGGTAGTAGCTTTTATTGGACCAACTTCTGTTGGTGAAAGAGACAAGCTTTCAAGCTCCACAGGGCACTGAACCTGAAGAAGAGCTCTGTGGACCTTAAAAGCTTGTCCTCTTCACCAACAGAAGTTGGTCCAATAAAAGATATTAAAACTCATCCACTTCGTCTCTTTTTAAATGCTGAAAGGGGTAGTGAGAAATAAAGCTCAAATTGATTAGATGTACTTTAATCCTAAAGCCCTACTTCCCATCTATCCACCCCAAGTTTTTTTGCCCCTAGCAGATCTGGCTTTGGTGGTTATCTGCTTTCCCCAATCTTCTCCTATGCAGGCCGACAAGAACTGACTCAGAAAAGCACATTTAAAGCAAAGTGAGACCTGTTATCTTTCTTACACTCTTTTCTAAAACACACACAACCCAACTGTTGTCGTCAATGTACAGATTTTTTTTTCCTGAGTAGTAAACAGCCATACAGAAGTATTCCAGCTGCAACCTCAGTTAGCAAAAAAATAATTTTAACGAAACAGTAGATAATTGTTACAAATGTAATACTCATGAGCATGTTTAAATCTAAACTTGGACTATGTATTACTATCCAGCATAAGAGGCAAAGAGGCTCAGGCAAAGTATCTACCTCCTTTTTAAATGCATCTGTTGTTTAAATGGCTTGGCAGCTACCCTAGGGAATGTCTAATTTGCCTCTCCTCTGTCTGACTTAGTTAATAGTGCACTAGACTGGGACTCAGAAGACCAGTGTTCTGTTCCTGGCTCTTATGCTGGCCTACTGTGTGACTCAGGCAAGTCACTTAACCACTCTGTGCCCCAGTTTCCCCATCTGTAAAATGGGCATTATGATACTGACCTCCTTTGTAAAGGGCTTTGAGGCTTACTGATGAAAAGCCTTATGTAAGATCCAGAAACGAGAGATATTGGCCACTGTCGGAGGCAACTTTGGGCTGATCTAAATGCAGTTTTGACACCAGTTTAGCTAAATCTGTTTAAAAAACAATTAAGTTAAATTGGTGCAAACCCCTGGTTCAAATCTACTTATATTAATTTATAGCTGCTTAGATACTGACACAAGCTAAAGCAGTGGTAATGACAATTTAACTCTTTGAAATGAATTCTGGACAGCTTGTACCTGCGCTGTGCGGTTTTGGGCTATCAGCAGCTATCTCTACATTGACTTGGTTCATATTATTCATTAACTGTCCACAATCTGTATATCATCAATAACACAACACGCCAGATATCACAAAGTGGTAACAATTTACAAACAACTTTGGCTTCACTAACTACACATAACTATGTACAAAAAGTGCAACATACAGACTGAATGCCAGTTCATCACAGATTTATTTGTTCCCTGAACTTTGTCCACTGGAGTAGAGGGCACTGATGCAAGGGGGAAGGGGTTGGTTGCTGGAGAAGGGGTGAGAGTATGGTCTTTGCCACTAACCTGTATTATCCATGTGTTGAGAGGGGTGAAACTATTGCGGTGGTGTCCTTGGTGTTTCCTCATCAACAGTTCATTCAACCTGCTAGTCTGTTGTACAGGTACTGCAGCATATCTGTCAATACCGCTCTCCTCCAGTAGCTGTACATGCCCCTCACTTCCATCCCTTGCATTTTGCTCAGAGTTCTGCACAGTATCATAAAGCATGTCCCCTTTTGTGCCATTCCTTTTGGTGCTGATAGTGATGAGGCTAGGGCTGTCAAGCGATTAAAAAAAGTAATCAGGATGAATTGCACTGTTAATAATAGATACCATTTATTTAAATAGTTTTGGATATTTTCTACATTTTCAAATATTGATTTCAACTACAACACAAAATAAGTGTATAGTGCTCACTTTATATTTTTGATTACAAATATTTGCACTGTAAAAAACTAAAGTAATAGTATTTTTCAATTCACCTTATATAAGTTCTGTAGTGCAATCTCTTTATCATGAAAGTTTCACTTACAAACGTAGAATAATGTATAAGAAATAACTGCATTCAAAAATAAAACAATGTAAAACTTTAAGGCCTACAAGTCCACTCAGTCCTACTTCTTCAGCCAACCACTCAGACAAACAAGTTTGTTTACATTTGCAGGAGATAATGCTGCCCGTTTCTTGTTTACAATATCACATGAAAGTGAGAACAGGCGTTCGCATGGCACTGTTATAGCTGGCATCGCAAGATATTTACGTGCCAGATGCACTAAAGATTCATATGTCCCTTCATGCTTCAACCACCATTCCAGAAGACATGCGTCCATGCTGATAATGGGTTCTACCTGATAACCATCCAAAGCAGTGCAGACTGACGCATGTTCATTTTCATCATCTGAGTCAGATGCCACCAGCAGAAGGTTGATTTTCTTTTTTGGTGGTTCAGGTTCTGTAGTTTCCGCATCAGAAGTCTTAAAAGAGCAACACTCTGAAAGCATGCTCTACACCTCGTCCCTCTCAGATTTTGGAAGGCATTTCAGATTCTTAAACCTTGGTTGAGTGATGTAGCTATCTTTAGAAATCTCACATTGGTACCGTCTTTGCATTTTGTCAAATCTGCAGTGAAAGTGTTCCTAAAATGAACAACAAGTGCTGGGTCATCATCTGAGACTAATATAACATGAACTATATGGCAGAATGCGGGTAAAACAGAGTAGGAGACATACAAATCTCCCTCAAGGAGTTCAGCCACAAAAATTTAGTTAATGCATTATTTTTTAACGAGTATCATCAGCCTGGAAGCATGTCGTCTGGCCGAAGCATGAAGGGGCATACGAATGTTTAGCATATCTGGCATGTAAATACCTTGCAATGCCAGCTACAAAAGTGCCATGCAAACACCTGTTCTCACTTTCAGGTGACATTGTAAATAAGTGGGCAGCATTATCTCCAGCAAATGTAAACAACCTTGTTTGTCTTAGCCACTGGTCGAACAAGAAGTAGGAGGGAGTGGACTTGTAGGCTCTAAAGTTTTACATTGTTTTGTTTTTAAGTGCAGTTATTGTAACAAAAAAATCTACATTTGTAAGTTGCACTTTCACCATAAAGAGATTGCTCTACAATACTTGTATGAGGTGAACTGAAAAATATTTCTTTAGTTTGCCATTTTTACAGTGCAAATATTTGTGATCAAAAATAGCAATGTAAAGTGAGCACTATCTACTTTGTATAGAAGTGGGATGTAGCCCATGAAAGCTTATGCTCAAATAAATTTGTTAGTCTCTAAGGTGCCACAAGTACTCCTGTTCTTTTTGCGGATACAGACTAACACGGCTGCTACTCTGAAACCTGTGTTGTAATTGAAATCAAAATATTTGAAAATGTAAAAAGAATCCAAAAATATTTAATACATTTCAATTGGTAGTCTATTGTTTAACAGTGTGATTAAAATGGCAATTAATCACAATTAATTTTTTAATCACGATTAATTTTTTTGAGTTAATCGCGTGAGTTAACTGTGATTAATTGACAGCCCTAGATCAGACATATTCTGCAAGTTTTAGTAAGGCTCTTCTTAGGGTATGTCTACACTACAAAATTAGTTCGAATTTATAGAAGCCGGTTTTATAGAAATCGGTTGTATACAGCCGATTGTGTGTGTCCCCACATAAAATGCTCTAAGTGCTCTAGTCGGCGGACCGCGTCCACAGTACGAGGCTAGCGTCGACTTCCGGAGCATTGCACTATGGGTAGCTATCCCACAGCTATCCCACAGTTCCCGTAGTCTCTGCCGCCCCTTGGAATTCTGGGTTGAGATCCCAATGCCCGGATGATGCAAAACAGTGTCGCGGGAGGTTCTGGGTACATGTCGTCAGGCCCCTCCCCCCCGTCACAGCAACAGCAGACAATAGATTCGCGCCTTTTTACCTGGGTTACCTGTGCAGACAACATACCACGGCAAGCATGGAGCCCGCTCAGCTCAGCTCACCGTCACCATATGTCCTCTGGGTGCCGGCAGACGTGGGACTGCATTGCTACACAGCAGCAGCAGCTGCTAACTGCCTTTTGGCGGTAGACAGTGCAGTAGACTGGTAGCCTTCATCGGCGATCTGGGTGCTGGCAGCCGTGGGGCTGCATTGCACCAGCCCCTTGCCTTTTGGCAGTAGATGGTGTATTACGACTGGTAACCGTCCTATTACAAGTTGGCTCATCGCACATTAGCAGAGTCTTCCCTGAGCAGCAGATCGTGCAATAGGCCTGAAGGCCATCATAATACACTAACTGCCAAGCGCCCAGTATTTGCTGCAAGCACCCAGAAAGATGCCGAGGGCTATCAGTCACGCTGCACCGTCGTCTTAAGATGTAAAAAATAGATTTGCTCTGTATTCATTTGCTTCCCCCTCCCTCCGTCAAATCAACGGCCTGCTAAACCCAGGGTTTTCAGTTTAATCTTTGGGGGGACCATTCTGTGTGACAGTTGTTTGTGTTTCTCCCTGATGCACAGCCACCGTTCTTGATTTTAATTCCCTGTACCTGTACGCCATGTCGTCACTCGGCCCGCCCTCCCTCCTTCCCCTAGTCCGTCAGATACTACTTTCGCGCCTTTTTTTTTGAATTCTGGGTTGAGATCCCAATGCCCGGATGATGCAAAACAGTGTCGCGGGAGGTTCTGGGTACATGTCGTCAGGCCCCTCCCCCCCCCGTCACAGCAACGGCAGACAATAGATTCGCGCCTTTTTACCTGGGTTACCTGTGCAGACAACATACCACGGCAAGCATGGAGCCCGCTCAGCTCAGCTGAGCTCACCGTCACCATATGTCCTCTGGGTGCCGGCAGACGTGGGACTACATTGCTACACAGCGGCAGCTGCTAACTGCCTTTTGGCGGTAGACGGTGTAGCATGAGTAATAGCCGTGGGGCTGGCAGCCGTAGGGCTGCATTGCACCAGCCCCTTGCCCTTTGGTAGGAGATGGTATATTATGACTGGTATCCGTCATCGTCGTACTGCAGTGGCTGTCAATCATGGGCACCTGGGCAGACATGCTACTGGCTCGATGATGATGGCTACCAGTCGTAGTATACTATTTTCTGCCAATTGCCCAGTATTGTCTGCTAAGCACCCAGAAGAGGCCGAGGGCGATCTGGGTGCTGGCGGACGTGGGGCTGGCAGACGTGGGGCTGCATTGCTACACAGCAGCAGCCCCTTGCCTTTTGGTAGACGATGGTATATTACGATTGGTAACCGTCGTCATCATACTGCAGAGGCTATCACTCATGCTGCACCGTCGGCTGCCAGCTTAAGATGTAAAAAATAGATTTGTTCTGTATTCATTTGCTTCCCCTTCCTCCGTGAAATCAATGGCCTGCTAAGCCCAGGGTTTTCAGTTTAATCTTTGGGGGGACCATTCTGTGTGACAGTTGTTTGTGTTTCTCCCTGATGCACAGCCACCTTTCTTGATTTTAATTCCCTGTTCCTGTACCTGTACGCCATGTCGTCACGCGGCCCTCCCTCCTTCCCGCCCTCCCTCCTTCTCCTGGTCCATCAGATACTAGTTTCGCGCCTTTTTTCTGACCAGGCGCCATAGCTAGCATTGGGATCATGGAGCCCGCTCAGATCACCGCGGCAATTATGAGCACTATGAACACCACGCGCATTGTCCTGGAGTATATGCAGAGCCAGGACATGCCAAGGCGAAACCCGGACCAGCCGAGGAGGCGATTGCAGCGCGGCGAAGAGAGTGATGAGGAAATTGACATGGACATAGACCTCTCACAAGGCACAGGCCCCAGCAATGTGGAAATCATGGTGTTACTGGGGCAGGTTCATGCCGTGGAACGCTGATTCTGGGCCCGGGAAACAAGCACAGACTGGTGGGACCGCATCGTGCTGCAGGTATGGGACGATTCCCAGTGGCTGCGAAACTTTCACATGCGTAAGGGCACTTTCATGGAACTTTGTGACTTGCTTTCCCCTGCCCTGAAACGCCAGGATACCAAGATGAGAGCAGCCCTCACAGTTGAGAAGCGAGTGGCGATAGCCCTGTGGAAGCTTGCAACGCCAGACAGCTACCGGTCAGTCAGGAATCAATTTGGAGTGGGCAAATCTACGGTGGGGGCTGCTGTGATCCAAGTTGCCAGGGCAATGAAAGACCTGGTGATATCAAGGGTAGTGACTCTGGGCAACGTGCAGTCAATAGTGGATGGTTTTGCTGAAATGGGATTCCCAAACTGTGGCGGGGCCATAGACGGAACCCATATCCCTATCTTGTCACCGGAGCACCAAGCCACCGACTACGTAAACCGCAAGGGGTACTTTTCAATGCTGCTGCAAGCCCTGGTGGATCACAAGGGATGTTTCACCAACATCAACGTGGGATGGCTGGGAAAGGTACATGATGCTCGCGTCTTCAGGAACTCTGCTCTGTTTAGAAAGCTGGAGGAAGGGACTTTCTTCCCAGACCAGAAAGTAACCGTTGGGGATGTTGAAATGCCTATCGTGATCCTTGGGGACCCAGCCTACCCCTTAATGCCATGGCTCATGAAGCCGTACACAGGCAGCCTGGACAGGAGTCAGGACCTGTTCAACTACAGGCTGAGCAAGTGCCGAATGGTGGTGGAATGTGCATTTGGACGTTTAAAAGCGCGCTGGCGCAGCTTACTGACTCGCTCAGACCTCAGCGAAAAGAATATCCCCATTGTTATTGCTGCTTGCTGTGCGCTCCACAATATCTGTGAGAGTAAGGGGGAGACCTTTATGGCGGAGTGGGAGGTTGAGGCAACTCGCCTGGCCGCTGATTACGCGCAGCCAGACACCAGGGTGGTTAGAGGAGCACAGCAGGGCGCGGTGCGCATCAGAGAAGCTTTGAAAATGAGTTTTGTGACTGGCCAGGCTACTGTGTGAAACTTCTGTTTGTTTCTCCTTGATGAACCCTCCAAACCCCCCCCCCGACCCGGTTCACTCTACTTCCCTGTAAACCAACCACCCCACCCCACCGTCCCCTCCCCAATTCGAGCACCGCTTGCAGAGGCAATAAAGTCATTGTTTTTTCACATTCATGCATTCTTTATTAGTTCCTCACAGAAGTAGGGGGATAATTGCCAAGGTAGCCTGGGATGGGTGGGGGAGGAGGGATGGAAAAGGACACACTGCATTTTAAAACTTTAAGTCTTATTGAAGGCCAGCCTTCTGATGCTTGGGCGATCATCTGGGGTGGAGTGACTGGGTGGACGGAGGCCCCCTCACCGTGTTCTTGGGCGTCTGGGTGAGGAGGCTATGGAACTTGGGGAGGAGGGCTGTTGGTTAAACAGGGGCTGTAGCGGCGGTCTCTGCTCCTGCTGCCTTTCCTGCAGCTCAACCATATGCTCGAGCATATCAGTTTGATGCTCCAGCAGACGGAGCATTGACTCTTGCCGTCTGTCTGCAAGCTGACGCCACCTATCGTCTTCAGCCCGCCACTTGCTCTTTTCATCCCGCCATTCAGCCCGCCACCTCTCCTCTCGTTCATATTGTGCTTTTCTCATGTCCGACATTGACTGCCTCCACGCATTCTGCTGTGCTCTATCAGCGTGGGAGGACATCTGCAGCTCCGTGAACATATCGTCCCGCGTCCTACGTTTTCTCTTTCTAATGTTCACTAGCCTCTGCGAAGGAGAAACATTTGCAGCTGGTGGAGGAGAAGGGAGAGGTGGTTAAAAAAGACACATTTTAGAGAACAATGGGTACACTCTTTCATTACAAGGTCGCATATTTCGGCTTGCAGGCAGCCATGGTAGGCCACAGTGTTTTGGCTTTTTTAACCTTCTTAACATGCGGGAAAGGTTTCAAACAGCAGCGCATTTCCCATATCAAGGATGAATTGGGTTGTCCATTTAAAATGGGTTTTCAATGTAAAAGGAGGGGCTGTGGTTTCCCGGTTAACATGCGGCACAAACCCAAGTAAACCCCCCCCACACACACACACACACAAACGATTCTCTGGGATGATCACTTCACCCCTCCCCCCACCGCGTGGTTAACAGCGGGGAACATTTCTGTTCAGAAGAGCAGGAACGGGCGCCTCTGAATGTCCCCTTAATAAAATCACCCCATTTCAACCAGGTGACCGTGAATGATATCACTCTCCTGAGGATAACAAAGAGAGATAAGGAATGGATATTGTCTGCATGCCAGCAAACACCGGGACCATACGCTGCCAAGCTTTGTTATGCAATGATTCCAGACTACGTGCTACTGGCCTGGAGTACATGAAGGAGAGCTTTCTGGAGATGTCCCTGGAGGATTTCCGCTCCATCCCCATACACGTTAACAGACTTTTCCAGTAGATGTACTGGCCAAGATTGCCAGGGAAAATTAATCATTAAACACGCTTGCTTTTAAACCATGTGTAATGTTTACAAATATTTACAAAGGTACACTCACCAGAGGTCTCCTGTGTGCCCTGAGGGTCTTGGGTGAGTTCGGGGGTTACTGGTTCCAGGTCCAGGGTCACAAACATATCCTGGCTGTTGGGGAAACCGGTTTCTCCGCTTTCTTGCTGCTGTGAGCTACCTACAGTACCTCCATCCTCATCTTCCTCGTTCCCCGAACCGTCATCCCTGTGTGTTTCTCCATTGACGGAGTCATAGCACACGGTTGGGGTAGTGGTGGCTGCACCCCCTAGAATGGCATGCAGCTCCGCGTAGAAGCGGCAAGTTTGCGGCTCTGCCCCGGACCTTCCGTTTGCTTCTCTGGCTTTGTGGTAAGCTTGCCGTAGCTCCTTAATTTTCACGCGGCACTGCTGTGCGTCCCTGTTATGGCCTCGGTCCTTCATGGCCTTGGAGACCTTTTCTAATACTTTGCCATTTCTTTTACTGCTACGGAGTTCAGCTAGCACTGATTCATCTCCCCATATGGCGAGCAGATCCCGTACCTCCCGTTCGGTCCATGCTGGAGCTCTTTTGCGATCCTGGGACTCCATCACGGTTACCTGTGCTGATGAGCTCTGCGTGGTCACCTGTGCTCTCCACGCTGAGCAAACAGGAAATGAAATTCAAACGTTCGCGGGTCTTTTCCTGTCTACCTGGTCAGCGCATCTGAGTTGAGAGTGCTGTCCAGAGCGGTCACAATGAAGCACTGTGGGATAGCTCCCGGAGGCCAATAATGTCGAATTCCGTCCACACTACCCCAATTCCGACCCGCAAAGGCCGGTTTTATCGCTAATCCCCTTGTTGGAGGTGGTGTAAAGAAACCGGTTTAAAGGACCCTTTAAGTCGAAAGAAAGGGCTTCGTTGTGTGGACATGTCCAGGCTTAATTCGATTTAACGCTGCTAAAGTCGACCTAAACCCGTAGTGTAGACCAGGCCTTAGTCTCCCTTGCTGAGGTGGTGTTAGGTTGGGAGGTAAAGAGGGTAGGCCTTGCACGATAGATAACTGTTGCACCTATTCAGATTTTCCCATCTTGTGCAGTATAAATATGTGGACTGCCTCAGATTTATTAGGTTATCATGAGTTTGTTAAACCCAACAGGATGGCACCACCAGACTGGTTTGCCAAACAAGCCTCATTTGACCTTTATTGTTCACACACAAAGCTGAGTTCAAGAAGTCTAATTTCTTTGTTCTTTTGGAGATAGGCTAGAAAGGATGAAAGCCTTACCTTTTTAAAGAAAAATTCCTGCTGTGTTTACAGTGTTGATGACTCATGATGTTCAATGGGAGTTTTTAAGCCTCAGCTCATGGGGTTGAGTGATTGTGTGAGAATCTGAGCTCCTCATTTAAAAAAAAAAAAAAAGTTTCTAGTCCTGATAATTGCTGAGAAAATCTTGAAAAGGTGACCAGATGGTAACCTCTAAATAAGAAGGCAAAAGAGAAGCTTGGGAGAAAGCACAAAGGTGCTTGTTTGAAAATGTAAGAAGTGGGTGATGAAAGCTGGCATTGTGGGCTGATCAACTCGATAGTGAATGAGAGATGATAGGTTGTGAAAGTCCTTGAAAGTGAAGACAATGAGCTGTATGTTCTTTGAGTGCTTGATCATGTCCATTCAACAAAAGGGACCATTTTGCATCAAGGAGAAACACACACAATTGTCATACCGTAGCCTGGCCACTCACAAAACTGGTTTCCAAAGCCTTTCTGATGCGCAGCATGCCTAGCTGTGCTTTTCTAATTGCCCTGCTGTCTGGCTGTTCAAAGTGATTTGCTTCAACCTCCCACCCCACCAGAAACGTCTCCCCCTTACTCTCACAGATATTATGGAGCACACAGTAAGCAGCAATAACAATGGGAATATTGGTTGTGCTGAGGTCTAACCTAGTCAGCAAACAGCGCCAGCGAGCTTTTAAACATCCAAAGGCATATTCTACTACCATTCTGCACTTGCTCAGCCTATAGTTGAACTGCTCCTTAGTACTGTCCAGGCTGCCTATGTATGGCTTCATGAGCCATAGGAACAAGGGATAAGCTGGGTCCCCAAGGATAACTATTGGCATTTCAACGGTAATTTTCTGGTCTGGGAAGTAAGTCCCTTCTTGTAGCTGTTTGAACAGCCCGGAGTTCCTAAAGGTGCGAGCGTCATGCACCTTTCCCGGCCATCCCATGTTGATGTCGGTGAAATGTCCCTTGTGATCCACCAGTGCTTGCAGCGCTACTGAGAAGTACCCCTTGCGGTTTATGTACTGGTTGGCATGGTGGTTCAGTGCCAAGATAGGGATATGCATTCCATCTATCACCCCATCACAGTTAGGGAACCCCATTGCAGCAAAGCCATCCACTATGACCTGCACATTTCCCAGAGCCACTATCCTTGCTAGCAGAAGGTTACTGATTGCTTTGGCTACTTAGATCACAGCATACCCCATGGTAGATTTGCCCACTCCGAATTGATTCCCAGCTGACTGGTAGCAGTCAGGCTTTGCAAGTTTCCACAGTGCTATCGCCACTCGCTTCTCAATCGTCAGGGCAGGCTTTATCTTGGTATTCCTGCACTTCAGGGCGGGGGAAAGCAACTCACAGAGTTCCATCAAAGTAGCCTTACTTATGCGAAAGTTTCGCAGCCACTGGGAATCATCCCAAACCTGCAACAGTATGTGGTCCCACTAGTCTGTGCTTGTTTGCCGGGCCCAGAAATGGCATTCCACTGTATCAACCTGCCCCACTGCTGCCATGATGTCCCAATTGCCACATCCAGTGCTTTCAGGAACGTCTGTGTCCATGTCCTCCTCACAATTGTCCTCATGCTGGCATCTCCTAGCCAGGTTCTGCACATACTGCAGGATAATGCGCAAGGTGTTTACAACAGCACCTGATTGTTCACAACAGCAGTGGTAAGCTGAGCGGGCTCCATGCTTGTTGTGCTATGGCGTCTGCATGTGTAACCCAGGAAAAAAGGCGCAAAACAATTGTTTGCTGTTGCTTTCAAGAAGGGAGGGAAGGAAAGGAGACTGAAGATGTACCCAAAACCACCCGTGACAATGTTTTTGCCCCATCAGGCATTGGGAGCTTAACTCAGAATTCCAATGGGCAGTGGGGCCTGTGGGATAGCTACCCACAGTGCACCACTCCGTGAATCGATGCTAGCCACGGTATTGAGGATTCATTCAGCCGACCTAATGCGCTTAGTGGGGACACACATGATCGACTGTATAAAATTGCTTTCTAAAGATCGCCTTCTATAAAATCGACCTAATTTCATAGTGTAGACATACCCTTAGTATAGTTGGTTGGTTAGATAGTCCCGAACAGGACTTAGCCTAGGGACAGGGCATGCCCTGGGATTCAAACCCTGTGACCATTGCGAAAAGCCTACGCCGGTCAGCAATCCCCACAGTAGCTGCCTGAGGTGCTTGGAGGAAACCCATGTTAGCGACAAGTGTTGCATTTGTAAAGGCTTTAAACCTCGGATGAAAAAGGAGCGGGACATTCACCTCCAAGGACCCTTATGGGGTGGCACTGGAGCACTCTTTATGGAGTGGCACTGGAGCTGTCCAGGTCGGACTCTGATCCCAGCACCGCAGCCTCGGTGCAGAGTGCTCTGCTGTTGCCGTCTTTGAACCAGCGTTGTTCCATTCCCCGCTACTGGCTAGAAAGCAAAGAAAGGCCGGAAGGGGTCAGTCTCCGTAAAGGGAAGGAGAGGGACGGAGGAGAGCAAAGACCTGTGAAGGGCAGCTCTTCACCTCCGAGTGGGAGTCGGGTCCTAGCTCCTGTCGAGTGGGCTAGCCCACCCCAGGATGCATCTGCCACCCCAGATAGCAGCATAGGTGTCTGGCACCTAGGAGGCCCTGTGGGCCACACAGGATATCCTGGCGCTACCGGTGTCACCCATGCTGGCTACGGCAGTGTCCCATTCTAGGGGTAAACCGGCCTTGGGACCCTTCCATCGGTCCCCTTCAGTGTGGCATGGCTCCTCACCACTGGCAGTGTCCCACCAGGGCTCGTCTGCACAGATCTACCACATCTCTGACACAGGGCAACCCGCCTGACAGAGTCTGCAACATTGGTTCCCCAGACTCAGGGCAGCGCTTGTCAGGCTAGAGGTGCCTATCACCAGTGACATGTCACAGACTCATGGAGGTAGGCCCACCCCTGCAGCCCCGGTACTCTTCTAGTGTTTGTCACCGCTCTAGCGACTTAAGCCAACAGTCCCAGGAGCCTTGTTACTGGTCACCAGAGCACTGGTATGAGTCACCATGGCTGCGCCGACGTTCCCCAGTTCAGCAGCCTACTCGCTCCTGCTCCCACTTGACAAACCAGCACTGCTCAAGAAGTGTTAGATGTAGATTGCCGTTGCCAATCGGCCGAGCATCACCACCAGGTTGCCAGAATCTCGGCACGGACAGTTGTCGCCCTCATCCAGATCCCCGTTGGAGCTTTGGGGTCGACACCGATGTGACCGGGGTAGACAGTCTGCCTCAGCACCATCCTGGTCCCCCAGACACAGCCCCTTTTTTAGGTTCCGTTACCAAGCAGGAATCCTTACTAGCAGGCCAAGGTCACTCATCGGGGTAGCAATGCTTCCTGGGACACCGCCCGGAGCATCATGGCCTCAGGGCTAGTGGCCTGCCCCCTGGCACTTTTGGAATCCCTGGGGGGTTCCTGCAGCCGTCGTGGGGCATAGGTTGGCCTTGGTGGCCTCAGACAGGCTGCTGGCCATGGTCTCCTGCCCATCCCCCAACATGGCCGTAACCGTGGAAAAGATCCCTCAGGTTCACCTAGCCCCGACTGAGGGACCTGTAGAAGAGGTTTCAGGGGTGGCAGAACCACCTGTGCCTGCTTCCTCTTCATCCTTGCCTGACAAAGTGATTACAGCGCCCCCTCATCCAGTTCCAAAGGATGATGCCAAGGCTTATCAAGAGCTGCTGAACAGGGTCACCTCAAACCTGGGGCTAGAGACCGAGGAGTTGGAGGAACCCTCAGACTTCCTCTTCGACATGCTCAGCTCAACGGCCCTGGACAGGGTAGCATTGCTGGTGCACCAGGGAGTAGCTAAGATTATTAAATCCTTGTGACAGAGGCCTTCATCACTGCCCCCCATTTCCAAGTGGGTGGAACGTAAATAGTATGTGCCTGCTAAAGGTTATGAATATCTTTACACTCACCCTGCCCCAAGCTCACTGGTGGTGTCGGCCATTAATGAGTGGGAAAGGCAAGGTCAGTCAGATGTGACACCCAAAAATAAAGACTCAAAGAAGCTAGATCTATTTGGAAGAAAGATTTATTTGTCCTCGAGCCTCCAACTGCGGGTGGCCAACCATCAGGCCCTGCTTGGCTGCTACAATTTTAACATGTGGGCAGTCCCATAGCCAAGTTCGCAGACTCGCTACCTGAGGACCCCAGGAAGGCGTTCCGGGCGATCCTTGATGAGGGTAAAGTGGTGGCTAGAGTGGCCCTCCAGGCAGTCTCAGATGTGGCGGACTCCGCAGCCTGAACTATGGCCTCTGCCATCTCCATGATGAGAGCGTCCTGTTTGCAATTCTTGGGCCTTATGACAGAGGTCCAGTCGTCGATCCAGGACCTCCCATTTGATGATCAAGTGCTGTTCGCCAAGCAAACAGACACTAAGTTACATGGTCAGAAGGACTCCTGAGCGACCTTACAGATCCTGGGCCTCTACACCCCGGGCCCAGCTAGGAAGCAGTTTAAGCTGCAGCAGCCCCAAAGGTTCAGGAGCCAGCCCAGATTGGAGCCCTTCCATAAGAAAAGCAAGGACTATAAACACAGGCAAGGCCATCAGCTGACGTCCTCTGCTCAGTTGAGCTCGACCCGCACCCAACAGGGTGGTAAGTGAGCATTTTGAGGGTGCGCTTGAGGGCGACCTGCCAGTCTGTGTCCTGGATCCTGCTTCCCGGCGTTTCTTCAACCGTCTATCCCCTTTCCTCCCCGCCTGTGCCTCTATAACAGGGGTCGGCAACCTTTCAGAAGTGGTGTGCCAAGTCTTCATTTATTCACTCTAATTTAAGGTTTTGCATGCCAGTAATACATTTTAATGTTTTTAGAAGGTCTCTTTCTATAAGTCTATAATATATAACTAAACTATTGTTGTATGTGAAGTAAATAAGGTTTTTAAAATGTTTAAGAAGCTTCATTTAAAATTAAATTAAAATGCAGAGGCCCCCCCCAGACCAGTGGCCAGGACCCAGGCAGCGTGAGTGCCACTGACAATCAGCTCGTGTGCCGCCTTCGGCACGCGTGCCATAGGTTGCCTACCCCGCCTGTTCTATAACTTCCGACTGTTGGGTCCTCAGCACTGTGGCTCAGGGTTATACCCTACAGTTTATTTCTGTCCCCGCACACACCCCTTCCCTGTCCCTCTTCGGGGACCCCTCTCATGAGTCTACTTGTGTAGGAGGTAGAAGGCTACTACTGAGGCAGGCGCCCAATGCACTGGCAAAGCACCCTCTGAGGTTCAGCTGTGAATGGGAGAGCAAGGCTGGCTTTAGTAAGTGCAGGGCCCGATTTGAATACCCGGCGACGGTCCAGGTCTTCGGTGGCACTTCGGCGGCGGGTCCTTCACAAGACCTGGAGCGAGTGAAGGACCCGCCGCCGCCAAAAACCCGGACCGCCGCCAGGTGAGTAAAAAAATTTAAAAGGTGCCTAAGTTAGGCGCTCTTCTTTAGGTCACGGAGCCCTCTTAGGCGTGGGGCCTGATTTGGGGGAATTGGCCTAAAGCTGGCCCTGTGGGAGAGTCTCTCTGCCCCTTCCCCCCCCCCTAGATCTGGGGGGGCTGTGAATGGTGGAGTATCTCCTCCCTCTCCCCAGCCGACTCCCCCTCTCACTACCCCCAGGGAGATTTGGTTCAGTCACTACGGGGGAGCTTCCCCCTATGCGACCCCAACGACCAGTTAGCGCTAAACGCTACTGCGAGGGAGAAAAAAAGCGGCTCCCTGATTGGTCGCTGCCTGTATTCAAACAACAACTGCCAGCAGGCTCCGGTTGCAGTTGAGCGCTCTGGGATTGGCCTGACCCAGGGTTTGAGTCGGCCAACCAATTGGGCGGGCGCGGCGTGTGGGTGGAGCCAGCAGCTTCTCCCTCCCCCACTGGACGCCGCGTCTATAAGGGCGGCGGCCCGGGTGTCTGGCGGGCCGCGGCAGCGCTGTTTGACGGCCGCAGTGCAGCGAGGGCGCGGCCAGAGGACGAGAAGCAGCAACCGCAGCACACAGATTCGCACAAAATGGCGGAGGGAGACAACAAGAGCGCCAACCAGCTGGTGAGCGGGTCTGTCGGAGCCGGGCCGTTTGGGAGCGTCCCCGGCCCCTTGTGCCGTTCTTCTCTCCCCGGGCGCGGCCTGTTCGGGGAAGGAGGGAGACCGTGGGGCTGCGTCTCCTCTTCCCCCACCCCAGCTGCGCGCGTCTTCCGCCCTCGCTCTCCAGCCGGGCGTGGCGACCAACGGAAATTTACCCCTCCGCCATCCCGTAGCGAAGGGATCCCGGCCTGCCCCGTTTCGCCCGCCTCCGGGAGACGCTGCTGGGGACTGGCTCCCCCTTCCACAGGAGCGGGGCTGTCTGTGCGGCGGGGACGGGGCGCTCGCGGCGGGAGGCCGAGCCTATCCGGACAGATGGCGTGGCGGCTCCCTGGGCCCGGAGGGGGTGTGCAGCCGCAGGGCGGCCTGTCAGCCTCCGTGTGCTTCCCCTGCCCTTGCTACCGCCTGAGCCCGTCTAAGCGCCGGTGGCCGAAGGTCTCCACTGGTTCAGCCGCCCCTCCCCCGACCTGTGGTGGCTTTGGTCAGGGCGCGCAGAAGGGCTGCAGCCGCTGGCTGCGCAGGGCATCCTTGTGGTGTTAGCCCCTGCCCCGCTAATAAAGAGGACCGGGATTAGCTCGGCGCTTCCAAGCAAACCCCGCACGAGGCCATGGTCACTTGTAATTGGCCCGGTCCTGTATGCAATTTTAAAATCCGATTGTTTTTTACGTAATGTGTACAGGCTTGCTTTCTTAGGTTCTCTCACAGAGATTACAAGCTATCAGCCTTTCCTCAGGGGATGTTCATAGTCAGCGTATTTTGGGTGTGACTAGGCGTTTGACAGATGTAAGAAGACCACAGAAGTTGCAGGGTGGCTAGCCGGTCAGTTTAACGTAAGGGATGGATATAGCTACAAAGCTAAGGGTGGAAGAAGTGAAGGTTTGATCGGTGGTGGTAGCAGAACAGGGGACGAACGAGTTCATCCTCTATTCAATTTGAAATTTAAATAAAACAAAACTGAGTAGTTGTTTAGGGTACTCCCTTAGGCATATGTGTTTTCTAACTATATTTTAAAATTCTTCAACTTGTATTATTCTAAAAATTCCGAATAGACAAAAGGGGGGAAATTACTTCTTGAAAATACAGGAAGGAGGAACTAGTGAAACTGACTAGATGTAGGTGCTACCAAATGCACAAACTAAAACCTGGAAAAATCATAATTCACTTTTAGGAGGAGAACTGAAACAATAGGCAATTTGAATTTACCATCAGTCTACATTCTCATTGCAGTGGTGTTCTCTGGTCTTGAAGTCTGATGGCTTCGTATCAGTGGTTAACCCATTCGTTGTTGTTTATATTAAAGCAGAAGGTTCCCAAACTCTGTGGTAAGAGACCTTATTGAAAGTGATACCCAAAAGCTCTTTTTAAAAAAAAAAAAGTTTCAAGTACAGTCATCCCCTGCACTGCAGCATTTTAGAAAATGCTTGGGAAGCAAAATGCACTTGTCTGCTTTGAGCCATAATGGTGAATAAGACTTTTTTATTTATTTTTTTGCTAAGCCTAGATTTCCGCTTGCACCAAGCTGCACAACTTGAGCAGCTGAAGTGAATTTGCAAAGTTCCATATCACCCTTCAGAGCTCATCTTTAAAAAGAGACACACATACACAGCTGGTTCAAAATGTGCAGCTGTGGGGATTGGTGCAATAAAAGGGCCTGTCACAAACAAAGTCATTTGCATGTGGTACTTAGAATATCATATTTTCAAGAAGGTGCTATGGGAACTAATAAAGGTTGGGAAACACTAGACTAGGGGATTTCTTCTATGTCTGAAAATAGCAAATTACAAATCTTTTAATATAGTAGTATGTCTTGGGATCCTATTCAGGTTGGGAGTCTCAAAACAGTGTAGGGGATTTAGAGAGACATTCTACTCTGTAAACTGCTTAGAAAATCTGTCTCGCTGTTTTGATTGAAACTGACTATATTGCTTTATCCCATACTCTTTTGGGTCTGACTGAGGTGAATTGTTGATATAAAAATGTTTTTCTAATTGAAAAAAGGAACTAACCATATCTGGTATCTTAATAAAAAATAACTTAGTTGAGAGTGGCTTCACAGCCAAGGGTCCTTATTTAATATGATTTGTGTATCTATAAAGCACTTTAGATGCAAGAATTATTTCTTAATGAATGATGAAGCGTTTTTTTGTTTTGTTTGTTTTTAAATACAGGCTGCAGAGACTGCAAGTTTGGAAGAACATTTGCAAGGATGGGGAGAAGTAATTCTGGTAGCTGACAAAATCCTTCGTTGGGAGAGAGCTTGGTTTCCACTTGTATTGATGGGTGCTGTTTCCTTTGCTTTTCTGTGAGTGCAGCACCCTGTGACCACTTCTTCTGATAGCAAAAATGCAGAGAAACTTAGCAAATCTTTACTTCTCTAAAGGGGCATTTGTGCAGGATTCTTACTCCAAGATCTCTGTTTATGCAAAATCTCTGTTTATGCAAGTAAAGCAGAACTCCCCAAGCTCTAAAGATTTCTCTTTCTGAGAACAGTGGTAACAGGAAGGAGCACAAGCCACGTTCCACCCACACACAGGCCAGTGGCAGCACTGATGACTTAGTCCCAGAAACCTTAGAGCAATGGTTTTCAAACTTTTTTTCTGGGGACCCAGTTGAAAAAAATTGTTGATGCCCGCAACCCAATGGAGCTGGGGATGAGGGGCTTGGGGTGTGGGAGGGGCTCAGGGCTGGAGCAGAGGGTTGGGGTGTGGGCTGTGGAGTGGGGCTGGGAATGAGGAGTTTGGTGTGGGAGGGGGCTCTGGGCTGGGGCAGATGCTTAGTGTGCAGGATGGGGGTCAGGGCTCGGGGCTGGGGATGCCGGGTTCAGGAGGGGCTCGGTTTGGGGGGGGGGCTCAGGGCCGGGGCAGGGGGTTGGGGTGCGGGCTTACATCTGGTGGCTCCTGGTCAGCGGCACAGCCGGGGTGCGGAGGCAGGTTTCCTGCATGTCCTGGCACCGCAGACTGCGCTGCACCCTGGAAGCAGCCAGCAGCAGGTCCGGCTGCACATGGAAGCACATGGCTGCAGGCACACACCCACCCAGCTCCCATTGGCCAGGAGCTGGTGCTTGGGGCGAGAGTAGCGCGCGGAGCCCCGTGGCCCCCTGCCTAGAAGCCAGACCTGGCCACTTCCGGGGCGCAGTGCGGTGTCAGAACAGGTAGGCGCTAGCCTGCCTTAGCTGGGAAGCACCACCAATGGGACTTGTAATGTCCCAATGGGCAGTGTTGACCAGAGCTGCTAGGGTCTGTGGTTGCTGAGCAAGGCGACCCAGTGCTTTACATGCCACAGCCCAAACTTTGAAAAACACTGCCTTAGAGGAACCTTGCTGCTGTGCTCCAGGTCTTTCTGTCAGCAGTAATTAAGTGCTATTGTCAAAGCACTTTAGATCTTTGTACTTAAAGTTCAGTCCACTTCAGACTACTTGTTTTCTTAGAATGTCACTTGGTCTCAAACTCTCACAAGAGGGGCAGAATAGTGTACCTCACTGATGAACAGATTCAGCTGTGCCTTGGGGTTTAGGCTTGTAATGCCACGGGTGTCAGATATACCTACAAATATTACAACACTTGAGTACTCAAGATGACGTATCTCATAGACTTGTATCCTCTGAATACTTCCATAACCGTCATGAGCTGTCCCAGAGAGCTTCCTCTTGGAATGGTGAGGAGAGGGCAGAATCTAGAATTTAGTAAACCTCCTCATGATCCTCCAAATAGAGTGTTGAGGACCTGTGTATCTGAGATGATCAGGGTCAGTTGTGAATAAAAGGTTCTAGGGCTGGTCTAAACACAGTTCTTGATTTTCCCCATAGGGTAAAACAAGCTATATTGATGGAAATATCTTTATACAGATACAGCTGCATCTACACTAGGAAGTTCTACCACTTCATCTAGAAATGAAGGGCTGGAAGGGACCTTGAGGCCATCTAGTCCAGCTCCCAGTGCCGACGTAGGACCAACTATACCTAGACTATCCCTGATGGGTTTGTCTAACCTGTTCTTAAAAACTTTCAATGACTGAGTTTTCATAACCTATTGGTAACCTATTCGAGTACTTAATTGTCCTAAAGTTTTTCTTAATATTCAACCTAAATCTTCCCTGCTCTAGCTTAAGCAGATTACTTCTTGTCCTACATTCAGTGGACATGGAAAACAAATGTGCAAATAGTGATTCTTTGGTGCTTGTAAAATAACTCGTTTTTTGTAGGGATTAAAGTACTATCGGTTTCTTGATTCTTGAGCCAGCACTCACTATGCCTTGTGTTTTCATAAAAGCTCCTTGGTGTATCAACACTTAACGTGGGTTGGGGAAGTATCCCCAACCTGCTGTCCTTGGGATGGTGTTTTCCTTGCCTGTGCTAGGGAACTGCAAATCAAGAGTGACAAATCTTAAGATGACATCATAGAATTAGAAGTACAAGTGAAGTAACTGTCCCTTCCTGAAATAGTGTAAACATTCTGTATTGCTAAACAATTTGCATAGCACATTGTCTTGCTGCAGGTTTTAGTGTTAACTAGTTTGGCACCCGTGATTGCCACAAAAGTTGCTTGTCATCTTAAATACAACTATCACTTGTTTACTGCCTGCAAACTAAAGAACTGGTATACTTTTCACTACTTATGCCATTATTATTGCATTTCCCTTGTTTTAGAGTAGACAGTAGAAGTCAGTTTTGCTTTTTGCATTCGTTCTTTTCACTTGTATTCAATACAGTGATCTTTCAGTGGAGGGTACTGCAGGGGAATAGTTCTGTATTGTGGGGGTTTTTTTAATCACTGGAGCTGAGAGCAACTTTGAACCACTTAACTTGTTAAATTGTTTAAATCTAAATTTGTGTTGCACTCAGACAACATCCTTTTAAATGCAGCAATTTAAAGATTTAGACTAACTGAATTTTCAGAAATCCACAGAAAAGCAATTTTTATATTGCCTTTTCTTTACAGGATGATCTACTACCTGGACCCTTCTGTTCTTTCAGGTGTCTCTTGTTTTGTCATGTTCCTGTGTCTGGCTGACTATCTTGTTCCTGCTCTTGCTCCTAGAATTTTTGGCTCTAATAAATGGTATGTAAAATCAAAACTAAAGAAATAAACCCCTTATAGCTTTCTGATTTATGAAAATGAACATTGTCAAAATGGGCAATTGAGTGGCTAATATCAGGTCAGTTGTGTATACTGTAGCATGTAAGGGTCAAGCACTCATCTGCTAACCAAAAGATGCTAGTGAGTCCACTCGTAAGAAATCAAACTTAATTTTATTTTAGAAGATGAGGAAGGTGGGGTACTGCATGTCTTCCCAGCTCTGCCTCATTCCAGCTAAAGATGTCTTTAGTGATGGGCAATATTGCCTTAATCTGCTTTAAGAGGTTGCCCCACTACTAACTTTATTCTTCTAAAGCTAACACTTCAAGTCTTACCAATTCAAACTTGCACAGGGAGTGATTTGTGTTAAATATGGCCTGACTAAAAATCTAGAAAGGGGAGTATACAGCACATGGATGAAACTTGTAGGTACTGAAGTGGAGTAGTACTAAACATAAATAAGGATGAAGAAAGTAATACACAGGGACCTAGAGTAGAAATTTGGGTGTGAAATAATCAACACTTCAACTTGGGGGAAGGAAAGTGAACTTTTACAGAAAGAAGTAACGATAACCTGACCTACTGGAAGGAAAACCTAGAGAATTACATGTTGGATTTTTAAAAAAACAATCTAAAGTGGGATAATTGGCTAATGCCAGGGTAAGACCATACAGCTGTTGGGGGGGGGGAAAAAATTCTATGCAAGAGTATCAGCTAGTGTAGCCAGACTTGGTAGCGGATAAAACTTCAGTAGAGGTGTGCATCTCTTATGCATGCTCTAATGTAGCATTATGCAAGCCTTTTTGAATTAATTGCCCTTGAAAGATTAGTACACTATTTTTGAGAGATTCAGTATACAGGCGAGTCTCATCTTACGCGAGGGTTCCATTCTGCGGTTAGCACGTAAAGCGAAAACCACGTATAGTCAAAATTACATTGAGTTGAATGGCAGGCAGAATCACCCGCACTACAGGTACAGTATTAAAATTGTTATTTTGCACTCTTTTTTTGTTTTTGCCGACTGCATAAAGCTGAAATCGCGCATGTTAACTGTGCGTAAGATGCGACAGACCTGTACAGTGAATTCAAAAACAAGTTCAAAGTATACAGTCGATTGATAAATATAGGGTGCTCAATAAAATTACAGTAATTTAAGGAAATGTAAAAGTAAACAAAATCAAGATCATGCTTCAGTGTAGATAATACTGATGTTGAAAAGTTAAGATCTCTGCATGTTTTTTGCTTTTACTGAAAGAGCAATGAATTTTACATCCTGAACTTTAAACTGACCTTTGGATGATATTTTAGGCTTCAAATATTTCAGATTGTAGTAAATTTATTTTAAAAAATTTCTTTTTAAAAAGGACCACAGAACAGCAGCAAAGATTTCATGAAATTTGCAGCAACCTGGTAAAAACTCGTCGCAGAATTATTGGCTGGTGGAAACGTCTCTTCACATTGAAGGAAGAAAAGCCTAAAATGGTACTTTGCACACTTGGCCCTGAAGAGTTTTTACATACCGGGGTTGAAAAAATTATTTAAATTGTGATTCTGCTTTATTCATATTTGAAACAAGGGTTTTGTCTCTTTATGAAATGGCATCTTGTATTTAGATATGGCAACTCTGGTTGAGTTTGCAATGCAGAGAATGCATCTTATTTTTGTGAATCTACCAAATGAGGGTTCAAAACACTTCTCAATGTAAACTCGACCTGTGACCAACCTTAACCTTAAAGCAGAGTATATATAACAACTTTGAGGAGCTCAACTTCTGAGACCATCTTAAATAGATGTCTTTCAGTAAGCGCCTGCCATCTGAAAACCAGGCTCCTTTTAAGGCCTAAAAATAGCTTCAGATGCTGCACCTGCCAGTTTTCTTATCAGTTGTAATGGTGGTGCAATTACACACAAATATTTCTCTACCACATCTGTGTGAAAGACCCTTGCAAACAAAAGGAACAGTTAATATACTGGGAAACTGATAAATTGAAAATATGAGAACATTTGTCTGATCTCAAGTCAGGCATTTTAAATGATGCTTGTAACTATAGTGTTTGTAGCTGGGTGAGCGAGGGGCGCTTCCAACTAAAGTGGTTGGAAGTTAGTTTTCCTTTTTAAATTTGGGAATTTAAAATTTTGTGAAATCCCGGACAGGACTTCAGTAACAATGTTTTATCTCTCATTCTTAGTACTTCATGACCATGCTCTGTTCTCTTGCTGGAATTGCTTGGGTAGGACAGCAAGTTCATAATCTCTTCCTCACCTACCTTATAGGTAAGTGTTTATATTTTGCAGAGTGGATGCAAGCAAGAATATTTCCCCCTCTTCTGAATAGAGACATGATAGCCAAAAGTTCACACGCTAAACTGCTAATTTGTTTGAAACTCACTGTTTTCTGATGGACATACTTTCCTACTTCCACTGAAAGGAAAAGCAATACAGTAACTCCTCACTTAATGTCATCTCAGTTAACGTTGATCAATTAGAGAACATGCTCATTTAAAGTTGCGCAATGCTCCCTTATAACATTGTTTGGCAGCTGCCTGCTTTGTCCACTGCTTGCAGAAAGAGCAGCCCGTTAGAGCTAGCTGGTGGGGGCTTGGAACCAGGGTGGACTGGCAGCCGCCCTATCAGCTCCCCTAAGTTCCCTGTGTGGCAGCTGCCCAGCAGGCTATCAATTGCCGGGCAGTTCAGCTGTCCCTCCCCCCACTGCCATGTGCTGCTCCTGCCCTCTGTCTTGGGCCTCCTGCTTGCTGGGGGGGGGAATGGGGGGGCGGGAGGAAGAGGGATGTTAATGTCAGGATATCCCCCTTTCCCTGCTTCTGTACCCCATCTCCACAGAGCCGGGGGGGGAGGGGGTGTGGCGGCACAACAGTGCTCAGGATGGAAGGAGCTTGCTGGCAGCAGCTGCTGTCTTAACTTGTTGATGCGTGTGTGCCTGACACCCCCCCCCCGTCTCTCTCTGCCATGCTGTCTCTCCTCTCTCCATTTGTGCTGCCTTGTAGAGTGTGAGGCTACATTAACAAAAATGTATTAACCCCTGAGGGCTCAGCCAAGTGCCACTTCATCATTTAGCAGTAAGGCATTCCTTGGGAAATAGTCCATCCTCTGACTCCACCACCTCTACCAAGCTTCACAATCATCATTGCTATGTACAGTATTACATTGTTTACAACTTACATGGTGTGTGTAAAATTGGATTAGCTTAACATCGTTTCGCTTAAAGTAGCATTTTTCAGGAACATAACTACAACATTAAGTGAGGAGTTACTGTATAAAGAACACTTAATAGGGTTCAGTGAGCATGTAGGGTTATATAGTGAAAGGAACTTTTTCTAAGAAAATATATACTGTTGAATAATTTATGTTCTGTCTGATCTCATTTTAGTGATTTTGTTGTTGCTGTTTCCTGGATTAAACCAACATGGAATCATTACGAAGTATGTTGGCATGGCAAAAAGGGAGATTAACAAACTTCTCAAGCAAAAGGAGAAGAAAAATGAATGAAGCATCACTTGCTAATTAAGCTACAGCATAAGATGTCCCTGGGAACAGTTTCTAGAATTCATGTATACTTAATATTATAGAAGCAGTTACTTTGCTCATTGGCTCTAATTTAAATCGGGTCCCTATTCAGCAGAAATGCCATTCTCTGAACAGCTGAGAGCGTCTCATGTTTGCTCTGGTAGGCATATAGTTTTGTAGGCTGCTGGTGATTATATATGGGAAATACCTATTTTATGCAATGGGAAGCCCTGCTGAACTTATTTAACATCCACACCATGTGGGAAGTCTTGGGTACTAAAGCACAAGAATTGGCACTTTTGTAATGTATGAATAGTATCCTCATAATGAAGTTAGTAGTGTTGCCCCACCATCAATAGGCTACTGATTTGTGGGCGCAGAAAGTAGTGAAGTATGTGATTTAAGAACTAGTTAATTGGTGTGGAGATTTTTACTACTGATTCTAGTGGGAAGAGACCAATTAACAGTCTTCATTCCCATTCATTTCTTTTTGTGGGCACTTGTGCAGAATTATGGCTAAAAATGAATCTATGGCCTAGCTAAAATAGTATTTATTTGTTTGTTGGCTAGCTTAGTCAGTTGAATAAACCATGGATTATTTCTGCCAAATAGGGCTCCTGAACACTTAAATTTTGAATTTAGTCACTAGCTGTAGTGTAACTGTCAACTCGTTGCACTGAAACTATGTTGAAAGTGAGCTAGGGTACATGTACCCTAACAGTCAATTATCTGGAAAACTGCTGTATTCATGGAGCCATGTAACAAGTCTGTTTTTATGTATGTTGTACTGTCCATAGATGTATGAGATATCTGTCTCTTGTAAATAATACTGTCTTCTGAGTTATGACTTCAGTTTTAAAAACTGTACTTCTGTTTCTTCAAGTAAAAAGCTGAAAGATGTTAACATATCCTGGCATCTTAAAAGTTAAACATTGTTTTAAAATGATCTTTCTTCAATGTTTGTCTCAGCTGTAAAACAGGTAAATGATGTTACCTTTTAATTTAAAATATAGACTCGAGAAAACCATTTTGAATTTGCTCTTTTGCCCATCCCTGGTATGTGTTCACAATGTATCTGATCTTTGCCAGGATGGAGAGTGGAGATGTGAAAGTACTTCTATGCTTCAACCTCACAAATATATCTATGGGGGGCACAGGGCTACTATTTTAAAGAATAGTCTCTCCTACTGAACTACTGCACTTATTCTAATGATAGCAAACGTCTATATATATAATTTTCCCCCAAAGAGTAAAGACTGTCCGTATAACTGCTGTTTATGCAATCTGAGAAGTAGTGCCTATGCTGCTGAGAAGCCTGGAGTGTCATGGGAGCAGAAGAGACTAATGTCTTTTCTCTGCAGCAAATGGAATTCCGTCAACTGTTGCTTCTCATAGCTTTCATAGTAGCAGCTGCTTATGACTGACCTAGGTCAATTTTTAGGAACTGTGAATAAATCTGTGGGGAAAGGCCATATATGAAAGTGACAAAGCAGGCCCAATCAACAAAAAATTCAAGTTTGAACTCTACGAAGTTAGACACTGCTGCGGAAAATGAAACATTTGTTAATGTCTCAAAGCTGACATTTAACTAACTGGATTCTGACAATGATGATGAGTGTCCCATGTAATGAGCAATAACACTCCAGGATGACAGAATTTCCCTTAGTCTCCATGACTGCAGAGAATCTTTAAAATGTAAACCGATGTAGGTTTAATAGTTTGTCTATAAGTAGCCTGAAATAGTAGCTTTCAATGGCATGAACTTTTCCATCTTAATCAACTTTGAAAAATATGTGCTAATGTTAACTTGCTCACTTCTAAAGATGTCTATAGAAACAGAACACAATTCCAAACAGCCTCTAATGGGCTTCCCAGACGCTAAAAATCTGCTTTATCAAGCTGCCAGGCCTCCAGCTTTTCCCCTGCCAGTTTTTATAATGTGGATTGATACACAACTGTACCATACTACATTTAGGGTGTATGTTTAAAAACAACCAGCTTTGTTAAATGGTATAACTAAGTAATACCGTGGTGTTCATATACAATAAAAAACATCCCTTTTTAAAAAAAAAAAAGTTGCTGAAGAATCTCCAGAGATCTGTGCCATAATTCAAGAGTTTTACTCCACAATCTAGACTTGCAAGTGATTACATTGGCTCTTGGCTATGACTGCATTCATATGGCTTGAAAACTGGGTGAAGACCATAATGAAAGGTCAGCTTTGGGGATATTGAAGTAACTATTCCTTTGTTTTGCAGTAACTATACCTGGCATTTTTCTGTGCATGTTATTACCAAAATATAGTGGCAATTTGGAAATAATACCTTTGTTGGAGGGGTGGAGTGGGAAGAGATGCCTCTCAGGAACAAGACACTTACTTTAGCATCATAAGAGTATAACTACTTGACCTTTATTGTATCACCTGCTGTAGAAGAGCTTGGAGGATGGCTCTCACTTCTCTTTAGAGCAATCCACTCCCCATAACTATTTCACCACTCCCTGTGCTTTTTTGAACCTGGTCTCAAGAAAGGGCTGGAGGTGAGGATAGAATTTCCATAGAGTCCTAAAAGGGGTTCAGGGAATGAAGCCACCCCATTGTTTTCTTCCAAGATCTCTTGATTCACTTGCAGAGAATGGAAAAAGATAGCTCTGTGAAGGAATCCAAATAAGTGATATCTTCTTGATCCCAAACTTAGAGTGGTAGAGCTGCTATATTAATGATAAATACCCTCCTGCAGAGTTTGCAGTGGGTGGAAAGGGCCTGCACTTCTACCTCCCAGTAAATGTCCTGTTATGTTGTGAATGCCTGAAATTTAACAGCACAAAGCAAAAGTAAAACTACTATTTTTTTTTTAATAGTATTAGGTGTTCGCTATACAGAAGTAGGGAAAATTATGAGTGTGTGTGATCCTTAATGTAAAGGTATCCTTTTTAAATACCAACAAAAATCAAGCTAACTTATATTCTTGGTATTTCGGTAAACTTGAATTCAGATAGAAATGTTCATCTTGCAAAAGGGGTAATAGTAGAATCTAGAATGTGAAGATACCTTTTTTTGGGGGGGTTGGTTTTTTTTTTGTAGCTTAAATGTCTATTTCCCACACTGATATAAAACTGGCCTATCATGCCCAGTTTAGGATTTTTTCCTCTCCCCACATATCCCTTCTGTTGGTCTCAAACTTATTTTCTCACTTAAACAATTTACTCCTTAAGACTAATTTTTTTGTTTATAAATTTATGGCTGCTACATAATGTTTAGTGAGTTGTGCAATTTCAAAAAGAAAAACTGAAGAAATGAGGTTTAAGCAATCATTTCAATTACCTCACTTCTGCTGAATGTACCCACAGTAACGTGCACCAAGCACAAAAGTTGAGTGAATGTACCACTGTGATTTAAATGGAATATTAGTACATCAGGGAATAGGGCTGGAGTGAGAGTGAAAGGGTCAAAGCCTGTAACGTGCTCTGTATGAGTGGCCCCGTTTCTCACAAAGAAAACTTTAGGATCTGAATACATTTTTTTCATAATGCTGGAGACTAGTGAGTATGAAGGACTGCTGTTAGTATATTACATTAGTGAAGAAAGTGCTACAATGAAGAAGTTACCTATAAGAAAATATAGCAACCAGAGAAACTAATGCCTCAAAAATCAAACCTGACCTTTTCAACAAAGCACACAACTGCTACCCCACTTCATTAGGAGTGCTATCATACATGCTATTAAAAGGAGAGATCATAAATAAACTGGTTTAAGGTAGAAACTTTTTTCAGGGTTTGTCTACATGAAGAAACTTACCAGCATAATTATACCAGTAATTTTTCTTGTGCAGGCCACCTCTTATGTTGTCTTCTGTGTTTTGAGCCACAGTAGCAGACCCAAATGCTTGAGGTTAGGCAGCTGTGGTTTTGTATTACTTGAATCAGATTTACTGGCAAAGTGGTGTTGGTGTCCCATTGTGGGGCTTTCTGACTGCATGAGGTGCTCAGTACCCTTTGCTATCACAGTTCCTTTCAATTTCTTTTCCTGCTGTTTCAAAAGAGATTTCAGAGTTTAAGGCCAGAAGGGATCATTGGATCCAGTCTGATCTGTATACCATAGGCCATTACATTTAGAACACACAAGATTGGTCATACTGGGTCAGACCAAAGATCCTTCCAGCCCAGTATCCTGAGGTGCCCCAGAAGGAGTGAACCTAACAGGTAATGATCAAGTGATCGCTCTCCTGCCATCCATCTCCACCCTCTGACAAAGAGGCTAGGAACACCATTCCTTACCCATCCTGGCTAATAGCCATTAATGGACTTAACCTCCATGAATTTATCTAGTTCTCTTTTAAACCCAGTTATAGTCCTAGTCTTCACAACCTCCTCAGGCAAGGAGTTCCACAGGTTGACTGTGTGCTGTGTGAAGAACTTCCTTTTATTTGTTTTAAACTTGCTGCCCATTAATTTTATTTGGTGGCCCCTAGTTCTTATATTATGGGAACAAGTAAATAACTTTTCCTTATTCACTTTCTCCACACCACTCATGATTTTCTATACCTCTATCATATCCCCCCTTAGTCTCCTCTTTTACAAGCTGAAAAGTCCTAGCCTCTTTAATCTCTCCCCATATGGGACCTGTTCCAAACCCCTAATCATTTTAGTTGCCCTTCTCTGAACCTTTTCTAATGCCAGTATAACTTTTTTGATATGAGGAGACCACATCTGTCAATATTCTTATTTTCTATCACTTTTTTAATGCTTCCTAACATCCTGTTTGCTTTTTTGACTGCCGCTGCACACTGAGTGGACGTTTTCAGAGAACTATCCACGATGACTCCAAGCTCTCTTTCCTGATTAGCTGTAGCTAAATTAGCCCTCATCATATTGTATGTATAGTTGGGGTTATTTTTTCCAATGTGCATTACTTTACATTTATCCACATTAAATTTCATTTGCCATTTTGTTGCCCAATCACTTAGTTTTGTGAGATCTTTTTTAAGTTCTTCACAGTCTGCTTTGGTCTTAACCATCCTGAGCAGTTTAGTATTGTCTGCAAACTTTGCCACCTCACTGTTTACTCCTTTCTCCAGATCATTTATGAATAAGTTGAATAGGATTGGTCCTAGGACTGACCCTTGGGGAACACCACTAGTTATCCCTCTCCATTTTGAAAATTTACCATTTATTCCTACCCTTTGTTCCCTGTCTTTTAACCAGTTCTCAATCCATGAAAGGATCTTCCCTCTTATCCCATGACAACTTAATTTACGTAAGAGCCTTTGGTGAGGGACCTTGTCAAAGGCTTTCTGGAAATCTAAGTACACTGGATCCCCCTTCTCCACATGTTTGTTGACCCCTTCAAAGAACTCTAATAGATTAGTGAGACAAGATTTCCCTTTACAGAAACCACGTTGACTTTTGCCCAACAATTTATGTTCCTCTATATGTGTGACACTTTTATTCTTTACTATTGTTTCAACTAATTTGCCCGGTACTGACGTTAGACTTACCGGTCTATAATTGCCGGGATCACCTCTAGAGCCCTTTTTAAATATTGGCATTACATTAGCTATCTTCCAGTAATTGGGTACAGAAGCTGATTTAAAGGACAGGTTACAAACCATAATTAATAGTTCTGCAATTTCACATTTGAGTTTTTTCAGATCTCTTGGGTGAATGCCATCTGGTCCCGGTGACTTGTTACTGTTAAGTTTATCAATTAATTCCAAAACCTCCTCTAGTGACACTTCAATCTGTGACAATTCCTCCAATTTGTCACCCACAAAGGACGGTTCAGATTTGGGAATCTCCCTAACATCCTCAGCCATGAAGACTGAAGCAAAGAATTCATTTAGTTCTTCTTCTAGTGCTTGCTCATATCGATTCCAATTAGGTGGGCACACGCTGTGTGCATGATCGTTGGAGAATTTTTACCCTAGCAACACCCGGTGGGTCGGCTGTGGAGCCCTCTGGAGTGGCACCTTCATGGCGCTGGATATATACCTCAGTCGGCCCAGCACCCCCTCAGTTCCTTCTTACCGTCCATGACTGTCGTTGGAACTATGGAGCTCAGTTTAGCCAACACTCCACTCTCCCTAGCGCTCTTATTGCAGTTTGTACATAGTTATAGTGTTAGTTGTCATAGTTGTAGTTTAGTCTAGTAGTTGTAGTTTTTAGGGGTGAGGGGTTTCCCCCCGGAGTTGTTGGGCTCATGCCCAAAGTTCCAGGATTTAAGCCCTGCGGCTCCTGCTCCAAGCCCATGCCGACGGGTGACCCCCTCGACTCTTGCCGTAAGTGTCTGGGGGAATCTCAATGAGTCTTCTGGGTCACATGGCTTCCTGCACATTCGTAACCAGGTATGCCAGGCTACGGCTCCACCCTTTTCAGGAATGGCTGGCATCTGTCTATTGCCCAGGCCAAGACAACCTGAACCTGGTGGTCACTGTCCCGGACAGAGTCCTGGCCTCCCTCCAATGGTGGCTGGACCCACGACTGGTGTGTGAAGGAGTTCCATTCCGCACCCCTCAGCCCTTCTTATCCCTTGTCACGGACGCGTCAGCCCTGGGATGGGGCACCCATCTCGGGGACACCCAGACACAAGGTCTCTGGACCCAGTCAGATCTCTCCCTCCACATCAACGTTCGAGAGCTGATGGCTGTTCGTCTGGCTTGTCAAGCTTTCCAGGAGCAGCTGCATGGTCGTTGTGTAGCAGTCCTCACAGACAATAACACGGCCATGTTCTACAGCAACAAACAAGGTGGCACTCGGTCCTCCCCCATTTGTCAGGCCATTCGACTGTGGGAATTCTGCACAGCTCACTCCATTCACCTGGTGGCATCTTTCCTCCCAGGGGTCCAGAACACATTGGCGGACTGCCTCAGCAGATCCTTCTAATCCCACAAGTGGTCAATATGCCCAGATGTCATCCATACCATCTTCCTGAAGTGGGGGTTTCCCCAGGTTGATCTGTTCGCCTCACGTGGCAACTGGAAATTCCCGGCGTTCTTCTCCCTTCAAAGTCGCTCTCCGGGCTCCCTCACAGACGCCTTCCTGCTTCCGTGGACAAGCCGGCTGTTTTACGCCTTCCCGCCATTTCCCCTTGTATACAAGGTCTTGCTCAAGGTGCGCAGGGACAGGACACGTCTGATCCTGGTCGTCCCAGCGTGGCCCAGGCAGCATTGGTACACCACACTGTTGGAGATCTCCGTGGATGCCCCCAGTCCCACTGCCCCTCTTTCCAGATCTGATCACTCAGGATCACGGCCACCTCTGTCATCTCGTTCTTCAGTCCCTCCACCTCACAGCGTGGATGCTGCTTGGCTGAGCCACTCAGAGCTCCTCTGCTCTCGTTTGGTGCAGCAGGTCCTGTTGGGCAGCAGGAAACTTTCCACTCGGGCCACATATATGGAAGCGATTCTCTTGCTGGTGTTCTAAATGGAAGCGATTCTCTTGCTGGTGTTCTCTCCATGACATGCCCCCCCATCCAAGCGTCTGTACCTCTCCTCCTGGACTATCTCCTGAGCTTGAAAAGGCAGGGCCTGGCAATATCTTCTATCAGAGTTCATCTGGCAGCCATCTCAGCCTTCCACCTGGGAGTGAATGGCTGTTCTGTTTTCGCCAACCCCATGGTTGGTAGGTTCCTCAAGGGACTAGACAGCCTCTACCCACAGGTTCAACAGCCAGGACCCACGTGGGACCTTAACCTGGTCCTTTCCAGGCTTATGGGGGCCCCTTTTGAACTGTTGGCCACATATTCCCTCTTACACCTCTCTTGGAAGACAGCTTTCCTCGTTGCTATCATTTTGGCGAGGGGTGTCTCCAAGCTCAAGGCTCTCACCTCGGAGCCACCTTACACGATCTTCCATAAGGACAAGGTGCAGCTACAACCTCATCCTGCCTTCCTTCCCGAGGTGGGGTCGTCTTTTCATATCAACCAAGACATCTTCCTCCTGGTTTTCTACCTGAAACTGCATGCCAGTAGTCAGGAACAGTGGCTGCACTCTCTCGATGTTCGTAGGGCTCTCGCCTTCTACATTGAGCGTACAAAGTCTTTTTGGAAAACGACGCAGCTCTTCATTGCGGTAGTGGACCAGATGAAGGGCCTCCCGGTCTCCTCCCAGCGGATCTCTTTGTGGATCACGTCTTGTATTTGTGCGTGCTATGATTTAGCGACCCCTTCTATCACAGCTCACTCTACGAGGGCTCAAGCCTCGTTGGCAGCGTTCCTGGCCCACGTACCAGTTCAGGAGATCTGCAGAGCCGCCACTTGGTCATCAGTACATACATTTGCCTCGCACAATGCCATCGTTAGGCAGGCCAGACGATGCCTTCGGTAGAGCGGTCCTACAATCCACGGTACTGTACTCCAACCCCACCGCCTAGGTAAGGCTTGGGAGTCACCTAATTGGAATCGATATGAGCAAGCACTTGAAGAAGAAAAGACGGTTACTCATCTTTGTAACTGTTGTTCTTCGAGATGTGTTGCTCATATCCATTCCAAACCCGCCCTCCTTCCCCTCTGTTAGAGTTACCGGCAAGAAGGAACTGAGGGGGCGCTGGGCCGACTGGGGTATATATCCAGCGCCATGAAGGCGCCACTCCAGGGGGCTCCACAGCCGACCCACCAGGTGTTGCTAGGGTAAAAATTCTCCGACGATCGTGCACGCGGCGCATGCACACCTAATTGGAATGGATATGAGCAACACATCTCAAAGAACAACTGTTACAAAGATGAGTAACCATCTTTTTCTCCGCAATGACTTTATCAACTTTAAGTGCTCCTTTTTTATCTCGATTGTCCAGGGGCCCCACTGGTTGTTTAGCAGGCTTCCCGCTTCTGATGTACTTAAAAAACATTTTATTACCTTTTGAGTTTTTGGCTAGCTGTTCTTCTTTTCTTATTACATTTTTACACTTAATTTGGCAGTGTTTATACTCCTTTCTATTTACCTCACTAGGATTTGACTTCCACTTTTTAAAAGATGCCTTTTTATCTCTCACTGCTTCATTTTCATTTCATTGTTACCCCTGCACTGAGACCGGTATAATTTGTTTAACCATACTGCCCCAGTGTGGTAGGCACTGTACAAATACAGAACAAAAAGACAGCCCCTGCCTCAAAAAGCTTATGCTCCAAGTAACTTGTGTTGGACTAAAGTGTATCTTACAGAAAGGGAGGCATTCCGTTTTTTCTTCACTAGATGAAAAAGTCCTTAACTACCTGATATCTTCTGGTGAAGGCCTTATGCACTGCAATCAAGTAATCTCTCAATCTTTTTGATAAACTAACAGAATGAGCTCTTTAAGGCTTTCACTGTAAGGCATTTTCTCATTGAATAATTTTTGTGGTTCTTTACCCTCCCCAATTTTTCAAAATCCTTTTTAAAATGTGGGATATCAGAATTGTATGTTGTATTCCAGTATCAGTCTTACCAATATCAAATAGAGAGAAAATCACCTTCCTACTCCTGTTTAGTTTTCCAGGGATTGCATTAGCCCTTTTTGCCTCAGCATTACACTGGGAGCTCATGTTCAGTTGCTTGTATGCTCGGACCCTTAATTCCATTTCAGTCACTCCCTTTCAGGATTCAGTCCCCCATTTTGTATGAATGCCCTGCATTCCTTGTTCCTAGATGTATAACTTAGATGGATATATTAAAATATTTTGTTTGAATGGGCCTACCTTACTAAACAATCCAGATTATTCTGTGTGACTGCCCTGTTCTTATCATTATTTACCACTTCACCATTCTTTGTGTCATCCACTAATTTTATCAGTAGTAATTTTATATTTAGTTTTAGGCAATTGATGAAAATGTTGAACTGAACTGGACCTGGTACTGATCCCTGCAGAACCCTGTTAGAAGCATCCCCATTTGAAGATGATTCCCTATTGACAACTACCTTTTGAGATCCATAAATTAGCCAGCTCTGAATCCATTTAACATGTGCTTTATTGATGTTGTCTAATGCTATTTTTTTAATCAGAATGTTATGTTGTGCTAAATCAAACAGCTTACAAAAGTCTATACATATATAGTTACCTTTCTCAACTAAACGTGTAATCTTCACAATTGGGTTTGTGTCATAAAACCTATTTTCCATAAAATCAAGGGATGAATTACATTCCTATCTTTAATCCTTCATCAATATAATCCCATGTCAATTTTATATTATTTTGCTCAGGATTTATGTCAGGCTAACTGCTCTATAGCTATCTGGGTCATCCCACGTGCCCCTTTTTGAATACTCGCACAACATTAGTAGTCTTCTGGTATTTTTCTGGTACTCGCAAATTTATTAAAAATTAACATCAGTGACCAAAGTTCTCCTCATCCACCTGTTTCAGGATTTTTGAGTACAAATTATTCAGGATTGTTAATGTTAAAATGTTTATCCCTAGTATATGATCTTTGACCTCCTCCTCAGTTACTAATGCACTGGAAACTACTTCATCAGCCTCATATATGATTACATTATCCTGTTTCTTTCCAAATACAAACCAGAAATATTTGTTGAATATTTCTACTTTTTCTGCATCATTATTAACAATTTTACCATCTGATGTCATTTCGACTAATGTCTTTGGAATGCTGTCAAATGCACAACACAAAGCTCTCTTCCAGCCAGTTCCACCGCTCATTGTGCTGGTTGCTGAGCTCCCCACTTCTAGGTCCTGAAGCCCTTACTAAACGTCTGTTAGGGCTCCCTAACTGTGTGGGGTGACAAGTTCTCCCCTTGTGAATGCTTCTAAACATGAGAGGCAGCAAGCTTCCTCTATGCAGCCCTTGATGGGGCAAGGCACAGGGCTCACCCCACGACCCCCTAAGGTGTCTAGCTTCCCCCGTACTAGGACATCTTGACTGCAAGGCACAAAGCTCACCCCATGACCCCCTTGGGTAACTTCCCCCCATCAGAGCCCCCTGACTGGAAGGCACAGAGCTCATTGCATGACCCCCTGGTGTTTAGCTTCCTCCTTACTAGGCCGCCCTGACTGCAAGTCAGAGTTCAACCCAGGGCTTCCTAGCCTGGAGGTCCCCGCTTAGTGGACTACACCATGTGGGGCACTAAGTTCCCCACTTCTGGCACCCCTGGGGGGGGGACGAGCTGAGCCTCAGGGCTCCCCACAAGCATTCGAGCTCCGAGCTCGTCCCTCACTGCAACGAGACGCCGCTTCCCTGCGCCAAGGCCTTCACGCTGAGCCCCCTTCCTCACCCCAGGGCTCCCCTCACCCCCAAGATGCGGAGCTCACCTACTCCCCGCGAGCCAGCTAACTCCCGTCGGACGGCGGGCCACCGGGTTGCGGAGCGCGCCCCTCCCAAAAGGCGGTGACAGGGTGAGCGGGCATTAGGTTTGTCCGTTCACACTTGCCTTCACCCGCCTCCCTCCCGGATCGGAAGTATTCCGGTTGCTATTGGATACCCGGCGGAAGTATCGACTGCCTGGCCGAGGAAGGGCCAAAAAAAATGGCGGGCGCCGCTCTCAGCCAATGACAGCAGGAGAGACAGGCGAGCGCTTCTCTCCGACTGGGAGAGCGGGTATCGCGAGATCCCTGAGATCTCCTTCCACCACCCCGAGTTCCCATAACACCCTGCACGCGCCTGGCCTCTTCCTTTTTCCGCCATCTTGCTGCACCGGTGAGTTACGGGCCTCGCTGGGCCCTAGGCGCCATCCGCCGTGTACTATCCCCATCCTGGCCCTGCGGGCGTCTTCACCCGCCTTCCCGCCACCGCCGGACTCCGCCCAACCGGCCCAGTCTGTTTTGAGCCGCTTGCGCCCGCCACGGCCGCCGGTGGAGCCACCCGAATAGGGAGGGGGGAGGCGCTTTCCTAGCCTGAAACCCGCTCACTGGAGGGAGAGGGAGAGGGAGGGGGAGGGGGGTTCGGGTGGCAGGCTGGGCCCGGGGAGCGTGATGGTGGGATCGGGAACGGGGAGGGGAGCTGGGGAATGTGGGACGGTAGCCTTGGCCCTGGGAGAGGCGGTGGTAGGAGGGGACATCGCGGGGGTGAGGGGGAGTGCAGGCGTAGGCTTGGCCCTGGAAGAGGAGGAAGAATCGGGGGCGGGAGGGCGCAGACTGGGCCTGGGCAGGGAGCAGTCAGTCTCTCTGAGTTCACGCTGAATATCCCGTAGTTTATCTCCTGTGAAGTCGGTGGGTGCTGATTGAGTTTAGCAGTAAATGCCCCCGTGCACAGTGCAGATAAATACACCGAGCAGGAGCTTATTGCGTGTGGAAACGTGGCTTGATACAGCCCCTCTGGACTCCAAGCACCTCCGAGCCTATTGTAAAACTGTATAACCCAAACGCCGATAGTGTAATGGTAAATGGAGCGATAGTACAATGCCTTGTTTAACTGTGGGATATGTTGCCCTAGTCATCAGAACATAAGCTTGAGTGCCCAAGTGCCACAGTATCTTCAATACGCAACTGGATTTCTGCCAGAGATGGGTGAATTGGGCAATACTTAAAAGGTTTTTCCCTTGTTCTGGACAGGGTATAATGCAGGGTAAATTATTCTTGAAACCCACTATCAAGAGTTGAGTAATTTAGTAACGCCCCCCCCCCCCCCCCCAAAAGTGCAAAGCCATGTCACTTTAATGGTGTAACAGTTGTGTAATTTAATCAGGGTCTAAGATTTTGTTCAGTACTCCAGTGCAGTCTCAACAGGCCTAGCTCCTACTGTGAGATTTTAGCCCACATTAACCAATAGGTCCAAAAATAACTAGTGACTGCTTCAGTTTTGGGGTGACTGATTTCAGAAAGTACAGCTAATCTCTGGTAATTAGGTCTTTCTCATATTGAATACCTGAAATCTCTGGTCACTTATGAAAAATCCTGGCCGGGATGTCTTGCAGCATCTTTAAATATGCTTTGTCTAGACTGTAAGTCTTTGACTCTGAACGTATCTTATTGTAAAACACTTAAGTTTTATGCTGTATATGTTGTATAAACTTTTTGTGGCATAAAATGTAGACTGTTGAATATAGTTATGGTGGGTTTGAATTGTGGTGGACATGCACAAATAATAATCCGACCTGCGTGTTGTTTGCATAAAACATCTTGAAGCTTTTGCTTCTCGGCTCTCTGTAAGCTGAGGGGTGAAAACATTGTCTACTATCTGCTGTTCTGAGTTCAAAAATTCTGAAATTAACAGTTATCTTTTTTCTAAAAGTATCCCTGCTTAAATGTGAAAGCAAGAAGTTAGCACCCATAACTAACTTTGTTCCACCCACAGGCATCATGGTGCGCATGAATGTTCTGGCCGATGCCCTTAAGAGCATCAACAATGCAGAGAAACGTGGAAAACGTCAAGTTCTCATTAGACCGTGCTCTAAAGTAATCGTGCGGTTTTTAACTGTGATGATGAAGCATGGTAAGTCATCAGAAAGTAAAATTCATATCTAATTATTTCTATAAAAGGTAAGAGGCACCAAAATAGTGTAAAACTTGACTATCTCCTGTAGCAAAAAGTGACAGAGTCCAATGGCACCTTATAGACTAACAGATGTATTGGAACATAAGCTTTGGTGGGTGAATACTCACTTCGTCAGATGCATGTAGTGGCATCTGATGAAGTGGGTATTCACACACGAAAGCTTATGCTCCAATACATCTGTAAGTCTATAAGGTGCCACAGGACTCTTTGTCGCTTTTTACAGATCCAGACTAACAGGGCTACCCCTCTGAAACTTGACATCCTGTAGCAAAGGGATATTGCATCACTTGCAATGTTTCAAACTGCAAAAAAAAAATCATTTTGGGGTGGGGAGTGGGCAAGGGCAAATACTTTGTTTATTGTCTTTTGCTTGGAGTGTGTAGTGAAGGATAGAATTGGAAAAACTTGGGTATGCTGCCAACATAAAACCAACAATGCAATTTTTTGGAAGCTATCCACAGTGGCCAGTGTGCAGTGTCTGAGTGATTCCTTAGGTAAAATGTGCATTGCCTTTTCAAGTGAACTTAAGTTGCATTTAGTTTGAGTCTGTGGGAAAGTGAGCTGATCAGTTACTCTGCTCTTTTGTAGAGTAAGCTAATCAACTTCTTAAACTGCCAAGTTGAAAAGAGTACTTGGAGATGCAGGACTAACCTTACAAAGTTAGTGCTGCCTCGAATATTGCTGGATATGAGACCATTGTATTAAATACATTATATGGAGAATAATAGATGTGTATTCAGTAATAGCTGAAATGTGGTGACTTGTCTACATGAAAAAGTTGCGCCATTTTAACAGTTGAGTGCTAATAGTTTTAAGGGTGATTGTTAAACCAATTCAGTGATATCAAGGCAAAAGACTGTGTGTGGATGCTTATTTGGTTTAAGCTTAAGTTGATTAGGACTCTTAAACTAAACCAAAATAAGTCAGTCTTAAACTACAATAGGTGTCCAAAAAAGCTTGGCAGCAGTTTAATAAAACTGGTATCTGAATTGATTTTAAGTTAAACCACTGCAGCTCTCTCATGTAGACATGGCCTAAATGTTAAGTTTTTGACTTATCTGCATTTGAGACAGTGCACTAGTTTGGATAATAAAGGTTCTGCTTGATTTAATCGTTCACAGGTTACATTGGTGAATTTGAGATCATTGACGATCACAGAGCTGGGAAAATTGTTGTTAATCTCACAGGCAGACTGAACAAGGTAGGGTTTGATTTAGTGCTGAATTCTTTTTTCTTTCTAGAAGGCTGTTTAATTCTGAGAAATATACACTCTTCATATGCATTTATATTAATCTTTGAAGGAATTCTGTGAATGTGGTTGTGTAATGATAGATTTGATAAGGGCGTGTGAATGGAGGCTGGTCTGCATGTGGCTTAAGTGGAAGCTTTTTTGAGTCCTAATGATTGTGCTGAATAAAAATGTGCTTGAGCAACCATAACAAAGTAAATGAAGCTTGTGTGGGAATATGTACAGGGAACTTTGCTTGCCAGCACCACTTTCTCTGCTTTTTCCTTAGGAGCCTTCTAGAAAGTATTTATTGTCCACTCATACAACCTGTCTATATTTGTGTAGTCTGATATTCTAGTTTCAGACAACAATTCAATTATGAAATAATCAGTGAGCTAGAAATTGAATATTGAAGCATTTAAACTGACTTTAATTGGAACAGATTTGTTTGGAAAATGTTTAAGAAATGCAAACTTGTATCCAGGTGATGCATAATACTAGTAAATGACTAGAGACAATTGTAGAAGCCAAGCCTTTCTGCTACTAAATGGATTTTGTATGCAATGAACTATTGAGCTGTGCATCTTGTAGATATGTCAGTGCATTGCATAACTTCTTCCTAAATATCCATGTAGTGTTTTTGGGTTGTCAAGATGATTTCTTTTAACTGTCTGGAAATCCTGTGGGCTATATAACTTGACTGTTACCATCATGATCTATTATAACAGATTCCTCCATTGGTTCAAAACCATTTCTCACTAAAATAGTTTAAATGAAAACACTGCCCATCCGGTAGATCAACTTTCTCAGTTGGTAGCAGAGAAAGTTAACCTCTCACGAGCCTATTTTGGATCGCTTCCATAAAGAACAGAAATCTGTTCACATAAACATGTCTTTCAGCTGGAAATTACTTGTCTGGAGCAGCCTGAGGATTATAAAAGTGCAGTAGTAGAATCTCATAACTTGACCAAATGGAACTTTATAACAGTTTGGAGTCTGTTGTACTTTAGGATAAGGGTTTATGCTGTCACTGAGCTACTTGGCAATTGTTTTTTGAGTGATGTTTGGCACAACCGAATGTTTTTCTAGAGCAGTTCTGTTATGTGGGCCAGTCAAACATTGAACAGTGCAACAACAGCATACCTTTTGTGCATGCTTAAGTGGCAAAGACTTGTTAAAATAAATGTAAATACCAATTAAATGGTGAAAATGAAAGTTGCTGTCTGCTCCACTTTAGGGGCCAGATTGTTAGCATTGCTGGTTACTGACATGTCAACACTTATGATACTAACCCAAGATATACTCTCTATTGGCAGTTCTAACTACACTGTATACTTCTGGTTTTTAATCATTTGCATAAGATTAGTATAATTAACTTGAACATTTCTTATTAGGTGGTTAGTTCTCAGACATACCTAAAATAAAAGTTTGTGTCCAGGTAGCTAACTTTGTAGATATTCAGTTCTTCTTTGCCATGGTTAAGAACCTGGGAGTAGTCTCCATTCCTTGGTAGGAATGCTCGGGAGTTGATGCTTTCTTTCAAGTAGTATACAGCATGCTCTTATGCTCTCCGAGAACTGAACTGACCACAAAATGGCATTGCCTTCTGAGTTTGTAGCCCCAGCAGCAATGTAGTTTCAGCCTATCTAGTTGAAAGGAAGAAGGTACTAGTATCAAAACAGCTCAGAACTGAATAGTTAGATCCTCTGCTTAGTCCAGCTGGCAACCTGAGTATGCACTGTGGATGAAGTTGATGCAGTAATGGAGTGCCATTCTTGGACACTTTGGTCTTTCCTCGTCATACAAGTTGGATACTTGATTGGCACTATTAATCCCCTTCTGATCAATGATTTGGAGAGAGATATAGGGCTGAATGCCTTTTAAATGCTGCGACTTGTGTAGAGAGACAAGGTAGGCGAGGTATTATTTTTTATTGGATCAACTTCTGTTGGTGAGAGAGACAAGTTTTCAAGCTACACAGAGCTCTTCTTCAGGTCTGGGTAAGGTATTTACAGTAAAATGCATGGTGGAACAGATTGTAATGGACCATTCAAGGGAGGATGGCCTGTTAACACCTCTGCAATCATAGGCTGAAAAGGGGAGTGCGTGTTAATGGGTTATAGATGGATTTATGACTTATTACAACAATTTTCTTTCCCAGACATGAAGAAGAGCTCCATGTAGCTTTGAAAGCTTTTGTCTCCTATCAACAGAGGTTGGTCCAATAAAACATTACCTCACCCACTTTGTCTCTCTTATAACCTGGGACCCAATAGGGCTACAATTACACTGCATACAACAATGGAAGAAATATATGTAGTAGTCCTCCTGTATCAAAGTTCTTCAGCCTCTGTTGGGGTTTTGTTTTATAGTGTGGTGTGATCAGTCCCAGATTTGATGTTCAGTTGAAGGACCTGGAAAAGTGGCAGAACAACCTTTTGCCTTCACGTCAGTTTGGGTAAGTGCCAGATATGCAGAGTTAAATTGTTGAAATTCACAAATAGGAGAACTGCTATGAATTGTTCTAAGTGAAAGTGGTTGGTGCAAAAGAAAACCTCTTAGGGTAATTTCATAAATGAAACTAGCATTGTTTTGAAGATCTCTGTTCTGATCTCTTCTTCAGAAAGGGGGGACACACTTAAAAAACAGTTTTTATATAAGCATTTTTTAACTACTGCTAAAAGTTAGCACCAAGAGACAGCCGTCTCTGTTTTTCAGTTTGTGCATCTGACAAGACTTCATATAGTCAATTTCATCTACATCAGGGGTCGGCAACCTTTCAGAAGTGGTGTGCCGAGTCTTCATTTATTCAGTCAAATTTAAGGTTTTGTGTGCCGGTAATATGTTTAAACATTTTTAGAAGGTCTCTTTCTATAAGTCTATAATAGATAACTAAACAATTGTTGTATGTAAAGTAAATAAGGTTTTTAAAATGTTTAAGAAGCTTCATTTAAAATTAAATTTAAATGCAGAGCCCCCCGGACCGGTGGCCAGGACCCGGGCAATGTGAGTGCCACTGAAAATCAGCTCGTGTGCCGCCTTTGGCATGCATGCCATAGGTTGCCTACCCCTGATCTACATCATTTTCACTCTTCTCCCTCCAACTGTTGGTCTTAATTCTGTAGAAACACTTAAAAAGAAAGTTGTAATAAAAATACAAATTAACAGTACTTGGGTATAGGTGTAGTATCAGAAGTGACTGAGGTCTTTTATTAAAAAAAATTCTCTAGCTATCAAGCTAAGGACTTTCTTTTAATAGAGGCCTTGGCTGTTACATTAAATCAATATAGTAGAATCCCACTGACACTGAATCTTGTGAATAAGTGAACAGACACACCAAAGCAAGGAAAGATGCATCGCAAAATGTACAGTTACTATAAACAGTTAACTGTAGCTAAACATTGCTCTAGTATTCTAGTACATATACTTCAGCATATTTTGTGTGAATTAAATAGAAACTCTTGTGAGGTTAATCTTGACAGTCAACTTTTGTCCAGAAAGCATGCTAATTACCATAGATAGGTGTTAGAAATAACTAAAGTTACCTCAGCTGTCTGCAGCTTAGTACTAATATTAAAGTATTAGCAGCATGAGCAACTTTAGGAGTCCTACCATCTGAAGTGTTCAGTTAGCAATCTGGCAATACCAACTGTACACTTATTATGAGCAGGTAATTGACATGGGTTTGAAAATGGCGACATGGTCCAGCCGCAAAGTTGGGGCTTATGACCCTGCTAACACTTGTTCAGTTCTACAATGCTAACGGGAATGTCAAATGAAAATTCCTAGTGTAGATAAAGTTTGTGGGGAAGTCTGCTTTAAAGAGCATATAGTCAAATTTAAATTTGACATAGTACAATTTTAAATTCTCAAGCATGTCAAAATAGCATATTTGTAGGGTTTGTATAACTATTTTACATTAGGACTGTTGTAGTCTAAGTTGTCACATTTCCTTGCATTGGCTAAAGAAAGTGAGACGTTGCACTACAAAAATGAGATTGGACCGTTTTTCTAACTGTATGAGTGGTAGGGAAATCTACCATAATATGCTACTGAAAATACTTTTTACTTAATAGGTACATAGTGCTGACAACTTCCGCTGGCATCATGGACCATGAGGAAGCAAGGCGAAAACACACAGGAGGCAAAATCCTGGGATTCTTTTTCTAAAACTTGTAAAACAGGCATACTAATAAATTGTTCAAATGGACTCTGTTTGCATTCAGTATTAATGGTTTGGAACACTTCCTTTGGGAACACTTATTGAATCACTACAATATGTAATAACACTTAAGATCTAATGGTATACTCCACACACTGTAAAACATATTGTAATTGAGCCAGTTCTAGATTTGCCATCTAGTTTGCTCTGCTTACAGCTTTCTAATTCTACCAAGATGTTAATTCCAATTCAACAAGAAACAAGTTATAGCCAATTACTCCAAAATGCCCCCAAATCCTCTGTGTAAGTTCTGGAATGTTGAACTGCACAGTATTATAGCCTATGCCTGGGGCCACCTCTTATTCGGAAGTATGAATATCTAGTGCCTAGGGTTGTTAATGTGGATTGTTTTACCTTAAGATTAGGTGATGAAAGATGGTTTGCAAATTGCTATGAAGACAGTGCCCAGGGAATAGCAAAGTAGCTTGTGTGCTTTGAAATCTAAATCCTAATCTTATAAAAGTTTTTACTAGTTCAGGAAATAAGTACACCGGACAGTTAATCAATTTGTTCCTAGGTTTTCCAATTAATCTTTTTGTTAAAGCTTGTTTAAAAGAATGCAAATTTATATGCCTTCTCAATGTAGCTGTGCAAATTTAGAGTTGTGAGGTTCTGGGACTGTTGAACCCATTCCAGAATGGCAAAAAACCCTGAGATCTCAGTCTCCCACAAATAAACAGAGCAGGCAGCAACAAAAATTGGATTAGTATCGAGTTATCGGTCACATTCTTCAAAGTCCAAGTACCCCCAAGATACAGTGGATTTTTTTTTTTAATGCCATAACTGGAGAAGAGACAGCTCATTTCAAACAGTACCAGAGAACGTGAAGCAGGCTTCCTTGTAGCACAGCTGTGCTGCTGTAGCACTTCAAGGTAGACGTTACTTATTCTGATATGAGGAGTTCTCTCATTGGCGTAGGTAATCCACGTCCCCAAGAGGTGGTAGCTAGGTTGAGGGAAGAAGCCTTCCATTGATTAGCACTGTAACGCTTATAAAAACTCACCAAATCTTTTTCAGGGGACAAGGCAATACGCTGTGTTTATTTAAAATGCTAAACAAGTATTAAAAATATGTAAGTATATTCATATATTCAAACAAGCACGCACGCACACAAAGGTTTTGTATCTGGTGTTCTAGTTACCAGTCCTTACTGTTGTTTGAGTCAGCCTAGCGGCTAGCTAGACTGTACACAAGTAGGGGGAGCTGGGCCTCCGTCGAACATGTCCGATTCTTGTTGCAGTGACCCAAAGCCTCCTAGCTCTCGCCCACTTTTATAGTAGTTGTCTTTCATGTAAGTCTATGGATTTTGCTGTGTCAGCTGGGAGCCGTTAATTGCAAATTTGCTGTTCTTGGTCATCTTTCATCAGTGATGTTTGGATCCTCAATCACAAACTAGGTGCTGGTATTTACACAGCTGCTCCTTATCTTATACTTGGTTCTTAGTTTGGGGCAGATGCCTCGCACTTCAAGGTTGTTCATCTGCACTCCTTCAGGCCATCAGGACAGGATGACACTGGCATCTTGTGATTAGACTCCTACTCACATCCTTGCGTACCTCACTTACACAAAGAACTATACACCCATCTACTAAGCAATTAGAGAAAGTTAAACAATTTCACAGCTATACATTCTTCTAAGCAATTAAAGGGAACAGCACAGGAGCTGTTAATTTTCTAACAAGCAGGCTTATAATGGAACATCATGATTTGAGACAATCCATCTTATTTACTACTTTAACTCATAAAACAAATGACTAACTCAAAAAATCCAAAACCGCTTAATAGATCAGGGCAACTTTGTCGGATTGGTACTGGGTATGCACTGGCTAACAGCACTGTCTACACAGGGACTTAGGTCGATTTAACAGCACCACTCGGGTGTGCATTTTGTACACCCCAACCTGGCATAGTTAAATAGACCTAATTTTCTAGTGTAGACCAGGTCTTACACTAAAACTTGAATAGACTTGTTAGAATAGAACAAACATCTTTACATTTTTAATCATTAAATACATAGTTTTCCTTAGTATAATCAAGTATACAACTTGCAGATTTCTTTATCTTTGTGTCCTGGGCATCAGTGCAATCACTGTATTAAAAAATAACTGGATCGATGGAAGTCTTCCACTGCAGAATCCTAAACTGAGCCTAAGATGGAAAACTAATCTTATTCATAGTGCTTGAGTTGAATAACCTAAGAGTAGCAGTAGATTGATAAATGCAAAATAATGGTTTTGGTGTTAAAAGGATTCCTAAAAGAAAATTGGAAGACATTACGTATTCCTAAAAACAAGTTCTCATTTTTTGTAAGCATGGGGATACCTGTTTGTGCTATTTAGTGGTGATGGATGCAGTTCCCATTGCAAGCTTTCAATCTTACAGCTTGATGTTCATAAAGCTCTTGGGATCACCTTAAGATATACCATCGTTTTCCTGAATTCCTTGCTTTGTGTTGTTGCCTTCCAGACTGGAAATAGTTGAAATGTAGATGTAACATCAAAGCTGTGGTGATAGGTATTCCCTTGAATGAGGTTCACTCTAGTTTTAAGCTCACTAATTTAGTTATTTTCTTTTGTTTGTGGCTTATGGAGCTCAAGTGTAATTACAAAAATCAGCCATTAACATGTGTATAGCTCTATCCAGTAGTCTATCTGCAGTAGGTGTGCTTGCTTTAACCTCATAAAGCACCTCATTGATGTGATCCTACTTTGGAAACTTCTGAAATGGAAGAATATTTTAATGTCTCTGGATGACTTCTCAGTTTAGGCTAAGGTTGTCTTATGTATTAGAGTATATTCAGTTTATTTCATGATCCAATATGATTGACACCAGGCCTAAAGCATCTGTTCCTTCGCATTGATAGTCCCTGCACCAGATGCAAGGGAAGGGCATGTATGTAAGTAGGTGGCACCAGGAGCACCATCCCAGGACAGATTTTACTGTACATAATTTTGTTTTAGAGTAGGGGTTTCCAGACTTGCCTACTATGGACTACATTCTAATATGGGCTTCCTTCCCATTCATGATCAAATAAAACCCCGGTGGCAATTACAGCTTTCTTTAATGTGATTTAGCACTTAAAAGTAAGGGAGAGTAGCCTTATGTGATCAGCCTTATGTGATCATCCCACAGATGGGAAAACTTGAAAGCACACTTGTAGTGTTTGAGGTTTCTATACACACAAGCACTGGAATGATTCTAAGGGAAGAAGCAGCATTGGTTGCATTTAAAAAAACAAAACAAAAAAACCACTTGCACTGACAAAAAGTGAAGAGACTGCAAATGTAACTGGAAGTAATTTTCTGTGGACGCTATTTGTTTGAATATCTGTCTCATCTTCATTAGCTGATACTGCTTTGAAGTTATAATCCTATATCTGATGCATCTATAGTCACAAATTGAAATGTCACAATACAACATGGAAAAGCTAAAATGAGGTAACATGAAGAGAATCTTGAAAGCTGTAAAATACTAAAGCAAATTGCATGTCTAGGTAGTTTTGCTTCAGTAATAGTCCCCATTTAACTCTGCCTAATGTAAGATTTCCATAATCTCTGGCTGTGGTTTTACTAGCTAGTTGCTGCAGGCTAGAGATGTATTTAATTTCTGAAACAAGATTCAGCAACTAACACGTTGGATTTACAGCACCCAGCACAACGCCTTAGTATGGAGCTGCCTTAGAAGGTTTTGTAAAAACTTTCAGTTCTAAAGAAGGCTGTAGAAAGTGGGAAGAGAGAGGTGCTGAAAACCTGTGGCACTGCTCAGAACGTTTAGATATCTTCCGGAGTGAAATCTAATCTTTGCAGATTGTTCAGAAGAGCTCCAAATCCAATAGCATGCAAGTTTTCTGAACTGCATGTGTGCCCCTCCCCTCGGCTAGCCAGAGGTGGACTTTAGAGAAAAGCATTAGCCTGACTAACAAACTTGAAAGACTGCATCTAGTTGCTATTCATAAACCTGCACGCTATTCACTATTAAATCCAACTCCTTGAATTAATTGCCTTTGGAAGTGTTTCTGGAAGCAGAACCTGCTTACCTAGTTGAGGAATGGTTAGTATTTGTAAACCACGAATAATAGGCGTTCTTCCCACATGTACAGTGCATTCTCACTTTCATGTCCCCACAACTTATAAAGGTGGGTAAGCATCACTAGTCCTATTTCAAAAGTGGTGGAATGGTTAAAGAGGCTAAATAACTCACTTAAGATCAGCTAAAAAGTCTGGGGCAGTCAGGATATGAATGGTGGTTATCTGCTAGACCAGTGGCTCTCAACCTTTCCAGACTAATATACCCCTTCCAGGAGTCTTGATTTGTTTTGCATACCTCAAGTTTCACCTCACTTAAACTACCCGCTTACAAAATCAGACAAATACAGAAGTGTCACAGTATACGATTACTGCCATTGCTTACTTTCTCATGGAATATAAATATTGTACTTACATTTCAGTATATAGTTATATAGACCAGTATAAACAAGCTGACTGTATGAAATTCTAGCCTGTACTCCAGTGCTTTTCATGTAGCCTGTTGTAAAACTAGGCAAATATCTAGATAAGTTGATGTACCCCCGGAAAGACCTCTGTACCCCCATGGCTGAGAAACAGTGTTTGTCATCTGATTCTTTTGATCACATGCACTATAGAAATGGCATCTTCCTTTCTTACTGACTGTGGGCATTTCTTTTTCAGAGTTTTACAATAAATTAAAGAAAATCACTGATTAATTTTGCTGGATATGTATTTCTCTTGCAGTGAGAGATTCTACCAGCAGGTGGTAGCATATGATTTAATCATCCAGGGTTTTTGAAAGGTTATGCTAAATGGTGAGTTGCAAGTCCCATCTATTCTAGTTGTGTTGATTTCTTCCTTGCTCTGGAATCATGATGGAGGTACTTCTGCCTTTTGTGTAGCTAAGGAAAGATCCTGACTCTTACCTCACACTAGTAGCCTTGTGCAAAACAAACAGAAGTACAAGTGAGATGAGAATAAGAACTGAAAAAGAAACCTGATCTACAAGATGCTGGATCAAACTGAAGCCTGATGTAACGCCAATGATTTCAATGGAATTTTACACCAGGACTGATTTTTCTGATCCCTTATGTTTTAATTACTTTGTGGGAGAAGCCAATCAAAGCAGTTCTATCAAGAATGGCACACTTTTTCAGGTTCTTAAAAATTAAGACTTATGAGTAGGGCCCTACCAAATTCATGGCTCATTTTGGTGAATTTCACAGTCATAGGATTTTTAAAACAGTAAATTTCATGATTTCAGATGAAATCTGAAATTTCACAGTGTTATAATTGTAGGGGTAATGACCCCAAAAGCTTTGGGGGGGGAGGTTGCATTATTGTAGTGGGTGGTTGCGGTACTGCCACCCTTACTTCTGCACTGCTGCCTTCAGAACTGGGCAGCCGGAGAGCGGCAGCTGCTGGCTGGGAGCCCAGCTCTGAAGGCAGAGCTGCTGCCAGCCACAGCGCAGAAATAAGCATGGCATGGTATGATATTGCCACCCTTATTTCTGCACTGCTGCCTTCAAAGCTGGGCCCTTGGTCAGCAGCCACCACTCTGAAGGCAGCAGTGCAGAAGTAAAGGTGGCATGGTATGGTATTGCCCCCCTTACTTCTGCGCTGCTGCTGGCGGGGTGCTGCTTTCAGGGCTGGGTGCCTGGCCAACAGCCACCACTCTCCGGCCACCCAGCGCTGAAGGCAGTACAAAAATAAGGATGGCAGTACCGGGACCTCCCTAAAATAACCTTGCAACCTCCCTGAAACTCCCTTTTGGGTCAGGACCCCCAATTTGAGAAACACTGGTCTCCCTGGAGAAATCTGTATAGTATAGGGTATGAGCAGACAAAAGACCAGATTTCACAGGGGCAGACCAGATTTCATGGTCCGTAACACATTTTTCATGGTTGTGAATTTGGTAGGGCCCTACTTATGGGTCAGTTACCAGAAATACAAGTAGTAATTACACTTAGATCTTTATTGTCCTTTAAACTAAACAAAGTTAAATTATTTCAATGGCTTTCCTGTCAGTGCCTTTGAGATTCTAGGAGACAAATTCAGTGGTGACAAACACTGATGGATGTTAGTTATCAAGTGTAAACTGGACAGAAAATGGATGTATGAGTTTAAGTGGCAAAGCTTTGACTTTCATCATTGCAGGTTGAGGGATAAGAGTGGGTATAACAGGAAGTGAAACTAATAGAACTGTGAAGATAAAACAGATCACCTCGTTTTCTCTTGTGCTCTCATTATCTTTCCTACTACATCGAGCCCCTGCTTTGATGTGTAAATCCCAGGTGGCCTACCCACTGAATGCCCAATCAGTGCAAGTTACATTGGGTCCAGAACTCGGCAGCAGTAAAGCACTTACACCACTGTTTATTGCTGCATTTGGCTCAGACTTCTGTGGTCATGACACATCTTGGCACAATGGGTACATGTAGCAATCTGAAATGTGTTCCCACATCTATGAGACATACCATTACTGTGGTTACTAATATTGTAGGTATAGTTTGGTCTAAGATATAGCTGTTAATAAAAGGTCTGAGGAAGAGCAAAGCTAAATGTTACTCAAGAGTACTGAAGTTACATTCCAAGACATCAGCTTGCCTACGTATAGGTAAAATGAAATATGAGTGAAATCCTGGCCCCTGTAGTCAATAGCAGAACTCTCATTGACTTGAGGATTTTATCCTTATTGGCAATGGATTGCAGTCTTGATGCCATGTCCCTCTGTTGTACTTTGGGTAGGAAAGTTCTCTCTTCTACTGTGACATCCATTATTTGGCAAAAAGATAATTTTAAGAAAGAAGCTGCCCTGCTGATGATTGACTTCTTTAGAGCTATATTTGGGCTGAATTTCTAGGATGTTTGAACTGATGAGGTTTTGGTATTTCCAGTTGCTCATTTTGTAAACATTATGTCCTTGATCTGCGTGGTAGGCTAGTAATAAACTTCAGGCCATGGCTGACTCTGCTTTTGGTTGAGAAGTTGCTGTGAGCCTCTCCCCTTCAGTTTGTCTGTGGCACGTCAGATAGTATAGGTGGCAGATGTTTCTCTCATCACATTTTGTGGGGCTATTTAGTTTTTGACGCCTGAGGAGCCAGCCCAAGTATACTGTACATTAACTGGTCTTTCAATTCAGGTAAGCTTCAGCTAAAAGGTCTGCATCTGAGCTTCATCTGTGTCCCAAAACACTAGTGTCAGATGCGAGGGTGTGGTGTTTCTCTTTCTGGTGAAATTATGATGGAGGGCCCTCCGTCTTCTGACTCTACGTAATCAAAGAGGAATGATGCTGATAGTCAATAATATTACACCCTGCAGATCATTGACCTGATGAACTGGGTTCTCTCCCTTGATCCAGGGGCTCCTGTAGTTTTCCCTTTCTTTCACTACTCCTTGCAGTTCTTGGCCTTTATAAAGACCAGGTGCTTTTCACTATCTCCAGCCTCGTGGACCCTGGCCTGAGTTGAGAAGGAGATGATTAGTCACAGGTGTGGCTGGGCCCTTCTGTTAAAAAGGCCAGTCACCTAGTGACATTGCTTTTGTCTGCCTTTTCTCCCCAGGAAAATCAGTATCCTGTAAAAAGCTAATGCAAACAGAAAATGTGAAGGAGCTACTCAATTGGTTCATGATTACAAATTACATAGTCTCAAATGACAAGGTTTCCTGGGTTTTTCAAAAGGCTAATTCGGATTTATAAATAAGATTAGCCAATGTTAAATATCTCACAACCAAATAAATCACATTATGATTTGATTTGACCAAGAGCTTGATAAATTGTCTCAGTAGGTTTGGTAAACAGAACCTGAATGTTTAGTCCAGAGGAATGGCCTATTCATTTCAGGAAATTTCAGAAACAGCATGTATTCATTCTGAAAGTCACCTATTCAAATGCTTTCTTTTCTCCAAAGGAATCTATTTATACACACAGTTCCATTTTAAAACATAAATAGAATTATCTAATTTGACATAATGCTGATTTACCGTAGCAGATAGATAAGTATAACAGCAGGAATATTAAGGACTAGTGGCTCCACTTTAACTGGGAAATTGGTATTAAAGTAAGTGAAGATTAAATAGAATCTGTTATTCTGGACCATTTGAATTTGATACCAGAGTGCTCTGTGATATTTCTTTGTAAAGATGGGTGGAAATTAATTTTTTTTCTGTGTGTCACCTGAGTACAAACATCTAATTTGGTTTTGTTTATAAATTGTATTTCTATCACAAAAGATATACCAAAATGTTGGCAGCATGCATTAAAAGCATAACTGGATAAGGATTCTCTGTTGAATGAGGTCTACTGAATTCTCTATTGAATTTATTTGAATACCAGTCTACCCCTTCTGTTGAAAACAGGACCAATGACAACAGAGGGGAAAATGTGAATACCACTGTAAATAAAATGTTTCACTTATACTGGTGTTCAATGCACATACTTAACATTATGTAAATGAGTGCTAAGCAAATAAGCTGAATCTTTGGCGAAACAGAAACAAAGGAGAATTTACTGAAAAATTCTCTATTGCTGTCATAAAATACAAAGGTTTCAGAGTAGCAGCCGTGTTAGTCTGTATCCGCAAAAAAAACAGGAGTACTTGTGGCACCTTAGGCATCAACCTCATGAAAAAACTTGTACAGATACAGACAGACATAATCTTCCTTTCCAAATGCAAGCAGATGGACATCATACCAAAAGGACTAAAGGTAAAAAATCCATTACAATCTACATATCACACAGACTATGCTGAGAGACTGTGTCACACACTCTCAAAGAAACTGCGAAACCACCTGATCAGCATCCTATACAGCAAACAGGGAAAGATATGCTCTAATAAATTTGTTAGTCTCTAAGGTGCCACAAGTACTCCTGGTTTTTTTGCTGATAATATACAAAGGAACTGGACATAGATAGGGTTCCATCAAAGTCATTGACTTCCATAAGAATGGGGATTGGACTAAAGAGTAACCTGTCAACTCCTCGTGGGAGCTCTATGTAAATATACAAATCTAACTACCGTTTCTGGAAAGGTGGCCTTGTAAGTTAGATTTGGCCAAACCGGATATAGCACAGTACTGGGAGTCGGGCATTCTATTCCCAGCTCTGCCATGGACTACCCATGGGGCCTGTGAAAGGTAACAAACTCTTTGTGCCATAGTTTATTGATCTGTAAATGTGGTATTATGATTCATAGAGGAAAAGCGTTACATTCCACAGTGTGTAATCAGCTAACTTATACTGGGATACTATATCTTGACTAATATGAATTTCAATGCTGTACTCAAAGGGTTAAAACTTTACAAGTAAAGGGAAATGGCCCCAGTGCCTGTCTGGCTTCAATTGGTACTGGACAGTGGTGATACATTTAAACAAAAGAGGTTTTTAACAGCCCTTGTTAGGGAAGAAATTGTTACATTTGTGTATTGGAAGCAGATGGCATTTTCTTGTTCATTTTGCATAATGGTTTTGGTTATAACACTGTTCTAGTTACACGGTTCCCTAATCAGAATGGCCGCCAAAAATTTAACCAAAAAATGTGTTGCTTTCAGGAATTCCTCTTCATTAACGCAGCGCGCGCGCGCACACACACACAAAGATGAGCAGAAGTCTAATTAATAACTAAATTACAACTTGCTAAAATGTGATACTTTTGCTTTGATATGATGATGATATTAATCACATTCCCTTTATATAACCTGGGTTTCAACTGGAATTTTAATTCCTTGAACACACCAGGCATACCTTGTTCATTGTTCTGAAACTGAGGAATGGATATGTTAAATACTGTACAGCTATTTTAAGTGATCTGAAACAAATTGTTCTAGCTGCATTCCTGCCTGAGCTTGACAGGTGAGACAAAACTGTGGGCCAGAAATATACATATATACTATTAATACAGGTGGAGAAATGGTGCTTGTGTCATTTTGACAATGTTCCCCATAGTAATTCTGGATTAATAGATTTTAAGGCCAGAAGAGACCATTAAATTATTTATCCTGACCACCTGTATAACACCATAAAATTTCATTCAATTACTCCTGTACTGACCTGGATGAAATTCCTAGACAGCTGGAGAGAGAGACTTTAGTGAACAAACATAAACTGGAAGCCTTGCTAGCAGGGAAAATTGTTCCATTTGTTGTTCTATCCTTACAAAGGTTTCATGCATCAAACTTAGAAATCTTAATGTACATGAGTTCTATGGCACCAGTTTAGACATGTATGAATCTGTTTTGAAAAACAACAACCAATCTTATGAATGTCTAGTCACTCAGGTCCCATTTAAAAATAAAAAATCTGATTTCTATCTAATTTCTTTAGTACAATAAGTCTCGCTCAGTTTGCTCCACCGATATTTTGAATTCTATATTTTTTTGCTCAGATTCTCTTTATCTAATAAACCAGTCAAATATGCAACTGTCTAATAAGAATAATACTTTACACTGACAACACCTTTTATTTGAGCATCTCAAAGCTCTTTTCGAACAATTCTCCCAATGCCCCATGTCTCTCCATACCCGTGTGAGGTACGTAGGTAAGAATTATTACTCCCATTGTACAGATAGGTGATGTAACAAACTGGAACTGTTCTTGCTGGGGTGTGGGAATGCTGACAGGGGAGTGTGACTAGGATGGTCTGCATCGGAGGATGGGAGTCGGCCCGAGGGAACATACCTGAGCTTGTAACATGAGAACCCAGGAGGGGGTTGGAGGTCAGGTGACTCCGGGGCCCGGGAAACTGAACAAAGGCTGTGGGAGGGGTCGCTGAAAGCAAACTGCTGGAAGCAGGCCGGAGAGATGGCTGGGAGGCAGGGATGGCTCTGACCCCCCCCCAAGGGGGGTGGGCTGGCATGCCCTGGGACCCCAAGCTGGACCTAACTGAGGGGGGCCCTGTTGTCTGTGCCTGCAAGACCTGTCTTGGACTGTATTCCTGTCATCCAAATAAACCTTCTGCTTTACTGGCTGGCTGAGAGTCATGGTGAATCGCAGGAAGCCGGGGGTGCAGGGCTCTGAGTCCCCCAATACTCCGTAACAGGTGACTTGCCTAATGTCACACAGCAAGTCAACAGCAAAGATAGGAATAGGATCCAACAGTAAAGAATATTAGTGCCATCAGTTTAATTACTTGAAAACATCAGCTGGTTTGGCCAAGGACAATGTGCTTTGTAAGAGGCCCCACCTAGAAGCAGACACAGAAGCCCCATTACAGAGTTGGTTGCAGGCAGAAAAGTTTAACTTTTTTGCTCACTGTGGTAGCTCTGAGATACACGTCTTGTTCTTCTGAGTGCATCAGGGTAATGCAGTACTAGTTGATCATATTTCAGTGCCATACAAACAAAAGAATGCAGGATTCTCAAATAGCCAACAACACCCAGCACTCACAATTTCCGTTCTTTTTACAGTGGAAAAAATTCTATAAGATAGAAATCAAATGTTTTTTGACATCAGGCTGCTTTGCTGCATATTTTTATGGAACAGGTATTCCACCTATTCTGGGCTGTGACTCCAGAATTTGGTTTCCCTAGGCAGTTTAGTCATAGGCACTTTCAAATGGGTCAGCTGAGCATTCTTGCAGTTTGAGTTGGTTAAAAGTTGGCTAAATGTGCTGGTATCAAACCACGAATATGTTACTAAGCAACGTAAGCTACAACTTTCTGTTAAATCCAGTCACCCCACTTGGTAATGTGGTTGGAAATGAAGAATGATGTGTTTGAGGTTGCTTGCCTGGTATGCCTATTGAGTGACTTTGCTATTCAATCATCATGACCTCTTGTGCAATGGTGCAACGCCAACAAGAGCCTCATTACTCACCTGATGTCCATGATACCGTACTCAGCAGAATCCTGTAGAGTTTATGAAATGTCCCTTTGTGAGGCTACCATCTGTGATTTACTGTCTGCACTGGACCCATTGTAATGTGTGGTGAACATGAATGTAGCAACTTTGGACATGATCGTTGTTTGAGGAATCAAGATCCTCCCTTGGTAGGGCACTTAAATAGCTTCAGAACTTCACTACAGTTCTGAGTGAAGGCCGAAAAGGTACTGAGATGACATTGGCGTGCCAGCCTCTGTTGCGAGTCATGCCAAGTATAACTATCTTTAGGGCAAAGAAGGAGCTAGCTGAATTTTCTGGGAAAACCTATGATACCTTTTCTGCATAGCTGTAGAATACTAAGTGGCCTCTTCTGCTGATGAGTAAAGTGCTGTACTGTGTGGCTCTTATTCATTTTTCAATAGGTTGATCATCACTCAGGATTAGGGGCTCGTTGCGGAAGGAGGGTCATAAACTTTTGTTCCTACCAAAGAAACAGTCCGGGGAAAATTTTACCATCATTACTCTGCACTTCCCAAAGAAGCCCAATTTTTTCCTGTTGGGTTTGTTTGTTTAATTTGGGGCATGGTTATGAGAGTGCTGGAAATATCAAAGGTAAAATGTGCTGATGTACACTGATTTTGTGAATACGAATGAGTGTATGATATTGCCTTGTAGTGGCTGGGCGGATAAAGAACTTACTACCGCATATACTCATTCATAAGCCGAATATTTTTGGTAAAATGTGACGCATCAAAGAGCGGGGATCAGCTTATAAACGGGTCTGCACCAAAATTTGATGATTTTAAACTCCATGCAATCATTGAATTGAATATCTAATACATTGTCCTTTTGTTTACCTGGAGTGTCTGCAGGCATGGAGCCCCTCAGCTCCCTGTGGCTGTGGTTCCCTGTTCCCAGCCAATGGGAGCTGCGGGAAGTGGGGCCACTTCCTGCAGCTCCCATTGGCTGGGAACAGTGAACTGCGACCACAGGGAGCTGAGGGGCTCCATGCCTGCAGACACTCCAGGTAAACAAAACGTCCCAACCCGCCAGCAGCTTACCCTGACAGCCGGGAGCCAAAGTTTGCCAACCATTGAAATATAGAGTCAGCTTATGAAAGGGTCATACAGTTTTTGCTATTTTTACCTAACCATCTTTGGGGGTCAGCTTATAAATGAATGGGCTAATGAACGAGTATATACGGTACTCCTATGTGCTAAGGAAGTTTTCCATTAGCTCAAGTGGTAAAGGATTCTGATTTTGAAAGTGAAGGAGCCGGGTTCTAGGTCCAGCTCGCAAGTGAAGGTATGTGATTTATCTAGCAATTAGATCTGATAGCAGTGCTTGGATTCATTGCTGCTTGGCACCTGGCCATTGCATTTGAATTCCTGTTTTGTAGAGGCAATACTAAACTAGAGGAATATATGCACTGAATAAATCACTCATTTTGTTTTTTATTCTGCAAGAAGATAATTGATTTGAAAGATTTTTGGGAAGGGCCCTGTCTGGCACTAAATTATTAAAAAAATACTTGAGAGCATCATAAAATAAAGAATTCCCATTCACCATCCAGTCCCTGATTTAGAATACCTTCTTTAGTTCCTGGTTATAATACTGAGTTCTTTCTCAAATTCCATCCTAAAGGATCCTTGTATTTATTATACCATCATGCCATTCAGCCTAGGGAGAACCGTGTTCATCCAGAAACCTGCACTCACCTGTCTATGGTCCCTAGATGTCTCTATTGCCTTAGTAGATGGAAATTTGAAAGACAAAGAATGTTAGACAATCACAACGTGTTATCTTGAATAGAAATATGTTATGTTATGTGAAAGGTTCCATAGTTTTCTACTCTGTTGGTAAAATAGAGTGAGGTTCTTCTATTGTGTCACAGGGGAAAAATGTTTGTGTAAACTTTTTTATTGCTTATCACCGATGCAAGCAGATTTTGCAGCTGGTTGGTATTGGATAGAAACAGAAAGAGGAGACTATTAAGCTCAGAAGCAGAATGTGAAAAGCAGGTAACTGGGTGAGATTAATAGAAAATTAATGTCTCAAAATTATTTCTAAACCACCTTCCCAAGGACCCAATCTCATTAACTCCACAGATAGAGCCTCATGGATCCTGGAGTTTCTGTGCCAGTTGCTTTGGGGCAGATCATTCTTATGGTCTGATTTTCAGAAGTGCTGAGTACTAACAAAGTTCATTGTAGTCAATGGGAGCTGCAGGTAGTCAGTATCTTTGAAAATCAGGCTTTGGGTGTTGTCAGTGGGAAATCATAGAAAAATGGAGAGGAATGCTTTGAATGTTACCAGGGATTCTTTTCCTCCACACCCTTTTGCAATTCATGTTGATGGTTTCTCATATACTTCAATGGCAAAAGCAACTATTCTCAGGAAAAAATGAGCCCATCAAAGCATAATCCATGGGTCTCTGTGTGGACTAGTAGTTAGGAGTCCTGGCTCCCAGTCCTGTATGCTAGGGTCACTTCTCAGCTCTGCCACCTACTCACTAGGTGACTTACTTGAGTACTTTGTGTCCCTCAGGGTGAAACTGGTGTATTAATTCTTACCTAGCTCAAAGACAGGTTGTGAGACTCTGCTTGTGTACACTTAAAATGCTACAGCACCGATTTTTTACTAATATAGTTACAGTGGCACAACCCTAGGGTTATTTTGCTTCCCAAATCAGAATAAGCTATATGGATATAAGCACATCTATAGTGGTGCAAAGGCATCCACACTAGGTGGCTTTTGCCACTTTAACTGTACCAATAGAGTTAAAACAACACACTTTCTAGTGTAGACAAGCCCTCTCTGACCTGGCCAAGAGGCCCTCAGTGCAGGATCCAAACATGGTATGGAACAAAGGTGGCTTTAAGCCAATCCATTTTCTGATGCCTGCCTGCCCACAACTCCAAGGAACTGTTCTGGCAACTTGGAGTTATCGGGTTGTAGGGATGTCCCGCCCCCAGCCACAACTTGTTTTCCCCAAACATGCCCCTATGCCAGGGGCTGGAGAGATGACCTATAATCACTATGGAGACCTTATGGCTAGATCCTCAAAGGTATTTAGGCACCTAACTCCCATAGATTTCAATGGGAGTTAAGTTCTTAAATGTCTTTCATGTCACCCAGAGATTCCTAAACATGGGCAATGGTCGGGGACCAAATTTAGCAGTTTCTTTTGCACCGCCAGAACAGCACAAAGCAGCTGGAGTGCACCCGAGAACTGGGGCCACTGCATGTGTTATAGTTATGGTGGTATGAAAAAATAAAAGCCATTTTATGTCGATGGATTTTCTTGTTCCAAAATGTAGCTGTGAGAGCTTGCCTTGCAAATCAGCGAAAGAGGAATCCAAGGCTGGCAGGCGAACACCACGAAAATAGAACAATATTGCTACAGTGGGTAACATGTTCCCCTGACAGCTGAAGTAAAAAAGAATTAAACTGAACAAAAATCTGCTTTAATTGCTATCTCTCTGTCTCCTGCCTGCCTAATTCACTAAAAATAAAGGTCTTCTCTTTAGTGATGCTCAGAACCAAGCTAAGCAGACGTGATAGGGAGATAAACATGTTTGGAATAAATACTGATATGAATGACACTTATTAGCTACAGCGTGGCATATTTATCTCTCATTAGGTAGCATAATAGCACATTGTGACACGAGAAGGGTTCTTTACTTTTGTATTATTATATATACGTAACCCCCCCACAATAGATCATCCGGGTGGGGAGGCGTGCAGATGTTAGCAGATGATTTTCTTGTGTCTCTGTAATTAGCACTGACATTGTTTATTGGGAGCTCTGAGCAAACAAGATGAGCATAGCTGCAATTTGAGGTTTTTCTCCTTCTGTGTCAAAAAGTTACTCTGTTCACTTCACACATAGGGGATGAAACAATGGAGATGCGCAGTGAGGGAAGAGCATAGCAGAGTGCTCATCAGTTATGTCATTCCGGTTGGCCTTCTAAATATGGTAGAACAGAGGCTGGGCCAGACTTCTCCCTGCTGTAGCTCTATTGAAGCAAAGGGCCAGACTGTAGTGGCTTTTGTCAAAGGGTGGAAGGGATTGCACTTTGCGCCCCCCCAGAGGGACATGCAGCAACTGTTCCACTACTTTATAATGTTCCCCAGTGCAGTCCTGCACTTAGGACGGAAGAATCTCATGCACTGCTACAGACTAGGGACCAAGTGGCTAGGCAGCAGTCCTGCAGAAAAGGCCTATGGGTTACAGTGGACGAGAAGCTGGATATGAGTCAACAGTGTGCCCTTGTTGCCAAGAAGGCTAACGGCATTTTGGGCTGTACAAGTAGGAGTATTGCCAGCAGATCGAGGGACATGATCATTCCCCTCTATTTGGCATTGGTGAGGCCTCATCTGGAGTACTGTGTCCAGTTTTGGGCCCCACACTACAAGAAGAATGTGGAAAAATTGGAAAGAGTCCAGTGGAGGGCAACAAAAATGATTAGGGGGCTGGAGCACATGATTTATGAGGAGAGGCTGAGGGAACTGGGATTATTTAGTCTGCAGTAGAGAAGAATGAGGGGGGATTTGATAGCTGCTTTCAACCACCTGAAAGGGGGTTCCAAAGAGGTTGGATCTAGACTGTTCTGTCATCCACTACCACTGAGAACAAGGAGTAATGGTCTCAAGTTGCAGTGGGGAGGTTTAGGTTGGATATTAGGAATGGGTTACCTAGGGAGGTGGTGGTAGGGTGACCAGATGAGGGGAAGAAAATATCGGGACACATGTGGGGGGGGGGAAGGGGGAGGATGCACGGGCTGGCAGAGCAAAAAAATATATATATATAGTGCTGCCGTTGGATATCGGGACAAAATGCGTCCCGACCGAAAATCGGTCGGGACACGGGACAGACACCGAAATATCGGGACGGTCCCGATTTTATCAGGACCCTGGTCACCCTAGGTGGTGGAATCTCCTTCCTTAGAGGTTTTTAAGGTCAGGCTTGACAAAGCCCTGGCTGGGATGATTTAGTTGGGGATTGGTTCTGCTTTGTGCAGGGGGTTGGACTAGATGACCTCCTGAGGTCCCTTCCAACCCTGATATTCTATGACTGTAGGTCATTAATGTAATCCATTCTCTTCCCTGGACAAGCCAGACAAACCTCTGGGGGCCATGCACTATGCAGACTACTTTACAGTCAACATAATGTGAAAAGATCCTGGGTGGAAAATCAGCTTAGTCATTTGGATATTAAATATATTTGCTTTTGGATAATGGTTGGCCTGGACATCTCCTGCAATATTATTATTCTTTGTTGTTATTTCTTTTTCTTTATATGTTTTTTGGTAGTGCCCACAATGTGCTAGGCACTTTCCAGATATTCAAGAAGGAACAGTCTCTTTGCCAAGGAGCTCACAGTCTATGGACAGACAGGTAGGGCTGGGTTAGGAGAAAAAGAGCAATAAAGCAGGAGTTCTGTACACATCAGTTGCAGAGGGTCCTGTGGCACCTTTAAAACTAACAGAAGTATTGGGAGCATAAGCTTTCGTGGGTAAGAACCTCACTTCTTCAGATGCAAGTAATGGAAATCTCTAGAGGCAGGTATAAATCAGTATGGAGATAACGAGGTTAGTTCAATCAGGAAGGGTGAGGTGCTCTGCTAGCAGTTGAGGTGTGAACACCAAGGGAGGAGAAACTGCTTCTGTAGTTGGATAGCCATTCACAGTCTTTGTTTAATCCTGATCTGATGGTGTCAAATTTGCAAATGAACTGGAGCTCAGCAGTTTCTCTGTGGAGTCTGGTCCTGAAGTTTTTTTACTGTAAGATGGCTACCTTTACATCTGCTATTGTGTGGCCAGCGAGGTTGAAGTGTTCTCCTACAGGTTTTTGTATATTGCCATTCCTGATATCTGACTTGTGTCCATTTATCCTCTTGCGTAGTGACTGTCCAGTTTGGCCAATGTACATAGCAGAGGGGCATTGCTGGCATATGATGGCATATATAACATTGGTGGATGTGCAGGTGAATGAGCCGGTGATGTTGTAGTTGATCTGGTTAGGTCCCGTGATGGTGTTGCTGGTGTAGATATGTGGGCAGAGTTGGCATTGAGGTTTGTTGCATGGGTTGTTTCCTGATGGTGCGGTGCGTGGTTGCTGGTGAGAATATGCTTAAGGTTGGCAGGTTGTCTGTGGGCGAGGACTGGCCTGCCTCCCAAGGTCTGTGAAAGTGAGGGATCATTGTCCAGGATGGGTTGTAGATCTCTGATGATGCGTTGGAGAGGTTTAAGCTGAGGACTGTAGGTGATGGCCAGTGGAGTTCTGTTGGTTTCTTTTTTGGACCTGTCTTGTAGCAGTAGGCTTCTGGGTACACGTCTGGCTCTGTTGATTTGTTTCTTTATTTCCTTGTGTGGGTATTGTAGTTCTGAGAATGCTTGGTGAAGATCTTGTAGGTGTTGATCTCTGTCTGAGGGGTTGGAGCAGATGCGATTGTACCTCAGTGCTTGGCTGTAGACGATGGATTCAGACTAACACGGCTATCCCTCTGATACTTGACATCAGTTGCATTCGCTCTGAGCAGCTTAGAAGTGGGTTTTAGGACTTGATCCAAAGCCCACTGAAATCAGTGGGACTCTTTCTATTGATTTCAATGGGCTTTGGCTTGGGCCCTTAAAGAAGGATCTGATGTGCACAGCTTAGGTCCTTTGGTAGCACTGGCCAGTTTCTCGGCAAAAGCATCTTTTTTCAGTCAATAGTATTGTTTCCTTAAAACTTCCAGTTCTTCCAGAGTCCCTGGAGAGTGAGTGTTGGGGCATTCTGTTGAATTTGTATTTAGAATGTGGCCATTGAACAAACCTGGAGCCTCCACATACTGCTGATTAGAACATAGAACTATCTTTTGGTCAAGACCAAGATGGGATGGCCCCCACCCTGAACCATCCAGAAGGGCACATCAAGCAACGGGAAAACTATTTCCTGCGCCAGCTCTAATTCTAACCCTTTCATCACAGAAATGTAGGACTGGAGGGCCTCAAGAGGTCATCTAGTCCAGCCCCCTGTGCTGAGGCAGGATTAAATGTTGTGGCGTTATGAATGTAATATAATATCTCATTAAAAGGTGACAGGGCCAGAAAGAGTTAATTAACTCACAGACTGACCTAACCAGTGGTCAAACTTCAGAGAATGGTTAGGAAGATATGTAAATGAACAGAGCTTTGAAATGCAAGTCTGCATTGTTAGAGGTAAAAGGGTAGATGTCTGCTCAGGTATTGTGATGTAAGCAAACAAGTCTTGTCTATCGCTATAGCTTTGATTCAAAGATCAATTAAGTATTAAGTAAAAAGAGTATTAGGAAGACACTGGAGTGAAATAGTATTATTGTCTATATGTCTTTGAAGGTTGTGGTAACCTGTATCTGAACTGTTTAATAGATAAATTATCCTGTGCTAATTGCCATGATGTTTAGAAGAAAGAAAGTTGAGCCTATTGTTTTCTCAGGCCAAAAGGCTGCTGGAAATGTATAAAAACCTTGGGACATGATCCTTCTGCATCTCAGATCTGCTTTGGGTTTCAAGAGGAGGAAACCTTAAGCCATAAGGATTGAGATCCCCAGTCACTGACTGGAGTCACCCTGAATATGGACATTAGATTATAACCTATGGACTATTTCTAAAAGGACTTTTGGCAACTACAAGCTCACCTCTGCTATGTATCTAAACCTCAAGAATTGAATTCAAGTCTGTATGTACATTGATCTTTTAACCAACTCTCTCTCTCTCTTTTCTTTTTTAATAAATTTTAGTTTAGTTAATAAGAATTGACTCTAAGCATGTATTTTGGGTAAGATCTAAGTTATAATTGAACCTGGGTATGTGGCTGATCCTTTGGGATTGGAAGAACCTTTTCTTTTATATGATGAGATAAGATTTTCAGTAATCATCATCATATCTGACAGGTGTGTCTGGATGGAGGCCTGAGGCTGGGTTCTTTAAGGGAACTGCGTTGTTGGACTTCTGAGTAACCTGTATGGTAATACAGAAGTTGTTTTGGCTGGCTTGGTAAATCTAAGTATTGGAATATCCACCAGCATTTGGGGTTTGTCTGCCCCGTTCTGTTTGCAGTTCACCCTAATTGAGTAACCTCAGCTGGCTCCCACAGGCAGCACCGTCACAAGTGTACATAACCCATACCGAATAGGGGTTTAATGTAGGGTTCTAAGAAAAAACTGGAGCATCACTTTGAGTGAGAGGAGCCTGGAATCTCACAGGGAACTGTGAAAGCTGAATAACAATATTTCAGGGAGCTTTAATGGAAGGATACCTCTCTTGATGAGTCTAGATCTATCCTGGCAAAGCTGTTAAATCTACTGTTATTCATATACTGTAATACAGATGATTCCATTCCACCATAGCTGAGCTGTAAGAGGAAAACCTTGGGACACGCGCCCATGAGTAACAAACTTTCCATTCCCTCAAAGTTTGTTTGATTGAGTACTTGGTTCAGAACTACTATAAAAATGCCCAGCCATAGCTTGAAGTATCTCATTACCAGGTGTTCAGCTGCTCAGAACTTTCACTCAAGGGTTGTTGCGGGTTTTGTGTTTTCTGTTGATTTTTTTAATGCAAATGTCAAAGGGGGGGGGAAACAATTACAAAAAGTGCTGCTTTGCTTGAAAATAAAAATGCTGACTTTCAACAGCAGGGGCTTTCAACAGTGCTTACTCTGTTCTATGCTTCTGATGATCTATTATCACAAAAGCCTTTGGGATGCCATTTGGTATGAAAGGCCTGGTACAAATATGAACTTGTTTTTAGCATGCTGTAAGGTAACATAGGTCTTACCTGGAGGCAAAGCAGGAGAGAAAAACAAGTAGGAGGTGTTGCTACTCAGACTGTAATACTCTCCTACCAGGAGAGAAGCCCAGCAAACAGACAGAAGGACAAGTACAATAAATTGGCCACGTAATTGACCAAAATCATAACAGCTCTGTTCTAGGTAATGTGGTCTAGCAGATAGGGCCCTGATCTGGGACTCAGAAGACCTTGGTTCTATTCCCGGTTCTATGAAATGACTCACCCCAGGTCACCTTTCTCTGCCTGTTTCTCCTCCTGTGCCTTATCTGCTTAGATTCAGAGCAGCGATTCTTTTGCTATGTTTTTACAGTGCACCATGGGGCCCTGATCTCAGTTATGATAGCCTCTTAAGCGCTACTGTAAACAACAAAAATACTAAAAGTTCTCAAACAGGTCAAGAACAGGTGTGAGGGTAAGATGTGTGTAAACAAGAAGCTGAAAAGAGCTAACCTGATAACCAAGCAGCCAGCAAAATTATGAACAGGAAGGAAACTTCAGTAAGGTCTAAAATTGACCCCAAGTGGGAAAAATCTTTGTAGGGGACTGGAATTGCTGTAAGGTTCCCCTTGTGGAGTATTCCCAGAGTTGTTCTGTCAGGGAAAAGGGCAGGGCTGAATTAAGGCATAGGCAATGTAGGCCTGTGCGTAGGACCTGGCCCCAGCTCCTGGAGACATGCGGTTGCATCACTCTCAGGTTTTGTTTTTTTTAAGAAGTTTCTATTCCTCATGGTTGTGAAGAAAAGTTTGCAAATGTGATCCAGGTATAGCCAACTGTCACTCTCTTGCTTTTCACTGTCACTACCTGAGTCTGCAAGCAGCCAGAAGCAATAGCTCCAGGAGGAGTGAACTTCTCCTACATTTTAATAGTGTTAACTCCCAAACCCACTGCTGTAGGGTGGCCCTGCTCACACCAATCCACCACAGGACAGTGAGTGTGGCAGGAGAAGAAGAGGGTAGGTGGACATGCAGAACATGCTGGCTGCAAAACCACCAGGGCCTCCTGTGCTTCTACCATGCTACTCCCAAGGGAGAGGAACCCCTTCTGCTTCATCTTGGGGTGGGGCGAAAGGGGCTCCCATGCCACTACCAGTGCCTAGAGCTCTGGATTGTTTTTATTTTGTCCCAGGGAGAAGAGGTTCCTGCTTCTCTTGGAGAAGCAGCAGGGGATTTGGCCTAAAGATTCTCCAAGACCTACTGGAGGTTAGGGGCATCTGTGCTAGTTCTGAACCCCTCCCTGAAACATCCCTAGCTCCCTGGAGCTTCCACAGCATGGAAAAGAAACTCGCAGACATGGCATCCAATTTCAAATAGTAAAATATAAACCATATGAGAAATATCTTCCAGGACTTAATATAAACAGACTGTGGTTGAAACAATTGTGTTTTATAGATAATCATCTCTGGCTCCAGCAGTAGAAATAAAGGACAAAAACTGTGAGGAGCCAAAAAAGAGTGGTTGTGGGAATGGAGCTCAGCGAAATGAAGATTACAAATACATAGAAAAGCATAGAATTGCCTTAGACAGAATCAGAACTATCTACCTAGAACAACAGCCAAGGTCATATAGGAACCACATTTTGAAAGGTAGAGAATCAGGCTAAAGGTCAGGATGAGTTGGCAATTAATAGTGGAAAGGGCAGGCAGCCAGGGTGGGAGTCATCCTGGCACTTCTATTCTTCCAGTAGTTTTTCAAGACTAGGCTTTGTTGCTAGGGGATGGTCCTTAGTGCAGGTCATTGTAAATATCACTTAGAAAGGAATATGGACCGATAGGCTCAAGCCAGAATGGTCAGGTGAGGGTCCAGATTTCAAACACCCAGAAGTTTGGGAGACGTTCAGATCCGGGTTTTTATTTCCATGGGTAGAGAATGGATTTACTTGTGGGAAATTTAAACTGTATAAGGGTGACTCTGGAAGTGAAATATGTCAGAAGCATTGCTGTTTATTTTACCTAACTATGTCTGATGGTGCTGCCATGCAGTGTCACAAGCTGTTGCCCTCTCATGAAGCTATATGTATTGAACATGTGTTGCTTTTTTCAATTAATTTCTATGCCAATCTGTTCACATTAAAGGGTCATTGTTATGCGTTAAGGACCTGACCCAAAGAGTCCTATTGACCTCAACAGGCTTTCGATGAGGGCGTAAGGGCCCAAATCTGCAACTCATGCCAAGTGGTACTGACTTTTGTGAGTAATCTCATTGACTTAAATATTACGACAGCGCATGTGACTAAGTACTGCTTAGCACGGACAAGGGTTACAAGACTGGGCCCTAAATATTAAGCCCCTCCCATTTGCACATTAATTGATCGGATATTTGGAACAAAAATCTATATTGGTAATAGAAATAATAAATGTAAGTGCTAGGGAGAGATTAGATGCAATTAGTTTGCATGTTATTACCTACATTTAGTCATGAGACATGTATGTAGGGCAGATCCTCATCTGGTGTACATTTACACAGATCCATTGAATATACACAATTGTCCTATGAATGTCAGAGAAGCAGATACATCAATAATCTGTATTCTGATTATTTCCTAAAAGAGAAGCAACAGGGACCGCCCTAGCTGAAACTAGCACTTGGCAGACAATAGAATGCAAAGGTTTATATAGGTTTCAGAGTAGCAGCCATGTTAGTCTGTATCCGCAAAAAGAAGAACAGGAGTACTTGTGGCACCTTAGAGACTAACAAATTTATTAGAGCATAAGCTTTCGTGGACTACAGCTCACTGCATCCGAAGAAGTGGGCTGTAGTCCACGAAAGCTTATGCTCTAATAAATTTGTTAGTCTCTAAGGTGCCACAAGTACTCCTGTTCTTCTTTTTTTAAGGTTTATATAATTCTTATTCTGCTGCTGCGTTCTATTCAAGGGCTGAGTTGATATTTTTAGTTGGAAAGGAGAAGCATGTCCCAACTTTATACTAATAATGTATTTTTGGTGCACTAGCTGATTTTCTTAAGCTGTTGAGTTGGTTAAACAATTACCTAAGGGCTAGACCCAAAAAGACTTAGGTGCCTAACTTCCACTGTTGACACCTAAATCCAACAGCTAGGAGACACTGAGCTCCTCAGCTGCTGCCTAGCTCTGGAGAAAATAGCTCACAGAAAATAGCCAGGGGAGGACGTAGGGATGCCACCCATGTAACTTCCACCGCTGTGGTTAGAGCACTCACCCGGAGATGGAAAACCCAGGTTCAATTCCACTCTCCTCCCCAACCTGGAGAGTTAGGTGAGTACCCTAACCATTGAGGTTAAGGGGGGGGGCACCACCACCTTTTTCTCCTTGGTTTTGTGTGAAGGGGCTTAGTGGCCTAATTTCAGGAGAGGGTTTGTGAACATGAATCCTGAGCAGAGATAGGGGACTTAGGCATTTCCTATTGGCTAGCAGAGGCAGCGCCCTGCTCAGTGTGCTGGCTTTTGTGAGTCCCTTTCTTAGGCACCTATTTCTCCCCACGCCTTGCATAGGGAGCCTAGGTGCCTAACTCAGGTCGGTGGATTCTGCTGGGGGGCAAGACGTGTGAAAGCTCAGTATTGCCATGCCCAAGTCCTCCTGTGGCTCTAGCACTAAATTCATAGAATACCTCACTCCCCTTTTATGTTGTCAGTTTGTCCCATAAGTACTACCTGGTCCAAGTTTTTTAATATGGCTTCCTAGATCCCCAAATATGAGCAAGCTCTACAAAAAAATGAACATTTATTAGGTAAGGTCAATTAAGTCATCCTCAGCAGAAGGTATTACGTGCACACCTCATCCTCAGCAGAAAGTGTTGTGTGTGTATGTTTATACACTCTCTCTCTCTTTCTGCATGCAAAAAACGGAGGCAGGAATGCAGTCTCTATCTCCTGGTTTCTGAGTACTGAATCTAAAAATGTATCTGAGCTGGAGAGAAACAGAATCTCTTTTCTACGTTGAAATTAACTAAAAAAGACCCCAAGAAATCTCCATTAGTAAAATGAAGTTGCATATATGGGACAGCTCATTGTTTTGAAACTGACAACTGGACAAGCTTTCTCCCCAAATTAAACCCTGGCTTATCACAGACTAAACATGCCATGCAGTTAAATGAATCAGAAATGCAGCAGACACTTGCTTTGTGGCTTTCCTTTCCTGGGTTATAGTACTTCGGCACTAATCAGTGCACATTGTACAGAATATTTTTTATACCACCATGAGATAGGTATTAGTTCCACTTTAGAGATTAGGAATGAAAGTAGAGGGAAGTTAAGTGACAGGTCTGAGGCCACATAAGAAGTCAGTGTCAGAGCTGGGCTTAGAATTCAATTATTCCTGGCTCCTAGTTTATTCTCAGACTACATCCTTTTCTGACAGGCAATTCTTGTCCTCCTTCCACAGCTGCAGATGGTCCTGCCAGCAGTATACCCAATGTGATCCTGCTGCATGGAATTGAGGAAGGTTTGGAGGAGCTCACATAGGAGTCCACCCTGCCAGAGCAATCATTATACACTCCATTGCCCTGTACACATGTTTAGTCTTTGCATGAGTTAGCAGCCAGGCCACAGAGTACGTGTGTGGGGGGTCACTTGGGAGGTATTGTAAGGCAGTTTATTCCCCTGGTGCTGAATACACAGCAATGCTCCCAGCTCCTGCTGGCCCAGACATAGCAATACGTGAAAAATATTAACCTCTCTCCAATCATTTAACCGTTTGATACCAACCACTGCACATAACAGCCCTTTGTGGTTCAACATTGGGAGAAACAATAAATCCTCTATGATTTCTGAGCTCGTCCTGTAGAATTTCCCCATGCGGCTGCAACAACAATGTAAGCTGTGAACATCTTTCTCCAGGCCACAAGTTATGGAGATGATTCCTAGCTACAAAGAAGAGTGGGAATGCACTGCTGGGGCTGTGAATGACCCAACTGTATAGATGCAGATGACCCCTCGCTGCAGCAAGCTGACTGACAAAACGTCCTTGGTCACTTGAAATCACTTGACATGTGCCCTTGCGTAGGTAGCATGATTAGCTTTTTTCAAACTATGCTCTAATAAATTTGTTAGTCTCTAAGGTGCCACAAGTACTCCTATTCTTATCTCAGTACAGGTCACAATTGCCCCAGAAGCAAAGGGGAACAACAACAGGAAACCTGGAGAACCAGTAGTCTGACACTGCATTTAATGAATGCAACTTGTTCAGAAGTATCCAATGGCTCTATCTAGGCATTTGTATCATGCTCATTATTGTAGTATTTTAGTGCCTAGAGTTGGAGGGTCCACCTCCCCTGGGGTGTATGTACCCTCTTGAAAAGGCAGCCCTCCATATTCAAAAAGGGCCCTTTTAAGATTTCCTCTGAGTTTCTCTTATGAATAACCTCTTCTGCTGACCTCCCCTGCCTCCAAACTTTCTGTTGTCTCATGTGATTCTGCAGGACAGAAAGTATCACTTAATTAAGAGGCTCATGTGTCCAGGGGAGCATGACTCAAGAAAGCAGACCAGTGTTTGGAAAGCTGTGGGCCAGGGCTACCTCTGACATTAAGGAACTTTCAGACTTACTAGAGGCATTTTGGGAATCTTTCAAAGGAGCAGAAATTCACATCATGGGGCTGTCATCTGTATCTAGGCACTGACATTTATTTTAGATCAGAAATGTTGACTTGTTACAGTGGCAAATAGCCAGCAGAGTTGGGAGATTAAAATAAAAAAAAATCAAGCTGAGCCTCTGACCAAACCATTAACATCTTTTTAAAAACAACAACAAAAAATTAAATTAAAAATAATTCTAACGAAATGTTTTCTTTTCATGTTGACAAGTTTCAGAGTAACAGCCGTGTTAGTCTGTATCCGCAGAAAGAAGAACAGGAGTACTTGTGGCACCTTAGAGACTAACAAATTTATTAGAGCATAAGCTTTCGTGGACTACAGCCCACTTCTTCGGATGCATATAGAATGGAACATATAATGAGGAGATATATATACACACATACAGAGAGCATAAACAGGTGGGAGTTGTCTTACCAACTCTGAGAGGCCAATTAATTAAGAGAAAGAAAAAAAAAAAAAAAAAAACAACAACTTTTGAAGTGATAATCAAGCTAGCCGAGTACAGATAGTGTGATAAGAAGTGTGAGAGTACTTACAAGGGGAGATAGTCAACGTTTGTAATGGCTCAGCCATTCCCAGTCCTTATTCAAACCGGAGTTGATTGTGTCTAGTTTGCATATCAATTCTAGCTCTGCAGTCTCTCTTTGGAGTCTGTTTTTGAAGTTTTTCTGTTGTAATATAGCCACCCGCAGGTCTGTCACTGAATGACCAGACAGGTTAAAGTGTTCTCCCACTGGTTTTTGAGTATTTTGATTCCTGATGTCAGATTTGTGTCCATTAATTCTTTTGCGTAGAGACTGTCCGGTTTGGCCAATGTACATGGCAGAGGGGCATTGCTGGCACATGATGGCATAGATCACATTGGTAGATGTGCAGGTGAACGAGCCCCTGATGGTATGGCTGATGTGATTAGGTCCTATGATGATGTCACTTGAATAGATATGTGGACAGAGTTGGCATCGGGGTTTGTTACAAGGATAGGTTCCTGGGTTAGTGGTTTTGTTCAGTGATGTGTGGTTGCTGGTGAGTATTTGCTTTAGGTTGGGGGGTTGTCTGTAAGCGAGGACAGGTCTGTCTCCCAAGATCTGTGAGAGTAAAGGATCATCTTTCAGGATAGGTTGTAGATCTCTGATGATGCGCTGGAGAGGTTTTAGTTGGGGGCTGAAGGTGACAGCTAGTGGTGTTCTGTTATTTTCTTTGTTGGGCCTGTCTTGTAGGAGGTGACTTCTGGGTACTCGTCTGGCTCTGTCAATCTGTTTTTTCACTTCAGCAGGTGGGTATTGTAGTTTTAAGAATGCTTGATAGAGATCTTGTAGGTGCTTGTCTCTATCCGAGGGATTGGAGCAAATGCGGTTATATCTTAGAGCTTGGCTGTAGACAATGAGCCATTACAAACGTTGACTATCTCCCCTTGTAAGTACTCTCACACTTCTTATCACACTGTCTGTACTCAGCTAGCTTGATTATCACTTCAAAAGTTTTTTTTTTTTTTTTTTTTTTTTCTTTCTCTTAATTAATTGGCCTCTCAGAGTTGGTAAGACAACTCCCACCTGTTTATGCTCTCTGTATGTGTGTATATATATCTCCTCATTATATGTTCCATTCTATATGCATCCGAAGAAGTGGGCTGTAGTCCACGAAAGCTTATGCTCTAATAAATTTGTTAGTCTCTAAGGTGCCACAAGTACTCCTGTTCTTCTTTCTTTTCATGTTGATACTCTTCCTAGATTCTACGGGGCCTGAAAGAGATGCTATCCTTATGGCTTTTCTGACCCCTTTGGAACCAGAAATGATCAGCAGTAACACAAAAGATTTATGAAACTTTCAATCTGTTTCTACACTAGAGAGATTTAGAGAAGTCTTAAAATATGTAGGGGCTTCACTGAATGGAACCATTGGAGATGGGCGAGTGGAGATTCCATACATCTTTTTTGCCTCTTTAAAGAAGTGTTCAGCACATGTAACCTGCTTTCATTTTCTGTGTCCTGGTGAACATAAATATGTAATGTCCACCTGTTATATACTAAACAAAGGAAGTGGCTAACATCAAACTTGCATCCCAGGTTTTTAAATATAGAGCCATTTTCAAAAGAGCTCAGGGGCAGATTTTCAAGGGCCCAGCACCCATAACTGGGGCCAGATTTTCCAAGAAGCTCAGCTTCCATTTAAGGCACCTAAATAAGAGCCAGATTTTCAGAAGTTCTGAGTTTCCAGTGTGCTGAGCTCTTTGAAACACTGTCCAGTCTTATTTTGGTGCCTACTGGGGAGCTAAGCTCTCCTGAAAGCGCTAGTCCCGTAGTTCTCAAACTTTTGTGCTGATGACCCCTTTCACATAGCAAGCCTCTGAGTGCGACCCCCCCCCAATAAATTAAAAACACTTTTTTATATATTTAACACCATTATAAATGCTGGTGACAAAGCAGGGTTTGGGGTGGAAGCTGTCAGCTTGTAATAACCTCATGACCCCCTGAGGGCTCCCAACCCCCAGTTTGAGAACCCCTGTTCTAGTCCCAGATGTCGGTCCTGAGTCCTTTTGAAAATTCTGGCCATATCATAACACAAAGATATACACCTGGCTTCAGCCTTGTAGCACTTCACTGGAGCCCTTCCCCTTTCTTCAAAGTGAGACTTTAGGTGCTTCCTAACAGGCACCTTTCCTTATGAGGAACTGCCTTGCTCTCAGCCTCCCCTTTCAGGAACCTTTCCCAGAATGCTTTTCTAACAGCTGCCTCACTGAAATGTGTCAGCGCTAAGCAGCTGCAGCCCTGAAGCAGCCATTCAGTAGAGGCTTGCTGCAGCTCCTGCTCTTCCAGCTGGTAAGCACTCCAGATTTGTTTCCCCCTTTCTCTCAAGTGAGGAGATGGCTCCTCCTCATGCAAAATCACCTCAAACAGGTATTCATTTCCTGCCAAACCTCTTCCTCCCCCAGGTTTGTGAGGGGCCATGGCAAGTGCAAAGAAACACAGAATGAATTAGCTGGCCAAGGAAATAAACACTAATTCGGCATAATTTCATATCTGCATTGTAGCACTTTAGTGAAGCTGATTGCTTTTGCTTTGATCTAAAATGTTTAAGCAGACATATCCCGAGTCACCCATTCCTACAGAATAAAAGGAAAAATAAAGTAAGGGTGGGTTAAGTAAACAGTTAAACTGAGGAAGGAAATAAAACTCACTCCAAATGCCTATTTTCAGAGGAAAGTTTTCAACTAGCAATAATCATGCCTCAGATTAACCTCATTGGCTATGATGCTGCCCCTGTGAGCTACGTTTTCTTAGGGGACTAGCCAGCTCTGGTGGTCAGTAATAGGGAAACAGTCTTTCACCTTCAGGGTCCCCAGCTGCAATCCAGCCCAAGTGAGGAGTGACCAAAAGTCATTGCTCTCTGAAGGTCTCTGTGCTAAGGAACAATGCAGAGGGGAAAGGTTTGTTCCAGAGGCAGCTTTCCTCAGAGGAAACCCTGGCTGTATGGCTTCAGTAGAGTAGGGACAGAGAGCCCACCATGTGTGTGATGCTAGAAGTCCTCTGCAGTGAGAATGCATTGTGTTCAAGGACACAGAACCCTCTATTTCATTCCCCAGGGAGTGTAAGAGGCCAACACCTCTCAGCCAAGGAATGATTTGGGGATAACTCTGCAGTTAAAACCTTGTGGAGTATTCCTCTGCCAAGTGCTGCCTCCCGCCTGGGTGACTGTTGCATTGGCAGAATCTCACAGCTCAGTGGTGACTTGTTCCTGCCCTGATCACGGTAGTGCCAGAACATGCATGATACACTGCAAACATGCCTTGTCTTGAAAGAGTTCCCAAACCTCAAACACTTCACTCTCCCAGGGAAACAGAAATTGGCCTGGCATTGACTCAATAAGGTCACTGATTAGTCCACCACTCTCAGCTGAAGGTGCAATTACAGCCCATTCTTTCAAAACAGTGCACCTGTACCTACTTCACTGGACGTGCTGTAATAGCATCACACAAGGGTCATGGGCAGTTCATGCACTAAAGATCATGGCTGCATCTGGTTGCATATTGGGTCTCTAAAAGCAGAGGGAGAAGCATAGGGCTGATGTAAGTGGCCCTTTGTTGCCTTTCCTCTTTGCAAGGCCTGGTACCTGGGCAGGAGGGTGAGGGGCATATGTTGGAAATGGGAAGAGGAGTAGCTGGAGCATTAAGTACTATGGAGATTCTGGTTTGCGGTGTTTGGGAAAGTCTTCCATATGTTAGATCAGCCCCTAGGGAATCTGGGCTATGGGTCCCATGGAGCTTGTGCCCATCTTTGTTGTGCTTTGGAAGCCTGCCTCAACTGCTGTGACTTGTTAGCACTAGCTCCAGCTGACACATGCTATTGAGGTGGAAAATGGTTTGCTCCTGAAGGGGAGCTGCACCTGGGCAGAACTCCTCTAGAAGGAAATATTCCAGGATTTTCTATGGCGGACAGACATAGAGCAAACAGTTTGCTGAATCTTATAAGGATTTTCCAGACTTCAGGAGGGAAATAACATTTGCCTGGTGCCAGATTTTATGATTTTTTGCCTTTTTACTGACAAGTGAAGAGTGTGGCTAACTACCCATAGGCCCTGATTTATTTATTTATTTTTTTTAAGTCTTCCCTGGCTTTGTTGCCTAGAAGGGGCTAGATCCTCAGCTGGTGTAAACCAACATAGCATCATTGATTTCAGTGGAGAAAATATTCCTCCATGACCTCATAGGGTGAGAGAGTGCATATCTTTGGAAACACTTTAGTGGAGCTACCTTTGATTTACACCACCTGACCATCTGCTCAGAGTGTCTTATTGGCTTTTCTGGTGGTAAATTGTATCATGTGCTTCTAATAACCCTCTCTCTGTAGTCCTGTATTCAGTGATGCCAGGGCAAAGGGGGGAAGGGTGATGTCATCTTCTTTCCCAATCACACTTTTTCCAAATGGAATAACAGCTTCACTGCTACCTTGTGTTGCCTCCCACACACAGAGTGGGGCCTGTGAGAGCTCCTCTCTATTCCTGGCCTTGCTAAATCTCTAGCAAGATGCACATTTTCAAAGGAGCGATAAACGTTTTATTCTTGACTGAAGTCAGAGGAAGAGCTGTCAGCTGACTGAGTGGTTCTGGATCCACCTGTCGTTTATTTTTGGCAACATTCTCCCAGGCTCTCCCATTAGCCATTTCAGTGTGTCAAGGTGAGGCAAGGATTAGTTCTTTAAAGAAAATGAGTCAGACCCAGAGCTGGTTTCAATCAAACTCCAGATAGTGCTGCACAGGTTCACACCAGCTAAGGACCTGGCCTATACTTCCTTTTTATTTTTTATTTTATGCACCCCCATCTAACTGTATCTTGAGCTTCAAGGACCAAAACAAAACCCCCACAAAACATCCCTGCAGTTGAACAACTTCCCTGGTTTCACATTTCAAATATGTTTACATTTAAAAGGCTGAGTTAAAAACAGAATGGGACAGGGAGAAAGTGGGAAAGAGACAAAAGACGGTGTGTGTGTGTGTGTGTGTGTGTGTGAGAGAGAGAGACATAGATACACTGAGAAAACACATTATGTAGCTTAAATGAAAAAACAGCCTGATAGAAAACTTGGCTTCTCTTTTGTTGTAATTTCAGGCACACTGTGATTAGCGGAGAGAAATTTTTCCCATCAGTACTGTGCTAGGAAAAGAAGAAAACTAATTGGCATCTGCCACCCACTGTTTTTAATGCAATTTCTCTTAAATATTTTCTGTGTACTGAGTTCTGTTGTCAAAAAAGCAGCTTTTTCATGGTCTGTGAAACACATTTCAGTACAAACACAGCTCAATACAAAGGTCACCCCGTCAAAAAAATGTTTTTCCTCAGTAGAGAGTATAGTGCCAAAAGTGGCATTTTGCTATATATTTTCCCCCTTTTATTTGGTATTTCTTAAGTGGTAGACAGCTGGAGATTGTAATTTTTCTTTGAGCAGAATTTGAGGGAGCCTGGATTTTTTTCTTACTGGAATATGGGCTCTTTAATAGCTACTTATGACAGGTAATTTTCTTCTGTCTCTTGTTTCTTTTATGGCTCTTATTATCTATTGTTTTTGAGATTGGCTATTGTTCCTTATATTAGTGTGTGTTTCACTACGAGTTAGAGTTTTAATGGTAGTTAGGCTCTCAGATGCTAAATTTACATTTCCCATCAGCCTTTCTGTTTACCTGATGCATGTCAAACATGAAAAGGCTCTGGGAACTTGCATACAGAACAAGAACAGCAAATTGACTGTATATCACATTGTAGGGTATGGCCAGAGGTCGTAGAAAGGTTTCGAATGATACCCCTCCCTCCACAGTTGTTCCACATGTTTAGAATAAGGCAAATTTTGAAGTTCTAACTGAAGCTTTAAGCATCCAGAAATGTTTGTTTTCTGCATGTTCTCCCAGACGTGTTTGTAATAGAAATATGTGCACAAAACAAGTTTGATTCTTATCCTCTTTATGTCACACAGGAGCCATTACTATGTATGGGGGATTTACCTGGTGCATATTTCACCAAGTGTTTTCAATCACTCTGTTTATCGCTATTAATTTGGGGGGTTGAAGAGGGCATGGATTGTTCAATAATGGTTCAATTGTTCAATGGTCTCCTTTGTTGTGCTGACTGAATTAACCATTAGAAGATACTTTTTTGAAGAAGAATCTGAGAGGGATGGAAAACAATGATTCCTGATTAGCTCCTACCAAGTAAATGTCAAGTAATCTTCCAGTGCTGGCAAAGGAAAGATCAAGACATTTAAGAACACAGCAGCAGATGCTCCCCCTCCCTTGAAAAGAGCTACTGTTTATTTTTGTTGGGAAACAGTCATTTGAGAGAGAATTCTAACAATTTCATTTGTAATTAGTCCAAGTATATTGACTTTAGGCCTACCTATGTTTATAGAACAGCTCTCTGAAATGAGTAGTATATGTAAAGGATCATATACCTTTAATCTTAGATCATCCCATTAAAGAGGATCCCCTGAAGTAATGTATCTCCACAATGGAGCTCTTATTGGGTGATGTGGGCAGTGTTGGAATCTTAATATTTGCAGACAATGGCCTAGGTGGGACTTGAATTTGGGACTCCTGGATCTATAAGCACAAGATGCTGCTGCCTGAGCTAAAGAAAGAGCTCCCTTAGCCTGGAGGTAATAGCAGACTCTCAAACTTATTAGGTGAGACAGCTGCTAGAGGGGAAGAAAGTGCCACTGTGGGCTACAATTCCATCTGTCCTGCAGGTGGCATTCCATTTAATAACATGGAGTTCTTTTTCAAAAAAAGACTCTTCTGTCAGGACAGGAGGATTTTAAGGCTCCTGTGGCCTGATTCTTCTCCTAAATATTGGATTTGGGTTTTTTTAGGCAAATAGGATTGGCACAAATGGTACCAAAACTGCAGGTGTGTGTATTTCAGTTTACATGGGCAAAAAGTTACTGAATACAATGAAACCTGCTTTGAAGAGTCATACTAGCAAAAATTGTTGTTAGTGATGGTTTTTAACTAAAGGCTGAATTAAACTGCTCTGGAAGTAGCCTGGATATACTTTAAAGTGATTGCTTCAGACATGAAGTTGCTATTGGGGGTGGTCCTCCTGTTGCACTTTTCACTGTGCAGTTTCTATCTGTTCTTGCTGCTAGAGTGCTGTGCATTTTAGGAACAGAATTTATTTTAGCTTGTTGTTTGTCTAATTACAGGGCAAAGGAGCGTACATGGTAATGTCAACTTCTGATCTCCAAAACATTGTTATAAACACTGCTTGCCACAACTCCAGTCTATTGACAGATATTCATCAGGGTTCAGGTCTCTCACTGTAGGATGCAGGTAACTCTCCCTATCCCTGACTTGCTATTAATTTCTGTCAACCCTATGAAGAGTTCTCACATGCTATGAAGCACAGTCAGTCTATTTCTACCCACTGGGGTGTTCGACGTTTTATCAATGGAGTGTGTTATTTATTCTTTAGGCCCAAACACAACCTAGTTCTTGGATAACAGTTTGTGTTGGGCTCAGCCATCTGTTTCAAGCAGGACAGATTGCTAAAGATCTCTGTCACTTCCAATAGTTCTGTTCCTCCCATTGCTGAGAGCAAAAAGGGCATCAATGTAACCCATTTCCTGCAGTTCAATTCCACGAAACCCAATGCAGCATTGGTCCCTTGGTTGACTGCATATTGGAAACTGTAGTAGCTGACAGTGCAGTACTGCCTTTTATATCAAATAACGCTTTTTGCAAGCCTTTTTGATTTAGACTTATGTTGGACACTAAAATTGTTGCTTTGACCTTGATTTTAAGTAACTGAGATAAAATAACACTGTAACATGCCTTTTTTCCATATGTGCATCTAACTCACATTAGCTGTTCTGGAATTTCAAGCCATTTTCTGTGCTCCTTTTGCTTTTAGCCATTCCTTTGGTTCACTCATCCTGCTGAATCCCAGCAGTGTATTATCAAGCAAGATGGGTGAGGTAATTTCTTTTACTGGACCAACTTCTACTGATGAAAGAGACAAGTTTTCAAGCTAAACAGCGCTCTTCTTCTGTCAACCGAAGCTGGCCAAATAAAAGATATTACCGTGCCCCCCCTTGTTGCCCTAATATCCTGGGACCGACGGCTACAACACTGCAATTGTCAAGCAATGTACTCACTAGGTGGCAGCCACTGACAATTAATGCCTAGACAGCGGCAAAACACCCTGTAACATGTATTCCCACCCTTAACCAGGGATGGCATTAGCGAATGATAAGACACATGCAATCACAACAGGTAAATGCCAAACAAAGCAGCAATTTAGTTTAAATTAATCTCAGACTTTTACGCAGATTGAAATTTCTGTCAGTCCATCCCCACATTACCGGAATACCTCAGATACAGATAGTCAGTATGGTGAGCTTCAACTGACCTGCCACATAGAGTGTGTGCATGTTTGTTACTTTTGTGCACCCTCATTTGGGCAGCTATGATAAATTATCCCTGGTTTGGAGGATTCCTCGCAAGGGGAAGCCTTTCTATTGTAGTTACAGATTTTTCTTCTCTCAGGAGCCACTTCCTTCACTAGCTGACTGCTTCAGGACATCTTGGGCTTCAGTTTAGTTTCTCTGTGAGACAGGCAGTTGAGTGCACAAAATGATCCAATGTTTTAAAAACCTAGGAAAACAATTTAAGCTATTCCCCCGCCCCAACCCTACTGTTTGAAGAGCTCTTTGGTAGTAGAGTGAGAATTCTCTTGTGGCTTAAGCTATCACTGAGGCTCCTGGAAAGGAGCTGCATTAAATAGGGTATTATATGTAATTCATTTCCGAGTTGGAAGGGTGATCCAGTGGTTAGGACACTAGTCTTGGACTTGGGATCCTGACTGCAGCTCCATGCTGCACTGTACACTTCCTGTGTGAATCACTCTCTTTCTCTATCTGTGAAATGGGGATAATAGCCCTTCCCTACCTCCCAGGGGTGTTGGGAAGTGGCAGGGCAGGGGTAAAACCCCCTTTAAAGCCCTGCCAAAATGCTGGCTGCAGTCTGCTCTCTGGCCAGGAGGCCAGGGTAGAGACACAGGTATTCAGCAGGGAGCCCAGCTGCAAGCCTGAATCAGGGCTGGCTCAGAGGAACGTGCTGAGCTGAGTGCTGACAGCTGGGCTGAGGCACGGGAGGACTATAAAAACCCTGAACAAACCTCAGTGAGGAGGCTAGACCGGGAGGAGACAGGAGCGTAGTGTCGCTGTCTCCTTACCAAAGAGGGAAGCCTCAAAGGCAGGAGACCCTGGGGAGGGTCTGTGGGGTGCTAGCTGTTGGGAGACCGGGGAACTGCACGAACGCTGTAAATAAAGACACTTGGGTGATCCAGCAAAAGAAGGCATGGAAGACTCTTTATTCTACCAGCCTAAACACAGGGCGCAGGCACAAAAGTGGGGGACCCTGCACCGACCCTGTGACAGGAGGATAAGTGTGTGAAAGATTGCAAGGTGTTCGTATAGTGTGGTTATGTGGTACCTGAACTGCTTTTTGTTGAGGGAACAGTTGTCTTCAGTGACCCTTCTGGCTACACCTCTCCTAATGGGAATTGTGACGTTGTGCAGTCTATATGGTTTTATAAAAACTTGATAAGTCAATATAATGTAACTGAGATAGTTTTAGAGAAAATACGGTAATAAGTGAATGTAAGTAACTGGGATATGCCTCATGCAAAAGGTCTCTTGTAAGGTATCATTACAAAGCTTATAATCTACTGAGTGTGATCATCTGATTTGTATAAATGTACCACTCTTGTATCTAAAACTAGAAATATAAAATGTAACTCTGAGGGCCTATTGTAATTGTGTAAAGTGTGGACCATTAATGATGGTTTGGAATCTTGATGACTCCCATTGTCTGCAGATGGCTGTATTTACCTGTGAGTCTTCCTGTATATGTGTGTGCTGGCAAGTGAGTAATGAAGTCTTGCAGTGACATGTAATCATGTCACCTGAACTGGAATCCATCTTTAACCTAGTGCTTTTCCAGTGCGGGGGGGTTGAAACCCAGAGAGACAAAGAGTTCCCGCCTTATGCAAAAGATATATAAAGGGGGGAAGAGAACAGAGAGGGGGAGAAGCCATCATGAAGAATCCCCTAGCTATCACCTGAGCTGCAACAAGAGCTGCACCAGGGGAAAGAATTGTGCCCAGGCCTGGAAGGTGTCCAGTCTGAGAAAAATTTACTGAAGCATCTCTGAGGGTGAGATTATCTGTATTCAGTTTGATTAGGCATAGATTTGCGCATTTTATTTTATTTTGCTTGTGACTTACTTTGTTCTGTCTGTTACTACTTTGAACCACTTAAATCCTACTGTCTGTATTTAATAAAATCACTTTCTATTTAGTAATTCACTCAGAGTATGTATTAATACCTGGGGGAGCAAACAACTGTGCATATCTCTCTATCAGTGTTATAGAGGGCGAACAATTTATGAGTTTGCCCTGCATAAACTTTATGCAGGGTAAAACGGATTTATCTGGGTTTAGACCCCACTGGGAGTTGGGCATCTGAGTGCCAAAGACAAGCACGCTACTGTGAGCTGTTTTCAGGTAAACTTGCAGCTTTGGGACAAGTGATTCAGACCCTGGGTCTATGTTGGAGCCAGACGGGAGTGTCTGGCTCAGCAAGACAGGGTGCTGGAGTCCTGAGCTGGCAGGGAAAACAGAAGCAGGGGTAGTCTTTGCACATCGGGTGGCAGCTCCCAAGGGGGTTTCTGTGATCCAACCCATCACAGGAATATTATGGGCCAGATTTTCAAAGAAGTGCTACCCCTATTTAGGCACCCGAAAATCTGTCTCCATGTGATGGGGCACAGCTTAGAGGGGTGGCAGGCTGCACAGTGCTCTTCTTCCTCTCTGTGCTTGGCTTGACAGGTTTCCATTCATTCACTGCTCACAGCTTGCAGCTGTGTTTCCAAAAGTCACATCATCCTGCCTTCCTGAGCAGAAACCTCAGGCCTGGTCCATCTCCCATGGAATTCAATGGAAGTTTTGCCATGGACGTGAGCAATGTGCCCCTCGAAGTCCTAGCTGTGGTGTCGGAGCCAAAGAGTCTGAGAGCGCTCTGGGTTCTAACTGATCAGCATCGCATAACGTGAGCCTCTCCATAACATGGGTGCTGATTCCAGCTAGCTTGTGCCAGACCCTCTGAAAGGCTCAGTGCCCCCACTAGCAGCACACACCGGTGAGCGCAGCACGAGGGATGCTAACTTGGGTATGGCTTTGCAGTTTGCTCCGTCTTAGGTGCCAATCATGCAAGTTAAGTCTGTGGGGAAGACGCACTCACAGGCTGTGCTGCTTCAATGGCCAGGAGGTGTTGAGCCCTGTTGCCTTCATCCCCCGCCCCTTCCCACCCACTTTACAGAAGAATGACCCTGGGGCCATGCTCGCATTTTCCAGCTGTGGTTTCTTGCACCCTGCCATCGTCCTGCCCTCTCCAGCAGGGTTTCGGTAAAACTTTCTTGATTCCATTTGTGATGAACACAACAGGAAGAACTGTACAGAGCGGCCTCCGAGGGAGAGCAGAGAGATCCTGAGTTAAAGCTAAGTGCTCTGTTATACATACACCGGTATATTTATCCAGCTGTGGGAGAATAATCCTGCCAACAGTCTGTGGAGCCTTGGGGTAATTTGCAAGTCCCAGCAGCAAAGAAATGAAATGTTCGCTTGTTCTGGGAGTATAGAATACCAGAAATGTGTGGCAGAATTTTTACCTTGGGCATATTCCCGCTAACGTTCCTTCTCTTCCCCCCACTCTACACATATAGCCTGAGCTTTTAATAAACAAATGTTGTGGCAAAACTGTACATCACTGAATTCACTGTACATGTTTAGGGCATTCAGGAGCTCTGCTAATAGTTTGTGTCTGTATTGGCTAAACATAATGGAGACATTCACTACTGTATGCAGACACTTCATTTAATTGGACATCAAGCTACAACAGTATAGCCAACTCTCATTGTTTTATTGTGGGTCTCAGGATATTTGGGATATTTCTTAAAGCACCAGCTCCTGGAGTCATGTTACTGCATTAAAAATATTGGCCTTTTAAAAAAAAAAAAGTTTCTAGTTTTTTGGGGAAAACTTCAAAACATGTCATGGGAGCATGCTAGAGACTCCGAAGACAAATAAAAAGGAGACTACAGGTTTAAATTATTATTATTATTTGGACGATTCTAAAGCCAGTTTCCTGAGGTTTTGAGGCCTGGCTCATGATTTTTGAATACTTGGGGTTGGCAACACTGCTCAAAGCCTACCCTTGTAACTCTGGTCTGTCACATACCTTTGTTGTCATTATCTACACGGCACTGAAGTCTCATCACCACTATAACGTCCAGTCATAGTCACAGACAAAACAAAAGGTAAAAGACAGAAAAATGTAATGACCTCAGCTATTGCCATAGGCTCCACTCTCATAAGCTTTGTAGAGTCTTCTGATTCATTAATCAATGTGGAGTGAGAGAGAGACAATGCTCTGTCCTGCAGATGCTACCTTTGCTGCTGCATTATCTGGTGGCAGTGGCCTATACAAAGAATTGTCAAAGTGCAAAAAGAGACATGAAATGTCTAGTAAAGGGGAACAAATCTTCAAAGGCAGCATGTTTAGTGACCAGAGCCAGGGAAAGCTGGTAGTCAAGAGCTCCAGGGTCTGTTTCTAATTCTGCCATTGACTTGCTGCATGAGCCTGAAAACCAAATCACCTCCCTCTTTCAGTGCCTCTGTCTCCCTATCTGTACAAATGGGCAGGGTGAACCATGTAAAGCATGTTGACATCTTTGCGTTACATAATTGCAAAGCATTATCAGCCCTTGATTGTTATTTTCAAGCCCTCTCATTTTGCCTTGTGGTTAAGGCATTGGCCTGCTTAGGAGAGCTGAGGTCAATTCCCGGCTCTATCACAGACTTCCCTTTGGACAAGGTATCAAATCTCTCTGTACCTTAGTTTCTAGCCCATAAAATGGGGTTGCAATAGTTCCCACCTCTCACAGGGCTGATGGGAGAATAAATTCACTGACGTTGGCCGTGGCAACGCAGGCAGTAAAAGTACCTAGATAGAAGTCATTCAGCTGAGGCACAGCAACACTTTTATCCGTCTGTTCATTCAGGAATATGGCTGGGATTCTTTTTTTTCTCCCAACCTTGCTCTAACAAATGTGTGCCAGACCATATTGCACGATCTGCTGCTCTGTCAGCTGAGGAGGATGGACACCTGGTGTCAGTGGAGGGAGGCTAGTAGAGGGGAAACAATGGTTCCTCTGGGAATCGCCTATGAAAATGAAAACCATGGATGGCCATTTGTGAAATATTTGAAACAGCGATGGAGGCTGAGGAAGTGGCCCAGGTGTGTCTGGCATACGGCAGGAGATGTTGTAAAACTGGGGCCATGAAAAGCAAATATGTTGAGCCAGCCAGGTTCTTAGCTGGGTAATATGAATACCACAGCAATGACAGGGGGGCTAATGGTGCTTGTCCTGCAAACCTGCATTGCAGGCTGCTTGACGCGCTACACCTTGGTGGGCGTTCTCCAGAGAAACAATTCCACCCTAGGATGAAACAGGAGCAGTGTGTGATGCCAGGCAGCGTGAGAACCAAGTGCTCTCGTCATTACAGCATTGTGGGTCAAATGGAAAACTACATAGGTCGCAGCATATCAGGCCAGCTGACAGGCTGTGCTCTCATTAGGGAAGATCCAGCCACAAACACGGATGAAGTGGGAAAATATCTTCTTGTGGACTGCCTGCAACAGGACGGGGAAGCAACAATGAGGAGTGGGGTGGAATCTAACCAGAGTCTGTGGATTTTTTTTCACAATACCAAACTTATTGAAAATATGTCACAGTAGGCATGTAAAATGTGTGTGTATTGTCCCGCTTATGCTAAGGCCAGAAAATTCTGACCCAGCTGGAGGAAAATAACAATTTGGGCAGAGATCACATCAGGCAGGATGCTTCAGCTTGTTAAAATGCAACTTACTGTATGCTTGAGAAGCTTCTGCAATGCATAAAAATAAACTGCTCATGCTTGCATTGGGAGATATAAAATAGAACCGAAACATATTGTTTTCATCGCTTTCTACTGGAAAATTATTTATTGCCACTTTAAGTTAACAGTCTCTGCTATCTTAAAATGGTTATTTGGAGAGTCAGCAATGGGAATGGAAGTGTAAAAATGGTTCAATTGCTTATCAAGTAGCATCAGAGCCTTTTGGTTGGAAATATGCAAAGTAAATGTAAAAGCGAATGATACTTGTTCAGAAATGTAACATTTGAACAAAACCTACCTGGGTTCTAAACTATCCTCAAGCTTCCACATTTCTGGAGTGTTTGAAAGGAAAGAGTAAGAGTGAGCCACATTGTCTGACCCTTGTCTCAAAGGCAGAATCGGGACCATAATCCATAGTACAGATTATTGGAAGGATGTTCTTGCAAATGAATGTTGGAAGCCTCATCATTGCATTCCTCTGCATTTTTTTTTTTTTTTTTTTTTTTTAACAAATCCAAGACCATTTCGTGACCTATAACAAGTGCAAGTTTCTGGAATATCCCAAACAGGCTAGTAACAGATTGGTACCTCCAGTGCCATCTGCACAAATGGTTAATCTCTTAGTGCCATTTCTGAGTGCTATTGAGCATAGGGATAGCACTGGCCTTTTTGCAATGAGGGCAGGGCAGAACAATTCCGGCAAACAAAGCCATGGTACCTATTCATGGGCTGCAGATTACAGCGCTGGTCTATCACTTTAACCGTGATCTACACATTAGATCATATTATAGTGATGGCTTATGCATTAGAAGTACCTTAGGTAGAATATGATCTTTGCATAAGTAGAAGAATATTTCCATCAAGAATAGTTGGCTATTGGGAGGAGACAGCAAATAGCACGAGGAACCAAATGTCCCAGAGTTTATGATACAATTGCTAGGGCACAGGCATGTCTGATTATAGAAGCTACCCTTGTATTTGTAAGTGTTCTTAACAGGAGAGAAGTTGCAGAGTGAACAAGTTAGTGGTGGTTGTAACTGGGTTACCACCGCATTTTAATGGTTAGCTGCTCTGTGTTTATCACGGGCTACGATAGCTCCTGTTTCCCCAGCCCTCCTGAGATTTCTGGCACTTATCAGACACTTTATTAAGGCATCACTATCTAATAAGGGAAAGCTTGGTGAAAAGAATGTGGTGGGAATAAATAGCGACTTTGTCTGGCCCCCACCACCAAACCACTGGTTACAACTGAGCCAGCTTGTTTCAGTCACGGGCTAGTTCTTACAAGCAGTTGCAAAAAAATAGGTTTTCAGTAGCTTCTCCTTACAGTAAATCTGAGTGACCATCTGCTCTGGGCAGTCTGTATTGTTGTCCAAAAGAGACCGTTCTGATTAGAATAAATGATTGCTTTTTCTGAGGGCTCTCTCTCTTGTGAGTAGTGGGAGGAGGGAGGGAATCAATGAATCCTACAAAAACTCCAAGGCCAGTAGACAATATTGGATGCTGTGTCATTGGGAGCCACTCAGTTAATACCCAGAGCCTAATGAAAGGTAGCAGGGCTGTTTATTACTCACCAGGTTATACTAGTTGTTGGATACTGAAAAAAATAAATTAATACATGCGAGTGTGCACTTATCAAGGTTGCATCTCCATCCCAGGTAAAATCTGGGATGGACCAGATACCATGGAGATGATCCATCCTGGACATCAAAGTAGAAAAAACTTTTCTAACTTTGCAACAGACCCCAGACATTGTAACCAATTGCTGAGTACAGTGAGTATATCCTGGGTCTAAAACCAGGATACTTTGGCCTCATTTCAGGAAAGCATTAAGCATGTGCTTGAGTCCCTATTGAAGCCAATGGGATTTAAGTAGATGCTTAAAGTTAAGCATTTTCCTGAATATGGATGGACTTAAGCATGTGCTTAAATGCTTTCCTGAATAGAAAGCTATGGCGAACGAGGAATTAATGATGATCAGTGTTGTGATGAATGGAAGACAGTATTTTTAATACAAATATTTTTTCTCGCCCTACCAGATTGCGAACAATAACCCAGACACGCCTCCTGGCCATCAAAGTGTCTTCACTTCCGTTTTCTGCTGCTATAACATGCAGTGAACTAAGGAAAATGAAAGGCAATTGGGCGGAGCTGAAACGTTAAACATTGCAGAGAGTGTGGAATCGTGTCAGCCCCAAGCTTGTAAAAAGAAAAATCATCACTCAGTACAGACAGCTTAATAGGCTCATAAAATTTGGCACCATCAAAATCACGATTTTGGTTTCATCAAAGCATGGCAGGGGAACCTTGAGAAATGACATCTGTATTATCCCCCGATCAGCCTGAGAGTAACATCAGGAGCAGGCTGGAAAGAGCTCAGAAAATAATTTCATACGGAGGGCTTGCTGGGAAAAGAACGCAAAAATAGATTGAAATGAAAGAATTAATAAGAGTATCAATAACCTTCCTACTGCATCTATGAGACGTGACTTGAAAATGATTTGAAAGTTGGAATCTGTTGTGTATACTATTACCATCAAGACAGGCTGGGGGATGAGATGAGAATCCAAATCAGGTAATTAAAAGACTATCCTGGAAAGTAGTAGGAAAACTAATGCTTAAAGGCAACATACACCAAACACTACTTGCCTGCTCTACAGACAGAAGTGTGAGGTCAAATTCTGATCTCACTTACGCTTAGGGCAGGTCTTCACTACGGGGGGGGAGGCGATTTAAGATACGCAAATTCAGCTACGCGAATAGCGTAGCTGAATTCGACGTATCGCAGCCGACTTACCCCACTGTAGGGACGGCAGCAAAATCGACCTCTGCAGCTTCCCGTCAACGGCGCTTACTCCCACCTCCGCTGGTGGAGTAAGAGCGTTGATTCGGGGATCGATTGTCGCGTCCCATCGGGACGCGATAAATCGATCCCCGAGAGGTCGATTTCTACCCGCCGATTCAGGCGGGTAGTGTAGACCTAACCTTAGTGGAATGAAGAGATTTACAGCAGGGTGGCTGAAATGGGAATATAGCCTATTGGGTGCAAGGGCTAATCTCTCCAGCAGAGAGCATAATGCATCTTCGCTTTCAGAGGAAATTCTGTGGGTGTAAGGTGTGGAAGAACTCCTCACCCAGAGATATGATTGTTGAGTCTGATCCGAAGCCTGCTGAAACAGCCTTATTGAGTCCAATCCTGACATGGGTAAGTGTCTCCTGAGTGGTGGGGTATCATACAGGAGTGGGAAATAGTGGGAGCAGCCCCCCCCACCCCCATGCCCTCAGTGCGTGTTTGATCCTTGTGCACTTGCACTGTGCCTGAGCCTTCATGAGACCTCTCTATGGAGGGCCGGGATGCAGAGCTGGTGCTAGGCATGAGCAGATTAAACAATTGCTTAGGGCCCTGAACAGCTCAAGGGGGCCCCTTAGTAGTTTTTTTTAGCATGCGTTCGGGGTGGGCCCCTTAAAATATTCCTCCTTAAGGCCCCCAATGTGTGTGGCAGAAATACTGTGTGTTGGCTGCTTTGGGCATTCCTGGGTAAGGACGCTCAGGATTTGAGCTCTTGGCATAAATTGTGCTGAGCACAGGGCTAAGGGAAAACAAGCCCTGTCAGCACTTAGGGGAAACATGACTTAGGGGCCTAAGCCACTCTTCTAAAAGCGGTTTAGTCACTGGAGCGCCCCACTGTCATTCAAAGTCAGTGTTCCTTAGGAACCTTATGAAAATTTTACCCATAGTGCTTCTATATTTACAGACATTACATAACTAATTCTCGCAAGTTTTCTGGAAGCATCATTATACCTATTTGACAGATAGGGCTGTTAACTAGAAGAGCGATATGACTCACTCAAGGCCAAACAGTGAGCCAGTAGGTGAGCTGGGATTAGTATTTGGGAATTCACAACTTCCAGTACTCTGCTTATTTGCATCATGCCACCCTTCAACAGAGGATCCTTTGTAGGTTTAATGAATCGTCATCCCCAAAATGCTGTACCAGCTTTAATTCTCAAGCCGCAGCGACATACAGAAGAAGTTCTTTGTAGGACAGGAATGCATCAAGCAAAAGATTTCTCATTCCCTGTCTTTAACTTTTTTTGGATACACTAAACAGTCCCAGATTCTGTTTTCATTCACTAGATCTTAACCTAGTGGACACTCCAGCAGACCGATTCAGCTGCTGCTCTGCAAAATAAATACATACCAATAAAAGCCCAAGAACAAATATTTGTGGCAAATGGGTTGCAACTAAGGCTCTAGTGATAAAGAGAATGTGGCTGGTAGTTAATTTGCACGGCTTGAACCAAAAATATATATAGAGAGAGTTTCACACCAAATTCAAATCCATATTTAATTTCATGTTTGCAGTGCAGACAGCCAGCGTTTGTCCTGAAGGCCAAACCTGCAATATTTCATCATTTCAAACTTAGAGTGTTCTCAGAAAGAAACACTGTTGCTGCCCAGATTTCTAAAATATGTGAAAGCCACTTGTCTGTCTCGATGGGCTTTACTACACCACACAGGATCAGTGAAACTATTGAATAAGAGAAAACACTTTTGTGTAAGCACATTATACGCCAAGACAAAGATTAGGTCACATGGCTCTAACTAAGACCAATGTTGTATATTTACATACAAAGGAAAAAGGAGGAATGGAACAAAACAATAAAACTCGTCATTTTAGCAACAACCCAGGCATTTCTTTCTCTGTTGCTCTCAAAGGGAAGAGAGTCTGAAATTAGTTGATGCTAAACTGATTGATGATTCCTCTAACTTGGTGTGTCTTAGCAGATAAGCATGAAGTAAAGAGTGTTGTTTTTTCAGATGGGCTGAGAGGGCAGAGAGGAAAAGTAAGCAGCATTACTTCTGTGCTGGGGAGAAGGGTTGTGGTCTCGCATGCAGCTGGTTGAAAGATGGAAAAACCATTCCATGGAGGCTGTCGTGGTTCCTGGGTAGGCTGCCACTTCTGAGGGACTTCTCTTGTCCACCGAGTGCTTCCCTTCCTAGTGACAGGCCCGTGCCTCCGCTTCTCATTGGGACAGGACCCATGCTCTAACCACTCTCCGACTGGGTCTCCAGGTTAGGCCCCTCTGCTTGCCAACCATAATCCTGAGCAGGTGCAATGGACCTGGCACCTGGAAGAGTTTCCTTTCGGGATCCTGGGGACAGTAACTGGATGCAGTGACACATAAGCAGATTTTTAAAATGAAGTATGATGTATTGAGCTTAAAAAGTGCACATCTCTCCGTGAAACAGATGTAAAGTAACACGAAATCTATGCACACGCTGTCACACCTGTGCTTGGCCTTCCCCTCCGGTTCCTAGGTAGACATAGCCTTGGTGCTGCCCCACAAGTTACAGCCTACTTGCTGCAGACCATGATGCTCAGTCAGTGTGTGTCACCTTGCAGCTGCTGACAACTCTCCCAAAGTCGTCTCTGTGGGGCAGGTCTGTCTCTTTATCTCCTTCTTCTCAGCCTTGGCAAAACAGCCCAGGGCTGAGTTGACTCTTCATGCTGTAAACCTGGCTATTCTGTTTGGTGCTTGTGGAGATGCTCCTTATCCAGGCCCTTGTTTGACCTTTTTATTTTGTGTGTCTCATTTCTTTACAACCCCTTTTGACTTTGCTCTGTGCACACAGGCAGGATAATACCATACAGATACCATATGCCCCCTCAGTGTATTTATAAAAAAAATTACAAACATTTCCCAGCTGTCCTCAAAGGCTACTCCACTCCGATAGCTGGAGTAGGTTCTGCAGTCCCTTACGTGACCCTGCCCCATGAGGCAGTATTGGCAGATCCATCCTGCTGCACGTCCTCATCCTGTCTCTTCTCCTGGCCTGCCCATAGCGATCCTCCTTCCACTGCACAGGTGCATCCAAAGAATCTGAGATGGGCACCCAAAATCCTGTTCCACAATCTACTTGTGCAACAGAATGTTTTCACTTTGCAGCCAGAGGTTTCCATAACTACAAAGGGAGGGGCAGGATTTGCCCCCGCTGCAGTACCTATACCATTGAGTATCACGGTAGAGAAGGCTACCATGTCAGATGTGTGCTTCCAGCATTGGTGAATGAGGAAAAATTGTTTCCCCCAGTTTTAAGATGTGGGGTTGCCTTTTATGATTCACAGGAGAGTATTGCTAGGAGAAGTGATGAAATGGAACCTATGCAGAGGGTGCAGAAACACTTGCAGAAGCTACAGCTAAACTGGACCATCTTTCAGTCGTTTTCACAAAGTGCTTGTCATTTCCATTTCAGCCACCTTGAAGCTGCTGTTGATACAATGCATGTTAGAGGGGGAGGGAGGAATACATCTGTATCCAGAGTGTTCTACCCAATTGGAATAAATCAATATGCATGTACCCGAAGAAAATTATTTCTATGTGGTGCTCAAAGTTTGTGATTCTAGGTGCTTTTTCTTTTGAACACTTGATTTTTCCCATACATGGTTGATTTGACTGGGAATTATTTGCAGATAGCTTCAAAGGATAAAAGCCAGAACCAGCCTTTACAACACACTATTTATCCCTCTGACATTCAGTTTAGGCAGATAGTAATAAGATTCATTTTGTGTGGCCTGACATTCATGTCTTTTGTTTACTCTATTGAAATTGTTTTGCAGGTCTTCCACATTTTAATAAGCTGTAGAGAATCTGGCAACATATTCTACAAAGATTTTCTAGACTAAGATTAACAGTAGGAAAATGAGAAAATGCCCCTTCCCCCATAGTTGCCGAATATATTCGGCCATAAAATGATAGAATCGTGCATCTGACTCCTTCAGAGCAGCACCTTCTCCATTGCCGCCCTTAATCTACATTATTATAGGTTTAAAGCAAACACACTCATTTCTTGCCCTTTAATAGCTCTAGTTTTCACATGAGAATGAATGATTTTGTGAAGGCTGTACTGAAACTAAATGACATGCTCCTACACTTTAAAGGGAGGTATTCCCTGTCAGTGATAGGAAAAGTCTCATTAGTCTTTTCAAATCACTCCCAGCAGGTTTTTCTGCAATTCCTGACTCGTCAGGTGCATAAATATACTTCTCTAGTTTAATCAGCCATGCTGATTGTGCATGATCACTATGCTGGAGTTTGCTTTGCTTTCGTATGGAGAGCTGAAATATCTTTTTTTTAAGCAACAGTGAAAGACAGAGCCATGCTGAATCCTGAGAATTAGTTGGCATGTGTGAGACATAAGTTGGAACCTGTTCATTTATTTCCCAGAAAATACTGTGGTGAAGGGCATTATAACTATTGGAAAAGTATATATTAAAGAAAAGGTGCTAATGTGCTCTCTGTCTCTCTCACTCACTCACACACGTACGTATATTAGGATACAGGATTGATTAAAGAGCACCCGAATACCTGATGAGACACGCAATCAGGGATCTGTCCCTTAAGGATTCAGCTACCTCTTGTGCTTTCACTACATCTGAAGCCATAAGTATAGGGGTATCAAAACTGTTTTCACAGCAGCCAGTTGTGGTCTCAGAATCCAGGAGTTTATTCTGATGTCAGTGACAGGATGGTCAAAAGTCAGGAATGGATGAATGAGTAAGACCCAATGACTGGACTGGATTAGATCCAAAGCACAGCCCCCCTGCCTTTAATGAATCTATGCCCATTTACACCAGCTGAGGACCTGGCCTTTTTTCTTGCTGGAGCCTTTAGTAACAAAGAATGAAGGAGGAGAAACACAGGCACTCGACAGAAAATAATTGGATTTAACGGCCGTCTGAGAATAGCACATCAGGATTAGTGTTATTGTTGTTGTCGTTATTGCTACATGATCAGATCTTACATAGTATTTACTCAGGCAAAGGCCCCAAATGGGCTCAATGGGTGTTTTGATGGATCAAGCACTGAGTGTTGTAGGATTGGTCTCATAGTGAAGAGTGAGCTCCCTCTACGGTCTCTGTGAAAATTAAGTTCCACTTTTATAGTATGAGACCGGTAAGTATGGGAAGATAAGAGGGTTTGGAGTGTTCAGGGACAGAAGGATCTGCCTGGCTCACAGTGAAGTAATGAGCTAAGTTCCGGGATTAATGACTGGCTCTCGGACAATCATACTGCAGGATTCATAGATGGCGGCTAAGGCCCAATCAATCTCACTGGTACTGCCTGTGGCAGAGAGCCAGTGAGGTGCACAGAACAAGGGGGTGGTGGCTCTATATGCTGTTCCCTAGATCCTGTGGAAGCCTTTTTTGTAGGTACACCATAGAGCTGGGTCTCTGTAGGTTGTGAGGGAAAGTGCTGAGGGCTGCTCTCCGCAGCATTGTGCTCCTCACTCCCACATGATGCCCCTCCAAGTTCACCCACTCAGTGTTCTCTGCCGCTCTGCTCAGCCATGGAAGTGTAGGGTCAGGGGCTGAAGCCAGCAGGGCTCTTGAGAGAGTGCCACCATGGCTACGGGTAAAGGGGTGGCCTAGAGAGCTGTGTGGAGAGACCAGGCTTGCATGAGGATGGCCCTCTCTGCATTCCATGGCTGTTTTGAGATCCTTAAGTGCTGAAAGCAATGCTCACTTTGTGGAAGGACAAACCCTTCTTCCCCCCCCCAGGGAAACTCATGACATTTCCTGTCCCCTCTAAAGCTAATTTCTAAGCCTGTGTTGATTTGGCCCTTTGTTTTAACATGTGATACATGTGAAGCTGAGCCAAAATAGAAATTAGACGGGAATGGAAGTGGCGGCGGCAGCAGCAACAGCACACAGAGGAAAATGTGAAGCATGCAACATTTGAGCCATTTCACAACCTCTGTGCAAGCAATGCCAGATTCACCACCAGGCAAGAAGAGATTAAAGAGCTCTCTCTCTCTCTCTCTCTCGGCCTGTACTCAACAGCACTTTGGATGCAAAACAGTGCTGGAATAGATATCCTGAAACAAACTGCCTCTCAGAGCAAGTGGGATGCAAGAGAAGGAACTGAGTTAGCAAATAGAATGGGGCAACAATGTACAGAATGAAGTTGGCTGCAAGGTCGTGACCACATCACGTGCTGACTGCACTGAGAAATTAAGACACTCCCCCCCTAAAAAAAACCCAAAACAAAAAAACCCTTCATCTCTTCCATAAAAGTTTTAAGAACAGGAGTACTTATGGCACCTTAGAGACGAACAAATTTATTAGAGCATAAGCTTTCGTGGGCTACTGCCCACTTCTTCGGATGCATATAGCATATGCAGTAGCCCACGAAAGCTTATGCTCTAATAAATTTGTTCGTCTCTAAGGTGCCACAAGTACTCCTGTTCTTTTTGCGGATACAGACTAACACGGCTGCTACTCTGAAACCTGTCATAAAAGTTTTAGGTCATCATAAAGCATCAGAGCAGCAAATTATCCCAATGTTTCTAAGATGCTATGTGTGTGTGGAGATGAAGAATAGAAATGATTCGGAAAGTCTTGGAAGTGCATTCTTTTGAGCTCATTTAGATGAGGATGCTTTCCCACACAAACTTTAATTAAAGTATTTGATTTTCCTTTTGTGCATGGAGTTAATTTATGTGACACAATTAAGTCCCTTTTGTGTAAATAAAATGTGTTTTTAAAACTGGAGTAGGTAATTAAAAAAAATCTTTTGTTCTGAAATTTTAACTGCCTTTAATCTCAAAAGATTGTTTCATTTTAGCTTTATTTTACTTGAGCACTTTTGAAATGGAATCTGTTAAACATTAGGATGCATTTCAAATAACTTCTTATATCCCCCTGTTTTTCTTTTATGCACAATCTGGATTTTATGCCTTGCATTTGAGATGTTTAAAGGATCTTGAAAGCATTTAATTGGACTAAGCAATGAATTTTAATTCAGCCATTGGACCTTATTGCTCAAAGTAGCCTGGATGAAGTGAACTGTTTTGTAGTGTCACTGCAAAACAGTAGAAAAGTCATGGTTATGTCTCTCTTTGAAATCTGTGTGATTTGGAATAAAAATACTTCTGGATGTATTAATTGAATAAATGACACCCCCCCCCATATATATATATATATATATATAATTTATCATCAGATCTGGTTTCCTGCGTCATGCAGTGATCAGTACCTGATAGAGAGAAACAACATCTTCCCCAAACAAACCAAAACCCACCCACAAACAATAAAAACCATAATGCACCTGGCCAATTTTGTCTTGCTATAAATGACTGAAAAAGTACCGTGCTGAGCTGTCACATGACTATCTTGCATCCTGAAAAATGAGATTTGATTACTCCATATTAGCACACAGAACTATTGTACTCATGCAATTGGATCTCAGGGGGAGCATAAGGAGACAGAGATTTGGCCATCCACATCTTTAATGTTACAAGACCACTCTTTATAAAGGGACTCATCTGTGATTATTTTCATGCTCAGTTTGCTTGCGACTTCATAGAGGATATCAACTGCTGTCTTTGGATTTCCAGTTGTTTCGTTATAAACTAAAAGCCAGACCCTGCAGCTTCACCCTACTTTAGTGTTGAACATCTCATAATAAGGTATAAATTTCAGTTCTTCTGCCTATCAAATAAAATCTCTTAACTCACATACTCATCTCCTCGTGTTTTGCTATATTGCTTCTTAATACAGATAAACTTGATTGCACCAAAAAAGGAGCAAAGTCCTTTTCCCATGATAAATATTTATTATTATTTTCAAAATGTTTTTTATCAAAAACATTTTTGGGCCTGGTCTTTCAGTCTCCACACATGTAAGACTCGCATTGGCCACATTTAGAGTCTAGCCTGAGTAAGGACTGCAGCATTATGCTGTTTGCACACTAATTGCAATCTCTCCTCTAATTTAAAGATCATGTGCTACAGAAGGTTTGTTTGGCTTTGTCTACACTACACAGCTTTTAGCAACATGGCTATGTCGCCACAGCCGTGCCACTAAAAGTTGTGCAGTGTAGCCGCTGTTTGTCGGCTCTCCTGTGACAAAAAACGTCCACCCCCAAGGAGCGGGGTTAGCTTTGTCAGTGGGAGTGTTCCTGCCGACAACATGCTGTTCACACTGGCACTTGTCGTGGCAAAACTTTTGTCTTTTGGGGTGGGGGGTTAAACACCTCCGAAAGACAAAAGTTTTGTCGTTCAATTGCCACTGTAGACATAGCGTTAGTCTGGTAATTCTTGTAAGTAGAAGCTGTGGTCACTCTTTCCTCCACAGTACATGTGTGCCCCTTCCTCTTGTGTGCACTGCTCCACTACATTTTTCTTAGTGAGGAGGCTTAAAATGACTCTATGTATTGTCACACCTACAAGTCCTGTATGTTAATCAGTTTTGCTGTCTTGATAATCTCCACCTGCTTTCCCAATCTTCATTCCCTCCCCTCCCAACCAGATCTCAATGGTTCTGATAGTTAATTCTTTCCTTTCTGGAACATTGATAAATGGAAAAAGTACAGGCTTTAGATTTTCATTTGCAGCTTGACTAGTCATACTTGCACAGGAAACTTGCCTCAGTGTTTAGATTATCATTCCTGCAGCCCTCCAGTCTGAGATCACATCTAAAGTTTATACTTTGGAGAAAAAAGAAAGGGAAAAAACCCATCTACAGAACTTTAAATCACACTTAAACCACAGTCTGGAAAAAGTGATGCTGCATGCACAATAATATTCAGGGTTATGCTGTTCCAAGGTGTCAACCCATCAAGAATCTGCATAATGATTCAACAAGTCAAAATCTCCAAGGGTAGCTGTATCAACCTACTTGGAATGAGTTCAGGTCATTATAAGAACCAGCAGTGTCTAATGGCTGCTTTTTTTTTTTTGGGTAGCTTTTTTTATCCAGACACTTGGGTAGTGGGTGCAAGTGTGATGTGACAAAATTGGATTTCTATTCTTACTCATGCGGCTTCACTGAGACAAAGGAGGTGGTTTCCAGGCAAAGCAGCACAAAGCATTTTATTTAACTGCTACACTATGGAGTACCTAGTCATCCTCCCGCCTGCTGTGCTGATTCAGAGCACCAGGTGCATTGTCTCTCTTCATTTTCCTCCCTGCCCACAGGGCTGGGATGAGCTAAAGGCATAGGCAGGAGGTTGGTAACTCTTATAGCTACAGGTACAGTCCCATCAGTCCATTGCACTACCTGCTTCAAAGAGTCAGTAGCAGCCCCTTGTAAAAATGGAGGAAGGATTTTGTTTTATTGAGTCCTTTCATTTTGGTGAGCCTGTGTTCAGCATGGGTCTTTGGGGCTCTATTCTGGATGAGCAATACAGCCAGTAAAGACCCTTTGAACTGCTAGATATTGCGATGTATTTTCTAAAGGGACCATTTCTCTGAGATGTCTTTAGTTGTTTGTGTATAAGTAACAATAAAAGCTGGTTAAAAAGGTTTGTACCATTTTTCATGGAAAATTTTGAACTCATTTCTATTCCGCAGGTTTGAAAAGGGAACATTTTTGTTTTGAAATTTTTGGATAAGAATTTCAAACAGTTTCAAAAACATTGGTGTTTTCAATTTTCAGGTATTTTGGTGGGGTTCTTCCGCCCCCTTCTCCCTCCCCCTCTTGTTTTCATTTTGCAACTGAAAAGCAGCAGGAGGATAGAAGGGGAGGGGGAAGGCAGAAAACTGAAGAGAAAAATTTCACTTTTGAATAAAATGGAAACTTTCACACACACCCCCAAATTTTTTTTTTCACAAAAACTTTCATTTAAAAAAGGCCATTTTTCAACAATAAAAATTCATTTGAAAAATTCTGATTAGCACTAGCAAGAAGCCCCAGGCTTTAGGCCTCTAACTCCAAGTCCTTGGTGGCTGGACAAAATATGAAACCTTGAGAGTTCAAAGTTCAAATGCAGCAGTGGGCAAAGAGAAGACCCAGGGCTGCTTTTTTTTGGCAATGTAGCACCGCTCAAAACACAATTATCGTGTGCAGTAATGATGCTGCACTGTACTTGAGTGAGTCTTCTCTGACTCTCTCTTCTTTCTCTCCCGTATGGATTATTAATTTACTCTGCTCCTCTCTGCTGAAGTGGATTAAATAACTGTAGTCTGAGTGTAAAGGAAGAAAAACAGCTGGTGCCCTCTTGTCCTGGTAAGAGGCAGAGAAAATCAGTCTTCATGGTGCCAGGATGTCCGTTAACAAGTCTCTCTGTAGTACGTCTTTTTCTTTTTGGACCATTGTTTTGTGGTTAAAGCACTAGACTGGGAGTCAGGAGATCTGGCTCAACATTTTCCAACGATCTAGGATTTTGGGAGCTTAACTTGAGATGTCTTACAGCAGTCTAATTTTTCAGATATTGCCAAGCATAAGAACTGGGTGGGAATTTTCTGACAAGATGTTCTTTTATAGGAAAATGCCAATTTGCCAAACAGAATGTGTTTGCGGGAAACAGTCTGTTTTGACAAATCTTCAAATACAAATTTTTTGGGTGGGGGAAAAAAAAAAGAGTTTCTAAGTTGTCAAAATGAAAATGATCATTTTCTGGTTCCAAATGACTTTTCATTTTGAAATGTTAGTGAATTTGTATGAAGAAAAGGTCTAAAAAAATCAAAATGGTACTTTGAAATGGTCAAAACGCAATGTTTCAATTGACCTTCATACCTTTTTTTTTTTTTTTTTTGGGATTATCAGTTTGTAAAAAGTTTTGAGATTTTAACATTTTGTCTTGATTCTGGAGAGGAAAAATTCTGAAGTCTCAAAACCTCCCAGGACTGGAAAACCATTTCTTGCTCATCTGTACTGAGAACCCTCCCTCTGACAGTCACCTCAAAGGTGTCGCATGCTAAGTCCCCAAAGTCACTACTCATTTTGGAAATTACTGTCCTTGGGTTTTCCCAAGGATCTATCAGAGATTTGCTGGCTGACTTTTCTGTGCCTTGGCTCCCTCATCTACAAATGTGAGAGAACAATACATCTCCCATGTCACAGCAGAGGAGTGTGGCTGCATTAATGTGTGTGAAACATTCTGAAGTCTTTGAACAGAAGGTACAGCGTAAAGTATTGTCAGACACAAGCAAATCATGTGCAATTAAACAATTATTGGATGAATTTAATTTTTATTCTGTTTGAGAACTGCCTGTGAACAGGCTGCTAAATTTTCCAATAAATTCTTTATTCTAAATTATTTGTGAGTTTCTACAGCAAATAATTCTTGGTCTGCGTGTAACTTGTGAACAAAACTTGTGAATATTTGCAATTGTTCAGCTATGCAAGTCGTGGTATTTGACTCTGGTCCTTGATTGGTAACTTAGGGAGAGTAGTTTCCCAACATAGTGTGAATTTCAAAGATTACAAACCAATATACAAATTCAAAACTTGCTTTCAGCAAATATTCTAAGCATTGGAACTGAAATGCTTTGCTGGATTGAGGTGAGAGTTTTCATCACCTTGCCAATCTGAGCCCAAAGAACAGAGACACCACACTCTGAAGTCAATGAGAGTCTTTCTACTGACTTCAGTGGATACTGGATTGGGTCCCAAATTCCTTTTCCCATGAGTATATGGGTGGGTGTTTGAATGTCCATGGAAAGCAAACTTAAAAGGGTTGAGAATGTGGATAAATCAAAATTTGCCATCAAAGGAATATTTGCAGAGAGAATCCTGCTAGCTTCTCAGTTTTGATGATTATTTTTATCATTTTAACTGTGTCTCTCTTCTATGTTTGCAGTGTTGTTGTAGCTGTGTAGGACCCAGGATATTAGAGAGACAAGGTGGGTGATCTGCAGAAGAGCTCTGTGTAAGCTCAAAAAGCCTGTCTCTTTCCCCAACCAAAGTTGGTCCAATAAAAGATATTATTACCTCATCCAACTTATCTTTCTTCTATGTAATATATGATTTAATCCTTAGCAGGGACACTACTGCATCTGCTTTTGTCTGTGACACTGAGTTTAGGTTTAACCCGTGTTGGCAGTCTGCCTTATATTTACGTGCCTGTCATCAATGCCAGGTGTGGGAGTGGCAGTGGGGAGGGCCTAGGTTGAGCTCAGTGCTGGAGAGCTAGCTGAAGGAGGGGAGTTTTAAGTAGTCATTTATATGAGGAGAAGGAGGTTGCCTGAATGCAGGAGGAGGATATTCCCAGTGTCTGGGGTGGAGTGTAAAAAGGTGCAGTGCCATGTATAGGAGGAGGAGAGCATGTGGCCCAAGTGGTGGAGAAGGAGGAAATGAGAGCTGTGAGGTAGGTCATGGAACACCTTGAGGATGTGGAGTTGGATTTGAAGCAGAAGGCGACAGGAAGCTAGTGGAGGGGGATTGATATGGTTTGTTGAATGGAGCTGACAGATTCCAAGGGCATGGCAGAGGTGCTGAGCACAAATTCCTCATCCAAATCCATCCACCCAATACATATCACAGGAGCAAAAAATAAGGAACACGAAAGTTTAAAAACATCAAAACCTAAGTCACCAAACCTGCATGGTGGGGCAAAAAAAATCTCAAGATGAGAATCAGTGGTGTGACACAACAGCAGTGTTGAAAAGGGCTGCCAGTGAAAACTGGTTCAGCTAAACAAAAACCCTAGTGGCAGACAGCTATCAAAGATCTCCTTATTTATTCCACCCAGTATCACTGCTCTGAGGACAGCATGGATGCGACAAAAAAAGCCAGAGTTTCTGCTTTATTATATTCTACTACTTTCTGCCTGTCATGGTTTTATTGCATGTCATGATATAAAGAACCAGTGGATTGTTTTCCCCTGGTTTTTAATTTGCTTGATAGTCCAGTGACTGATATGAATACCATTCTTCCTGTTCAGTATGGAGGCATGCATGTGGCATTACTAAACACAATAAACACAAAACTGTGCTCAGACTAATGAAGATGGAAATGCTGGCATCCTGTTTGCCGTGAAAACTTCACTTTTTAGTCTACTGTATGAACCTCTTTGCCCCACTGGTGAGAGTGACTTGCTAGCACATGCAACAATGTTCACTTTGTCAGGGTTTTGGCTTTCCTTTTAGATTAGTATAGCTCCCAGCCCAACTGCACTGGCATCAACAATTAGTTCATTTTGCTGGTGTTAATTAAAATAAGCTAAGAGTATCCCTTGTTATCGTGGCTTTTAAAGGCATACAAGCATCTCTGTGTCTATCAGCCCATTCCCATGGCTGATCTTTGTTTGTCGATTCACGTTGTGGCTGTGTATTGGTTGCTAAATCTGGAGTGAAACAAGCAATGATTAATGAAACCCAGATGATTTCTTGCTTCTACAGCAGTCTTTGGCTCAGTGGCATCTTACAGCTATACCTCCTTTCTTACACCAAAACAAATGCACTATACAATTAAATCTTTGCCCTTTGTTACTTAGGTGGTGTAGGTAGCGATGAACCTGTTATGGTGGGAGTCACCAGATGGTGCTATTAGGCATATTGGTGGGGGTGTGCTTCATTTGGGGGCAGTGCAGAGCCTTTGAAAAAATGATGCATTATTGTTCTGTTTCTCTTTGGTGGAGTCGTTGCAAGAAGCAGGAGAATTTCCTATCCACCTTAAACTCTTTAACTAGCAGAGCTGCCCCATGGGAACTTGGCACTAGTGTGTTGGCTTCAATTCCTGAAAGAAGGGATTGTCTGCTTGTGGTGTTCAACCACGTCTGTTCAAGGACTGGTGTGTCTATAATGTAACTAAAACAAGTTTGCACAAAGAAAACACGGGGCCTCCATGTCACTGATTTCTCCTCCTCAGGAAACTCACCTTCAAGTCCTTGAATTCTGCTACCACTCGGCAGAGGGATGACAAAGTAATGATTTTGATTTCTGCGTATTTCACCTTGACGTCTCCAGGAGTCTTCAAGGGCAGCTGCCATTTTGTGATGTGGAGCTGATGCAGTATGTTACCAAGGCAACCAACATCATGCTCTCTCATGGAAACCTTACTCTTGTTCGTTCTTGTTTTGTTGTCTTCCTTAATTTTAAAATAAGTAATTCATAGTGCTAGTACATGGTTGCACTTTGTGTATTGAAATCATAACCACACCTATCCCTTCCTTTCAATCAAATGGCATCACTATTTTCTTAATCAAAACCCTCTGAAAACAAACTCAACCATAAAATGATTTTTATTCTTATGACAGAAACAGCCCCAGTACTAGGGGCTGTATCATGACATGGTCCCACATAACCCTCTGTAACTTGTAATTTGCTTCTCCCTAAGTTCGATTCTTTTCTTGCAGCCTTTGGAGTACAGATGCTAGCTTGGCAGCAAGTTTATCTTGTGTTTCTCCATGCACCACAATATCCTCAGGGACATTCAGTACTCCATGGATTCCTGATTGTTGACTTTCAATGACATTCTGAAAGATCTCTGCTGCTGATGCGAGATTGTCCTTTGTCCTACAGGATATAAAAGACAACAGTGCATTTAATATATTGGAGTATATGAGTCACAGCAGCAGTTTGTATGATTTATCTATAAGACAATGGTGCTGCCATGGCATGTTCTGTAAATATAAGCACAAACAAATCATGCTGTAACCGGTAGTAAATTTCCTTTACTGCTGAAGTGTCTAAATTAGTAAATGCAGTGGCAGCATAAGCAATAATTAAATAATTCAAACAATATGCTGAATAGGAGGCTGCTCACCCAGTACAACTGTGGTCCATTCACCTTCTCTGACAAAGGAATGGGAATTCAGAGACACTGCAGAGAGGAAAGAAAACAACATACCTCGTGAGGCCTGGCTCTGCATACCTTGCCAGTGGGAGTAGGGCAGCTGGGGAGGGAAGAAGGAAAACAACCAACGTGCAGTCTCAACTTTATAATGGATACGAGTGTCACACACCAATCCCACACACTGTGATCAGGTCTGTAACTTCTACATTTAAAAACAGGACCCAGTGTAGAACAACCATTAACAGTGCAGATCACCCATTCAGTACTCTTCCTACACCGTACAGAAGAAACCACTACCGTTTGCTACCCAACACCAGGCCTCACTTACATATGCGTTCCATACAAACCAGAATTGTGGGCAACATCACATATAAAGTCTACACCAACCCTCTATTAATCAGGCACATAATACCAACAAACATGGATTTTAAGGGAGCCTACTGGTTTCCATTAAGGCCAGGGTGAGAAGGGGAACTGAAAAGTGGGGTGTCAATGAGGTGTGGAAAGATTTTAATTTCCTTGCCTTTGATGACTTGTATTGGTGGACTATGTAGTGTAACAACCTCCGATCTCGGTTTACTAAGTTTTTGGTGAGGGGTATAGCTCGTGGTAACCCAAATGTGTTATATATTATCTTCATATTCCCCTTTGTAAGATGTATCCTTTTGCATGTATATGAGGGCTAGGGTAGGGAGTGCTAAGAGGAGAAATGGCTTTCAAGCTCTCTGCATAGATTCCATGAACAGACAAGGAAAATAAAAACATCGTTTTAAAAAATGTTAATTTTTGCCACTTGAAATGAAGCCAGCAGAAAAGAGAAGCTAGTCAATGAGAGGCACAAAGAGGTGTGAGTCAAATGCTGATGTGCATACGTTAGTAATGTAGGCTTCAGTGGGAAATATCATAGGATCTCCTGAGTTATATTTTCTATTGGCAATACTGGTGAGGGAAGGTAATGAGTTGATCCAGCTAAAATAATCTGCTGAATTGGCCTGGCAGATTGTCTCTGGGAGTCTTCTCTGTATTGTTGTTGTTGTTTTTTAATTTGGCTAAAATCAGTGTCAGACCCAAAGAGGAGCAGGGTCATAAACACCAATGACACACATTTTGCACTGATTGATGCACCCCGTGCAACCCCCGCTGAGTCACTGGAATAGTATAAAGTGGAATATGGCCACATCTGTATAGTCATAGCTCTCTATTACCAAGCAGTTTACATACAACTCCTCTCCCTGTTAAACCAACCTCTATTTTAACCCAGATTCCTCCCGACTCTCCAGCAGATTAGGGCAAGTATGAGATGCTAAACCCTGTCAGAGAACTCCAGTCTAGAAGGCATTTGTGCTGGAGTGCAGAAGGAAATAGGGAGTATGTCAGAAAGAGCCCTCTGGAACAAAGCTTTATAATGAATGTTTCCTGAAATGGGATGGCAAGGACTTTTATATGGGGCTTTTAAGGGTTTGGACTTACTATTTTGGAGATAATAGCCTCCAAATTAGCATAAATTGTGTCTTCTTCACAGGCTGCTCTCTGATACAAGAGATGCTTTATAGTGATTTGATTTAACATAAGAATGGCCATACTGAGTCAGCAATGGTCCATCCAACTCAGTATCCTGTCTTTGAACAGTGCCCAGTGCCAGATACTTCAGAGGAAATAAACAGAACAGAGCAATTATCAAGTGATTTATTCCCTGTTGTCCAATCCCATCTTCTGGCAGTCAGAGGTTTAGGGACACCCAGACTATGGGATTGCTTCCCTGATCATCTTGGCTAATAGCCATTCAGGAACCTATCCTCCATGAACTTGCCTAATTCAGTTTTGAACCCAGTTGTACTTTTGGCCTTCACAGCATCCCCTTGCAATGATTTCCACCACCTGACTGTATGTTGGGTGAAAAAATATTTCCAGTTGTATGTTTTAAATTTGCTGCTATTAACTTCATCGGGTAACCCTTAGTTCTTGTGTTATGTGCAGGGATAAAGAACACAACCCTGCTCACTTTCTCCATACTATTCGTGATTTTTATAGACCTCTACCATATCCTCCCTTTGTTGTCTCTTTTCTAAGCTGAGCAGTTCCAGGAGTAGTTTGCACTATGTAAATCAGCATAGTTACATCTCTTAGGGGTATGAAAATTCTTCCATCGGCCTAGCTACTGTCTCTCAGGGAGGTGGATTACTTATGCCGATGGGAGAACCTCTCCGTTCAGAGTATGTTGTGTCTATACCGAAGCACTACAGCTGAGCTGCTGTAGTGTTTCAAGTGTAGAGAAGCCCCCCGTTTTTTTAATCTCTTTTCATATGGAAGATTCCATGCCCCGAATCATTTTTGTTGCTCCTCTCTGCATCTTTTCTAATTGTAATATATCTTTTCTAAGGTGGGGTGACCAGAACTGCATGTTGTATTCAAGGAGTGGGAATACCATGGATGTATGTAATGGCATTATGATATTTTTCTGTCTTATTATCTATCAATTTCCTAATGGTTTCTAACATTCTACTAGTGTTTTGACTGATGCTGCACACTGAGCAGATGTTTTCAGAGAACTATCCATGATGACTCTGAGATCTATTTCTTGAATGATAACAGCTAATGTAGACACCATCATTTTGGATGCACAGTTGGGATTATTTTTTCCAATGTGCATTGCACTTATCAACAGTAGGGTGACCAGACAGCAAGTGTGAAAAATCAGTACAGGGGGTGAGGGGTAATAGGAGCCTATATAAGAAAAAAAAACAAAAATCGTGACTGTCCCTATAAAATCGGGACATCTGGTCACCCTAATCAACACTGAATTTCGTCTGCCATTTTGTTACCCAGTTTAGTGGAATCCTTTTGTAATTCTTTGCATTCAGCTTTGGACTTAACTATATTGAGTAATTCTGTATCCTCTGCAAATTTTTGTCACCTTACTGTTCACCTCCTTTTCTGGATCATTTATGAATTGTTTAAATGGCACAGGTCCCAGTACAGATGCTTGGAGGAATCCACAATTTACCACTATCCATTGTGAAAATTGACCGTTTATTCTTACCCTTTATTTCCTGTCTTTGTTTTCAGCTCAGCACCTGTGTTTGGAATTGCTCTTCAGTATTATTTACTTAACCCTTTAACAAGTGTAGTACTGTAGATATTTTTTTACTTGACTCCCTGATCAAGCAGGTGAGACCCCTGCATTAATGTAACAGTTATAGACAACACACTCGGCTTTAAAAGAGTAGCTGTTGCTGAAAGCATTTTTCATTTGATCTCTTAAGGCCAATTTCTGCCTTCAGTTACACTTATGTTGTCCCTTTGATTTTCAAAGTGTGGGAGCCTGATTTTCTTCTCACACTAGCCTTACACTGGGGTGTGAATCCATTGGCTTAAATTAACTTCCTCATGATGCATTTACCAGTATGAGCAAGAGGAGAATCAGATAAAGCAAGAACATTTAAAAAACTAATCAAAATTCTGAACAAACAAACCAAAACTCTCGGTTATGTGACTCTTTACATTCTAGAAACGTAGGACCTGATACAAAACTCATTGAACCTAATGGAAAATTTTTCATTGACTGCAGTGGGCATTGGTGTTCAAATGCCATAACGGTGTTCAACATTTTCTTTGTTAGGCTTCAAACTTTGTCTTACTGTAAGAAGTTTTAATAAGAGTAGAGAATGCATGTGGAATATGTAAGTTGAACTGTACTTTAAAAACAGACGAGAGCTAGTTCTAGGGTCTGAAGGATATTTTCCTTGATTGGAGCTATTTCCTCCCTCCCCCCCCCCCCCCCCCGACATCTATTTGAATTTTGCTGAACCTGTGCCTGATCAAATATTTTTCCTTTTGAATTGCTGCTGTATTTTAGTAGGGATGTGTCAAGTAGCTATATTATTATCTCCAACGTTCTCCAGTAGATTCAACAGGTGTCCTATATTCAAACCAAACCCTACAACTGAAGATAAGAATAAACCTTTTTAAACTGATAAAATGATGTGTATGCAGATGCAGATGAAGAGTGGCAGCTTGCTCCACAAATTCACATTCTGATATGCTGAGCGATGAGAGTATGAGCTCTCTATAGGTGAGAAAATACAAGTAAAGGTTTGCTCCTGGTATTTCTGCTTGCAATGCCACTCAGCTGAATATAGATTGTTCTATTAAAGGGAGATAAACATGTTGCCATTGATCATCCTTATGGGTATGTGATGTGTTGTGTGTTCAAAGGAACAGTGCCCCTCCTTCCCCGAGCCCCAGACTCTCAGTTGTGTGCCTAGTTCCAGAGCTGGATTTAACATGCATAAAGAAGGACTGGACTGCTCAATGGGTTATCATCAGGAAATGGAGCGTCTCACTTAGACTACTGGTTTGACTCCAGCTCAGAACAGTAGTGACTGAAAGGGGTTGGAATCCAAATGCTCTTTGGTTCTGTATTTGAAATAGGTTGATGGTCTCGGCCCAGTCCCCAAGGGATGGGTGCCCATTGCAATGGGCATCCTTGTTGAGGGCCTCAGCAGAGAAGCTAAAGATTGAGTGGACATGGGTCACTGAGCTCTCCTTTCACTCCTAAAGCTGGTCTCTCCAGGTAAGAGTTCAGATACATGTGTAGGGAAGCTTGCATCACCATTGTTAATGCTGCACCTGCTCTGTGGATTAATAGGGGACTTCTGTCTCCATGGCAGTTAACCAAGCAAGTTCAAATGCATGCAATTTTGTGTGCAAAATTGTGTGCAAAGGGAGGCAAAACAGAGGTAATATGCTATGATTTGGACGTATGACTCTGAGAAGCATGTGGTATCCACATAATGTAACAAATGATTTGTCTGTATAGCTTTTCCATTCAGAAACTCATTGAATGCCCTGGTGTCTACTTCACTGAAGCCCACACAAATTGCATTTCCTTCATTTTCATGCCCTTCTAGAAATTTGAGTGCTTTTCCCCATTTGACACAGGCTGAAGGAAGATAACCCACATTTAGTTTTTGTTCTCTTTACTTATGATTTATGGTCTTTAAAACAATAATTGAACAAATGTAAAGTGAGACAAAATAAAACTCGAGTCATTTGAAAAAGCCTGGTATCTTGGGCTTGGTCTACACTACCCCCCCAATTCGAACTAAGGTACGCAACTTCAGCTACGTGAATAACATAGCTGAAGTCGAAGTACCTTAGTTCGAACTTACCTTGGTCCACACGCGGCAGGCAGGCTCCCCCGTCGACTCCGCAGTACTCCTCTCGCCGAGCTGGAGTACCGCAGTCGACGGCAAGCACTTCCGGGTTCGACTTATCGTGTCCAGACTAGACGCGATAAGTCGAACCCAGAACTTCGATTTCCAGCCGTCGAACTAGCTGATAAGTGTAGCCAAGGCCTTGGATCATGTTTTGCTAGATAAAAAAGATCAGGTATCTCCTATGTCCTGACAAACTGCTTCCTCTCACAAAGCAAACAATCAGAAACAGGTTATTTAATTGACAGTAACTTTAAAATCAAATGTCTTCCCTAGTAATACAACCACATTGTCAGACTGTTTTTCTAACTGTTGCCATAAATGTTATGACATTCAAAAGATGCATCGGATTTTGTTGTTTGCTAAGTGGCTTAACGTATAAATATAGAAAAAATACCAGCAAAAAAAATGTTAGTCATTTCTATTTGAACCTGGAAAATTCCCTCAGGTTTCATAGAAATATCCAAAGCAGTGTGAAACAGTCTGAATTATTCCCCTTTTTTTATACAGCTTGTTTTATTTCTGATGACCTCTTCCCTCCTTCCCTCCATCTTTACTTTTGTCTTGTAAAATGTTTTCTAATTAGAATTATTTTTTTAAGGAAGCCAATAAAACTCTATGGCAGGAGAGACTGCCACAAAAATCCCAACCAAGACCAGCTCATATTTTCATAATGCTCAAATGATCAGATTTAGGCCCTGATTCTGCAAATAGATGTGCCACTTTGAATCTGTATTCCTGTGAAGCCTTCCTGAAGTCAATGAGACTCCAAACAGGAATATGGGTCCATATTGAGGATGCTCTTAAGGGGGCTTATCCCATAAGCGTTTGGGAGCAGCAAACTTGTTGCCATGTTTCTTTTGCAAACACCTAGCATAACCTTAGCATTACGGCTCAAGTTTGTAATGTGCTAAGTGTCTCCTGAGAGATGCTGCTCAGTGTCTTTAATATCCGTTGAAATGAGTGGGAGTTGAGGATGCTCAGAGTATTAGGCCCCTACTAAATCATCAACTGTGAATACGTTATGTGAGGGAGGTCCTGACAGAATGACACTGAAGTATGCAATAGAGCAGGAAAATCCATTGGTCCACATATTCTATTATCTGTATTACGGTAGTATCTATAGGCCAGAGGCCCATGGTGCTAGGTACTGTAGTACAAACATATGACAGACAGTCCCTGAGCCCAAGTGTTTACCATTTTAATTCGAATACAGGCAAGTGACTGCCATTATTGTTCCAGAGGCTTGTGGGTGGGTACCAGGATCCTAAACATGTCAATCATCAAAAAAAGTCAGGTCAGGGTTGATTTGAAACAGAAGCCAGAGGCAGAAAATTCTTGCTACAACATCTATTCAGTCTCTCTATCACTGCCAGAGCTCAGTTGGCATACCTCCCCTCCCACTACCGTTCCATCTCTTGCTTGGGAATCTATCCACAGCCAATATGGAGCATGCTCTCTCTCACAGGAAGTCTTTTCTGAATGTCTATATATTCCATTTCACAACTCCATCCTATTGCTCCAAGATATAACCCAAGAACTTTCTACACCGAGAACTTTCTCTTCATTCGTGGTGTTTGTTAGGAGAGTGCTCTGTGGGTATGTCTACACTGTGATGAAAGGACCCCAGCATGGCCCCGACTGGCCTGGGTCAGCTGAAATGGGGCTCAGGCTGTGGGGCTATACAATTGAAGTGTAGATGTTCGGATTCAGGCAGGGGCCTGGGCTATGAGACCCCACAAGGGGGGTAGATCTCAGAGCCCAGGCACCATCCAGAGCTCGAACGTCTACACGGCAATTTTTAGCCCTGCAGCTAAAGCCCCATGAGGCTGAATCGGCTGACTTGGGCTCTGAGCCCTGAGGTTTTTTTTTCTTTCTATTGCTGTGTAGACATACCCTGAATTTCTAAATTGTTAATAAAGTGCCAGTAGATGGCACTCAAGAATATGTAGCATAGTTCTTGGGTTTTCTAGGCCCAATGAAATGCAAATAGCTTTCTCTTGGTGCTTTTTACATCAGCCTCTAGCAGTGTTTATGCCTTCTAGTAACTGCAGACTGTTACTAAATGCTCCACCCCTCCTCCACCCTCAGTTGTCTCTTAGTGATGCTTCTGTAATTTTCCATGAAAGCTGGTCCTGCCTTCGTACAAAATATTTTTATCTCAATTCCTTCTTGTTTTCAGTGTCCTGGCCGGTGTCCGGAACTGGATGCAATGGGTATAGCAAGGACTCTGTCAACTGCCCCATTTGGGTAATTTAACACTAATCCATGTCAGCCGGGCAGTTCATGTGCTAAACTCCTGGCAAATGAACCATCATAACAAATAATTCCCCCCACCCCAACATAGATACAGTATTCCTCATACAGCACAAAAGATCCCAGATTGCTTGATAAAGCACAAAAATACTACATTAAGTAATTGAAACCCCTTAATTCGTTTAGCATAGCTTGGACATTCCACAGCATCATTTACACTTCTATTACTATTACTTTATGTAGCATCGTAAGTAGGAATGATTCAGATAAGAGAATGGCCAAGTGTTTTCTGTCATTGATTGACAAACACACACCTACTGAGTCCAGGTGCATGAGCTATGAAATGGTGTGACACAATCAGTTTAAGGTTGTTTGTAGGTTGTTGTTTTTTTTAAATATACAGAACATAGAACAAAAGTAAAGACATGAAGAGGGTGAAATAGCTGTGGCTTAGCCTAAGACATGCTTGAATCATCCATAGAATTATATAACAAATCTGAGACATCACAGGGAAATAGTGCAAAGCCTTGAGAACAAGTACAGTACTCAGCCTTTTGTATCTGGAAACTAGTTTCTATAGAAATTGAGGTTTGCAAACAGCACAGTAGATATTCTTACTTGAAAGCTAGTTCATATCTACTTATTTAGCTCATCCTGTTATAGAGTGTCTTCCCCCCGCTCCTCAAAAAACACAATTCCTTTCTGACGTTACCCTGGTAAAACAGTATTTGTCGAAGGATTAGCCTCAACCCTATAAACACTAGTTTCCACCCTTCAGTGGGGTATAAAAAAGTCAATATCTTAAATGCTAAGTTTACAAAACATTAGGGCACCAGTGATCTGAAAAGCCAATCCCAGAGGTAATTTTAGAATGCATTTCCTTCTGGGTTTTTTAAAGTTATTTTCTCATTGCACAGGAGGTAAACTTCAAGTTAAATCAGTGTTTATTGTGCAGTACTGGGTCCCAGTGGACAAATGCGTCTCAGATGAGTGGTTTCACATGTCTGTGTTTAAAGTATTCTTTTATTTATAACTTTTTATTGAGTCTTCTCCAAAGCAGTAAATAGACAGACTTAGTTCAAGTGATAGTAATTCTGTCATCAAATATAGTGAATCCGCTGTATGGCTCCTAAAAGACACATTTTAGAGCTCTCATTCCTTCAAGTGATGCTGTTTAGTCTCAGTCAGGACAGGAACAATGCATTCTGATTTAAAATAGACATTACAGTTTCAAAATAGAGGAAAAAACCCTCTATTAGAGCTGGTCACAGGATGAGCCATGATTCTTGAGATGTAGGCAGTGGGCAAGCACACGTGATATGTCTTGAAGACAGAAAAGACCCTAATGACTGAAAACAAACACTAATCAGATCATGGCTGAGAACTGGCTTAAGATGCTCAACTAACAGTGAAAAGAGAGGGGAATAAATTAAATTGTAATTTGTGAGTCTTTCAAAACCTGCTTATTTCAGGAGAGATTGTATTGTTATGAACATATACAATTCATCAGACCCCAGTGGGTCTTTCCATTGACTTCAGTGGACTATGGAAGAGGCCCATCATGAGTTATGGAAGAAGATGGGCCAAATTCTCTATTGGCCTAACTCTACTATGTACAATAGAGATAGGCCACCAGTGAATTTGGCCTGATGACTTCAACTAGGAACGGTCTTCCATTCACAGGTTTTGTGGATTCTTTTGGAAACTGCATTCGGAAACACCAGGCCTAATTCATTGCTTACTCATGTGATGCTTCATGTGTTATGCTGGTATTTCAGTGGAGTTATAACTGATTTTCCTTGATGTGAGAACAGAATTTGATCCCAGGTCACTATGCAAGACGTTACGATTTACACTCATTTAGGCTTTAACACTAGACTTATCATGTCTACTATAACATATAGCATGGTATACAGTACAGTATGTTGCTGCTATACGTTCTTTTTTTGCATGGAACTATGTTTGTTTTTCTCAAACACAATAAGGGCTATATGAAGTTAAAGAAATTTGGACCCCATTTCTTGATGCATTTGGATAAAGAATGCTGAGACAATCCAATAATTCCAGACTACCATTCAACCTGACTGTCACGGAGTATTGGGGGACTCAGGGCCCTGCACCCCCGGCTTCCTGCGATTCACCATGACTCTCAGCCAGCCAGTAAAGCAGAAGGTTTATTTGGATGACAGGAATACAGTCCAAGACAGGCCTTGCAGGCACAGACAACAGGGCCCCCCCTCAGTTAGGTCCAGCTTGGGGTCCCAGGGCATGCCAGCCCACCCCCCTTTGGGGGGTCAGAGCCATCTCTGCCTCCCAGCCATCTCTCCAGCCTCCTTCCAGCTTGCTTCCAGCACTCTGCCTTCAGCGACCCCTCCCACAGCCTTTGTTCAGTTTCCCGGGCTAAGGAGTCGCCTGGCCTTCAACCCCTTCCTGGGTTCTCATGTTACACACTCAGGTATGCGCCCTCGGGCAGATCCCATCCTCCAATGCAGACTATCCCAGCACACTCCCCTGTCAGCATTCACAGACCACAGTGAGAACAGGCCCAGTTCGTCACACTGACCTCTCTGCTTTTCTCTCCCTCTTCCCCTTTTTGCCTTTTTGGATGTCTTTTTTTTTTTTTGTTACACCCACCCTAATATCTGTGTAATATTGTCTGATTTTTGTTTTATTTTGTCTGGTCTTGCAGCTTTAAACTTGTGTCAATGCATAATTTTATTTGATGTATACAAGCTGTAAGTTATTTATCTTTGTGAATTTTTTTAAAATTAATTTTCATAAAAATACTAAAATACATAAAGAAAATAAAATCACAAAAAACACTATACTGACAATTTGTAAAATTTCCTCCTCAAATATTAACTGATTTAAAAACAAACAAACAAAAAACCCCACCTCCTCTTCTATTCTATTTGCTAGAGGACATCTGCTCTGCAAATGTGTGCACTAAATTTCAGTCTGATGGGATTTGAAACAAGTGTTTGTGCGCGCGTGTGCACACGTGTGTGCGACCATTGTAGTGAAGTCAATTACATTTTGTTTTAGAAATCAAGTCTTCCAGGGTTCAAATTTTTTTCTCTCTTCACGATGGAGGTAATATTGTCAAGTGTTTTGCTGTTTTATTGCTCCAAAATATAAACTGAAAAAGGTTAATGTGTTCCTTAAATGAAGTCTTTGGATGACAAATTCATTTCTGAACTGGCCCAGTGCCCCCTCCATTGCTATATCCTCCCATCATGAAAAAGCTCCCATGCATTGTATGCCTTCACGGAAAGCCAAGTTAATAAAAGATTTGTCAACTAAAACTGACATAATTACAGGAAGAGCTTTTGTTTTCATAGGGCAAATAGAAAAACAAAGCTGGCTCAGGTGCTTGGGGGCAATACTCAAGTGGACTGATCCCACTGCAGGTCTGCTGACACTAATCTGCTGGCAGAGTGGTTTGTTTCACTGCTTGCTGTTTCCATAGTGACAAATCTCAGGTGGGATGACCATCAGATAAAGGCCTCAGCTGAGTGCAATATGTTTTCTGCTCCTGCTGCATCCAACCTAAAATCTTCCTTCAGAAAAGGATAGCGAGCGCCACCAGCTTCACTTATCAATTCTTGTGGGCACCTTCATTTACACCATGTTAAAACTAATGGGCCAAATTTTTTGCTGGTGCAAATGTTTTAAACTCCATGAAAATCAATAGCGCTGTGCCCATTTATCCCCACAGAGTGTGGCCCAATATCGGTAGTGAGCAGCAAGCCCATCATCTGGGCGGCCAAAAGACAAGGGGCCTGATTCAGCAATATGGTGATTGCCCCAGATGGGGAGTTCTGCTCAGGCACTGATAGTACACAATGGCCCCTTATTATGATTTATTGTTCTCTGACCACACAAGCATGCTAGGCACAAAGCACATCGACAAAAGACAGTCCTTGCCCCAAAGATCTGGCAAGTTACTTAGGGGGGAGGATGGGAAAGGGCTACAAAAATAAAATAAAATAAAAAGCCCTGTCTCTGAGTCGTTCCAAATTCCCATTTCTTGTTATTTGACTCCATTGCACTGACTGTGGTGTGTGTACTGTTAATCCTGGCATATTGTTTCTTGGAAGCTGTTTTCTAAATTCATATTCCTGCCTTTTCTATTCTTTTAAAACTTTATAATTTAACCTTTGCCTCTTTTCAGTTTTTATTACTATTAACATTTGCCTTTTCTATAAGTTTTTTACTTTTTGAAAACATATTATTACCCTCTTCTCTCTGAATTTCAAATATTTGACCCCAACATTTTCCATTTTAAAAGTGAGTGAGACAAGTTGGGCAGTGAGGTAATATCTTTTAATGGACCAATTTCGGTTGGTAGAAGAGCTTTGTGTAAGCTTGAAAGCTTGTCTTTTTCACCAACAGAAGTTGGTCCAATAAAAGATACTACCTCACCTACCCTGTCTCTCTGATATCTTGGAACTAACATGGCTACACCACCACTGCAAACAACTATTTAAACCCTTTGTCTTTATTAACCCTTGACTGCAATGGGACTACTTAAACAGTCAAGTTACTCATGCATGTAAATATTTGCAGGATGTTGCTCTCAGATTCGGAATCACTGTTCCATCCCTTGCTCTTCTTTGCATAGAGTCAGATTACCTTCCTTTTGTTTCCTGAGTGGACTTCTCCCTGCTCATTCACCTGCCTTTCTTGACTAATACTTTTCTCTCATAAAGCCCCTATATTCTTGCTCTCTTGCCTCTCACCTCTCATGTTTATCTGCCTTTGTAGAGCAGCTACTTACATCACATTTTTCATAGGGTGGGACTGTGCCCTCCAGATCTGCATACAAAGGGTACCATTGCTATATGGCTCTTCCACCCCACCCATGTGCATAGAAAGAACACCTAACTGCATCTGCAGCACTGTCTCCTCCTTTCCTTTGGACTTCTGGAGGCTTCTCTGTGGGTCCAATTCTCTGGCCCTGAGGAGCTTAAAAAGAAAAGATAATGCAGATAGGGGATGTTACCTTTCCTACAGAACCCCTTCATGGCAGGGATCTGCCTTTACATCTGTGCACAGCTGTGACAGGGGGAGCCATAATCTCAGGGGCCAGTGTGGGGTCCAGTGGGTGGGGGCTAAAGCTGGCATGAGTCCTCTGCAGAGATGACTCTAGCCTCTAGTGGGTCCTTGTGATCCAAAGAGTTTTTAGTGGGCCCTATCATCAAGTGTAGGTGTGAAAGGGAGACAAACAGGGCCCTCCCAACCCCCCATTTTATGAGGGAATCCTTGTAAGTTCTTCTTTCTCCAGAGCTCTCTCCCATGGCGTGTGTGCAGAGAGGAAAATCAGACCCTTTGATAATAGAGATGGACAAGATGACCTGTAGAGGTGGCCATTGCAGGGCTGCTGTCACTAGTATATTCTCAAATAGTTTTGTTCTGTATTATGGTATAAAAAGAACAAAAATTGAAGTGAAGGTTAGAGGCTGCTAGAAAATATCCTCCTTCCTTAACCTGATACCCTCTTCACTCTTCCTCCCTCCAAGACCTAATGTTAAAGTTAGTCTCAAGTTTACTGCCTGAATGCTTTCTCCCCCTATGCCTTGCTAGCCGGCAGAACTTGCACTGCCTGTTTCTCCTTCCAGAATGACAGCCAGGCAATTATTACAGTGCAATTTAAAGACCATAAAATAGAAGAGGAGCAGATGGCAGGCCATGTATCTTTCACGTGAGCAGTCTATGTCACTGTGGTATATATTGTCAGCACTCACTGTGCTGCTCTCACAAAATCTTGAACAATGGATGTTACCATCAGACTAAGAAGATGTTAGCCCAAGCAAGATCCTAGGCACTCGGGCTTTGTGGCTGCGGCAAGGAAGCTGGGCAAGGCACTTCAGTGACAATGAGATTTAAATACCTGCCGTTCAGATAATCACAATCTATCTGCCAGATTTTTTTTTCTAATTCATTGTGGGAGGCAAAATCCTTTGACTAGCTGAATGAAGAGGTGGCATTGTGACTATTCTTTAAACTGTCATACCACTGGAAGAAGCCATTGTCCAGCTCATGAAACCGCAACCTCCCCAAGATGGAGGACACTCCCCACCCTGTAAAGACAAACATTTACCTTTGAAAAGGAAGCTGGAAAGTGAATATTTTGGCAAAAAGTATGCAGAATTCTGAGAAAGGGCTAGAAAAGTGACTGACACTGTCAGGGTTGGCTGCACCTTTGCTCCCTTCCTGGTGTCTGAGTGCACTCCTTCAGGTGCCAGTCTTCGTGCCTTTACCTTTCCTGGGGTGGGATTCTCCCCTCTTAGACCAGGCCCTGCTGGGCCACTGTACCCTGTGAATCAACTGTTCTTACCTAGCAGGTCTGACTGGGTTTGGCATCTGCTGTTCTTCCCTTTGAGTCTGTGACCAAAGCACTTACTAGTAAGAACAAAGCAATTAAAGAAAAAGGATTTTAAAAGATAAAAAATCTGCCTGGACATCTATCCTACCATGCACATGTATCCTATCACATCTATCCTACCATCCCCCAACAGGGACATGGCCAAGCCTAGCTTCTTCAGACACCCCAGTGGGTGTCTGTGTCAGACTGGTTTTCCCCCCAGCAAGCTAACCCCCTCTTGAGGGAGTCTCTTTAAACGGCTACAGTCCTTCTGATCTGCTGGTTCCTTGGCCCTGCTTGTCAAAATCAGCTCTGTAAGTTGGCTGGAGTCAGGAGATAGTTTTGAAGAGTTTTCTAGTGTGGGCGTTGTCTCTCAACAACCCTCAAATGGCTACTGGAGGGGACGTGTGCCTAATCTTGAGCCATTCTTCTTCCCTTCCTGCTGCTTTTTCATTACAAATACCCCCATTACATTAAACCAACATACTCATACGGTAAATATCCAATAACCAGGTCAGCATGACAGAGCAGCTGCATTTTCCACAGTGGTACTTATGGCAAAGACCAGTCAATATGGACACAAGCCCATGTATTTGGTTCATATATTTAGGATTGGAGCATTCCATTACTAGTAACAATAGTAAATACTAACAAAAAAGCTTTTAGATGAGAGATATAATATGCTTACACCAATCTCGAACTATTAAGGGTTACAAGGAGACTCTTGTTGGAGCCAAACTATCCCACATTATTATTTATTTGGATTACAGTAGCATCTAGGTGTGCTATTTATTGACCAGGACTCTGTTATGCTAGGCACTGCACAAAAAGACAGTCCTGGCCCTGAAGAGCTTACGGTCTTTGACTGTAATCTGTGTGGGGCAGGCACAACATCCATCTACTTTGGGGTTTTTGGGCATGTCCAGCACCAGATACTTCAGAGGAAGACAGCAGGATACTGCACGAGATGGACTGTGGGTCTGATCCAATATGGTAACTCTTATGTTCCAGGTAGGAAACTCTAGACTAAATTCATCACTGTTCTAACTGTAGTAAAAACTACTTGTAGTAATATGGTCATCAAGGTGTTAACTGGGTTACTCAGAATATTATGGATTGGAGCCATACTCCACCCCTTCCTTACTTCCAGTTTAGTTAGCGTGTGGGTTTTTTTCCCTCCAACTTTATGTAGTTGAATAAAGCAGCATGTTCCTAGTCTGCAGTACTGTAAGTAGAGTGAGCTCCTTGTGCATGCATTGAGTGGACCCTTTACAGATCTACTGTTGTGAACTACCCAATGAACCTCCGGGCATCAGTAAGGGTGACTTAAGTCCTCCAGCTAATTATAGCAGCCATTACACAAAAATCCCTCCTCTGATGCAATGCTATGAGTGGATGAAGTGTTCCCTGTCGGTCAATAAAGATTACCTGTAGCACAGTGGGATACCTCTGCTACATGGCGGATGACAGATCCTTAACTGGTATAAATGGGTATAACTCCTCTGGTGTCCATAAAACAAAGCTGATTTACAAAATGAGGATCCGGAACATGGAGTCCAAAAAATGGCTTGGAAAAATAGGGCTTCTTTTTTTTTTTGTGGGGGAGGGGGTGGAATGCAAACACATCCTGGATTTTATTAGTGCAAAAGGGCCTATCTCATTGCTTGATAAATTTGTTCATTTTTTCTGGAGGTCCTGATGAGCAAAAGGAAATGGATAGTAGGGCTAACGAGACAAGCTTACAAAGTGAACAGTATTTAATGGAGAAAAGATTACCCTCTTTGTTGTTGTTCTGGAGTTCATTTCAGCTGGTAATGATAACGACTAATACCTTGGCTGTAACAATTTGTGTTTAGGTGGGGAAACAAATATTTTCAAGGCAAACTTTCTGCCAACGAGCCCCATCCAAATGAACAAGTATACTACAAGAACAGTGGCCTGGCAGGTAAATAACACTGTCTCATGTGGAGATGGTTGGCTTTCATACTTTAGTTGTATTTCATTTACTGAAACCGATTTAATTATTTATTTTTAACTATTGAAAACTCTCACCCTGAGGTGAACAAACAGAGGAGAAAAATTCCACAGAGACCAGTGAAATGAGAAGCTAATGAGCTGTAACACAGCTATAAATCTGCCACCAGATAACACAGGAATACTTAGGAGCTTGAACCTGCCCTGCAAGAGGAGTCTTGCTCAGGCAAGTAGGTGCAATCAGGGCCGGCTCTGGCTTTTTTGCCGGCCCAGGCAAAAAAGCCTCCGGCCTCCGGCCCCCCCCCCCCCCCCCCGTGCGGCAGGGGAAGGCGCCGGGGGGGGAGAAGGGCGGCCGGAGCCCCAGGGGGAGGGCGGTGAGCCCTGGCCAGGGCTCCGCTCTCCCCGGCGGCCGGGGGGAGGGCGCCAGGGGGGAGGGTGGCCGGAGCGCGGCCGGAGCCCTGGGAGGAGGGCAGCGAGCCCCGGCAGGGGCTCCGCTCTCCCTGGCGGCCAGAGCGCCGGGGGGAGGGCGGCGTGCCCGGCCGGGGTTCCGCTCTCCCCGGCGGCCAGAGCGCTGGGGGAAGGGCGGCGAGCCTCGGCCATGGCCCCGCTCTCCCCGGCGGCCGGAGCTGGAGCGCCGCACCGCGCCGCCCCCCTTCAGGTGCTGCCCCAAGCACAAGCTTGGTAGGCTGGTGCCTGGAGCCGGCCCTGGGTGCAATACAGTCAAGCCAGAGCAGGTTGGTGCATGAAAGTTGTTTCCATCTGTTTCCAGTGGGTGATCTATGTGAAGTGAGTTTGGTGGTCTCGGTCCAGTTCCAAGTGGACAGATGTCAATCTTGTAAATACTGCAGCCACAACTGGCAGCATTGGTGGCGCTTTCAGTGGAGGGTGTGTCTTCACAGCACAGTTAGCTCAAGTCCTAACTCAAGCATTATCTCTAACTCGACTCCTGTCCAGACACAAAAATCTGTACCCTGAGTTAGCTCAAGCTTAGGGCGCCACTTGTCTGGCCTGTGGGAGGAGAGAGGGTTGGTGGTTGAAGCTCCTGAGCAGTTGATGCTCCACTCTGTGATGTCCTGTCCTTTTTAAATGTTCAGGGGGCTCTGTACTCTCCCCACTGCAAAGCCTTATTTTCCTGTTTAATTTCAGTTTAGCCGCTAGAGCAATAAATCTAGCCAAGCAGGCAGGTGTGTGTCCATCTCCTTCTCCACTGGCACCAGAAATATGACACATGCCAGCTAATAATGCAGGGAGGCTGCAACAGTTACAACAACTCAGCTACGGCTAATCCGGTCACTCTGCTGACCCAAGGAGTGTAACTCCCATGTTGTTTCGATTGCTCTCATTCAAACTAGGCTAATTCCAGTGTGCTAACTGTGTTGCTTTGAAGACAAGCCCTCAGAGGCCAAAGACTAAAGGGGCTTTAAAAGTGGATCAGATTTGCAAAGCAATGTGTGGAGGCTTGTGCTGGGACTGCTTGTGCTTTATATATTCTCGGGATAAATGCGGATTTTGGTGTCTGCAGCGGCTCTGGGCAACTTTCACCAGTGCTAAAATTACTGCTGTTCTCTTTTAATTTCTTCTTTCCTAAGGAAAATGCCTAAGCAAGGTTTCATGTCCTTCGCCCCAGTTAGCTGATCCTAGTGCTGTTTCGTACTCAGCTGGGACCCTTGTAGTTTGCACTCTGCATCTTTAAGAAGCGAGTTAGCTAAACAGAAACATCCCAGCAACCAAGCAGGAGTTGTGCTGAGTTCTTCTTCCCTCCCCCCCTTGAGCTGGAAGTCATTTATCATAGAGTTTTCAGTCCTGTTGAATCTGGCATAGTGTTTCTCAAGGGATGGAGGCGGGATTGCTAGTAGTTCTGTGAATCCATGAAAGATTCTCTCTTTAGAATCTCTCCACAGAACAGGCTCAAGCCAAGTCCTGAATCCAGGGTGACTTTTTGCTAAACAGGTTGGCAATGCTCTATTTAGCAAAATCTTTTATTTGCCTCGGATTGTATTGAGGCTCCCTGGTGTTCCCCTGCACAGAAGAGCCATGCACAGGCAGTGTGAGAGAGGCTATGAAAGGAGATGTAAATACACATTGCCATTTCCCAGGACGTGGTCCCTAGAATGAGTGCAGTTATGAGGCAGTGATAAGACAATATTCTGACCTGAATCAGGAGATCAGTCTCCCCCATATGCCCTATTTCCCCACTCCTCCTCCACACCACGCACACACTTGTCCCTTCACCTATATAAAATACATGGCTTTCATCTCCAGGGGAGAATATTGGTGCCTTCCACATTATGAAGATAGGGATAGAATTGTGTTTTGGCACAATAACCTTAGTTATGTAAAATTTACTCAGGATATTTTAAAAAATGCTTGATGGAACTTGCCCATCTTTTGAAGTCAATGTTAGGAGCACCCAGAATGACTGCCCTTGATAACACCAATTCTAATCTTATTTGTAATAACTGGTCACAGATTCTTTCAAAGCAGGTTTTTTTTTTCCCCCTCCCTCAATGCCCAGTGAAATGAATCTGTAGATGGCAGGTACTGGACCCTGACGCACATAATGTCATGTACTGATGCCAGTGACAGACTGTAATAAATTGCTTGTCTGAGTCAACAACCAGCTTCTTCAGTTCTGTTTGTCTTCTTGCTAATTTTGTTTCTCTGTTCAGTTTTCCTGGAATCTGTGCACACATATTGACCTGATAAATAACTGGAGCAAGCAGCAGAGATAAGGGGAAACTTTACATTCCAGAGGTCAAGTTAGCCTCCAAATGGTATTTGTCCTAACAGAGAACAAATTCAACACTAATCCAATTAGGTGTCAAATGAGTGTTTAGTCACCTAAGAAAATACTATGATAAGATTAAATGAACTCTCATTATTTTTCCGTTGTATTTCTTTTTTCTTTAATTTCTCTTTGGCTTCTGCTACAAACCTAGAAATAGAGGCCTTAGAGTCACATGGTACTTCAGAGCCACCCCAAAGTAGATGTGAAGTTCCAAGATAGATTAGGGTTGGTAGTTCCAAATAGTAAATTAAAAAAAAAAAACGCTCTTTAAAAGGAGTGGAAATAAACCACTGGCTCTCCAGATACGTAATTTGTCTATTTCAGGTATTTCTATTGTTTAGCTAGGAATAATATAAAGCAGTAGAGATATTATGGAGTCATGCAGATGCGGGGGGATTTCGTAGCTAGCTGCTGCCCTTCAGAATCCCTTTCAAAGGGATTCTGTGTCTTGGAGGAGGTCGTGGTGGGACACCAGAAAGGTAAGTTTGGGTTCATTTCTGGTTTATGGCTTTTTTTAAAGTCATTATTCGAGGAATCTCCTAGTCTAAAGCTGTTCAGTCTCACTTGCCATAAGAATAAGCCACACTCAATTTAGCGTTTCGATTATCATTCCAAAGAAAGTTCAAGAAAATATTTTACCCATTTTATGGATGCTTCTCTAGTTCGCCCTATAAAACTGTAGGACTGGGGGCCAAATGTAGGCCTGGTCTTGGGGTGGTCCCATAGATGCAGTGTTCCATGGGAGGCTCAGATGTATCACGTTTGGCACAATTCCTCCCTGAGCAGGCCAGTGAAGAGGGGGACTGCAAAGACGGTATCATCCTCTAGTATTGTGCAGTTTGCTGCTCCTAGTGAAAATGGTCTGCTTTGTGGGCTGGTGCAGAAGCCAGGTGAGTGCATGGTCCTGCCTTCTCCTTGCACCTCTCTGCCCTCTTTGGAGAGCATCTTGGGCTAATGGAAAGATTCCTATTAACATCCTGGATCAGCCCCAACTTTGCAAACTCAGGGACTGTGACTGAGACAGACTCTTGCCCCAAGTTATGGAAGGTTGGAGTGGCTCTTTGGATGCTCTCCCCACCCGTGCTTGTAACAATCTACCACAATCTGGTTCTGAGTTAGGTATATGAGCAAGCTGGTGTCAATTGGTTATGGTGCCATTTCTACTCACTGTAAGGGCAACCATTACATTGTTTAAGAAAAGTGTCAGAGGAGCCAGACTTTGTACCCAGTAACATAACTCTATATTCAGTACATTGGATACCTCCTATTTTGTGCGTACGTAAAGTATTTCTCATACAAATAACTTATAACAACAATATTTCATCACATTACTGTGCATGGAGGTAAATGTGGGTCTCAAATGAGTGACTTACTTGTTAACAATGTATAGTTGGAAAGAGTGGACAGCTCCCTAATACATTTGAATTTAGTATGTACCATAAAAATGTAATTTATAATTCTTCTGTAGTTAGATTAGTTGTAACAGAGTTGACTTACCATATGTCTTGCAGTCCTTTCACCAATATACCAGGGGACCATCTTAACTCTCTTTCTGCTACATTTCATTGTTCCAAGTTACTGGAAGATGTCTGATTGTTTCATCCTTAATTGTGGTTTTTCCTTGAATAGCCCAGTTTGTGTGACAGACATAACCCAATTTAGTGTTTAGTTGTGACTGTTTCTTATAAATATCAAATAGTTCAGCTGGGGAGCCTGGCCCATATAAGAGAAGGAGGGTAAGGGGCACTCGAACTACAGTTCTCATGAGGTATCTTGACAGCTCAGGCAGATGCAGTTTAAGGTTGAACCAAGCTAAAACAAAACATTTAGACGTTTCTGAATTGAAATCTTTCTGCTTTCTGTGCTATGAAAACTTCTGGCATTTCATATTGAAGTCTGTAGGAGTTTTTCTGTTGACTTTAACAGGAGCTGAATCAGGCCTTATCACGCCAAGAAATCTGTTTATATTTTATAAAGAATCTCAAGGCTGAAGAACTAAGGGCCAAGTTCTTTTCTTTAAGGAGGTGTGACGATTCTGTATTTTAATTCTCCTGATTACTCCAGGGCTGAATTTGACTGACTATTTAAAACAAAAGCACTAGCATAAAAAGACAGTGAAGAAATCTAAGAACTAACACGATATCCTAGGTGGTCCTCCATAAGTCAATAGAAGGAATAGTACACCTCTATCCTGATATAACGCGACCCGATATAACACGAATTCGGATATAAAGTGGTAAAGCAGTGCTCCGGGAGGGCTGGGCTGCGCACTCCAGTGGATCAAAGCAAGTTGGATATAAAGCGGTTTCACCTATAATGCGGTAAGATTTTTTGGCTCCCGAGGACAATGTTATATCAGGGTAGAGGTATACTAAAAAGGCGGCTTCTCAGACTTTAATAAGATATCTGTGAAGATGACATATTGGCTTATAGGCACAATATTTCATTCTCTCCAGTTCTTTATCATCTTTTCTACTATGTCAGCGCTCACATCTTGTGCTTGCAAGCTTATTTTTGGTCACTCCTCAGTCAAGTAACATTAAACAAAAAAAAGAAGTAAAAGATGGATTCTAAAATGCTAGTGTTAGGATGGTACAATGGCTGAGCTGGTAAACAAACTATTCATTTAAAGAAAATGTATTGAAGCTGCATATGACATTGGTGAATGCTAGAACTTGTCGTTCAACACCATCCCAGCCATGCTAACACCAGGAAGATCACCGTGGAGACACAGACCAAGTGGGGGTAGAGGATATCTTTTGTGAACAGCATGGAAAATAAAGTGATTTCTCTTTCCCTGAATTTGAATAGTAGCCCATAGCAGTACTGAACTGAGCGTGTACTGAGAGAACACACATAGAATAATCCCCACTGGCTAACAGAAAACAAATGTCTAGCTAATCACTCTTCAAAGAAACACACAGATTTTCTGTCAGGGCTCTTAAAAGACATTTCCAGCCGCTGGATTGTTCATGAGGGTTGCATTATGCTCTGTGGCTCTTATTCCAACTGTTTCCCATAACTATAGGTTTCCTAGACATCTGATGTAAGAGACTCTGCTTGGAAGCCTCAAATGCTGGTGATTTATTTTTCTCCTTAATGATATTCAGGTCTTGTGTGACCAGATGTATGTGACATGGGGGTAGAGTTGCCTCAAAGGGTGCATTTGCTGTAAAATAGATGGTACTTGCTCTGTTAGGCATACTGCCCATCTAAACCCATTTTAGGTTGCCACCTGTGTGAGCTGGAGTGCTACCATCTGAATGGATACAGTGAATTCTTGACAGACAGCCAAGCAAAAATGTATGTGCCTCACTTAGAGATGTTACTGACAGATTCAGAATGGGAAACATTCAGTGTTTGACCTCTATTCCTGTACCTGTAGGTTGAGGGAATAGGTCATTACTATCTTAGCTCAAAGCATGATCAAAGCATGATCACGATGCCATGAGTTTTGTGTTTAGTGAGTCAAACATAAACATCTCTCTAGTGCCTATGATATGTTTAGCTCCAGAAAGGACAGGTCTATGCAAGATTTGGTTTAGATAGTGGTTTGGTGGGGAGACCAAACTCCATCTGAACAGTAGAGTAGAGCCCAGAATGGGGAGCTTGTACCCAGATCCAAGCTTCTGCAAAGTGCAAGGCCATTCACATCCGAGGTTCTGGTTCTGGCCCATCTCTAGTAAATAGGTCAATGGAAGAGCTCCTTGAATAGTGTAAAAATCGAGTCTGTGAACAGTTTGCCCAAGTAGAACTCTGGATTTGGTTCAGCATTTTTATCTAGCCTTTACATATTCAAATTGCTGTACAAACTGGTTCTTACAAAACCATTGCAAGTTGCAAAACATATCCCCATTTTACACATGGGGAAACTGAGGCAGAGAAGTGAAGTGACTTGCCCAAGGCCACCCAGCAAGTCAGTGGCAAAAACAGATTAGAATTCAAAATGTCCTAACTCTCAGTCCTGGACCCGTTCCTACTCTTAATTTATTCACTGTTCATGGACATTTGTCTGACTGAAATTTCATTGAATTCTGGGCCTGTAGCTGAGATCTGTTTAATCTAGAAACAAAGTTTGGGTAAATATATATTTTGGGTAAAACAGAAAAATGTATCCAGTCATGGAGGAGTAGCACTTGAGGTAGGTGATTGGTCACAAAATTCAAATACTAAAGCTGGGCAAAAAATTTTTTGGACAAAACGGTTCCGATCCAGTCTGGCACTTCCTATGGATATTTAAATCTTGACTAGCGCTCTAGAGGGGACATGCTAAAAGTATGCAACATAATTAATGGGCTAGAGAAGGTAGATTGGGCACTTCTATGCACCTATTCTCATAACACAAGAACTAGGTGGACATTCAATGAAATTGAAAGGTAACAAATTTAAAACTGATAAGAGGAGATACTTTTTTTTTCACAATTACCTTGTGTCACTGAATTCCACAAGCTATCACTGAAGCCAAGAGTTTAATAGGGCTGAAGAATGGATTGGACGTTTATATGGCTAACGAAAAGCATCCATAGTTGTTATGGCAAGGATTACAACAACAAACAACTATGTAGAATTCCCATTATACAGAGAAGGGGAGTGACTTGTCCATAGTTATCACAGCAGTAGTTAGTGTCAGAGTTGGGGTTAGAATTTGTGAGTTCTTGGTTGCGAGCTCCATCCTTAGACTATTACTTTGTTAGGTTTTGGAAGGGATATAAACCTTGTGATTCAGGGCAAAAGCCAGCTTCTAATTAGGAAGAAATTTAACTGCCTGCTGCATGGATTTCCTCCCCCCCCACACCTTTTTCTGAAGCATCTGGCATTGGCCACTGGATATTTGACTAGATAGATCACTTGTCTGATCCCATATGGCAATTCCTATGAATTCTTCCAGTCTAAGCTTTCTCAGTATAATGCAAGATCATGCTGGGAAGTGACTGTGGCTTACTGTATGTTTACGGATTGCTGCTTTGGCATTAGAACAAAAATGGCTAATCATAATCTGCACATGTGAATTGCTTTTGGTGCAACTGTTACAGCCATGAGTGTACATGACTGCTAAACAGGATTAATGAGTGTTTATTATGTTGATGGTAACTGCATGGGATTCACTGCAGATTTACGGAAGAGCCTGGCTACAAGAAGAGAGCAACTGCTATTAACACTGAATGGAGACAACACCCCTTCCACCAGTTTTAAAAGTTCTCAGAGAAAAATAGCAGCTGTGAGGTAAATGGCCAACCTGAAGCAATGAGCTAGAGCAGTGGTTTTCAGCCTGTGGTCTGTGGACCCCTGGGCATCTGCAGGCTACTTTTAAGGGGTCCATGAAAGGCTGTCATTACCATAGAACAGTGGTTTTCAACCTGTGATCCACAGACTATGTCTAAGATTTCTAAGAGAAAAGCTGTTATGGAAAAAAGAGGGAGCTTTTAGAAGACTTTCACCTGATTTTTAAACTTTTGTCATGTTTAAAAACAAGCTCTGAATGGACAAGGCAGCAATTTTCCTACACTTTAAATGAGATCTAAAAAAACCCACAGTAATGGCATTGGTTACCATGGTGTTTAAAGGTACAACTCAGCAGATACTTCCAATAATGAGCAAAGCTTTTATCTGCCTATATGGCTGAGTTAATTTTCATCAGCTGGAATTATTTATTAAGTTAACTTTAATAATTATAGATGGGAGTATCACAAAGGGATCTGATTCTAATACAGACAGCTCCTGCTGACTCCAGAGGAAGCAAGACCAGACCAAAGTGCATAGGTCAGATGAAGTAAGCTGGGTAGCTATGAAGTCCATGTAGAACCCTACTGAAGTCAGGGGCTCAACTGACGCGTGGGGTTGTACTTGCATAGACCTTGCTTAGAATTAGGGCCTAACATTCTAATCCATACAGTTACAGGCCATCAAATAAAAGCAGAGCTTGTAAAACACAATGGCCTTTCATTGGTAATGCGCCAAATGAAATAAACAAAACTGGCTGCATTTTAAAAATTCATTTTCAATTTCAAAACACTGAGGACCACAGTAGTAAAAATACTGAACAAATATGTAGTCCTTTTATATGTGTCCCAGAACATCCCTACATCCCTGTGAGGAGGATGAATATTAGGATTCCTGTTATACAGTACAAAGAGGTGAAGTGACTTGTCCAAAGTCATCAGAGGGCGAATCAGTGTCTGTAGTAGGATTAGAATTCAGGAGTTCTTGGTTCCCTCCTCAGACTATTGACCCTGCCCCAGCTCCCTCTAGAGCCCAAAATCTTCACCAGTTTTGCTGAAACTGAAAGCTTCAGCCTGAGCTGTGGTATCTGCCGTGTAAAATGTTAGAAGCAGAGATGGATGAACTGGTTCAGATAAAATAAAGTCCCTAAATGGCCCCCCTCAAAAACAAAACAATAACCAAAACAAACAAAAGAACCCCACAAACAAATAACAATAAGAACAAACCAAACTAATAATCCTTTGTCCTAAACTCAAACCAAATCTTTTCTGAGGTGTTAAAAATTAGTTAGTTTTCCCCTTCTTCATGCTGCTCTGCCTTCCACAGGACTGGAAACAGATGTGCCAAAATCTAGCAAGTCAAGCAGTTCTTGCATGATAACTGACTTCTCAAGAAATATGCAGTGTTCTTGCAGCCATGTTGGTCCCAGGATATTAAAGAGACGAGGTGGGAGAGGCCTGAAGAAGAGTCTGTGTAAGCTCAAAAGCTTGTCTCTCTCACCAATAGAAGTTGGACCAATAAAACATATTACTTCACATGCTGTGTTTCTCAAGAAGTAGGCAGTACCACAGATCTCATGGGATTCCCAGCCTTCTACAGATTTGAGTGGAAGGTTCATACATGAGATTTTTCAGCCTCATTTGTTAGTTTTAAGCTTGTGGGAGTTGTTTTCCAGTGCAAGTGGAACTAGAGAGGGAACAATCAGCATCTGTTTCTCTGGCTTGACTAAAGTTTTCTATTTACCCATAGAACAGGTACTGCAAAGGCAGTACCAATACAAGCTCTGCCAATGTACCTCAACTTTGTCTTGAACTGACCACCTCTAGGGGAGTGCGAGTTTGATCGCCATACCCTTCGCCATCATTGGCCATCATGCTGGGACTTTCAGTGGTTTGAGCATTGGCCTGCTAAAGCTAGGGTTGTGAGTTCAATCCTTGAGGGGGCCACTTAGGGATCTGGGGCAAAATCAGTACTTGGTCCTGCTAGTGAAGGCAGGGGGCTGGACTTGATGACCTTTCGGGGTCTCCATATATTATTTATTTTTTAGTGTTGCCAGTTGTGCTGGGGAGGTTTTCTAATATGGACCAAGAACATTACCTCATTTCACATAGACCTCCAAGCTGCTGCCATTGTGGATTGAGCATTATTTAAATGAGCTTTTCAGGTCACTCAGCTATAATAAGCACCTCACTACCCTTTGTTACCAGGGACAAGCTATTTTTAATAGTAACAGGAACTTAAATCCCAAATCCACGTTAGGTGTCTGCCTGACTTTGCCAAAGAGCTGAGCACTCAGCAGGTCCCGTGGACTGTAATGGTAGCTACTGGATGCTTGCTGCTTTTGGGAATCAGGCTATTTGTTTAGGTGCTGAAGATCCTGACCTGTGCCAAGTGCCCTATGGGCGGATCCCCCTGCCTGTACAGCGCTCTCTGCATGAACAGGGCTTGAAAATGGACTAAGTAGCCTTACCGGAGGCACCTGTTTTAAAAAATCATGGCCCACCTGCATTGCTTCTTGATCAGTGCCTCAGCAGCTTTGTATCGAGCTTGCTCTTTTCTACGTGTGACCCTGTGTTTTATAGGTGAAAGCACCCATGTCTTATATTGTCTTTGGATGATTCCCCCCCACCCCAGCAGCCATACCTCTTTCCCCCCATCTGCCCTGTCTAAAATACCTGAGAATGCTGAGAAAGAAAAATTAGAAACAGATGATGTGAGACGCTGCAGGTCTGTGTAAGTTAATCTATTTCTGTCTTCCCAGACAGATAATCAGTACAGTACATGGATTTATCATGTTTTTCTCCCCAAATATTAGTTGTCACATATCTACAATGGCACAGTACTTAGAGCCTTGAGATCCTTGTGAACACCCTCTATATGCTTTTTTTTTAATTGATTTTTTTTTCACTCCTCCCTTTAGAAGCATGAGTCAGGAACCCGCACTTATTAAAAGTAGTCCCAGTTGCACATACCTTTCATTTCCTTTGAATTACATTAATTGCCTGACAGCTCAAAGTGATCTGGGTTTTTCAGATTTCAGCACTGGACTGCAAGAAATATTTGCCAGCTACAGCAGATTTATAAAGATGCCACTGCGATGCCTTCAGACTAACAATCAGAAAACACAGCAGCAAAACAACACTATTTTTCAAGGTTAAATGCTCGGAATGCTAAAAAGGAATTGCACATAATAAAGCCCAACAATGAGTTAGATCCAGCCTGTTTTCTCAGCTTGCCTCACATAAAACGAAGATGCCAAACAATTTCACAGTGCCACACAACAGGTATAAGTTTAATAAAGCAGCTTTTAATAAGGGAGCTGTACTTTTAATTTAATTTGTTTGTGTAGCTCAAATCTCTGTTTGCTTCATTCTCCTGCCTCCATTGGATGGTTATTTTCTTTAATATTATTTAGGGACTTTATTGACAAGTGATGAGATATAGACTCTTAAGTGCCTAAATCCCTTCTGAAGATGAGATTTAGACTCCTAAATCAATTAAGCATTGCAATGTTGAGTGCAGCGACACCTAAATATCTTAAAAATCTGGGCCGTAGTCTCTGTGATTTAGCTCCCCATCTGTGAAGTGGGGATAATGACATCTCCCCACCTCAGAGGGGCTGTGAAGATAAGTGCATTTTAGACTGTGAAGTGTTTTGTAGCGTGGTTATAGGGGAATATAAGCACCTTAGACAGACAGATTGAAATGCAAGTGTTCTTAGGGATTATACAGGCAATGAAATAAATGTGGACAACTTCTCTTTGTTGCAACTCAAAAATTAGTGGGCCTGCTTCTCATTTACACAAAGGCCACTCTACACCATGGTAGCAGTGTAAGCAAACCCACTTCAGGGTCCCTTCTTGCCAGAGTAGGATGAAATGCCCTGCATGGAGATGAGAATTGGGGTCATTGTTACTGTTGCCCCGAAGCCTTGACCAGGACCGCATTGTGCTAGACACTAGGCATGCATATAATAAAAAGACATCCACTGCCACAAAGTGATTTCAATCTATACGCATAAAGGCAGCTTACCGTGTAACAAATCGATGTTACCAGTCTCAGATGTGGAATCTAAAATGAACTGTTTGATGTACAATAATAACAAAATCAAGGCCATTTAAGACTGGCCTGCTAAGGGATACAGACCTTCTTAAATGATATTTAATGAAAACAGGTGATGGAAAAGTATTGCTACTTGTCACTGAAATGACCCTGTAAGAATTTCTCTAGTTTCTCCCCATTCCAAATAACTGCGGCACTCTTACATCTTTATGGATTATTTTGATTAAAAAGGAAAATACGTGCTCTCAGTAGATGGCACTTGTAGCAACATTATTGCATAGCAATTTATTTTAAATTATAAAGAAACGGACTGATCTGTTAGGTCAATGCGGTTTTTAAATAACCCAGCTGCCCAGCATGCCAACTTTCTTTGCCTAACATCTGAGATTATCAAAAAAAGATTTGCAACAGCAGGGGAAAAAATAGAAAATGGCCCCAAATTCCTTCCATTTTATGCCTCACACTGAACACTCGGCAGACCACTGAGAAGTGCTGAGCTAGATCAACTAAATCATGCTAGCTGGGAGTAGCCAGGAGAGCCTCAGAAGAATGCTCAGGCCAATGCTCCTTACCAAGAGGGGAGGAAATTGACAGTCTCTTTATCTACTGCTAGAAGTACATACCCATAGTAATACAACTCCAGACTGGGTTGAAAGATAAGACAAAGTTCCCCATGCCTTGTTAACATGAGCAAGAGGATAAAAAACAATCCTTAGTAGATTAACCTCTCATTAATAATTAATAAGACATCCCTGACAGAAATATTTCTCTTTCCAAGTCCTCCTGGTGGAAGTGCTGTAAATTTGGTCCATCCTCTATTCCAGGGGTGGCCAACCTGAAGCTGAGAAGGAGCCAGAATTTACCAATGTACATTGCCAAAGAGCCACAGTAATATGTCAGCAGCCCCCCATCAGCTCCCCCTGCTCCCAGTGTCTCCCGCCCAGCGGCAGCCCAGCCAATCAGTGCCTCCCCCTCCCTCCCCGCACCTCCCGATCAGCTGTTTCGTGGTGTGCAGGAGGCTCTGGGAAGGAGGGGGGAGGAGTGAGGGCATGGCAGGCTCAGAGGAGGGAATGGGAAGGGGTGGAGTGGGGGCAGAGCCAGGGGTTGAGCAGTGAGCACCCCCCGGCACATTGGAAAGTTGGCGCCTGTAGCTCCAGCTCTGGAGTCGGTGCTTATACAAGGAGCAGCATATTAACTTCTGAAGAGCCGCATGTGGCTCCGGAGCCATAGGCTGGCCACCCCTGCTCTATTCAGTGTTAGTTCTTCAGGAAGATAGCTTTTCTCCAGATGTTTGGGACAGACTGACTGAAGAGAGAGCTGAGAAGCCCACGGTATGATCAAAATTGTCTTAGATGTGTCAGTTCAGGTGGCCTGTTTTTTCCAAAGCCTTCCTGGAGTTGAGTTGACCCAGAAAATGGACTCCTGCCAGACCAGAAAGAAATTCAGACTGGGTATTCACTAGCTGCAGTTTACCATGGTCATGTTGACAGTGACCAATGGGGCCTCATCTCAGGGGGCTACCTTGCAGGTTAGATTGCAGTATTGAGGCCTATGACTTGATCTAAATTATATCATGATTTATACAGTGAAATAATGTTGAGGAGAGCCTTGTGACTGCATTCTATGGTAGACAGTTTTCCCAGTATAGATAATATTTTCATTCCCCATTCTTTGAAAACAAACAAAGTATTGGGGTGGGGGAGGTACCTTAGGCCTTGTCTAGATGACAAAATTTATGGCATTACAAAATATACTAGATTAATTAAACTGGATTAAGCCCCTGTGTGGAATAAAAATAGCTTTAATTTGGTTTCTATTAATTCACTTTCTTCCACAAGGACCTTAGTTTTTCTGAGTGTCCCTTTGTAGATAAGACCTTAGCGGAGCCTTCAAAATCTTAAACTCCTCCTTTGTAGATTTAGCAGTGAGTGGGTGTCCTTGTATGGATATCACATCCTTGTCAGTAGTTTACCTTGCTGCCCTCCTCTAATATGGTCAAACTTGTACATTCGCATTTGTTTTCTGCAGCACCCCACCTTATTAAGTCTACTAGTTGCACATGAATGTAAAGAAGTGATGTTTGGTTTGCAACTAAAAACTCTGAATTTCCCATTCATTTTACATTCTTGACCCTCTTTTGCCAGTATGGAATTTTAATGGATGGGTTTCTCTAGTCCTTAGAGTCCTGCGTCCTAAATCTCAGTAATGTATGTGTTTCTATCATATTGTGGCTCCAGGTTTATCCTCCTCTAATGAATATGGAGAGAAGATTTTTGGTTTTCAATGGGCTAGTAAATTGCACCCATTATTATTTCTTATCTCACTCCCTCTGCCTCTCACAGGTTGGAAGGGAGCCCTTTACCTCAGAAATGCTTCCTTGCCCATGGGCCTTTGAGATTTCTCAAAGCCTAAGGCTGGCTGCCACATTTCTGCTTTCTCCTTTTCTTTCTTTTTTTTTTAAACTCTAAAGAATTAGTTGTTTTTGTAAATTTTCCAGCACTCAGCTCTTTTGCTCCAGCTTTGTGTTTTTAATATATCCACTCAACCCATTGCCGTTGACTCTTTCCAAGAGAGGATTCTGGGAACTTTAAATATTGAATTTTTCTTTAACGCTACCCCAATGGTTGAGATAGCCTTGTAGGTTTGGACTCAAGAAGAACCTGTGACTTTGTAAGTGTGTGTGGTTGTAAGGTTTTTGGGGGTATGTGAGTATGTCATGACCTGCCTGTGGCAGCTGAGAATAGGAAGGGACATACTTCTTTTTGTCTCTACCTCACGGTTGTTTGGGCGTGATGATTATTTTTATTATAAATTATTTGTAACACTCACATCATCTGAATTTTTAAAGTAATATTTTCATATTTCATCACTAAATAATTCTCTGCTTGTTCAGTGCAGCTTTCATTCAAGGGGCTCAAAGTGTTTGACTTGCATTATCAAACGTAGCTTAACACCGCTAATCATGCAAATGGGTAAGTTAAAGTCACAGCATGGTTAAATGACTGGCCCATAGTCACACCTAGGCCAACTCTTCAAAGCCCGTCGCAATAGGTGCGCTGGGTAATATGTACACTGACCATCATTATGTGGGTAAAATCCTGTGTCTGATTTGTGTGTGCAGACGTGTGCATAAATGCTGAGTTTTCCTCACCCCACTAGCATTTTTGCCTTGATCACCACTTCCATCAGGCTTTGACAACTGGCTCAGTGAATAGGCAGATGGCAGCAGTAGGCGTAGAATCCAGGAGACCTGCCCTAATTGCTAGGCAACAATGCATCTCTAAATTAAAGATGGACAGGAAGTGTAGGAGGGGATCTCACTATGATTTCCAAGAGCTTACTATGGAGTTGTGTGTTTAATGCAATATCTCTAATGACACTTAATTATCTGCTAAAAATAATCTCCTTTCAAGATCAAGTGCTTTTGTTCTTAACAGTTCCACATGTCTAGAAGTACCTTTCTGGGAAGAAAATATCTGATAATAGAAGTCTGTGAAGTCTGTCAGACAAAGACATGATAAAACTGAATGGCTGGAAGTTGAAGCTAAACAAATTAGGGCTGGAAGTATGGCACCAATCTTTTAATAGTGAGGGTAATTAACCATTGGAATAATTTGCCAAGGGAAGTGGTGAATTCTCCATCATGTGAAGTCTTTAAATTAAGATTGGGTGTCTTTCTACAAGGTATGCTCTTGTTCAGTCAGATTATGGGCTTGAGGCAGGAATACTGGGTGAAATTGTTTGGTATGCAGGAGATTAGATAGATGATTCATAATGGTCTTTTCTGAGTTTAAAATCTATGGGTGAAACTCTGGCTCTCTGAATGTAAAATTTATTTAAAACATGTAATCTATTTAATTCAGAATATTGCTATGGCAGGGGTCACTAGATGGTGCTGTTACATATAGGCTTATAAGTTCTTTTTCTGAGTGTTGTTGCAATTTTCTGTCTGTGAAGAAATGCTGCATCGTTGTTAATTTTATTATGCAGTGGTCCTTAGAGAGATCCCGAGGCAAATAGCAGAGTATGGTCTCTGCCTAATTCTCTGTATTTGGAGGCAATTCTTGGAACACAGTAACTTCCTAGGAATGGGATATTGGGGTGAGATCTGAGATTTCTGGAAGAGGGGATTGTCTGCATGCTCTTTGTGATCAAGTCTGTTCCAGGACTGGTGTATATGTGTAAATAAAGTAATTACATTTAGAACATACTGAGACTCTGCATCACTGATTTCTCCTCCACTGGGAAGTCAACCTACTTGTCCCAGCCTGGAGGGAGGAGCACAGGTTGCAGGAGGAAAGAGTTTGGAGGATGCACCAGATAGTCAGTCTGTGTACACATGTCTGGAATGCTAACTGCAGTTGCAACACCTCTGTAAATAGTTCTCTTAATAAAAGCCAGTTTAATTTTAGAAACATGTTATTACCTTGCACAGTACATAAAATACTGCAAGGCCCCAGAATTCTGCTACTGCTTGACAGAGGAGGGGCACTGGTGTCAGAAGGGAAAACAATATATTACAGCTGTGACGGGTTTGGTCACAGAGACTCCCTTGGGACGGTCACCTGATGTGCTGAATTTGCCTCTGAGCCCGTTTTCCCTGCCAGCTTGGGACTTCAGAACCCTGCCTTGTTGACCCAGACACACTAGCCTGCTGCAAACACAGACCCAGGTCTGGGCCACGCCCCCAGAGCTGCAGCCTTTAACCAAAAACTGCTCAGTAGGTCACCTATCTCCAGCACCCAGACACTCAGTTCCCACTGGTTTCCAGCCCCCATATAAATATGTTTTCCTCTATATAAAGCTTATATAAGGTAAACTCATAAATTGTCCGCCCTCTATAACACTGATAGAGAGACATGCACAGCTGTTTGCTCCCCCAGCTATTAATCACTTACTCTGTGTTAATTAATAAACAAAAGTGAATTTATTAAGTATAAAAAGTAGGATTTAAGTGGTTCCAAGTAATAACAGACAGAACAAAGTAAGTCATCAAGCAAAATAAAACAAAACATGCAAGTCTGAGCCCAGTACATTAAGAAACTGAATAGAGGTAAATCTCATCCTTAGAGATGTTCCAATAAGCTTCTTTCACATGTAACCCTTCTGCCCATCTAAGTTGGCAGCAACAAGGGCCGGGTTCTGTATCTAGGGGTTCCGCTTCAATAACACAGTGCAAAACCGGCTCGAGCCCCCACCCAGTGACCTGGGACAATTACATACCACCCCCTGGGTGCCTCTAAGAGGCAATACTTCCCCTCTCGCAAGCACGGAGTCTGAGTGTAACAGAAAATGTTTAATAACATGAGGTAAACGACATCAGCATTAAATTGGAAAAACACCACAACTAGAGTTCATAGACCAAACCATGAGCGAAGACCCACCCCAGCAAATTGGGCCGTGTCCTCTCCCGTTGGTTCTTGGAACCAGCGACCCAAGAATCACCAAAGTCCCAAAAGTCCGACAACCCCCCAAAGTCTCTGTCCCTGATCAGTGCAGCCCCAGAGTTCAAAAGGGGGGGGGGGTGTGAGCAGGGTGTTAAGGGGCACCTTACGTGATCCGAGGCCAACCGGCTGCTTCTCCCTGGGGTTCCACCCAGCCTTCACCACAAACTGCTCCACTCCACCCGCAGTCCCACTCCTGCCGTCCCACGAACTGCTCTGGCAGCTGCTCCGCTCCGCTCACCGACCTGTGAGCCGTGCCGCTCCGCGCCGCTCCGCTCACCGACCTGTGAGCCGTGCCGCTCCGCGCCGCTCCGCTCACCGACCTGTGAGCCGTGCCGCACCGCGCTGCTCCGCTCCGCTCACCGACCTGTGAGCCGTGCCGCTCCAGCCGTCCCTTGGGCCGCTCCCACAAGGCTCTGTTCTGTTAGCTGCTCCTCCAGCCGCTCCACTCACCGACCTGTGAGTCGCTCAGCGCCACTCCAACCGTCCCACAAGGCTCCACTCTGCTAGCTGCTCCGCCAGCCGCTTAGCATTATAGCTTCAGGCTCCCCCACTAGTTAACACCGCCTCAGTGATCTCAGCTCTTTTGTGATTTCAGCTCATAGTAGGGGAGCCCCAGTGCTAGTGCACCACTGGCCCAAAGTGAATTCAGTTCAGCAGTCTGTAACTAGACTTCTAATGGAATCAAAAGTTAGCTCTGATATTCAACAATGGAGAGAGGAGGTAGTGCAATTGGTGTTTCAACCCCTCAGAGAGGGTCCATACCATCAGGTACAAATACCTGTCCCCATCCTCTCTCAATTCACTGGGTTTTGTAACCCATGCCCCTTGACAAGCACATGCTACTTAGGTAATGGTGAATGACTCACTCAGTCCTTCTGTCATACACAGTTCCACTGGCCTTGATTCACAGAATCAGGGTAACAAAACTTTATTCTTCCTGCCCCAATAACAGAGAAACTGGGGATCCCACACCAGCCAAAGTAACCACTTTGAGTTGCTGTTGTTTCATGCCAGGCGAGTGGGTGTGCCTATGCAAACAAGATCAGCCCCTGGAGTTCTTTTCCACACTCGCCATAATTCACCACCAGATGTCAGGGTAGAGCTCATCCTGACTCTGCTTACATCCTCCCCCCAGCCGAAAATTTGTCGTCCCGACAAATCACACTCCCTATTATAACAACTCACTGGTTCCCTCCAAAGGGCCTCAGATAGCCCACTTTAGCTTCCACAAGCCTGTGTGCTAAACATATTGGTTCCTCACTAGTTACCCCAGGTGCATCATAAGTCAACCGTTTTACTGGTCTTATTACCCTGTCTCGTCTATTGAGAATTTCTGTTGCCGTGGTGGGCGGGACAGCCTCTTGAACGATGGATGGAGAGGTTTCCTTTGAGGGTCCCTCGGCTACTGGCATAGGCCCCTGCATTTCTAGTTCTAACAGTGGAGGGTCCAAGGTGCCCAGGACATCCTCCACCTGTATGTCTCCACTGTCCAATAACCTGGGTGTGTCATCACATGGGGGTCCCACCAGTGGCTCAGGGGTGTCAGGAATGGGCCTAAATACTTCTGCCATGGGGTTTAGGGTGGAAGAAGAGGAGCTCTCTTTTGATTCAGCCGATCGAGACTGAAATCTTGTCTCCATCCCAGGATACACCATGGTTGTATCTTCCTCCTCAGACTCACTCTCAGATGTGCTGCATGGGGGTAGGTTAGCTGCAGGGGGCTGGCTGTCCACGTTGGAGGGCGGCTTTGGTCCAGCACCCTCGTTCTGCCCAGTTGCCCTGTTGTGGCCCATCTCATACGGGGTGCCTACCAATTCCCCCACAGGGAGCAAAAGGTTTCTATGCACTGTCTTTGTCTGCCCTGGACCCTCTTCAGGTTTGATCTTGTAGACTGGCAGGTCTCCTAGCTTTTCCATCACCAAGTAAGGTATTGCCTTCCATCTGTCGGCTATCTTGTGTTTGCCAGCAATACCCAAATTTCGCAGCAGAACTCTGTCCCCCGGCTGGAGTTCTTGCAGACGTACCCTAGCATCATATCGATGTTTGTTGCGGTCTGCATTCTTCCGAGCCGCAGATGTAGCTAAGTGATAAGCATCCCGCAGCTTTTCTCTCAGTCGGGATACATATTGCTGATGAGTTTCATAGCTATCTCCATCCTCTGATACACCAAAGCACAGGTCTATGGGTAATCTTGGTTCTCGTCCAAACATTAAGAGATATGGGGTGACTCCTGTAGCATCATTCTTTGTGGCATTGTAGGCGTGCACCAGATATGCAACATGTTGGCTCCAGGTTGCTTTCTGCTCTGGTCGCAAAGTCCCCAACATATCTAATAGGGTTCGGTTGAACCTCTCTGGCTGAGGATCACCTTGCGGGTGATAAGGCGTTGTTCTAGACTTCTTAATTCCCGCTATTCTCAGCACCTCCTTCAGAAGATGACTCTCAAAGTCTCGCCCCTGATCCGAGTGTATCCGGGCTGGAAATCCATAAACTGAGAAATATTTCTCCCACAGTACTCGAGCAACAGTGGTGGCCCTCTGATCATGCGTGGGATATGCCTGCGCATATCGTGTATAATGGTCAGTCACTACTAGAATGTTCCCAATATTCCTCTTGTCTACTTCTAAAGACAAGAAATCGATGCATACCAGTTCCAAAGGTTTGGTGCTGGTGATGTTCTTGAGATATGCAGCCCTCGTGGGCAGAGTTTTCCTTTGAACACATCGAGCGCAAGTCTCACATTTCCTACGAACATCTTCAGCCATCCGGGGCCAATAGAATCTACTACGAAGAAGTTCCAGGGTCCTCTCCATCCCTAAATGTCCAAAGTCATCATGCAGGGCCCTCATGGCCAGGGCTCTGTACTCTTTTGGCAGCACTAGTTGTGCTCGTTGCTTTTGTAAAGGGTCGGTGGTCATTCGATGTAACACTCCCTGGATCAGTTTTAGTTTGGTCCATTCTCTCAATAGTAGTTTACCCTCCGGGTTAGGAGGGACAACCGCAGCTGGGCTTCGCCCCTCCCTTTTGGCAAGTAGTGTATCACGAATGTCAATATCTTGCAGCTGGGCTTCCTGCCAGTCAGCCGCATTGAGCACGGGCAAGGGAGATTGGTCCAATGCAATATAGTTCACAGAAGCAGAAGGCACGCAGTCAGGGGGCAGGCCCAAAGCTTCAGCAACACATCCATGAAGACTCTCATGGGCCTCTGGCTCTCGGCGACTCACACTGCAAATAGCCCTCACTCCATCCACGGGTATCATAGCCACTTCTGGTGCCTGCGGACGCCGGGACAATGCATCTGCATCTACATTGCTTCTCCCTGATCGGTATTGAATGCTGAACTCATAGCTAGCCAAGGCGGCCACCCATCTCTGCCCTGTAGCATCCAACTTAGCACTTGTTAACACATAAGTCAATGGGTTGTTGTCTGTCCACACCTGGAACTGAGCACCATACAAGTAGTCTCGAAATTTCTCAGTGATGGCCCATTTCAAGGCCAAGAACTCCAGCTTGTGGATGGGATAGCGAGTTTCACTGTCAGACAGTCCTCGGCTGGCAAAGGCTACAGGTTTACGTCTTCCTTCCACTTCCTGGTACAGTACTGCTCCCAGACCCTCCAAACTGGCATCAGTATGCAGGATAAATGGCTTGCTTGGGTCAGCAAAGACTAGGACCGGAGCATGAGTTAGGCATGTAATGATTTCTCTAAAAGCCCTTTCACATCTCTCATCCCACCGTGGCCCAAATGGTTCGAAGGGGCCATAGTGTCTCTGCACAGGAGGCTTTGGGGACCTCCCCTTATTCTTGGTCTTAGGTTTGTTCCTGCTGGACTGGTATCCCCTAGTAAGATCATTCAGAGGTTTTACAATCGTAGCATAGTTCTTCACAAATCTGCGGTAGTAGCCACTAAACCCAAGAAAGGTCTTGAGTTCTCTGTAGTTACTTGGACATGGCCATGTAGTGAGGGCTTCTATTTTATCAGGATCAGTACTCACACCCTCTTGGGACACGATGTGCCCCACATACTTCACTGAGGTCCTGCAGAGCTGGCATTTGTCAATTGAAAGCTTCAAACCATAATCCTCTAACCTATCAAGCACTTTAAGAAGTCTTTCTTCATGCTCCTCCAAGGTTCTTCCAAACACAATCAGGTCATCCAAATAAACTAACACTTGCAGTAAATTCATGTCTCCCACAACTTTCTCCATAAGACGTTGAAATGTGGCAGGTGCTCCAGAAATCCCTTGGGGCATGCGTTCAAACTGATAAAACCCTAATGGGCAGATGAAGGCTGTCTTCTCCTTATCTTCTTCACCCAGAGGGATCTGGTAGTATCCACTCCGAAGATCCAACACAGAGAACCACTGGCTTCCCAGCAAACAGTCTAAGGCATCTTGGACTCGGGGCATTGTGTACTGGTCAACCACAGTACGGCGGTTTAGGGTGCGGTAGTCAATACACATCCGGATTTTCCCATTCTTTTTACGGACCACCACAATGGGTGAGGCGTATGGACTGCGGGACTCTGTAATGATGCCATTCGCAGCCAGCTCCTGAAGATGTTGTTGCACATCTTCCATCTCGGAGAGGGCAATCCTCCTAGATCTCTCCCTGAAAGGTCGAGAGTCATGTAGTCTGATGTTGTGCTCTACTCCTTTTGCACATCCCACATCCCACTCATGCAATGAGAACACTTTGGATCTTTCACAAAGTTTCCTCCTCAGGCGATCTTTCCACTCCTCGGACAATGGTGAATCTCCAAAGTCAAACTTTGCAGGGTCTATTGTCGGAACTTGAGTCTCACACTGGGGTTTTACAATTGATTCAGGCTCGAAGAGATCTGCTATCTTTTGTCCTTGCTTCACAACAACATCTCGACTTGTTTCATTAGCAATCAGTATAGTCACCTTTTCTTGGGCTTCAGAAGGTAGGGTTATGACTCCACTGGGGACCAGCACTCCTTCTGGGAGCTCTCCTTCAACTGGCTGCTCTACCATTGCTAATGTCCCTTTACTGCCTTTCAGCCGAGTACTCATGACAAGCACTTCTTGCTCCGTCCTTGCAGGCACTACTAAGGGGGTTGTGCCCATGTACTTCAGTGCCCCAATCGGTAGCTCAGATGTCTCCTTTTTAGCACCCTCAATCTTCCTATAGGCTTCAGCACAAAGCGTATGGATCATCAGGGTATTCAGGTACTGGTCCCCAGCCCGTCGTCTGCAGTAATCCGCGAGCACCTTGAAGAGACTGGAGTTGGTCCCTATCAGCACAGACACATCAGAGGTCCCTTTAGGGTCAGGGCATATTAATGCAGCTGTGTCCACCTCTTCTCTTACCCCAGCAACCTCCTCTGGGAATTCCAGGTGCACTATGACATACCCTTGGTAGGGGTATTCATCCATGCTGAGGCCACACAGACCAACGCCAGTCAGTGGCTGTATAGGCAGGTGCCTAAGCATTTGTTGGTAGAATGACTGAAATATAATAGTCACTTGAGATCCAGTGTCAAGCACGGCTTTACACTCCTCCCCTTCAATCTTCACCATGACCTCTGCTCGAGGCCCTATCAGTCCTGCGGGGATCCCAGCTGGACGGTCTTTTCTGGGGGAATCTTCAAATCCTGCAGGCCTGGGTGGTCCCCGTCCCCTCTGGCAACTACCGGATCTCTCCCAACTGATCCTCAGCTTTCCATACACTAAGGAGGGGTTTTCTTCATTATGGCACTTGGCAGCACTGTGTCCATCCTGACCACATCGGTAGCAGAAGAATTGTCCTTTCCCCCTTCGCCCAGATGGGATGGTGGCTCTAAATGCTGACTTCTCCATCGCCACAGTCAGAGGCTCCTTATTCCTGGAAGTCTTAGCTCGGTCAATGGTGCTTTGCAGTTCAGCTATCCGTTCTGTCAGGACCTGCACTTGTTGGGCAAGTTCCTCTGTGGTGCTCACCATCAGTACACTGGCCGTTTGCAGTGGTGTTGTGCCGGCTGGCTCCAATGTTTGGGCTTCCCAAAACTCGCTGGCAGCCTGCCTTTCTTCCTCTTCTCTGATCTCCTTTATCAGCTGGGAATAACTTGGGGGATGTTCCCGTCGTTCTCTTAGCCGGAGATGGAGTAGAATTGGGTTCTGATACTGAGCTCCTCTTACAATTTGAACCAGTCTGGTCCGATCCATCTGTTCAGCAGTCACTGCACCCCTCATGACAGCTCTCTGAAGCAGTCTCTCCAGCCTCTGTATATAGGCTGAAATCTTCTCGCCCATTTGCTGTCGGGAATTAAGGAACTTACAGTAACTGTCTTCAGGGCCCTCTACACTCCCAAAGGTATGATCAAGGGCTTCCAGGCAGTCCTTCACACTGACCCCAGGGTCAATGAGCTTCAGGGTGCGAATCACATCTAATGCTGGGCCACTAAGGCTCTCTATTAGACATCTTCGCTTTTCTGCATCAGGTATGGCCCACTCCTGCAGCATTTCAGTGGTATGCTCCAACCAGGGTTCGAACTCCTCTGCCCCAGCAAATAACCTTAACTCACGACAAGAGTTTGACCTAGCATGGGACAACACAACCTTTTCCAATATTTGCCCCAGTGCTTTTGCCCAATCATTAGCTGAGGCTGCGGCCCCTGAGCTAGAGGCTGCAGGGCCGGGGCCCAACAAACCTGACATATTAGCCATTATACAAACAATAGTTTCCTCAAAATATAAACACAATTGTTTCCCAATGCAGTGGGACACTCAACTGGTGCTTGCGAGGGGTACTGACCCAGGGGATCCCGGACGAGCCCCCAAAAATGTAACCCTTCTGCCCATCTAAGTTGGCAGCAACAAGGGCCGGGTTCTGTATCTAGGGGTTCCGCTTCAATAACACAGTGCAAAACCGGCTCGAGCCCCCACCCAGTGACCTGGGACAATTACATACCACCCCCTGGGTGCCTCTAAGAGGCAATACTTCCCCTCTCGCAAGCACGGAGTCTGAGTGTAACAGAAAATGTTTAATAACATGAGGTAAACGACATCAGCATTAAATTGGAAAAACACCACAACTAGAGTTCATAGACCAAACCATGAGCGAAGACCCACCCCAGCAAATTGGGCCGTGTCCTCTCCCGTTGGTTCTTGGAACCAGCGACCCAAGAATCACCAAAGTCCCAAAAGTCCGACAACCCCCCAAAGTCTCTGTCCCTGATCAGTGCAGCCCCAGAGTTCAAAAGGGGGGGGGTGTGTGAGCAGGGTGTTAAGGGGCACCTTACGTGATCCGAGGCCAACCGGCTGCTTCTCCGTGGGGTTCCACCCAGCCTTCACCACGAACTGCTCCACTCCACCCGCAGTCCCACTCCTGCCGTCCCACGAACTGCTCTGGCAGCTGCTCCGCTCCGCTCACCGACCTGTGAGCCGCGCCGCTCCGCGCCGCTCCGCTCCGCTCACCGACCTGTGAGCCGTGCCGCACCGCGCTGCTCCGCTCCGCTCACCGACCTGTGAGCCGTGCCGCTCCAGCCGTCCCTTGGGCCGCTCCCACAAGGCTCTGTTCTGTTAGCTGCTCCTCCAGCCGCTCCACTCACCGACCTGTGAGTCGCTCAGCGCCACTCCAACCGTCCCACAAGGCTCCACTCTGCTAGCTGCTCCGCCAGCCGCTTAGCATTATAGCTTCAGGCTCCCCCACTAGTTAACACCGCCTCAGTGATCTCAGCTCTTTTGTGATTTCAGCTCATAGTAGGGGAGCCCCAGTGCTAGTGCACCACTGGCCCAAAGTGAATTCAGTTCAGCAGTCTGTAACTAGACTTCTAATGGAATCAAAAGTTAGCTCTGATATTCAACAATGGAGAGAGGAGGTAGTGCAATTGGTGTTTCAACCCCTCAGAGAGGGCCCATACCATCAGGTACAAATACCTGTCCCCATCCTCTCTCAATTCACTGGGTTTTGTAACCCATGCCCCTTGACAAGCACATGCTACTTAGGTAATGGTGAATGACTCACTCAGTCCTTCTGTCATACACAGTTCCACTGGCCTTGATTCACAGAATCAGGGTAACAAAACTTTATTCTTCCTGCCCCAATAACAGAGAAACTGGGGATCCCACACCAGCCAAAGTAACCACTTTGAGTTGCTGTTGTTTCATGCCAGGCGAGTGGGTGTGCCTATGCAAACAAGATCAGCCCCTGGAGTTCTTTTCCACACTCGCCATAATTCACCACCAGATGTCAGGGTAGAGCTCATCCTGACTCTGCTTACACACAGAGTAGACTTCTTCCTAGTCTGGGCCCAATACTTTCCCCTGGTACAGTTCTTGTTAGTTCCAGCTCAGGTGGTAACTAGGGGATTTCTCATGACTGGCAGCCTCCTTTGTTCTGTTATATCTTTGGCACAAGGTGGGAATCCTTTGTCTCTCTCTAGAACAGTGCTTCTCAAAGCTGGTCCCTGGCTTGTTCAGGGAAAGCCCTTGGCAATCCGGGCCGGTTTGTTTACCTGCCGCATCCGCAGGTTCTGCCGATTGCAGCTCCCACTGGCCACGGTTCGCCGTCCCAGGCCAATGGGGGCTGCGGGAAGCGGTGCGGGCCGAGGGATGTGGGCTTTCCCTGAACAAGTGGCGGCCCGACTTTGAGAAGCACTGCACTAGAACATTCCCTTACAGATACTTTACGTTTGTTTCTTGTTTGGTTGTTTTCCTTCTAAAATAAAAAAGCCAAAAGACTCAGTGTGTGTGTGTGTGTGTGTGTGTGTGTGTGTGTGTGTGTGTGTGTGTGTGTGTGTGTGTGTGTAAACTTAGCTGTCTCTCTCTCTCTATAGTGGGCCAAGATTCTCCAAAGTTTGGATTGGAACACTGATGTGGAACACATTTTTGTTTTGACGCATCTCCGCTTTTCATGCTATTGTTGATATATAAGCAGTGGTGGGTGGCATTAAATCCAAAGAGTTATCAGTTCTCAATAGAATCACCAGTAGAAATTGAAATGAATCCACTGTCTTCCACTCTGAGCTGTATTATGCTGACTTTAAATGAGGAAAGAAAAATAACTCAATAAAGTCAGAGAGATGCAGAATGGAAAGGATAGGACTTTTCAGCCACTAAAGAATCAAATATAGGAACAGCTGTTTAAAACAGGGGTGACAAATGCAGAGAAGGGGCAGTGCAGTGTTCTCCTCAAGGAACTGGGAAGTGAACTCCATAACTCCAGGAAGAAATATTCCTGCACCATCCTGTATCCAGTGTGTTCCCTAGATGAAATTTTTCCAGTGAGGCAGGTGGTGAGCGGAAGAGTCAGAGGGAATTGATATTGGGGAAGTATTCTCTTTGAAAAAAAATCTGGGGAGACATGAGTGGTTTAATTGCCCCTAAGAGTAAAAAAGAAAGAAAGCTATAATTGTTCTGATGCTCCTGTGTGGGGAAATTGCAGTGATGCAATATTGTATTGACAATAGCAGTCTCCAGAGCAGCACTAAGATGTAAGGGCTAGTTCTGCTCTTCCCGTTAAGACAAGGAAATCATTCTTCTAACTGCCGTGAACAAATGGACTGACTGACTTTGCAGCAAGCCTCTAGTAAACTCTAAAACAAATGAGATTATGGAATCAAATCTTAGAATGCAAAATATTTGTGTTAATTGTATCATTGAAAGCTGTTGCAATATTAATATTAATATTTTAGTACCAGGATTAAACAGCAGATTCATTTCAGTTTTGCAAATGTGCCTAAGCCTTTAACCTAGCAGAGTATTACATTGTAGGTAAATTTTGCTAAATCTTTGCACAAAAGCATTTTATTTAAAAAGCACAACCAGAACCCCTTCCATTTCAAAGCTCTAGTCATTCTCCACTGTTTCCTGTGATCAATTTCTTCCCCATTCCCCCATTATTCCAAGTCCCTCTCCTGTACATAAAAAGTGGGTTATAGCAAGACATATAACCGAAGAACATACATAAGGAAAGCCATACTGGATCAACCAATGGCCTAGCTAGCCCAGTATCCTGTCTTCTGACAGAAGCCAATGCCAGGTGCTTCAAAGGGAATGAACAGAACAGGCAATCCATCAAGTTATCCATCCCATGTCATCTACTCCCAGCATCTGGCAAACAGAGGCTAGGGACACTCAGAGAATGAGGTGGCATCCCTGACCATCCTGGCTAATAGCAATTGATGGACCTATGAATTTATCCATGAATTTATCTAGTTCTTTTTTTAACCCTGTTATAGTTTTGGCCTTCATAAAATCCCCTGGCAAAGAGTTCCACATGTTGACTGTGTGTTGTGTGAAGACATACTTCATTTTGTTTGTTTTAAACCTGATGCCTATTAATTTCATTGGGTGACCCCTAGTTCTTGTATTATGTGAAGGAGTAAATAATATTTCATTATTCACTTTCTCCACACTAGTCAAGATTTTCTAGACCTCTATCATGTCCATTCTTAGTCATCTCTTTTCCAAGCTTAAAAGTCTTTTTAATCTCTCCTTTTACAGAAGCTGTTTCATACCCCGAGTCATTTTTATTGTCCTTCTCTGTACTTTTTCCAATTCTAATATATCTTTTTTGATATGGGGTGACCAGACCTGCATGCAGTACTCAAGTGTGGATGTACCATGGATTTATATAGTGGCATTGTGATATTTTCATTTCATTATCTATCCTTTTCCTAATGGTTCCTAACATTCTATTAGCTTTTTTGTCTACTGCTGCACCTTGAGCAAATGTTTTCAGAAAATTATCCACAATGACTCCAAGATTGCTTTGTTGAGTGGTAACAGCTCATTTAGACACTCTCATTTTGTATGTATAGTTGGGATTATGTTTTCCAATGTGCATTTCTTTGCATTTATCAACATTGATTTTCATCTACCATTTTGTTGCCATTCATTGTGCCGAATATGTACCCCCTGATTTCAGGTGGATTTGTACTCCACATGGCTCAGCCATGCCTCCGCTGCCATTACCCGTGCTACTGTAGCTACACTTCCATTTATACTTGCACTAGCTTAATGAGAGCTAGCATGAGTATGTGTACACAAGCAGGGAAATCACACCCCAGCTCAGTGTAGATGCAGTGTGTGACATCTAAGCCATTTCCTTTGGTAGCTGATAAAGCTTGGTTTCACTGGCTTCAATGAGAATACTCGTGCAGGTTAAGACACAAAAAAGGAGTTTGAAGGAAAGGGCCTTAAAATCTGATAATTGATTGATTGCACACTATCAACGGTTACAAGAGTGCTTCCTGGATATATGTAAATTAGTCAATAGATAAGGGGCCAGTAGATGATGCTCATGAACATGTATCAGAGTTCTCGGGATTTGTTGAAGCAATAAAACTTGTTTGTGCACTGCAAATGCCTTCCTTTTGTGCAGGTTTTTGCACTAGCTTTTAAAATCAGCCACAGAATTTGGAATATTCCTTAGCTTGTATTCAGGAGAGGTCTGGGGATATATGATAGGAAGCATGTGAGGCTAGGGTGCTTGTCAAGGTTAAGCACAACTACATGGAGAAACTTGAATCACATCTGCCCACACTACATGTGGCTCAATATTGTCAGTCTCTTTAATATTTAAAATAGGATATCTGCAAATGATGATCTAAACCTAAATTTTTGAAATTGTCTTTCTTTTTCAGGCACAATTTTGCACCAGCTGCTACATGGATCCACAACTTTGCACCCGTAAATGAATTGCAGATGCAAATGGTGGCAATTGGACATCTAACTACCTGTCTGAGAGTAAAAATCAGGTAAATTACATATCTATTTGCTACCATTTGTGCCTGCAGTTTATTGTGGATGCAAACGATAGGCTGCAAAATTAGAGACCAGGTTATAGCCTGCCTGAAAATCAGGGCTTTATTGTCCAGATTTCCAGAGTTGCTGAGTACCCCCTTGAGTTGTCATGGCAGCTACAGGCGATCAGCACCTCTGAAAATCAGGCCATAACTGTTTAAATGTTTACCTGGGAAACTTTCACAAAGGCCTTTTGCAAGAAGTAATCCAGCTGCACGTACAACAGTCCCCTTCTCGTGCACAGGGATAGTCTGTTTAAAACATTTCATCTCCATGTAAACCTTGTTTGAAAATCACTTATTTACACATTTCTGGCATTGTTTGGCAGTTAATTCTTGCTGCCAGCTCTGTGTTCTCTGACTCCTCTCCAGATCCGTCCTATTTTATATCCGCTGCAAAATAGTTTTACTCTTGGATTGTCAATATACAGATTCCAAACTGCAGCGAAGAAAAAAAGTGCATCCTCACCTTCACATCCCTGCCTCAGCGATGGGCCTTTTTCACAGATTTCCTTTCACTCTCCCCCCTTAGGGAGACCTGAAGCACATTCCAAACAAAAAAACCTCGAGCACCGCCCCACCGAACCAAAAAACCCCGAGTGCCCCCCGCCACCCCAAGATTGGCCGCCCCTTCCAAGGTGCCACCCCAAGCACGTGCTTGGTCGGCTGGTGCCTGGAGCCGGCCCTGGTCTCCTGCTGTCAGGGATCTTTACGAGGGTCTTCGGTGCAGGCAGGAGAAGGGTCTTGGTGATGAGCTCAGGAAGGTCCTATCTCCATGCAGGGGACCCAGTGGAGGAAGGCGCAGAGAGGTGACTGTGCAGGAAGCTGACAAATGGGTGGGCAAGGCCGAGAGCACTGGCCCAGCAAGGAGGGCAGGGGGCTGTGAGAAGCTTGACAAAGGAGGACAGGCAAGGAGGGGCAGGGCTGTGCGAGCTTTGAAGGTTGTGAGTGACGAGAAGCTTGGATGGCGCTTGGGGAACCAGTGGAGGGATTCCTAGAGGGGAGTGACATGGTCAAATCAGCAGGTGGTTCCTAGTGAAACTGAATGGCGATACAACTAGAAAAGTCCTTTCTTCTCATGCATTGTGACCCCAAGAGCGCCCCTATGTCAGATGGCGCAGAGCCCCCTGGTAGGTAACAGCAACACTCAGCTGGCCTGAGCAGCTCAATACATCTCATACACACAGCTGTTGTCATGATGTTTATTTAAAAAGTGTCTTGTAATAGATCATTTGAAATCTACTAGCACACCAGTCGTTAATATCATTGTGAATGTGTGCCACAATGCTGTATGTGAAATTGTGGATATTCTGATATTATATTTTGGAACCTGTAAACAGACTAAGGAGGCAACATAAGTTTTTTCCAGACAGAGGAGAATGGCCAACACCTCTTGGACTCAATCACAAATCAAGCCAGGTGTGGCCAAGAACAATGGGATATTCATTTGCACTGGGGATTGAGGAAAGATAATTTGCATTGCAAAATCACAGGAGGATGCAAAAATGACCATGGTCTGGGCTCCCTGGTGGACACAGAAAGCTGAGCCCCCAAGAGAGCTTCCTGACATTGAAAACAAAGATAAACTTTGAGGCTATAAGGACCTGCTGAAAGACGTTGGATATCCACCACCTAGGGGACAAAGGGGAGAAGCATTCTTTGAGTTCATGAAAAGTGGCTCTTCTTGGCCCACAAGGCAAGAGTAGCTGGAAACTGACTGTAGGAGAAAAACCTGCTTAGACAGAGGGTGTGTCTACACTGCAATTAAAAACCTACAGCTGGCCTGTGCCTGCTGACTGAGGCTTGCGGGGCTTGGGCTAACGGGCTGTTTAACAGCAGTGTAGACGTTGGGGCTCAGCTCTGGGACCCTCCCACCTCACAGAGGTCTAGAGCCCAGGCTCCACCCCAAACACAAATGTCCACCACAATGAAACAGCTCTTTAGCCTGAGCCCCAGGAGTTCGAGTCAGCTGACACAGGCCAGCCGCGGGTGTCTAACTGCAGTATAGGCAGACCCAAAGGTTGTAACTTGCTGAAATGACGTTTTAGTCACTCGAAAGCGTGTTTGGTTTGGTTTTACTTGTAACCATGGCCGTCTCTTCTGTGGTTACCTATCATTCAAATACCTCTTCTTTGTTAAACTCATTTTTGTTTTCTTACAAAACCCTCTCAGTGCTGTGTATTGAACGGAAGGGTAAAATGCTCCCCCCGACTAACAGACCAGGGTGTGTGCTGTCTCTACGGAGGCAGCAAGCATGATAACTTCTTTGAGGGTTCAGTGAGAGGGACTGGACCCTGCAGGGGAGATGGGCGGGGGGAGACTTGGGACTGGAAGGGCTGGTGGAAGCCAGGGTGCTGTCCTTGTGCTGCGAGCTGGCTGCTGTGCAGGGCTCTGAACCAGACCAGCACAGCACAGAAGCACCCGGGGTTACTTGGCAGGCAGTGGCACCGCGCCCCCCACTGGTCTGGGTGAATCCCAAAGCGTCACATCCATTAGAAATATTATGACAGTTATCTGTAGTTGGGAAGCCAGGAAATCCTTTCCCCAGTACACATGGACAACCGATTTCCTCCATGTGTCTAAAAGTTCAGGGACGTCCCAGTCAGGCAATGTATTTTTCCAACTTCTCTCTCTCTTTTTCTCTCTGAGTTGTGTTATCATTTGCTAAATACGTCTTGGCTTGCTATTTCGCTTATGCTGCATGGTAAATGCCTTTCTGTGTCGTCCCCAGCTGGGAATTCCATGCATAAATCACTGCTGTACAAATGCTCTTTGTGCGTGTGACACTTTTGGAAGAGAAAGCGAGTTGAGTTCCGCACAATGCAAAGGGGACTGTGGTAAGAATGGAGCTGAAATGCAATGAGAGAGACGGCGAGAGAGAGAGAGGATGGAGCCTTGATGCGCATTACTTTATACCCTCCCAGACTCCTCTGCCTAATATTAGCTTGAAGCCAAATTACTACCTATTTAGACAGTTAGCATCAGTCACAAAATCTGCCTTTCCTCAAGCTCCTAAAACCATGCACTGAAGGGATGCAGTTTCAGTGCAGACAAGACCTAGTAGCCACCATGTATAAAGGAAATGAATCTCCTTTAAAAGAATTGTATTATGCAGCTCCATTAAACTATTTAATGACCATTTCAAAGCTAAACCACTGCCACTGATTGGAGAGAACGTAAGCATGTCACACATCTTACCATGTCAGCCAGGCAGCTATCAGGCTATGGGGCGGGGGGGAATATGCAGGCCCTTTGTCACTGTACCATATGTCTCGGCTAAGGTTTTCAAAAGTGGTTAGTGGTTTAGCCTGCCTCCATTTTTTGGGTGCCCAATTTGAAGATCGGGGTATTAAATGGGGTTTAGAGAGTGGGGGCTCTGTGCACTTTGAAAATCAGGCCCCTTTACGGTGTTTCCGATTGGTTACCCAAACATTGAGGCATCTAAAATCACTCATCGCTTTCGAAAATCTTGGCCATCTGGCTTTCCATATAGATGTGTTAAATGGCCTGTTAGTGTTTCCCTCATCCCCAGGGTTCTGGAAGAAAATGTTACTGGTTCAGTAGTACCATGTATGAGGCTGAAGGCTGGGACTCCTTCGTATCTGGGTTTTATTGAAACTGGCATATGCTGCAGAGTTGAAAAACTGTGGGCTTGGGAGGAATGGTCCAAAAGGACAGTGATAGCAGAATGCTGATTGACTACATTCAATTAAGAAGTAGTAATGTGACTTCTGCTTTCCTGTGGGTAGAAATAAGGCATCTTGTCAGCAACCATCTGCAGCAGGAGGGGAAGGAGAACCCAGTATTGCTTTAGAATAATGGAATGCGTGACCTTACCGTGGACTGGCCTTTGGGTCCAGGTGGTGGTGGGGAGATCCCTCAGGATGCTTCTGCAATATACCCACATTCCAGGCTTGCTTAACTTGGTTACTTTTTTACACCAGTGGAAGATGTGCCTAAGCCAAGATGGCAGGATTGAACTCCAGCTGTACAGACTGAGTGCTTGCTACAAGTGCACATATCCTTTGCTTTCAGCAAAACAAAGATCTGAATGGATATGGGATGCCCATCGTCCATGCAGAATGAAAGCCCCACACCTTCTATGAGACTCTTGAAAGTTGCACTTGTTTAGGGGAGGGATGGGAAATCAGATGCTATGGGTGTGATTAACAAAGGTGCTCCGGACTGGTCTAATTTTGGCTCCCACTAAAATCAAATTAATTCAGTGGGAGTTAAGCTAATCCTGAGTACATTTGATAATTGCAGCCCCTTGTGTATTTCTACCCCCCATGTGTGTGTGGCCACCAAAGACTGGCTCATAGAAACACAACCTTGAGCTTTTGGCGAAGTGCAGGGTGAGTACTTGACTTTAATAATATGCTGAGGTTAATTAAACCTTTCTGGATTTAGTTTGGGGGTTTTGTTTACAGACAGGATTTGTTGTGGGTATCTTAGCAACTGTTCCCTCACCACCCTTGCCCTGACCCAAAGACTAGACTGAGATAAAACCCTCAGTTTGTCACGCAATCCTTCATTCTGCAACAACAGCATGTACTTCTTTCCTTCTCAATTCCCCATGTGGCTGCTATCAACATAGCTTTCCTCTGGCCACAGGAAAGCTGAATCAATGTTTCTTCGCCATTATATGTCTGCTCCAGTCTCCTCACAGCCCGCTCCATATCACACTATTTCACTGGTAGTTTTGCCTGCGGGACTGGACCTTTCTGAGCATCTGACTCTAAGCTTGGTTCTTTGTGGTCTTGTTTCCCAGAAACCATACAAAGTTTGCCTCATTTTTGCTTTCACTGCAAACTCAAAACTCAGCCAGGGCACGGAAGGTTTGTGGAACTTTGAGGTTCACATAGGTTCTAGGTGAAACCTGGTAAAATTCCATTTTTTATCTCTGCTTTGAGTTTTTAGGATTGTTTTTGACCCCAAAATGCAGAACATAACTCTAGGAGTGAGGAAACTCTTACAAACCAAAGCCAAAAGGAACTGAATTTGCATGAGTTGTTTGGGAACCAAGTTTTGAGTAGTTCCTCTCCCCACACACCACCCGTCTGGTTCTTGCACTGCATAAAAGTCAGGTGAAGTTAGCATCATTTTCTCAGCTAGTTGTTCCTTGGCTGATGTAAAATAGACTACACATGTAGGCAAAAATGGCTTAGACAGTAATGTCTTCTTCAGCATCCTTGTTCATTCTCAAGACTATGCTGAGCACTAATTACCATAGATCTTGTTTTGTTCTTCCAGGCAATCAATATCTATTCTTTCTGGAATGACAGTTTGAAAGCAAACAAAGAACCCCAGGCCAGATATATGGAAAGCAAGGGGATGTCACTATCGTGGTGGGTAACAGAAGACTTTTATTCTATAGGATGACATTTCTTGAGGTTTCTCATCTGCAACGTATTCCTGGGAGGTTTGTCAGTCTGCAGCAGGGCCTGTGCTTTCCTCCCACTTTGTGAGTGCATTCTGGAGGCCTGAATTCTTTTGATTGACAATGACAGATAGCCTGATCAGAGCTCTTTACCATTACAACCCTCTGATTGGCTACGCTGAGCCCTTGTATGGGTAGAAAATTCTTCTCTGTAGAAAGAAACAATTATAAAGCATTTTAAGAACAACCAGCTGAGTGCTTTTCACAGCTGGCAGTTCTTGTTTATGACAAGTAACAAAAAAAAAAAAAAAGGCAAGTTTATTTTGAAAGGGCACTTAGTGCCCATGAGAAGTCAGGTTCTGTAGGTAACAGGCTGATGTGCAGAAAACAATTGAATACTCAGGCTCCCAAGTGGAATTAATTTGGAGCTTGCAGTAGGGTCTGATCTCAGGTAGGCATATGTGTCTTTGGCTCTGGCACAATTAGCTGTTGCCCAAGTGAGTAGCAGCCTGTGACTTTATTTTAGAAGACACACGCTGGTAAAAAAACAAACAAACAACCTTTCAGTTCTCTAAGAGCACATCAGGCCATTAGGACTCTATAAGAAAATTGTTTCCTTGGTGCCAGAGTCTGGTTCATCAGGGCAGACTGTAGCTACTCCTAAGTCACTTAGAGGCTTTGGAAACTTCCACCCTAGGTCTATTTTTTATGCTTGTCACAGGTAGTGCATTCTGGATCACACCGTTCACCCCTGCTCTGGCACCTTTATGCTGGGTAAAGATCTTGAGTGCTATAAAGAGACCCTAAAAGCCCTGTATCTGGCCAGGGCAGGATTTGCTTAGCACAGGCATTGTGCAAGGCCATCTTGGGGGCATGCTGGGGATGAGGCTGGGGGTGAAGGGCATGTTGGGGGTGAAGTTTCAGCATATCTGTAGGCAGCTAGGGACAGGCTGTCACAGCCTAGATAGGTCCACAGGGATATAAAGGTTGCATAAGGCCTGCTTCAGTCTCTGGGGCAGCCTTAAAACCAACTTAGCCCCACCACCTTTCCCTTGATCAATGAGTTCTCTGCTGCACCTCTAAGAAGCAGAGGACAGACTCGTCTCTCTGACTTTATTCTGTGGTCATTGGCAAGACAGCACAATATCCAGTCAACCTCACAGAGCGTGTAATAAATACTGCACAACGTTACACATCATCATTCCTATGCATATGTATATGCTTTGTTATCATGCATCCTAGAATGGAGAAGGCAGTTGCATTGGCAAAGCTCAGCATTAATCAAACATGTCACAATGATTCCTCTCTCATTAGGGAAGGTTGCGACCCATGTGTGGAGCTGGTGGATACATCTCAGTCACCTTGCAATTCTGTCTTGGGACTCAAAGAACTAAACCTCCTGTGGCTTCATACAGAGCTATACCCAGAAGCACTTCTTTTCAGCTGCAGTTTTCCTTAAGCTTATTATTGGAAGAAATGTCAGAGCCTTTGAATTTTGATAGTTTGCATCGTCTCCCTTTTTTTGTTGCTTGTTTCTCAGTTGGGTAAGTTCTTCAATCCCTGTTCAGTCACTTGTGCTTTGTTTAAGCCTTTTCAAATGTTGCTATATCAAACACTTCCAGATGAATCATCCAACAAATTATGGACAGCCCCAGGCAAAGCGGGAGATTACTCTGCAGGGTAGAGAAACAAATTTCTCAGTTTTGTTGTTTACTTTTCTGCTTGGGATGTTGCTCATATTTCAATGGCAGGGCAATTCTGAACTGTTTGTAGCTTATGTCTAACTTATGTTTTTTCACTCTATTCCAAGGATAGTTGATGTCCATCCACAGGAAGGTCAGACATCTAATTTTAAAAGGCTAATATGCTGCTTATGCTCCTTTAATGGATACCTGTCATAACTAGAAAGGGAAGGTAACAACCCTCCTGCATACAATACTATAAAATCCCTCCTGGCCAGAGGCACCAAAATCCTTTTACCTATAAAGGGTTAAGAAGCTCAGGTAACCTGGCTGACACCTGACCCAAAGGACCAATAAGGGGACAAGATACTTTCAAATCTTGGGGGGGGGGCTTTTGTTTGTGTGCTCTTTTTTTGGGGGGGTGTTTGCTCTTAGGACTAAGCGGGACCGGACATCAATCCATGTTCTCCAAATCTTTCTGCACAAGTCTCTCATATTTCAAACTTGTAAGTAACAGCCAGGCAAGGCGTATTAGTTTTATCTTTGTTTTCTCAACTTGTAAATGTTCCTTTTGCTAGAGGGTTTACCTCTGGTTGCTGTAACTTTGAACCTAAGGCTAGAGGGGTTTCCTCTGGGCTCTTTGAATCTGATTACCCTGTAAAGTTATTTTCCGTCCTGAGTTTACAGAGATAATTTTTACCTTTTTCTTTTAATAAAATTCTTCTTTTAAGAACCTAATTGATTTTTCATTTTTTAAGATCCAAAGTTTTGGATCTGTGTTCACCAGGACTAATTGATGAGGGAATATTCTCAAGCCTACTCAGGAAAGGGGGGTTAGGGACTTGGGAGATATTTGGGGAAAGGCAGAGTTCCAAGTGGATCTCCATAAATATTTGGTTAAAACGCTTGGTGGTGGCAGCATATTTTTAACCTAAGCTGGTAAAAATAAGCTTAAGGGGTCTTTCATGCGGGTCCCCACATCTGTACCCCACTTATGTTTTTTCACTCTATTCCAAGGATAGTTGATATCCATCCACAGGAAGGTCAGACATCTAATTTTAAAAGGCTAATATGCTGCTTATGCTCCTTTTACAGATAACATCTGTAGCTTCCATGTAATGATCTTAGCAATAAAGGAAGGATCCTACAAACCCCGGCTTCCACTGGAAGACAGAGTGAGTCAGCAGGCGCTGATAGTAACTGCAAGGGCAGGGTGAAGCCATGTGGGCCTGCACCCTATCCCCAAAGCACCCCTCAAGCTCAGGTGCTTCCAGCACCATCTAATTGACTTTCCTTTCAAACCCCTCTGTCTGTTTCCCTGCACATACGCTTTCATACCAAACCTGCGTCTTTGCTGTAGGATAGGCCAAGCGGAAGGAGGTAGCAACATTTATCATGAGTTGACTGCGGGCCAGCGGGACAGATGGTAACTAGAAAAAGTGGCTGATAAGATGTACACACTCACCATGACCTCAGACATTTTACTTTGTCTTTGCTTGTTTGTCGTCTTGTCTGTTTGGACTGTAAACTCCGACTCAAGGAATATTTTCAACGCACCACTGAACAGTGCACTGACCCACAGGAACCTTCCTACCAACACTACAAGAAGAGGAACTCTGCGTGGACTCCTCCTGATGGTCGAAATGACAGACTGGACCTCTACATAGAGTGTTTCCGCAGACGTGCACAGGCTGAAATTGTGGACAAACAACATCACTTGTCCCATAACCTCAGCCGTATAGAACGGAATGCCATCCACAGCCTCAGAAACAACTCTGACATTATCATCAAAGGGGCTGACAAAGGAGGTGCTGTAGTCATAATGAACAGGTCAGATTATGAACAGGAGGCTGCCAGGCAACTCTCCAAGACCACATTCTACAGGCCACTATCCTCTGATCCTACTGAGGAATACCAAAAGAAACTACACCATCTGCTCAAGAAACTCCCAGCTACAGTACGGGAACAAATCTACATGGACACACCCCCAGAACCCCGACCAGGGGTATTCTATCTACTACCCAAGATCCATAAACCCGGAAACCCTGGACGCCCCATCATCTCAGGCATTGGTACTCTGACAGCAGGATTATCTGGCTATTTGGACACTCTCCTCAGACCCTATGCTACCAGCACTCCCAGCTATCTTCGAGACACCACCGACTTCCTGAGGAAACTACAGTGCATTGACGTTCTTCCTGAAAACACCATCCTGGCCACCATGGATGTAGAAGCACTTTATACCAATATTCCACATGAGGATGGACTACAAGCTGTCAGGAACAGTATCCCTGATGAGGCCACAGCAAGCCTGGTGGCTGAGCTTTGTGACTTTGTCCTCACCCACAACCACTTCAGATTTGGGGACAACTTATACCTTCAAGTCAGTGGCACTGCTATGGGTACCCGCATGGCCCCACAGTATGCCAACATTTTTATGGCTGACTTAGAACAACGCTTCCTCAGCTCTCGTCCCCTAGTGCCCCTCCTCTACTTGCGCTACATTGATGACATCTTCATCATATGGACCCACGGAAAGGAGGCCCTTGAAGAATTCCACCTGGACTTCAACAATTTCCACCCCACCATCAACCTCAGCCTGGACCAGTCCACACAAGAGATCCACTTCCTGGACACTACAGTACAAATAAGTGATGGTCACATAAACACCACCCTATACCGGAAACCTACTGACCGCTATACGTACCTACATGCCTCCAGCTTCCATCCAAGACACATCATACGATCCATTGTCTACAGCCAAGCCCTAAGATACAACCGAATTTGCTCCAACCCCTCAGACAGAGACAAACACCTACAAGATCTTTATCAAGCATTCGTAAAACTACAATACCCACCTGGGGAAGTGAGGAAACAGATTGACAGAGCAAGACGGGTACCCAGAAATCACCTACTACAGGACAGGCCCAACAAGGACAATAACAGAACACCACTGGCCATCACATACAGCCCCCAGCTAAAACCTCTCCAGCGCATTATCCACGACCTACAACCTATCCTGGAAAATGATCCCTCACTCTCACAGACCTTGGGAGGCAGGCCAGTCCTTGCTTACAGACAACCTCCCAACCTGAAGCAAATACTCACCAGCAACTACACACCACACCACAGAAACACCAACCCAGGAACCTATCCCTGTAGCAAACCTCGTTGCCTACTCTGTCCCCATATCTACTCTGGCAACAGCATCAGAGGACCCAACCACATCAGCCACACCATCAGGGGCTCATTCACCTGCACATCCACTAATGTCATATATGCCATCATGTGCCAGCAATGCCCCTCTGCCATGTACATTGGCCAAACCGGACAGTCCCTCCGCAAAAGAATAAATGGACACAAATCGGACATCAGGAATGGTAACATACACAAGCCAGTAAGTGAACACTTCAATCTCCCTGGTCATTCTATCACAGATTTAAAAGTCACTGTCATTGAACAAAAAAACTTCAGAAACAGACTTCAAAGAGAAACAGCAGAACTAAAATTCATTTGCAAATTCAACACCATTAATCTGGGCTTGAATAGGGATTGGGAGTGGCTGGCTCACTACAGAAGCAGCTTTTCCTCTCCTGGAATTGACACCTCCTCATCTATTATTGGGAGTGGACTACATCCACCCTGATTGAATTGGCCTTGTCAACACTGGTTCGCCACTTGTGAAGTAACTCCCTGCTCTCCATGTGTCTGTATATAATGCCTGCATCTGTAGCTTTCACTCTATGCATCCGAAGAAGTGAGGTTTTTACTCACGAAAGCTTATGCCCAAATAAATCTGTTAGTCTTTAAGGTGCCACCAGACTCTTTGTTGTTTTTGTAGATACAGACTAACACGGCTACCCCCTGATACTTGACAACATGCAAGGCACTAAATTTAGCCGTATGGAGTGGAAATCCATCAACCTCAACAAAAAACTTGCACAGATACAGACAGACATCATCTTCCTCTCCAAATGCAAACAGATGGACATCATACCAAAAGGACTGAAGGTAAAAAATCCATTGCAATCAACATACTACACTGAGTATGGTGAGAGACTGTGCCACACACTCTCAAAGAAACTGAGGAACCACCTGATCAGCATCCTGTACAGCAGACAGGAGAAGATCAAGAATGAGCTCTCAGAACTGGAGACTCTCATACAATACCAGCCTTCTACACAAACTTCAACGTGGCTGGACTTTACAAAAATGAGACAAGCCATTTACAATGCACATTTCACTTCTCTACAGAGGAAAAAGGACTGTAAGCTATCTAAACTAATACCTGCCACTGGGGGCTATAACAATGGTACCCTCAACTCATCTAACAACATTGTCAATCTTTCCAACCACACACTTAGCCCAGCAGAAGAGTCTGTCCTATCTCGGGGACTCTCTTTCTGTCCCACCATCCCCACGAACATGATACAGTTCTGCGGTGATTTGGAAGCCTACTTTCGTCGTCTCCGACTCAAGGAATATTTTCAACGCACCACTGAACAGTGCACTGACCCACAGGAACCTTCCTACCAACACTACAAGAAGAGGAACTCTGCGTGGACTCCTCCTGATGGTCGAAATGACAGACTGGACCTCTACATAGAGTGTTTCCGCAGACGTGCACAGGCTGAAATTGTGGACAAACAACATCACTTGTCCCATAACCTCAGCCGTATAGAACGGAATGCCATCCACAGCCTCAGAAACAACTCTGACATTATCATCAAAGGGGCTGACAAAGGAGGTGCTGTAGTCATAATGAACAGGTCAGATTATGAACAGGAGGCTGCCAGGCAACTCTCCAAGACCACATTCTACAGGCCACTATCCTCTGATCCTACTGAGGAATACCAAAAGAAACTACACCATCTGCTCAAGAAACTTCCAGCTACAGTACGGGAACAAATCTACATGGACACACCCCCAGAACCCCGACCAGGGGTATTCTATCTACTACCCAAGATCCATAAACCCGGAAACCCTGGACGCCCCATCATCTCAGGCATTGGTACTCTGACAGCAGGATTATCTGGCTATTTGGACACTCTCCTCAGACCCTATGCTACCAGCACTCCCAGCTATCTTCGAGACACCACCGACTTCCTGAGGAAACTACAGTGCATTGACGTTCTTCCTGAAAACACCATCCTGGCCACCATGGATGTAGAAGCACTTTATACCAATATTCCACATGAGGATGGACTACAAGCTGTCAGGAACAGTATCCCTGATGAGGCCACAGCAAGCCTGGTGGCTGAGCTTTGTGACTTTGTCCTCACCCACAACCACTTCAGATTTGGGGACAACTTATACCTTCAAGTCAGTGGCACTGCTATGGGTACCCGCATGGCCCCACAGTATGCCAACATTTTTATGGCTGACTTAGAACAACGCTTCCTCAGCTCTCGTCCCCTAGTGCCCCTCCTCTACTTGCGCTACATTGATGACATCTTCATCATATGGACCCACGGAAAGGAGGCCCTTGAAGAATTCCACCTGGACTTCAACAATTTCCACCCCACCATCAACCTCAGCCTGGACCAGTCCACACAAGAGATCCACTTCCTGGACACTACAGTACAAATAAGTGATGGTCACATAAACACCACCCTATACCGGAAACCTACTGACCGCTATACGTACCTACATGCCTCCAGCTTCCATCCAAGACACATCATACGATCCATTGTCTACAGCCAAGCCCTAAGATACAACCGAATTTGCTCCAACCCCTCAGACAGAGACAAACACCTACAAGATCTTTATCAAGCATTCGTAAAACTACAATACCCACCTGGGGAAGTGAGGAAACAGATTGACAGAGCAAGACGGGTACCCAGAAATCACCTACTACAGGACAGGCCCAACAAGGACAATAACAGAACACCACTGGCCATCACATACAGCCCCCAGCTAAAACCTCTCCAGCGCATTATCCATGACCTACAACCTATCCTGGAAAATGATCCCTCACTCTCACAGACCTTGGGAGGCAGGCCAGTCCTTGCTTACAGACAACCTCCCAACCTGAAGCAAATACTCACCAGCAACTACACACCACACCACAGAAACACCAACCCAGGAACCTATCCCTGTAGCAAACCTCGTTGCCTACTCTGTCCCCATATCTACTCTGGCAACAGCATCAGAGGACCCAACCACATCAGCCACACCATCAGGGGCTCATTCACCTGCACATCCACTAATGTCATATATGCCATCATGTGCCAGCAATGCCCCTCTGCCATGTACATTGGCCAAACCGGACAGTCCCTCCGCAAAAGAATAAATGGACACAAATCGGACATCAGGAATGGTAACATACACAAGCCAGTAAGTGAACACTTCAATCTCCCTGGTCATTCTATCACAGATTTAAAAGTCACTGTCATTGAACAAAAAAACTTCAGAAACAGACTTCAAAGAGAAACAGCAGAACTAAAATTCATTTGCAAATTCAACACCATTAATCTGGGCTTGAATAGGGATTGGGAGTGGCTGGCTCACTACAGAAGCAGCTTTTCCTCTCCTGGAATTGACACCTCCTCATCTATTATTGGGAGTGGACTACATCCACCCTGATTGAATTGGCCTTGTCAACACTGGTTCGCCACTTGTGAAGTAACTCCCTGCTCTCCATGTGTCTGTATATAATGCCTGCATCTGTAGCTTTCACTCTATGCATCCGAAGAAGTGAGGTTTTTACTCACGAAAGCTTATGCCCAAATAAATCTGTTAGTCTTTAAGGTGCCACCAGACTCTTTGTTGTTTCTTCAGGGCAGGTTTCACCACATTCTAGGCACTACTTCAGTCTAAATAAATGAATATAAATAATAATTAATAATTCACTTGCACTTTGCTCTCAGACAGGACTTCACATTTGAGAGTGGTCATAATAGGAGGAAGGAAAGATAGAAAGAACTTGACACTGGAAAGAAAAGAAGCATAGTTCAGCTGGGCTTCTCAGCTCTTTAAGCCCGTAAATTAGTTCAAAAACTGACTTCAGTCAGTGGAAGACACACACTAATAAAGAGCTTCCATACATCTAAGAAGAGAATTGGGCTCTTTGGACTCTTTGAGAGAAGCTTACAGACAGTTAAGCATGTGTTAAAGTCAGGGTCTCTAAACACCATCTTCTCCAGTTTCCTAGGAAGTTTGTTGAATCCCTCGTGGACCATTTCATTTCTGTGTTCCATTTAATAGTGAAATGAGGATGAAAAAGCCACTTTGAGCATCATCATTTCATGGATGGTCCAAGGAGACTATGGTTGGAGAAGAAATGGATAATAACTTTGTTCTTCTCTCAACATAGATGTATGTAAAGAAATTCAGGGCACCTGATTTTAGAGGATCTGTTCCAAAGATACTGGGCCATACCCTCAGCTGGGTGAAATTGGCATAATTCCATTGAGGGCCACAGAGCTGCACCAATTCTGATGATTTAGCCCATAAAGGGAATGCTGGCTATGTGTCTAATCACACTGTTCTAATTGCCTATCTTATTATCTGTTTTTCCCCCTCTAAGCTGCTGAGATGATAGCCAAGCCCCTTGGCAGTTTCCAGCATCCCTAAACCTTTTTGATTTAGCCTTGTATTTGAATTCTCCTCAATTAATATTTTCAGCCTCCCGATGACTCCTGTAATTATTCTGTCACTAGTTAAGTACAGTACATGATATGGGATATCTTCAGTAGATTTTACCTGATCTTTTAAATGCTGGCTGCTTCTTTGTTGGGGCTCGGTGTTGTCACTATTATAGGTCATTTCATTCATGTTTTGGAGCCTTATCAGCATTATATACAGAATAATAAAAATCTAGGCATTTTATCTTAATTGTAGTTTGATATCTAGTAGGGCTGTCAATTAATTGCGGTGAACTCATGCGATTAACTAAAAAAAAATTAATTGCGATTAATCGCCATTTTAATCACACTGTTAAACAATAGACGACCAATTGAAATGTATTAAATATTTTGGATGTTTTTCTACATTTTCAAATATATTCTGTGTTGTAATTGAAATCAAAGTGTATATTATTTTTGATAAATATTTACAATTTAAAAATGATAAACAAAAGAAATAGTATTTTTCAATTCACCTCACGCAAGTACCATAATGCAATCTCTTTGTCGTGAAACTGCACTCAAAAACAAAACAATGTAAAACTTCAGAGCCTATAAGTCCACTCAGTCCTACTTCTTGTTCAGCCAATCACTAAGACAAACAAGGTTGTTTACATTTACAGGAGTTAATGCTGCCGGCTTCTTATTTACAATGTCACCAGAAAGTGAGAACAGGCATTTGCCTGGCACTTTTGTAGCCAGCATTGCAAGGTATTTACGTGACAGATATGCTAAACATTCGTATGCTCCTTCATGCTTCGGCCACCATTCCAGAGGACATGCTTCCATGCTGATGACGCTTATTAAAAAAATAATGTGTTAATTGAATTTGTGACTGATCTCCTTGGGGAAGAATTGTAGATCTCCTTGGGGAAGAATTGTATATCTCCTGCTCTGTTTTGCTCGCATTCTGCCATATATTTCAAGTATAGCAGTCTCAGATGATGACCCAGCACATGTTCATTTTAAGAACACTTTCACTGCAGATTTGACAAAACACAAAGAAGGCACCAATGTGAGATTTCTAAAGGTAGCTACAGCACATGACCCAAGGTTTAAGAATCTGAGCAGGACGAGGTGTGGATCATGCTTTCAGAAGTTTTAAAAGAGCAACACTCCGATGCGTAAACTACAGAACCCGAGCCACCAAAAAAGAAAATCAACCTTCTGCTGGTGGCATCTGACTCAGATAATGAAAATGAACATGTGTCAGTCCACACTGCTTTGGATTGTTATCAAGCAGAACCTGTCATCAGCATGGACGCATGTCCTCTGGAATGGTGGTTGAAGCATGAAGGAGCATACGAATGTTTAGCATATCTGTCACGTAAATACCTTGCAATACTGGCTACAAAAGTGCCAGGCAAATGCCTGTTCTCACTTTCTGGTGACATTGTAAATAAGAAGCCGGCAGCATTAACTCCTGTAAATGTAAACAACCTTGTTTGTCTTAGTGATTGGCTGAACAAGAAGTAGGACTGAGTGGACTTATAGGCTCTAAAATTTTACATTGTTTTATTTTTGAATACAGTTTTGTTTATACATAATTCTATATTTGTAAGTTCAACTTTCATGATAGAGATTGAACAACAGTACTTGTATTAAATGAATTGAAAAATCCAATTTCTTTTGTTTTTTTACAGTGTAAATATTTGTAATAAAAATAAATATAAAGTGAGCACTGTACACTTTGTATTCTGTGTTGTAATTGAAATAAATATATTTGAAAATGTAGTAAACATCCAAAAATATTTAAATAAATGGTATTCTATTATTGTTTAACAGTGTGATTAGTTGCGATTAACTTTTTTAATCGCTTGATAGCCCTAATATCTAGTTCTCCTGGACTGTATTGAGTTTTTAATTTTGGATTTCCCCAAATCATCCAATTTTTCTTTGTATTCTGCCTGGTGTGGAGGTCTCTACAATCCCCAGGATTCCATCCTCGTTAGTATTTGATTAGGTCCAACAGGCAGTCTCTAAGGTGGGGTGCAGCTCTGATCTGTGACTTTAATTCATCCTAAATGATATTATGTCTGGAGTGTGAGAATCAGTACTTTTCAAAAGATTGTGTACCTGGCTATATGCCACCCAAGCACATACTAAGTGAAGGGAGAGAGAAAGAAATTGAGGAGTGTCAGACATAGGCGTCGACTCCATGGGTGCTCTCGGGCTGGAGCACCCACAGAAAAAAACTAATGGGCACTTGGCAGCCCCCCGCATCAGCTCCTCCTCCTCCTCCCCCCAGTGTCTCACATCCCCCACGATTAGCTGTTCAGCGGCATTCATGAGGGGGAAGGTGGAGGAGTGAGGGCAGGGTGTGCTCAGGGGAGGGGGAGAAACAGGGCGGGGTTGGAAGAGATGGGGCGGGAAGAGGTGGGATGACACTAGGGGTTGGGGGAAGGGGTGGAGTGGGGGCACGGCCTGGGGCAGAGCAAGGGTCGAGCACCTCCCGGTAACTCATAAAGTTGGTACCTATATTGGCAGAGAAAAAAGAGGAAATAAATAGTGAGGAGAGAAAGAAAGAACTATATCATTGCTCCCTCTATTTTCTCTTTTCCCTCTACCCTCTTTTCTCTCCTAAGTTTTTCTCTTCTTGTTCTCACGCCTCCCTTTTCTCTCTCTCTTTCCCTCCCTTGTGTTTTTAATTGAGTCCTTCCTTTTCCTCACCTCCGTTGCGTCTGATGGGCATCCTGTTTTCCTCCTCAGGGAGAGGCTCAGATTCCTATGTCACCTCCAGAATCCTATGTCACCTCCAGAATCCTGTATTCCACACTGACTGGTTGCACCAGAGATAGGCAGTGGGCCAGACTCCCATTTCCACTGGCTCCTGCTGATCTTGCAGATTTTGTGCCACTCTGGCTGACTTATACTGTACAGTGCCTCTCTGTACTGTGAAATTCTTCCCTCCCTCCACACCCATGAGAGAGAGAGAGAGAGAGATTAGAACCCGCTGAGCTTCTCATCACTTTGTGATGGAGTGTATAAACCCTACCCTGGCACAGAAAGGGTTAAGGGGAACTGGAAAGCTCATTTAGTGCACCTGGAGGGTGTGTCTGGTTTAAGTAAGGATGAGACTCAGCTGTGGAGAAGCTGCAGGAAAGAGATAGTACGCTGAGGGTGAAAGGCATTAGGGGTGAAGGAGAGTCCTGAAATAGGCCTTGGAGAACAATGACTCCAGGGAAGAAGACCTGAGGGTCAGTGCTTCAGGAAGATTTGGGCCTCCAGATAGAGAGCCCTTGAAGGCAGCATTCTGTAGTAGAGCAGGAACAAGGTTTGCAGAGCCTAGGGGGGAGGTGAAGGGCGGAGGAGTTAGTTTCTTTGCATTTAGTATGGACTTTGGGCCCTAGAAGCGGCCCTGTCACCAGAAGGAGTGGACCACCAGCAGGATTGAATAGCATTTGGTGCCGATGATGGAGGAGAAGGCTCTGGAACAGCAAACCCAACCACGAGGGTGCACCAGTTGGTGAGCTGCTCTTCTGCATGCTTGTAAATTTTTTTTTGTCTATAATAGAGAAACCCCTGAAATGCAAATACAAATAGTTTTTGTTGGCTTTGAGCATGGAATTGTGTGTGTGTGTGTGTGTGTGTGTGTGTGTGTGTGTGTGTGTGTAAACAGGAGAGTTTTGTATCGAAAGTGGCTGTTAGTTGTTCTTGTGTGACTCACAAGTAGGTTTTTACTTCCAATGTGACATTTGTAAATCGACACACTGTAACACTATCACATCACTGTCCATATTAAACAGAATTGACCATGGGCCCACCAGAAATTACAGGCCAAACTTCTCAAAAGTGGCCACTGGTTTTTGGTCTCTCCCTTTTTGAAAGGCCAATTTAAGATACCTTGGGCCTGATTATTTTCCCCAGAGGTGTTGAGCTTGTAGTTTCTTTTGACTTCAGATCAATGTGTGGGTTCTCAGCACCTCTAGACATCAGTCCCACATTGGGTGGCCAAAAATGAATCACTCCAAGTTATTGGCTATTTATAGACATATGGCTGGTGGATGTTTTGGAGCATGGATTCGGGGTGTGTGTGACAGATATGGCAATATCCTGGACAAACTTTATTGAATGAAGCATTTTAGGAGCACATTGTATTAAAATGCAAATGTTTATCTGCTATTGTGGGATTGTATGTAACTTGGCTAGGAGACATGACCAATGTAAACCTTGGGAAGTGTTATGAGCTCCATAAGACAATTCCTGCACCAGTAACAAGATTAAAAGAACATTCAGTCTGGGAGGCTAAACACTAAAAGCAAGAAATTTTGCAGTTATACCATGTGTCTTCCAAGGCCTAGGCACAATGGCCAACCTCTTAATGTGCTTGGTTTTTCAGCGTGCTCTTCTAAGCGTTTGTAACACATTGGCCAAGAGTGTTTTGCTCCCCCTCTAATGAACGGACATTGCAAAGAGATAAGTCTGCTACTGCTTTCAGGCTAATGGACTTGGTTCTTTAAACAAAACAGCAGAAACTGTTAGGCTCACTGACAGGCATATGTCACTAGAATATCCTTGTTTTTATGGTATTATGTCCCAATCTTAACATAGCGTTGGACTGAAGAATCCTCTTCATCTTGGAGATGTTGCTAGGTCTCCTGGAAATTTATCAATCAATGCAAATAGCCATAGTTTTTGCTTTCTGATATGTGGTGCTCTGGGGAGACTGCCCCTTTGGGCTCTGTGTGGACAACAGGGGACATGGATGAAGGGTCCTTATTTTCAGCAAGGTTGGTAACAAAATTGCCTGTATGTAAATGGTTTTCTGCTATCTAATCATTAAGTGTGTATTTTTTCCATGCTGTTTCATGTAAGTAACAGACGGCTGTCCTGGATGTTGCCCAGTAATGTAGCCCACATAGCTTGGAACTATAGCCACAGTCAATGCTCCTGTTTTCAGTGTCACAACAGCTTGATGGAAAAAATGATTATAAGTGATGTGCTTCAGAATTAGTGCAGGCGTCAGTCGTAAAATGAATAATGTTTCTCTCTCTTGGCTTTCATTTGTTCTTCTCAAAGAGAAGGCCGTATTACATGAGTTACTTTGTGCTAAAAGACATTGAGGATAAGAATGGGTCAGTCCATCATTAAGGGGATGTAGCATTCCAGTTCCTTTAGAAAACAACAAAGAGATTTTAGTTAAACAGGAATTCAGTGCACTATGGGTACATGAACACACAGCACCCTTGTGACTCTACTGACACATCTTTACCAGCGTGATATAAAGGCATATGTACTACAGGGCCATCACCATGGCCCCAGCTCCTGGAGATGTGGTTACATCTGAGCTGTCATTTTAAGAAAAGAAAAGGGTAAGTATCTAGCCTCTTGGTTGTGGAGAGAAGCTGAAAAACATGAACTGCATGTAACTGAAGCAGCAATATTACATACCTGAATCTGCAGAGAGCCTGAAACAACAGATCTGGGAGAAGTGAACTGCCCCATCTCAGTGTGGGGGTTAACTCCAAAGCCCCCAAGAATGTTGGTAGGTGAAGCTGTTAGGGGCAGGGACGTCTTTTTGTTCTGTATTTGTACCGCACCTAGTATAAGGGGTCCTGGTTCATGACTGGGGCTCCCAGGCACTACCACAATACAAATAATTAGGGTTACCATCCGTCCGGGTTTCCCTGGACATGTCCGGCTTTCCCCAGACATGTCCGGCTTTTTCAGCGTTAAATGGCCGTCCGGGGGGGATTTCTAATCAAGTAGAAATGTCCGGGATTTCCCCCTTCCCCTTATGCGGAGTGCAGTGCGGCTAATTGGACGCCTGGCCTGATTGAAAGCCGCTCGCAGCCACTAGGGCCTCTAGCAGCCAGAGTCCCTCCCCCTTCCCCGCTCCCTCCTCCCCCAGAGAGCAGCGTGACTGTGTTTGATTCCACGTGGAGCCTGCATTTCTCCCTCTGCCGGGTGAGCGGGGGGAGCAGGGCAGGCGGGGCGGGGGGGTGCAGAGGCTGCAGGGGTAGGGGGGTGCAGGGGGCACAGAGGCTGCAGGGGCGGGGGGGTGCAGAGGCTGCAGGGCGAGTGGGGAGCAGGGGGCACAGAGGCTGCAGGGGCGGGGGGGGTGCAGAGGCTGCAGGGTGAGTGGGGAGCAGGGGGAACAGAGGCTGCAGGGGCGGGGGGGTGCAGAGGCTGCAGGGCGAGTGGGGAGCAGGGGGCACAGAGGCTGCGGGGGGGTGCAGAGGCTGCAGGGCGAGTGGGGAGCAGGGGGCACAGAGGCTGCAGGGGCGGGGGGGGTGCAGAGGCTGCAGGGCGAGTGGGGAGCAGGGGGCACAGAGGCTGCAGGGGCGGGGGGGGTGCAGAGGCTGCAGGGCGAGTGGGGAGCAGGGGGCACAGAGGCTGCAGGGGCGGGGGGGTGCAGAGGCTGCAGGGCGAGTGGGGAGCAGGGGGCACAGAGGCTGCAGGGGCGGGGGGTGCAGAGGCTGCAGGGTGAGTGGGGAGCAGGGGGCACAGAGGCTGCAGGGGCGGGGGGTGCAGAGGCTGCAGGGTGAGGAAGAGCAGGGCAGGCAAGGGCATAGGGGCTGCGGGGCGAGTGGGGAGCAGGGAAGCACTTAGCAACCCCCAACCAAGATCAGAGCGGGAGGGAAGAGGGGGAATATGGAGTGCTCAGAGGAGGGGGCAGAGTTGGGGCAGGGACTTTGGGGAAGGGGTTGGAATGGGGGCAGAGAAGGGGTGGGGTTGGGGCATGGCCGGGGGGTGGGGAAGGGGCGGAGTTGGGGCGGGGGCGGGACCGGGGCCCCATGGAGTGTCCGCTTTTTTAAATGTTTGAATATGGTAACCCTAAAATAATTAATAATAATCATTAATAGTGTGTGCAGAGGACCTGGCCCACCTACACAAATACATACACCACAGCGGCTGAGCTAAATGCTGAGGGCTCCTCTGCTGCCACTCCTGTCGGTCTCCTGGTGAGGCGGGGCTGCTGCTGCTCCTGGAGATGAGGCAGAGGCCGGCTGCTGCCACTACTGCCAGGAAGAAGCAGGAACCTTCCTTCTGCACCCACCTCTCCAGGAGGAGCGGGGTCATGGTTCAGGGTTGGGATCATAGTGAGCCCTGTTTCTTGGTATGTCTGGGCAATGGGATCGCGTTAATTTGGGCGTGATGCTTGTACTCCATCAAACCTTTGCTATTGAAAAGAAATCACATGGCCCATAAACACCCAGAGCTTGAGATTCCTTGAGCAATTAAAGATCTCTGGCCAAAGTTCAGCTGGCAGTTACACAGGTGTAACTCTGGAGTGACGCCACTGAAATCAAGTGCATATTAAACTCCCTTCATCAAAGACCTGATTGAAAACCCACTGAAGTCAACAGGAGTCTTTCAAGGGGCGTTGGATAAGGCTCTGGAAGGAGAGCTAACAGTCTTAGTAGACATCCCAGTGTTTCTCTACTGTTTTTTTTTTTTTTACCATTCAGGAAGGGTAGGGATCGGTGTCACAGGCCAAATCTAAACACACAAGTTGCACTACTTTAAGGAAATCGATACAACAATTGCACCAGTTTAATTAAACATGTCACTTATATGTGTGTAGACAAGGCCACTGGAGCTAGCCCTCCTTTCTGACAGTGCCTCCAGGACTGGTTTGCACGTGAATGGGACAAATACTCAGAGGGAGGGTGCGGCATTTCAGTTCCTTTCCTTGGCTTACTATTTCCTTCAATGGAAGCCAAATCTAGAGCTGCTGTCTGTGCCAGGCTGCTAGTCATTGCTCAGGCCATGTTTCAGTCTGGCTCTTGTGGAAAGCTGCCTGCAAGTGATTGAAGAAGGGTTCCTGGCACTACCGGGCGAGGCTAGGCACAGTCTATCCTGTGCAGTTCTAGGAGAAAGGGGTGCACTGAGAAATGCTGAACCTCTTCGAGCACATTGTAAGATCAAACCCAGAATATATGGCTACCACTTTTACCTGCTTTGGGCATAGCTCTGTGCCTGGAATATGGATCCAGAACAATTCCATTGTTTACCATTTAAACATGAGCTATAGAGTACTTCAGCTGCCAATTTCCTGGGGAAAAGGCTGCAACACTCATCTATTACCTATGCTGCAACCTCCCCCGACTCTTAGGCCACATATACAAGATTGAGCAATTCTTTTCCAGTAATTGGACTTTGTTTTGGGCTATGTTAAGTTTTTGTTCTGTGATTTAATAGTCTATTAACTATTTTGCCTCCATTCACAAAGTGAAGATAAACCAGCTATTTGCAAGCAGGGCTCCAGCTAGGTCTGAAAAGGCACAAAAACCATAAAGCACTGGGGTTTTTATTAATAGGAAATGAGTCCTAGCTGAGGCATCTAAACCAAGGAGAAATGGTAACAGGTTGCTGTAAAATGTTTGTCCTGTGGGCAGTGCAGCTAGGTTTGTGTTGTCTGATTTGCTCTAGCTGGTCAGGCTTCTAGGCTGTCAAAACTGATCTGCCACAATGATTGTCTGAAGAAAGAGTTAATCCTGAATCCATGCCCAGTTTACCCTATTGGGGATGGGGACCCTTCCTACCATCTGATGAGCAGGTCACAATCAGGCTTATGCAGCCTAGCGTGTTTCAGCAGCACTTTGCTGTTCACTTGGGGCCCAGAGTGTCCTTGAAGTCATTGGAGTTTTTTCCATTGACTGGATCAGGCTTTTGTTGGAACCGTTGTTGGGTTGGTCTTTCTCCATGCTGTATGGATTTGCTGCAGTGCCCATTAATGCTCTGACAGGCAACGCAACCCAAATATGACACTTGGCAATAGCACACCTCCGATCGTGCAAGCATGGACTTTGAGACCACAAGCAGAGATCACAATACTGGCACTTGTCAAGGTGCGGGGTGGTCCCTGGCAACAGGATAAAATTAGCTTCCCTGTGTCAGAAGACAGAAAGCCTGTGATGGAACGGCATTGCTATCTCTTCCTTGGTTTCAAATGCACCAGGAACTACACTGTTGCTCTTAGGTGTTATCTTTTTTTATTTTTTTTTATTTAATTTTTTTTTATTTTTTTTTTTTATTTTTTGGGGGGGGGAGGGATAGCTCAGTGGTTTGAGCATTGGCCTGCTAAACCCAGGGTTGTGAGTTCAATCCTTGAGGGGGCCACTTGGGGATCTGGGGCAAAATCAGTACTTGGTCCTGCCTAGTGAAGGCAGGGGGCTGGACTCGATGACCTTTCAAGGTCCCTTCCAGTTCTAGGAGATGGGATATCTTATTAAATTCAATTCAGATAAATGATGGCCTCTTGGACACTTTCTCTGTATGTGTATTTTTCCCCCCCTTCCTCTACTTTGTTTCCTGCCCTGAGCAATGAAATAGTTAAGCTGGTCAGAAGTTCGCCGTGGTTTTATTTCTTTTGGATATAAGAGATAGTTGGTTCAAGTAGTAAAATATATATATAATGCGACCCAATGTAACACAAATTCGGATATAACGCGGTAAAGCAGTGCTCCGGGAAGGGGGGCGGGGATGGGGAGGAGGGGGCTGCGCACTCCGGTGGATCAAAGCAAGTTCGATATAACGCGGTTTCACCTATAACGCAGTAAGATTTTTTGGCTCCCGAGGACAGCGTTATATCGAGATAGAGGTGTAACAGCCATGCTGCAAGTGACCTAAAAAGCTCTAGCACTTGCCAGACTTATCCCTGTCATGCTGGGTGACCAGTCTGAATTCATTCACTGGTGTGGTGCAAGGTAGCAGTGGAAACAGCCCAAAACAAGCCCCGTCTTAGTTTCTACTTATCCCTCTGCTCTGACCCCCAACTTTTTCTGCTTCCAAATGCCAAAAAGGAATTTATTTACTTTTGAGCAAATAATCTAAATATCCAGTGAAGTGATCTGAAGGTCCTGGAAAAATTACAAATGGGATTTGGATGTTGGAATCTGGTTCTTTGAAATGTGTGAAAGGGGAGATGCCATTTGCAGTATTTCTCTTTCAGTCAGTAGTGCTAAGTAAAGATGGTTCTGAGTTCCTGGATCTGAAATTCCCTAAGGCTCAAATGAGTATGGTCTGTTGTTTGGGTCAGATCCACCTTGCGGGGATCGTCCCAGGCTTAGAATGCTGGATCCAGATTTCCCCAAAGTTCAGGTAGATTTGTATCTGGGAATCTAGTTCAATTCACCTTTTAAAGATGAGCCTCAGCCATAAAATTTGGATCTGGGCCCAGGACCAACCTTTCCGAAGTTTGAGTACGAGGGGGACAATATGGCAGCTGAGTTTGTCTCCAGCTCTGAGCACTGTTTGTTTCTCCCGTGTCTCTGTTCTTCCTGTAAGTGAGATATGAAATCAAACAGACAATATGCAAATGTATTTGATTTTATGCAGTCTTGAAAATGCTAATTTACAGTGGTGAGATTCTGAAACTGACATCAAGGTTACACGCAGCCAGCCTGTGGCTATTGTTGAAAACTCTTGGATGAAGCAGAGGATTGGCTTGATGCAGCCATTCCTTTTTCTTTACAAAAAGGTTCAAAGAGAAAATATCTTTGCATATTTTAAAGGGGTGAAGAGAAGGGAGGACTGAAGTGGTTGCAAAAGCACCAGTGGATGTCCATTCGCTGTGGGATTCAAAGAACTGTACAGCGTTTCCCCATTTTCAGCAGCCAAAAAACCTCTGTAAAATTAGCTTTATTGCAACGAGACTTTAGAGCCGCTAACTGTGCATGGGGAGAAGAGATTAAAATTGAGAAGCAGCTCCCTCTTTTATCTGAGGAACTGACGGAAAGATGACAAAACGTTTGTTGGAATGATAGAGATCAAATGTTCTAATTCATGTCATGTTTCATAGTGCTAATTTATACATATTTGTTTCTATACCAAGCTGGCAAGTTTCAAGGAAAGATCTGCCAGGGATCAGGAAAAAAGTCTGTAGATCCTTTGAAACTAATAGCATGTATTTGTAAAGTTATTTGGTGTTGATAGCTTAAGCAGAATCATGTCTCTCAGAGACAGTAACAGGCTGCTAGGCCATGTAAGAGGCAGTATGGCCAGAGGGTAGGGCACTCGACTTGGCCTTTGGAGTCCAGCGTTCTATTCTAAGTTCTGCTACTGGGTGACCTTGGCAAAGTCAGCTCACTTCTCTGTGCCTCCATTTTGCCATCTGTAAAGCAGAGATACTGGTACTTACCTCCTTTGTAAAGCGCTCTGAGGCTTACAGATGAATAGGTAGCTCTTATGTGGCATTTTTCTAGTTCAATAAACCGTTCCTCCTCTTGCCAGGGCAGGATTGTTCTCTGCAGTCTGTTTTATAGCATTTTGGCCAGTTCCCTGTTAAATGTCCCAAGAGATGGGGCCTCTTCCATTTCCCTATTCCACATTCTGATCGATCTCACAGCAAGGAAATCTTTCATGTAATCATAGAATCTCAGGGTTGGAAGAGACCTCAGGAGGTCATCTAGTCCAACCCCCTGCTCAAAGCAGGACCAACACCAACTAAATCATCCCAACCAGGGCTTTCTCAAGCCAGGCCTTAAAAACCTCTAAGGATGGAGATTCCACCACCTCCCGGGGTAACCCATTCCAGTGCTTCACCACCCTCCTAGTGAAATAGTTTTTCCTAATATCCAACCTAGACCTCCCCCACTGCAACTTGAGACCATTGCTCCTTGTTCTGTCATCTGCCACCACTGAGAACAGCCGAGCTCCATCCTCTTTGGAACCCCACTTCAGGTAGCTGAAGGCTGCTATCAAATCCCCCCTCACTCTTCTCTTCTGCAGACTAAATAAACCCAGTTCCCTCAGCCTCTTCTCATAAGTCATGTGCCCCAGCCCCCTAATAATTTTCGTTGCCCTCCGCTGGACTCTCTCCTATTTGTCCACATCCTTTCTGTAGGGGGGGGGAGGGGAGGGGCAATACTGAACACAATACTCCAGTTGTGGCCTCACCAGTGCCAAATAAAGGGGAATACTCACTTCCCTCGATCTGCTGGCAATGCTCCTACTAATGCAGCCCAATATGCCATTAACCTTCTTGGCAACAAGGGCACACTGCTGACTCATATCCAGCTTCTCATCCACTGTAATCCCCAGGTCCTTTTCTGCAGAACTGCCGCTTAGCCAGTCGGTCCCCAGTCTGTAGCAGTGCATGGGACTTCCTGATAGGCTGAACCTTTTTTCCCTTAGTTTCATCTCGTTACTTAGCATTATGCCTCCCATGTACCACCCTAAAAAATCCTCTATTTCCTTAGGGTCTAATTCTGCCACTCTTACTTATATTAAGTAGTAATTTACTCTACCGGGAGTGTCACTGGTTCTAGCAGGACTACTTGCAAAGTAAAATACTCCTCAAAATGAGTAGGAGAAGCTGGATTTTGGTGTGTTCAATCCTTCGGTTGTTTGTAGATGTGCCCATTCAGTCAGTGTTGAGGCTGGCTGTACATATTTAGCTCTTTTAATCTTTCCTCTTAAGTCAGCCCCTCCAGCTCTTTTATCATTTCTGTGGCTCACTTTTATCTTCTTTCCACTACAACCTGAATTTCTCAGTAAGGCTCTTGCCTTCTGGGGTTTTGATCTAAGTGTCAAGAATATGTCACAGCTGAAGCTGGCCAGGGAATGTGCCTGGCCTGCTTTCTATAGGGAGATGATTAATTGCAAGAAGAAAAACACTTACTCTCCAAAGAAAGTAAGTGAGTGTCATGGTAAGAGGCAGGGAAAAAAATAGCTCTGGAGCTAGTAATGGGGAAGTTAACGTAAACGTGATATGGATCTCAAGAGAAACACTGCACGGATGCTAGATCGTTTCAGCAAACTTATGCTATTTGATCTGGGGGATGTGTTGTATCCAATTTACACACTCCTTTCTCTCAGACCTTTTTGCCAATGCATCTCATCTAGTGAATCACGAAATGAGAAGTTCATGTGCAGCACACAACTATCTCCCCCAATGCATGTGCCTGGGGGATGGCAAGGGGACCACAGGTTCATCTTTCTCCATTGTCCCCAGTACATTTAGGCCTGTTGCAGACTCATCGGGCAGCCATTGCTGCCCCAGCTATGCCCCATCCCTGAAATAATGTAGGAGCTTCTACCTGTCTCAGGAGGAAAAAAGAAAAGGTCAATCAGGGGCTTCTAAATGCCAATAAAACCCCAAACAATTATTTATTTGTGAAAGACTATTTATTTGTGACCATTCACACTCTGCCAGATCTTTCCTTCTGTAAAGGGTGGGAATTTGTGTCCCATGTCACCTTGGAACATGAGGGGGTGGATTTGGGAGGAAGAGTGGCAAATCCGCATCCCTCTTCTTCCCCTCTTCCTCCCATGGAAGCCTGGTTATTTTACAGATTGTTGGAGAGAGACTACCCCAAAGGCACAACGGAAATCTGTGACAGAGCCAGGAATCTAAATTAGGCTTTGAAGGATTAGATTTTTATTGGTGTAAACAGATTTTTTTTTTTACCATACATGCACAAACGGCTGGAAAACTATTTCCATCGATGATCAGAATTTACAGATCGACAGAGAGAGAAAAATGTTGCTTGAGAACGTATTAATTTGATATAAGGATATTGTGCTGTTGGCAGTTCGTATTTTAATGGTTATAAAGCTTTAACTTCTTTGAATCTACTGTAATCATCTGAAACCCCCGTAACTTCAACAACTGTAAAAATTTAAATAGATTAAAATAGAGGAAAGATGCTAAAAAGCCCATAATTTGTGAAAATTTAAACAGATAAAAACTGAAAAAATGCTTAAAAATAAACATTGATATCTGTGAAATTATATATATAGAAAAAAATTAATGATGACAAGCCTAAATATAATCCAGGATCCCCATTGTGTTTTAACCACAAGACAGTCCTCCTCCATACTGGCACCAACATGTGCTGTACATGGTAATTAATAGCCTGCTTCTGGTCACAGAAGGACTTGGATTCACTTCCTCTTAAACATACATTTGTTGCAAAACTGCATGAAATGAACACAAGTGATGTCTGTGATTTCTGTTATAAAGCTCTACTGCACTATCTGTTTAGTTTGCTTCCTTTTGTGTTTGACCAATTGTAAGGGTATATAATGATCTTATTTAAATACTTTCTTAACAACGGATCATTCAAGACATTTGATCATACTTGTCTCTAGTAATGTTGGACCTAGTCAACAAGTCTCAAAACAGACCTACACCCGTTCTTCTGCACAAACCTTGCACCACGGCTTTTCAGCTCAGGGGTGGGAGGTTTGTATAATTTTTGGTGGAGCCCAGAATGGGGGTCCAAGTCCTGCCCCCCCCACCTGCCTAAGGCTCTGGGAGGGAGTTTGGATGTGGGAGGGGGCTTGGGGTGCAGGCTCTGGGAGAGAGTTTGGGTACAGGAGGCGTGCGGGCTCTGGGAGAGAGTTTGAATGAAGGAGGGGGTTTGGGGTGCAGGCTCTGGGAGAGAGTTTGAGTGAAGGAGGGGGCTTGGGGTGCAGGCTCTGGGAGAGAGTTTGAGTGAAGGAGGGGGCTTGGGGTGCAGGCTCTGGGAGAGAGTTTGGGTACAGGAGGCGTGCGGGCTCTGGGAGAGAGTTTGAGTGAAGGAGTGGGTTTGGGGTGCAGGCTCTGGGAGGAAGTTTGGGTACAGGAGGCGTGTGGGCTCTGGGAGAGAGTTTGGGTGAAGGAGGGGGTTTGGGGTGCAGGCTCTGGGAGAGAGTTTGGGTGAAGGAGGGGGTTTGGGGTGCAGGCTCTGGGAGAGAGTTTGAGTGAAGGAGGGGGTTTGGGGTGCAGGCTCTGGGAGAGAGTTTGAGTGAAGGAGGGGGTTTGGGGTGCAGGCTCTGGGAGAGAGTTTGGGTGAAGGAGGGAGTTTGGGGTGCAGGCTCTGGGAGAGAGTTTGGGTGAAGGAGGGGGTTTGGGGTGCAGGCTCTGGGAGAGAGTTTGAGTGTGGGAGGGGGTTTGGGTGTGGGAGGAAGTTTGGGTACAGGAGGCGTGCAGGCTCTGGGAGAGAGTTTGAGTGAAGGAGGGGGTTTGGGGTGCAGGCTCTGGGAGAGAGTTTGGGTGCTGGGTGTGGGTTCTGGGCTGGGACAGGGGGTTGGGGTATGGGAGGGAGTGCAGGGCCTGGGATGAGGAGTTTGGGGTGCAGCAGGCAGGCTGCCCTGGGGCTAGGGTGGGGGGGCCAGAGAGGAGGACTCCCCCCAGGCCTCTCCCCACTGGCAGCAGCAAGCTCCGGGGGTGGGGGACACCCCCCCCAGCCCGCCGGCATGACACTCACCCAAGCCCCTCCAGGCTGCTGCTCAGGAGGTCCAGCCAGGTAACCTTGACATTTTACTTCAGTAGTCTTAGCTCCGGGGGGTGGGTGGGGGGAGGTGAAGCAAAAGAAAAACAAACAAACAAAAACAACTGTCATTTTGTCACAAGAAAACTAGCTACCGTATCAAGGTTAAATATGTCTTAAACCTGACTAGTCTGTCTAAAATGATCTGTAATAAAGCCTGTTGATGGCGGAATGAGGTTTAGAACATCTTGTTAAAGCAAACACAACACTGTGGGCAGCATTCTGATCTGTGTTAGCTGGTGCAAATCTGGATGTGACTTCATTGAAGTCACTTGTTTATTCCCTTGACTGAGTCAGAAATATGGAGTCAATTTTTGTTTAGTCAGGGGACATCAATGATTTCACTGGAATTAATGATGATTTATACTGGTATAACTGAGATCAGAACCAAGCCCATTGTACCTATAGCTTGGCAGTTGTAATGTCAATACATAAAAACGGTATTGGCATCGTTACTAGAAATGTTAGATCGGTTACTTGACTCTACCCATGCCACAAAGAACACTGAGAGAGTGTTCCCGTAGAGAACAGGTTGCACTTGAAATGTAAATCAAATTCAATGTTATCTAACTTGTTAGTACAAAGTCTTTGGTGCTGTTTGATAAATAGGCAGCACATGGAACCTTGACATCTGGCCATTTGGGAATTAATAAAATGTGTCATTAACTCAGGCAGCATTTTGAACTGGAAGACATTTAAGGAAGGATATGCAAGAGTGAAGGAACAGTTGTCCTGTGCATACTTCAAGAAAGATTCTGAAACCTTCAGTGACCTTAGACTATAAGTAATCTTGTCATTGGACTTCAAGGTCAAGTGTCTGTAGTTACATAAGGCCTTTTCTCTGTTCCTAAAGCTAACACAAGCTCGGTATTGTTGTCACTACTGATCATTTCATTCACATGGCAGAAGCTTTGCTAATTACAGATCAAGAGACACAGACTACAGTTAAACCTTGGCATAAACCTTGTTTGCAGTTATAGTAAAGCATGTTATATTTCCATTGACCAAGTGAGAAATTTTGAATCAATTTTCTCTAGCGTGGGGAAAACAGGTTCTAAAATGGCTTCATCTGGTCTACACTGGGGAAAGTATCTTTAACCTGCAATAGCAGAACTCATTTCCAAAACCAGGTTTGGCTCACGCAGCTTTTTCCATTCTGTGGGCAGGACATCTCGCTTGGTCAATGAAACAGAGCTGCAAATCAATTCATCCATCGGGGTTTACTTACAATCTGTGTCCCCTAGTCTGTGATTAGAAAAGCTTCTGCCAGATTAATAAAGGGTCTGATCCTGCTCCCATTGACATCAATGGCAAAACTTTCACTGACTTCAGTGGGGCAGGGGCAGGCCCCAAAGGCCAGATTTACAAAGGTGCCTAAAGATGCAGATAGGCACCTAGTGGGATTTTCAAAAGCATCTAAATGATCTAGGTGCCCAGCTCCCATTGACCTTCAAATCTTCCTATCTAAATAGGCAAGTCCATTTAGATCCTCTGTTTTCTATAAAGATAAAAATAGTGTAGCTAACAGGTCAGAACTCCTAGATTCTTTTCCCAATCTTGCCACTCTCTGTGTGACATTGGGTGACTGTACAACGGGCTTCTGGGTGCTGTATGATATATAAACTGGAATAGGAATAATTTGCTGACAAATGGTGTTTAAGACTGTAGGCGTTACTCATTGTTATCTCCATGATTGCTCCTTTATGCAATAGCTTGAGACAAGGGATGAGCTTACACTGTGCCCTTCAGGTTAATGAACTCAGGCTCTGGAGGAAGCAAATTCCAAAGCTGAGGGCCTTCCTTTGGGAATGCCGTGCTCCCAGCCCTATGGTATCCAAATCCGGATAGTGTTAGCAGAAGTACGTCACTTGGCTTTAACCATCATGACATAAGGAGAGCGGCAGTCTCAGCCTGCAGCCTGACTACTACTATAGGAGTTTATAGCTCAATGTCACTACCGTGAATTGCACCTAAAGAGAAATAGGAAGCCAGTGCAGTTTTTGGAGTTCCTCCGTGCCTCATTTTCTTCATCTGTAAAAATTAGTTATCCTACTTCAACAGGGGCTTGTGAGACTTTATAAACTACAGCTTGATACAAAGCCAACTGAAATCAACGGTGAAAAAAACCCCTACCAGTGATGACTAAGATCTTTGGATCATGCCCTTAATCACCGTGTAGCACTTTGAGCTCCTCTGATGAAAGTTATGTAGACCTGCAAATCACTGTTCTTGGTAGTTTCTGGATGAGGACTATGAAGTCAACCACCGTGAAGAAGTGATGGAATTGTAGAGACAACTAAACAGACTCAGGTTTTCCAAATGATCCTGACATCTGCTAATGCCGTCCATACCAGCCTGCCCCATGAAATCCCCTTTAAACCAAGACCTGATCAAATAATGAACCAATTGAAGGAATACAAACCAGGGCTCCACTGCAACATTTCCATCAGATTGTTTTTAAATCAGAAAACGGAGCTTTTCTGAATAATTAGAGAATTCTACTACACTTTATTAATAGCTTTTCTCTTGCTTGAGGTGAACTATATTTATGCTTCAGTTACTTAGATATTACTGTTCCCTGTTTCATAGAATTATGTTATCTGGTGATGTTTCTATTGCACAGGAACAGGTTCTAATTAATTAAACTAGTGCATAACAATATGGATAAAAGGTACATACTATAATCAAGAACACTTTTCAGCCTTCGGAGAAGCTATTCTGAGGTTTCCCTCTAATTAAAGGGATAATACACTCTCATAGGCCTGCCTGGTCTATCGTCGTAGATTACTTCCCCTCCTGCACCAGCTCAGCTGTGGGAGCCGGAGCATTGTGGAGATGGAGCCAGGCATCCATTCCCCACCTCTGCCTGCCCACATGCCCAGGATAGGGAGTAGCACCCCCCAGATACGAGTAGCTGGCACTGAGTGGGCTTACTGACCTGCCATGTGTTAGGACAATGACAGACAAGATCTCGGCAAATTCTTTGCACGTTTTTTCTGGAATGAAGTTTTCAGTCTTTCACATACCCACTCTCTGGCAGAGCCTCTGCTGTAGTCAATAGGAATTTTGATGGGAAAAGGATCAGGCCCTGGATAGGCATAATCACTTTCCCTTTTTATGTTGATGTAAACCAGGAGTAGTCAGTTAGTTTTTGTGAAGGTCCAGATTTCTTGGTCAAGGTCCAAACTCCAGAGAAAATAATAATTAAAACCCCCCAATAATGATGATAGTAAATAAAGATTTTGGGGTCCATTCAAAAGCATCTGGCAGTCTGGGTTTGGCCCGCGGTCTCCCTATTGACTACCCCTGATGTAAAGGATGATGCTCTGTTTTGAACTGGGAAGGTTAAAAAGGACAAGAAGCCATCAGGTATGATGGCTAGAATTTCATTTGTTTGCCTTCTATAAGGAGTCAAACAGGCTAGTAGTTATGTGGCAAAAAGCTGAGCACGAAAGCTCCGGGTCAGGGAAGCATCCCTATTCAGCAAAGCACTGACGCCCCATCGACGCGAGGCATATCCTTAGGTGCATTGCTGAATAGGGATGGATTCAGGCATGTGCCAAAGTGCTTTCCTCAGGGTTTAAGGCTCTGATCCACCAAAGCACTAAAGGATGTATGTAACTCTAAGCATGCGAGCAGCCCCACTGAAGTCCAGGCACATACTAATGCTTTACTGCATCGGGACCCAAGGGCCAAAATTTACCTCTGTTGTCATCAATAGGAATTTTGATGGGGAAAAAGGCTAAGGCCCAAAAGAAAGGGAGCCCAGGAAAGGTCCCAGCACTCAAATGTAAAAAGAAATGCTAATAGAAAAGTTAACCTGTTGTGCTGGAAAGGGCTAATGACTGCTGTCAAACATGTCTTTGATCTCTAAGCAATTACCCATCCTCTTTTATGCAGTCTGTATGATAGCTAGCCTTCATTGAGGCTAAATGGAAGAAGCAATTGAGTTATGTTATTCCATAAGGGAGCTTGAGACAATGGAAGCCACCACCCAATGTAACTAAGCCATGAAGCCTGAGGGTTTCCCTGGAACTGATTGCAAACACAGGGATGAGGCATTGACTGGTTAGAGATGTGTACTGGAGCAGAAAGCAAAGAGCAGCAGAAAGGCAGAGAGGCATTTGTGAACGTAGCCTAAGAGCAGGGGCGGCTTTATGTATTTTGCTACCCCAAGCACAGCAGTCAGGCAGCTTTCGGCGGCATGCCTGCAGGAGGTCTGCTGGTGACACAGATTCGGCGGCATGACTGCAGGAGGTCCGCCAGTCCCTCACCTTTGGCGTATCCATTGCCGAATTGCCGCGCAAACCGCGGGACCGGCGGACCTCTCGCAAGCATGCCGCCGAAGGCAGCCTGACTGCTGCCCTCATGGCAACCGGCACACCAGCCCAGGCACGAGCTTGCTGCACTGGTGCCTGGAGCCGCCCCTGCCTAAGAGCAGAGACGGAGCTTCTTGGGACACAAGAAGGACAAGCTTGGAAATTGTGAGCAAAGAAACTGCCTACTGTGATCAGGGAAACAGGACTTCGGTTTATTTACAAAGAAGGTACCTGACTCATCAATTTCTCCTCCTAAAGAATGCCCCGATTATTGGCTAATCACTCAGGCTGAAGAAGCATCACTGTTCTGTTTCATGCTTCCTATAGAAAGAAAATCAATGCCGTTCTTTAGATGAAAATAGAAATGTCAGAAACAGAAATTCCCAGGACCAGGATGAAAATGGCTGCTCCAGTGGTTCAGGCGCTATCCTAGGAGCCAAGAGTTCAATTCCCTGCTGCACCACAAGCTTCTTGTGTGGCCACACGCAAGTCACTTAGTCACTCTGTGCGTCCGTTCCCCGTATGTACAAAGGAGATAATGGGACCTCTCTGTGCCACAGGAGTGCTGTGAGGACAAATGCATTAAAGAATATGAGGTCTCAGATACTATCAGAGTTGCCATGTTGAAAAATTGGAGCGGGTGCAGAAACAAGCCACCAGAATGATTTGAGGGCTGGAGAAAATGCCTTTCAGCAAGAGCCGTAGAGTGCAATCTGTTTAGTTTATCGAAAAGAAGAGTGAGAGGTGATTTGAAGATATGCTTTTGCCAAATACAGGTTATGCTTGAGTCCAACAATTCAGGGGCAATTGGGGGAAATTTAATGGCCTGTGAAATACAGGAGGACAGACTAGAGGATCTAATGATAGATAACTAAAGGATGTTGGGGTTTAACTCCTTTTTGGGGATAGTGAAACTCACACAGAGACTGTACTAACTCAGTCACACATGCGTAACTTTGCATCTGAGTAGTCCCATTGACTCTGAGATTCCTCACGGCGTGCATAAGTGTTCACAGGATGGAAGTCCCAGAGCATGATGCAGTAGTCAAAATGCCCAGGGACCCAAAATTGGACCTAAAAGGGGCATAGGTTTGCAAGGTCAGTAATCTTGAAAAGAAAGGAAAATTATCAAGTGTAGGTGCACTAGAACAGCACAGCACATGAGAGCAAGCAAGATTTATTTATTTTCATTATTTACTTATCTGACACTGTAGATGTGCATGGTACTGTAATAACTTGGCAATCAGGCTTAACTGAGGAATTAGTGTTTTGTTACCTGTACCATTTGATCTACAATTATGGAGTAATATATGTAATAACAATACTTTGCACTTCTTAGTCCGGGAATCCAAAGGACTTAGGCTCTCACAGTAGTTCTGTGAGATTAGTATTGAATAGTGATATACCCATTCTCCTGAAGGGTCAACTAAGGCACAGAAAGTTATGTGACTCATCCAAGGCCACTTAAGACAGTGGTGGAGCTGGGACTAGAACCAAGGAGTTATGACTCCTGCTCAGCGGATCTCTTTATAGTATAAAGAAGTGCATTGCTCACCATGCTATGGGAACTGGTTGCTGGAAAAAGGAAGTTTGTGACATTGAGGTTCTGGCCTATGCAGTGGGTGGAGCTGCACAGCACCAGGTGACCTCAGAAGCCAGGGTGACTCTGGGGAATGCTCCCGCTCTGCAGGGTTGCTGACTCTTGTGCTTTTTATCATGAGTCTCACAATATGTAGTGTTTTTCTTAAAGGCTTGGATGCTGGAATCAAGACTGCATGAGGATCTTGGCTTTCCATTCGCCCCCACCCTTTTTAAAAAGTATACGTCTAGCCCTCTGGGCTGTTCGAAAAAGCTTGGAAACATGATCCAAATGTGCACTACAGGCTCAGAAGACAAACTCAAAAGTGATTGATGTAAAGAAATCTCATGATTTTTAAGACAGGCTCGTGATCTTTTGGGAGCCCTGGGATGGGTTCCCCCTTTGGTGCCACTTGGAATTGGGGTATCACTAAGCCCGCCTAAGCCACCAGCCTGGGCTCCCTCTCACACTGTGATGCTGTGATAAATTGCCAAGCTCTCCAAGCTTGTTCTTTCACCAGCCTACACACAGATGGGGACACGCCCAGCTGCAGCTTCACACACAGATGTTGAGATCAGCTCTGCATGACACGGCTCAGCTAAGGCACCTCCCAATTGCTAAGGCACACACCCGCCTCTGGAGTTTAAACCCAAAATTATACCCTCTTGCGCTGCACAGGGAACTGTACAGTGGAAGCTTATAAAATTCCCTCTCTCCCTCAATGTGGAGAGAGAGATGTGCAACAGCTTTCTGCCCCAAGATATAATGTCCACACACTGGTTTTAGACAAAACAAAAACAAGTTTATTAACTACAAAAGATAGATTTATAAGTGATCACAAACAGATCAAAGCAGATTACCTTAGTAAATAAACTAAACCGCAAACTGAGCTTAACACACTAGATAGGTAGGATATGAATTAGCAAATTCTCACCCGGAGTGATAAATAGGCTATTAGATTCTTAAGGCACAAGGTGCTTTGGCTTTCCCAGGTTTTCATACACAGGCTAAAAATTCCTCTAGCCTGTGACCATCACTTCCCACTGTTCAGTCCTTGCCCCTCTGGTGTTTCCAGGTATGTTGTTGTAGGGAGAGTGAGGTACTATCATGATGTCATTTCCCCCTTTTATATCTTCTTCCCACTTGCTGGAAAGCTCTTTTGCTGTGACCTGGGTCAAACAGTTCCCATTGTGTAGTGCTATCTCCGAGAGGTTTCTATTGTACACAGTTCCTGGGGTAATCCTTGTGCTTGTGTGCATTTCCTCAATAAGCCATTAACATTGTTTGGCCTTTTTACTGTTGTACCTGAAAGGCAGCTTGTGGGTGTTTTCAACCTCACAACATATTTCCGTAACACATACATAGCCAAACTTCATAACTTCACATAGGATGATAGCCCATACAATCCAACGAGATATTAATGTCTAGCAGATCAAGACTTTTAGAATACCTCACGAGTCATACTTTGCCCAACACATCCTAATTACATGTCAGTGGGAAATATTGGGGTGCCAGTGTGTCACAAGCCCAGTTCACGATTTTTGAATATTTAAGGTGGGCAACACTGGATGAAATATTGGTCCTGTTGAAGTCAATGGCAAAATTATCTGACATCAGTAAAGCCAGGATTTCACCCATTGTCTCCACGCCTTTTTAGGAGGACATGGTGTACACACCGCCCTGTGCCAGCCAGCTCTGCTATGTAGTGTGCAGTATCCTTCCTTCTGCTTCCCATCACTAGGAAGGGGCTGGCACCCGGGAGCACAAAGGAGGTCACAACTGTGGTTGGGCCTTGTGTGCAGTGGGGCCAGAGATGGGGAAGTTAATCTGTGAACCTGTGGCAAGGCTGGGAATAACCAAACGTGGGGCACTCAGAGTTCAGTTGGGGAGTGCCTGAACTTGATTTCCAACTCCATGTTCCTCTGATTGGTTGCTTGTTTGTTTGTCACAGATGGGCCCAGACTCATCCTAACATCATCCTACTTTGTGGAACTGGCTGGTGCACATGCACAATCTCAGCCAGATCGTGTCCAGCTCCCATGTGGCTGTGTGCAGACATGCCAACTCTTGTGAACTGATTGCAAGAGTCACGATTTCTGAGTTAAAATTAAGCCTCACTCATGATCTCCCGCCAGAACTCTCAAATGTCGGGATTTTTTTTTTCCAGCCGTGGTACAAATGTGTTTTCAGTCAAACAGGAGTTCTCCACCCTAAATAAAGGAATGTGGTTTCCCCACCGGGCAATTAATTCCAAAGCATTTGAAAGACAATGAGGATAGATAGAAGGGTGGGGGAGTGCAACCCTCAAATAAGCAATTGAATCAACTGGAAAAAAAAATCCTGACATTTGAGAATTCTGAAAGTGAGGCTTAGGCCTTGTCTACACTAGCAAGTTTCTGCGCAGTAAAGCAACTTTCTGCATTGTTGTTCCTGAGGTGTACACACTGCCAAGTCACTTAGTGCTCAGAAACTGCACAGTTGCGGCGCTGTAAAAAACCCACCCTGACAAGAGGTGTACAGCTTTCTGTGCCGGGGCTAGAGCACAGCGGTGCCAGTGTAGACACCCTGCTTGATTACAGTGCTGCAATTGGCCTCTGGGAGGTGTCTCACAGTGCCTGTTCTTGCCTCCCTGGTCATCGGTTTGAACTCTACTGCCCTGCCCTCAGGTGACCAACTGTGAGGCACACCCAATGCAATGCAATCGCCACACACTTCTCCAATGGCAGGACAGCTCTCATTCTCATGTCCTTGCGCCGTAGGGTTGGGACGAGCTCATTACACAGTCTCATGAATAGAAGAACAAGAGTACTTGTGGCACCTTAGAGACTAACAAATTTATTAGAGCATAAGCTTTCGTGGACTATGAAAGCTTATGCTCTAATAAATTTGTTAGTCTCTAAGGTGCCACAAGTACTCCTGTTCTTCTTTTTGCGGATACAGACTAACACGGCTGTTACTCTGAAAAAAGTCTCATGAATGTGGCTTTCCTCATCTGAAAGTTCTGCAGCCACTGCTCGTCATCCCAGACGTGCATGATGATGTGATCCCACCACTCAGTGCTTGTTTCCCAAGCCCAAAAGTGGCGTTCCACTGTGGTCAGCACGTCTGTGAATGCCACAAGCAATCTCATGTCCTAGCTACTACGCGTGACGAGATCAATGTTGCACTCCTCTTGCCTTTGTAGTTTAAGGAATAACTCCACTGCCACTCGTGACGTGTTGGTCAGAGTGAGCAGCATACTGGTCAACAGTTTGGGATCCATTCCTGCAGACCGAATAGGCAGAGCGCGCAGTAAGAGATGCTCTGTGGGATAGCTGCCCAGAGTGCACCGCTTCGAATACCGCAGCAAGCGCCGCAACTGTGAACACGCTATTGCTCAGGCAGCTGACAGTGTGAACACACAACAGCGGTTTCCCTTCAGCGCTCTCTGAGCAGCGCTGTAACTCTGCTAGTGTAGACATACCCTTAGTAACATTAGGTTTGGCTGCGGCTCCAGCTGTCAGCCCTGGGCGGCTGCTTCTGTGCCAGCCTGGGATGTGGGAGAGGGGACCCCATTGTAGTCCCCCAGGCCTTGGGAGGGTGAAGAACCCTAATGAGCAGAGGTGAGGCTGGGTGCTGCAGGGGGGCTGAAGTGAGGAGGGTGAGGGCTGATGGGGGTCGGGGGGCTGTATTGATGGTGGGTTCTGAGCAGATGGGGTAAGTGCTGGGAGGGTGAACTGAGAGTGGTGGAGGTCAATGAGGTGGGGGGGCTGAACTGATGGGGTGGTGATGATGGATGGGGGTTGTGAGACTGAACTGAGGCAGGAATGAATAGGGGGTGGGGAGAAGACTGAAGGGGGACTGGGAAACAGGATTAACTACTGGGCAGGAGAGAGGCAGATGTGGGGATGACAGCTCCTGCAGCAGGGGCCAAAAATTGTTTTATCCAGTACATGTAGGAGAATGGGCAACACTAATTGTCACGTGCACACCCCTTGGGTATGCTCAGCAGGAGATCAAAAATCAAGAGATTCACCTAAAACACAATACAATCTTTTTTAAAAAAAGCATGATTTTTGGACCGATCTCATGATTTTGGGGGAGGGGGGGGTCGGATTTATGATTGTTGGTCTCTTGAAGTTGGCAATACTGTGTGTGTGTGTGTGTGTGTGTGAGAGAGAGAGAGAGAGAGAGAGCACCAAACTGCTGCTCGTTGTGTCCCTGCCTTGCAGGAGCAGGGTCCAATGGGAGCCTTTGCAACTAGGGAGCACAAGGGTTCTGCAGTGCAAGGCTCTCCAGAGAGGGCAGGATGGGAGTGAAACTGGCTGAGTGCAGAGCGGAGCAGACTTTATTTTCTCCAAGCTTGGTGCAGTGACCACTCCCCCCCCCCAATTTTGAGAACTACAGGAGACACACTTCAGACACACTGCCTCCTGGGATTTCCACTGGGGTGATACATTTCCCCCCACCTGTAACGATGGGCAGTGATCAGATATAACCCGTCCCTATGTCTGTGACTGGACCTTGTGATTTGTTGCTTTGTTGATCTACAGAATTCCAGGGCTAAATTTGAAGTCCCGTCAATTAGGATGATATGTAGGGTAATGCCATTCAAGTGGCAGGACAGTTTTTTATTTAGCTTGTGTATATATTGCATTTCCAAGCAGGTCCCTGAAAATTATCAGCCATGTTCATTCTCTGTTGAAAATCTCCAAATGGGTCTGTAGAATTTTGTTAATATCTTTCTGTGTTTCCCTTTCATTCTCCCAAAATTGGCATTAATAGTGGTTTCTAAAGAACAAAAATGGAATGTGATTTTAGGACTCAAAATCCTCTATGAATATGTAAAATGCAAATTCTCTGAGCAGCGGTTAATTTTTTTTTATTTTCCTGGATGAGAACAATGAGTCGCATCCTTTGATAAAGTACACCTTACCTCCATATTATTAACAAATGCAGTCGGGTGAATCAGACTGCATCTGCCAGTGAGAATAGAGATGCTTGTTTGGAGGACAATATTAGATTCCATTCCCAGCATGCTGTGTTTATGGTTCGAAAACCAAAGTACAGATTGGAGATTTGTCCCAGGTCAACGTCTCCTTGACAGCCAGCGCATTGTTGCATACCAAATGCTCCCTCATAAAAAGTTGGATGGCAAAAACAAACAGCATTACTCTAGAGTAATGGCAGGTACTGATATCTTACACCATCCTGGAATATGCCTTTCAGATTGCCAGCTCAAAACCCAGGGTAAAAAAAACAAACAACTGAGATGACAGGATGATGTATATGGTACAAACGGTGGAGTCTGAGGTAAAAGGAGAATGCAAGTTATTTTGCTGTAGAAAATCATGACTGGAAAAGCAACCAAGTAGAATGCTGAATATGCTGATTTTGTTGATGATAAAGTAAGAAAATTCAGTGTTGTGCTGCAGGTCATTAATGTGAGAATGTGATCCTATTGCTATGTAGGAGCATTTCTTTCAGCAGCAGAGAATGGAAAGAAATATGCCAAAGGACTCTTATCCATTAACACTTAAGCCAGTTGGGGGGAGCGTGAAGTCATGTTATATGACATGAATATGATAGGTCCAAAAAAGGCATAAGGGTTGAAGAAAATGGCTAACTGCATGACACAAAAATTAGTCATTCTGGGGAAAAATCATTGTAGAAAAAATAAAGCTTTAGTAATTTAGGCAATCAAAAAACAGCGATTAATTCAAACTGGATGAGGCATTTGTCCAGATGTAACATTGGCTTTATATTTACAGAATGTTTCTGTTTTTTTTTTACTCTTCATTTGAATGCTGTTTTCAACATTATGTCTATTTCGTCCTACCCCTTGCTGTTTCTATGTAGTGTGCTGCATTCCAGATTTCAAATTACTCACTGAAATTTAATTTCTTAAAATGTGGTACAATAGGGAACTGTCCTATCAGTGTTAACGCTGTTAGGATGTTGGTAAATTAAGCAAAAATAGTTTAAATGAAAAAGAACACATTGCACGAAGAAATATACGTAGAGAATATTTAGTTGATTTCACAGCCGGCGTGGGGAGCGGGAAACAGGTTCAGGTCCCAGAGGCAGTGACCGTATCCCATGTGTCAGTGGTGTCAGTTCTGGAGAACCCGGGCCCATTTGACTACCTGTTCTGCTTCCAGGTGCGGTTTGAGTGCAGGGAGGTGCTGCCACATAAGCTGGAGTGGAAGATCATCTACATGGCCTCTGCAGAGAGTGAGAAGTATGACCAGGTGTTTGACTCAGTCCAGGTCTAACCTGGTACAGCTGGGAGGCACATGTTTGGTTTTGAGGCCAAAGCCCCCAGCCCAAACCACCTCCCCAAGAGTGATGTGGTATGGATGACAGTGGTGCCCATCCCCTGCCACCAAACTAGGCCAGGAGCTCATCCTCATTGGCTACTCCATCATCAATGAGCTGCGGGAGTACCCGCGAGCTGGACCTCGAGCTGTGGGAGTACCCGCCCCTCAAGCCAGACTTCTCCCAGCTGCATAGGAACATTCTGTCCTCCAACCCCCATGTCATCTGCTTCCACATCAACTGGAGTGGTCCTGCCGACCAGATGGAGGACATTGGGAAGGTGGACCCGGAGTCCAAGGGCAGGATGCCTGCCAATTGCACCCCTGGCAAGGGCCGGACGCCGCCCTCTGCATCCTGCCTGAGAACTCCACAGCATGGGATCTGGGGCGGGCTCAGACCAGACAGGGGAGCCCAAGGACGCAGCCACTGTGTGGGGAGGGGGATCTGACTGGCTTAGAGGGGGCTGTGTCCACATACCAACTATAATGGTGAGTGGAGAAACCTGGACATGTTCCAGTGGGGTAACTGAAGCAGAGGTGATGGGGGGGCAGTTAGAGGGAATGATCTGTCATGAGACTGGGGGCACTTGCTTTGCAGATGGGCTAGGAGGGAATCAGAGCCATAGGACTGCTGGGCTCATCTCCCCCCCCCCCCCCGCCGCAGCTTGATCTCCCCTTCCTCTGTCTCTGCACCAATTGCTGCTAGTTCAGTAGGAACAACCCTAATAATCTCTTAGTCCTGCCCACCCTGCATCGGCCACCAGCTCAAGGAGCCCCCTAAAAACTCCATCCCCAGCCCCCTTGGTACGTGGGGCTTGGGTGGCTCACCAGAAATGGGAGCCAGCTCTGCTGGCTTGTCTCCGGGAGCCATCTCCACCCCTGCACTGACCCAGCTCTGCTCCTTCCTGGGCTGCTGCAGCCCGGACACACACCTCCCTGGTATCACGAGCTGCCCCGTAAGACCCCCTTTCCCTGTGTCTAGGTGGGAAGTCATTGTGTACTCTCTTCTCCAGCCCCTGCTACCCACTGTGGGGTTCCAGGGCTGCTACTCTCAGCCATACCTGGCCTAGTGGTTCCTCCTCCTCAAGCAGCTCCCTCCTGCTGCAAAATGGCATTCCCCCTGGGCGGCGCCTGGTAGCATCTCATCCTAGGCTTGGCATGGTTCTTGCTGTGGTCATGAGCCTCCCAGTTCCTCTGGGCAGCAACTCGCTCCAGTGTGTGTCTCAGCCCATCTTGTACCACAGCCCTTCCTAAGTTAAAGGGGCACCAATGGACAGAGTCCCTGCAACCTTGGGGGTGGCAGCGTGCAGAGCATGGCAAGGCAAAGGGCAATCTGATCTGTATTAGGGAGCATTCGGACCCCTCCTATTGGATCGACTTGCTTTCTTCACCATCAAGAGCCTCTGACAACACTTACTGGTCTGGTGTGTCATGCTAGGAAACCCATGTCTGGTCTACTAGAATGGCCCATTGCTGCTAGGGCGATAGCAGCAGCACAATCCTGAACGGACCATAATTTCCTCCCAGTAACTGGCTGTGGGGCGGCGACACTCTTCAGCATAGCGCTCTCTGGAGTAAAGGGCCAGTTACGAGGATGATCCTGAGCCCTCCACCAGCCTGCTGGGGGAAAGCTCCCCTAGAGATCATTTAGTTCTTTTCCAAAATGCCCTGTTCTGACCTCGTCCACTTCCCGCTCTGGTGTTGTATGAATGTTACTGGCAAACTTTTTTTTTTTTTTTTAAACTATTGAAAGTGTCTTAAGTCAATGTAGGAATAAAGCTCTTGGAATGATTTCACAGCCAAATTGTGTTGCTCTGTGACCTTCCAGGACACTTCAATGTCAAAGGCTTACAAGAGTTCACATAGCCCTCTTGTGCCATCTACGTGATAAATGTTGCGTGTAACTGTTTGCTAGAATGCATTTAGGACGAGATTAGAAAACTGCAGTTCTGCTGATTTCCACCTCCCCCTTCCCCCCCCCCCCAGTTCAGTACAGTACAATACAAATAGATCTCTATTGAAATACCTGGCCAAACAATGCTTTTGAATGGCAGTAATTTGAGGGGGGAAAGTGTTTTTCTCCTGGGTTTGAGCCTGTATTAATAAAAAAATGAAACAGTAAAGCAAATACTTCTGCAGTGATACACTCTTGATGGGGGAAAGATGATCTTGTGGGGAAGGTGCTGGACTGGCATTCAGAAGATGTGGATTCCTGGCTTTGCTTCAGATCTGTTGTCAGCCTTTTGGCAAGTCATTTAATTACTCAGGGCATGGCTACACTTGCAGATGTAGAGCACTGTGAGTTAAACCAGCCTTCAGAGAGCGCAGTAGGGAAAGTGCTGCAGTGTGTTCACACTGTCAGATTCAAGAACACTGGCATGGCCACATTAGCAGCTCTTGCAATGCCACAAAGAGCAGTGCATTGTGGTAGCTATCCCAGCATGCAAGTGGCTGCAACGTGCTTTTCAAATGGGGGGTGGGGTGGAGTGTGACAGGGAGTGTGTTGTGTGTATGTGGGGGGAGAGAGAGTGGGTTTTTGGGGGGGCCGAGAGCATGTCACCATCTGTCTTGTAAGTTCAGACAGCATCAGAATCCTCCCTTCCCCCGCCTCTCTCTTTCTCACACTCACAGCAGCAATATTCCACACTAATGGTTGCTTTGTCCCGGAGCAGATAAGCAGTCTGCTGTCAGAAATGGACCTTTGAAAGGGCATCTCTGCATTTCTACAGCTGAGTTCAAAACAATGACAAGAGTGGCCACTTGATTTAAGGGGATTATGGGATGTTTCCGGAGGCCGATCAAAGCGCAGTAATGCAACACCTCGTTCACACTGACGCTGGGATGTTTCAGCCGAGGCGCAGCAAGCGTTATGCTTCTTGTGGAGGTGGATTACCAGGAGCGCTCCAGCTGCAGAGTCCAGGTGCTGTAAGTGTCTTGCCAGTGTGGACAGGTCATGAGTTAGGGCACCTGGCGCTGCTTTAATGCGCTCTAACTTGCAAATGTAGCCAAGCCCTCAGTGTCTCAGTTCCCTGTTTATAAAGTGGAGATGCTCCTTTTCTCTCACTCCTTGGTTGTCTTGTCAAATTAGATTATAAACTCTTTGGGGGCAGGAACTGTTTCTTCTTATGTGTTTGCAATGCTTAGCACAATGGGATCTCGCTCTCAGATTTGGTCTTTACATACTACCATATATTATGGAATAATAATAAATAAATACAAAGTACGTGTTAAATTTATGAATTGTCCATCAATTTTTTTTTTTAAGATGACAAAATGTTCTAGGGTCACCTTTCTGCTAAAACATTGATCCAAATTGGGTTTTTTTTTTTTTTGCTTAACTGTGCTGTTGAATCTGTCTCTAATTTTCATCATCAGAAGGCCTTTGACACACATCTAAGCAATTCTGACTCTCTCCAGTGGAAGGCAGTGATGCCCCGCCCATGTCATTGTGCTATTAACATGGTGCAGGTAAGTGAATGTGATTCTCAGTGAAAGGATAATAGCAAATGACTTTTGGTATCATCCTCATTGAAGAGAAATTGGCAAAATAGATTTTCAGCAAAAGGAGAACTTACTATAAGTATCTGAAATTTCTGTCTCAAAGTCAGTGACTCATGACTGGAGCAGGTTCAGCTACTGTAGTTCAAAAGAACCTTTCTCTCCCGCTAAATTAAAAAAGAGAGAAAGAGAGAGAGAGAATGTATTCTGAAGAATTCTTTCTGAAGCAGTAGCTGAATAGGAATTGCTTTTTGGAAGCCCCAGATTCTGATACAAAAATAAAGCCCCTAGTTCAAACCTGTCCTTTGGGGCCCAGCCAAGCAAATGAATCACTGCAGAATTTCACAGAGTCAGGAGAAGCTGAGTGAAATTGTTTGGTAATCCTGCCATATTTATTGCTCTGTTCATTATTTATGCAGATGGCAGATGGAATGCAGATTTAGGGAATGACTACGGTAAATAATAGCTGTCGTGGCCCAGCCAGCTGCATTCAACATTTTCAGCACTTTATTGCTACCACGCCAATATGCTGCTTTCAGTTAATGCCCTCGGTGTAAATGTGTGGATATTGTTGTCAAATGTAGCACTCAAGACAAAGTCTTTGTGCTCTGTTAAAGCTGTGGATTTGGAGGCAGATCATGTCATAGGCCTATGAAGCTGTGCAGGTGTCCATGGATGCTCCCCCACTCACCACACGCCTCCTACCTCACCCCAACTGCATTATCTCTAAAGGGCTGACACAACATACCCGGCCTCTCCCAATAGAAAAAAAGGAATTTGGATGGGTGTTGCTGTGACGGAATATATATACCCTTGTGTCCCTTATTGTACTAATCTTTGTACAAGGTATGACTTGTGAGGTACCATTTGAAAACTCATAATTTGCGGGTCATTATTGTCCTCGTACCCGGAGTATGTCCCCGTCGCTGACACACAGTGCCTTCCTGGTACTAGATCTGTGCAAATATATGATTTGGGGGGTTTGCTTGCAATTCCTAAAAATAAAAGCCTGTTTTGGGTCAAATGAAACACTTTGTTTCAATTTTGGGCTTTTTTTGTAGGTTTTTTTTTTTTTTTAATAACATTGAAAGAAACTGAAATGATAAATTTGTTTTGAATTGAAAATGTCAGTGAAACATTTCAATATTTTCAGAATCTTTTTGGTTTATTCATCTGAAACAATTTGGCAAATTCAATAAGAATTGGCCAAATGTTTTGATCAACCCAAACCTGTATTTTTAACTGCAAAAGTTTTGGCGAAAGAAATTTCTACTCCGTTTATCTGGCACTTCTCTGGGGTGGAGATATGCATCTCCCTGTACTTCTCAAGGTGCATAAGGATCTCTAGGCTAAATCTGGTCCAATCTGTTACAATTTAAACAACCAGTCCTGCAGTCCCTATGTGGACAAAGCTGCCATTGACTACATATGTAGAGAGCTAATTGTTATTATTATTAATTACTACTTCTATCAGTAGATCTCAAAGCTGTGAATCTCAAAGGTTTACAAAGGTCTGTATCATTATCCTCATTTTATGGCTTAAACAAGAATATCCCTACTAGAGTGGACAGGCTGCAATATATCATCAAACTTTGGATTATGAAGGGTTGCCATTGGTCAGGGCAATAGAGGCATGGTGAAGTTGGGGAGGTTTGCTTTTTTGTGCAGCATTGAGGAGGGATTCCCTATTAGGAATACCCTCATTAGATCAATTACCTGCATTTACAATAGTCCGGCACCCGGAGAACCTTCCTTCCTTATTTCCCATTAAGAATTTAACACAGTGTAAGGCTGGAGAGTTGTCTTTGCTTTTGTTACTCTACTTCCTTAGTTTGCTGTATTCTCTGTGAGATGGGCCAGATTTTCAAGGGCTCTGATTTCACAATTCGGATCAGGTTTTCAGAAGAGCTCAGCTCTCATTTAGGCATCTCAAGAAGGACCAGATTTTCAAAGGTGATCCTATCAAAGACCTGCAACGTTGTATTACTGTTGTTGCCTTGATCCTTCTGCCAGTTGGTTCCTGGCTAAATTTCTTCATGACAATTATTTCTGTTGTTTTAGTTACTCTTATTTCAACCTCTAGTTTTCAATTAGTGTTTCCTATCTGAGGTAGCTATCTCGGTTTTTGTAAGGTGTTAATATGAGGGCCTGCAGGTTGGGTCTTTTAAAAGGGCCTAAAAATGTTCAGCACTCAAATCCCATTGACATTTAATCAGACTTGGGCACCAATCTCTCTTAGACTCTTTTGAAAATCCCAGCTGAGAGATTTTGTAGATTGCATGTGTGCAGAAACCTCGACTCAGGATAATTTTTAAGAAGATACAGATAGCTTTGGTCCTCTTACTGTCTGATCTCTCTAGATCAAAACCAGATGGTTGAATTTTTTGTGTAGGATGTACTGTGATTTTTCTCCAACCCTGTCTCCTTCCCCTACCTCTACAATATATCTAATATCCTGATATTGATAAATTGTAGCACAATTATCTTCATTCCACCAGTTTACAGTAACTAGAAATTATAAACCATGGCAATGCCTAGGAGTAGAGAAGCAGATGTTACAGTACTTTTTTGAGTAGAACTTTCACACCTAGAGTGAGTAAAGTAAAAACCAAGGAAAAAGATTTTTCTTTATAGTGCAGATACTGCATCAGCACTGAGCTGCCAGAAAATGTATTGTCCATCAGTCTTGTCCAAAAGAGCATTTCAATAAGAAGAACCAGGGAGAATACATTGACTGAAGGTTGCTATGCTTGTGTAGAACCATTGCTGAATGTGTTTAACAATGATATAGCCTCTTGACATAAGTTATGTAAGACCTCACTGTCTCAGGTTTAGAAACTTCATCATATTTAACTTCCATTCTATCAACACTGGTGGTATTATCTGCATTAGCAACATGTACAAATAACTGGTTTGGGGGAATGCATGCTCCATGTCTCTCTACTCACACTTAGTGTGTACACTTTATTTTAGGGTTACCATATTTCAGCAAGAAAAAAAGAGGACGGGAGGAGCCCCGCCCTAGCCCCGCCCCTGCCCCTCCCACTTCCCGCCCCCCCAGAACCCCCAACCCTCCCCCCGTTCCTTGTCCCCTGACTGCCCCCTCCTGGGACCCCTGCCCCTAACTGCCCCCCAGGACTCCACTCCCTATCTAAGCCTCCCTGCCTCTTGTCCCCTGACTGCCCCAACCCTTATCCACACCCCCACCCCCAGACAGACCCCTGGGACTCCCACGCCCCATCCAACCACTCCCCACCCCCTGACAGCCCCCCCCCGAACTCCCAACCCATCTAAACCCCTCTGCTCCCTGTCCCCTGACTGCTCCGATCCATCTCCCCACCCCTGCCACCTGACAGCCCCCCCCAGAACTCCCAAACACTCCCCCCCTGCTCCTTGTCCCCTGACTGCCCCCTCCTGGGACCCCTGCTCCTAACTGCCCCCCAGGACTCCACTCCCTATCTAAGCCTCCCTGCCTCTTGTCCCCTGACTGCCCCAACTCTTATCCACACCCCCACCCCCAGACAGACCCCTGGGACTCCCACGCCCCATCCAACCACTCCCCACTCCCTCCCCAGAACTCCCAACCCATCTAAACCCCTCTGCTCCCTGTCCCCTGACTGCTCCGATCCATCTCCCCACCCCTGCCACCTGACAGGCCCCCCCAGAACTCCCAAACACTCCCCCCCTGCTCCTTGTCCCCTGACTGCCCCCTCCTGGGACCCCTGCCCCTAACTGCCCCCCAGGACTCCACTCCCTATCTAAGCCTCCCTGCCTCTTGTCCCCTGACTGCCCCAACCCTTATCCACACCCCCACCCCCAGACAGACCCCTGGGACTCCCACGCCCCATCCAACCACTCCCCACCCCCTCCCCCAGAACTCCCAACCCATCTAAACCCCTCTGCTCCCTGTCCCCTGACTGCTCCGATCCATCTCCCCACCCCTGCCACCTGACAGCCCCCCCCAGAACTCCCAAACACCTCCCCCTGCTCCTTGTCCCCTGACTGCCCCCTCCTGGGACCCCTGCTCCTAACTGCCCTCCAGAACCCCACCCCCTACCTAAGACTCCCTGTTCCTTGTCCCCTAACTGCCCCCTCCTAAGACCCCCCCCAACTGCCCCCCAGGACCCTACCCCCTACCTGTACCCTGACTGCCCAAAACTTTCTCCACATCCCCCAAACCCCCCCCCCCCGTTTCTTGACTGCCCCCTCCAGAACCTTCCTGCCCCCGGTCCCCCTTACCCTGCTGCTCAGAACAGAGTGTTGGGCTCTGTGCAGCCGAGCCGGACACGTGGCTGAGCTCCCCTGCACAACAAAACCCGGTCTGGCCCTGCACAACAAAACCCGGTCTGGCCCTGCACAGTGCTGCTGGACTGGGCTGCAAGGGAGCTGCCGGCTCAGAATGCAGGGCAGATCCGGCTCCTCTACAGCTGCTCCTGAGTCCAGCCCGGGACTTCCCTGCAGCCCTCCCAGCCGCTCGCTCTGCTAATCCCGGACATTGTGAGTGCTTTACAAATTCCCCCCGGACGCTATTTTTAGCACACAAAAGGAGGACATGTCCGGGTAAATCCGGACGAATGGTAACCCTACTTTATTCCATAATTAGTGAGACTACAGCTGTGCCAGCTGGAGTGGCTATCTTGTCAGCTCTTAGAAATCATAGAATTAGAATTTAAGGCCAAAAGGAAACACCAGCTCATCTAAGCTGACCTCCTGAACATCATAGGCCACTAAGCACCACCCAGCCTCCTCCTCACCAAGCCCAACAACCAGAATTAGATCCAAGTGTTACAGCCCTCAGATTAAACTGTTGTTTCACAAGCAGGGAACAGGGGAAGTAAAGTGAAGTTGGCCAGTGCTTAGATGGCTGACCTTCAAGGAGAACTTGGAGGCGGCTGGAAGTGGTGCTAACATTTCAGTAGGGATCTCTCTTATCTCAGAGTCAGTACTGAAACCAGTTCCTCCAGGTGGCGCTGTGGAGCACTATGCAGCTGGAGGTGTCATCCCATGGCACTCTTAACACGAATACAGTCATTACCCCTAGGTGCCTGGCTAACTTCAGCTTGACTAAGTACATGCAGCACACACCTCTCTATTCCTCCTGAAGATTCAACTGAAGAACTTATTCATCGCTTCCTCTCATAATTGCTATTATCTAGTTATTGCTGGTGCTCAGCTCCTCTGAAAATCAGGTCACTCTTATATAGGAGGCTAAATCTGGATTAGGAGCCTAGCACTAAACTCTGGTTTCAAAATATTGACTTAAAGTTGACTTGAAGTGCTAAGTAAATCCATGCTGTGAATTCCTTTGCAACTTTTCCAAATTCATTTATTAATAATAAACCTCTGAAAACCTGCTTAGGCTCATTGCTTACAGCAAATAAAAATACTTCACACAAAGAGGGAACAGATGGTACTGACTGCAGAATATTTGTTTGAAATATATTTTCCTCCTACAGTCTGGAACTTGTCTTTAGTTGTAAAGGAATCTGTTTAATTGTGGGTTCTGTAATGCTAATGTTGAATAACTACGTACATGTTTCCTTTATACTGGCCTTTTTACTAATCAACATAATTATTTATTTTAGACTTTAGCATACATGCTACATATCCTCACCCAAAGGAAAATATTTACACATTTGTTGGAAAGAAAGTCACATAGAAATCAAAGATTTCCCTCAGGGCTAGATTGCCAAATGATCAGCGGGGCCCACTGGATGATCAATGTGCTACAGGTGCTCTGGGAAGACAAGGCCATTGCAGAGAAGCGAAATGAATTTTTTGTGTCGGTCTTCACTGCAGGCAATGTGGGGGAGATTCCCACACCTGAGCCATTCTTTTTAGGTGACAAAGGTGACCTGGTAATAGAAGACGCTTTGGAACAAATTAATAAATTCAACAGTAATAAGTCACCAGGACCAGACGGTATTCATCCAAGAGTTCTGAAGGAACTCAAATATGAAATTATAGAACTACTAACTGCTATGTAGTCTATCGCTTAAATCTGCTTTTTAAAGTCTCTAGAGGCAATCCTGGCAATTACAGGCCAGTAGGCCCAATTTCAGTACCAGGCAAGTTGGCTGAAACTATAAGAACAGAATTAGCAGACACATAGATAAACACGTTATGTTGGGAAAGACTCAACATGGCTTTTGTAAAGGGAAATCATGCCTCACCAATCTAGAATTCTTTGAGGGATCAATAAGCATGTGGACAAGGATGATCAGCGGATATAATGTACTTAGATTTTCAGAAAGATGTTGACAAGGTCCAATACCAAAGGCTCATAAGCAAAGTAAGCAGGCATGGGAGAAGAGGGAAGTTTTTTTTTTTTTCATGGATCAGTAACTGGTTAAAAGATAGGAAACAAAGCATTGGAATAAATGGTCAGTTTTCACAATGGAAAAGTGGTAAATAACAGGGTCTCCCAAGATATGTACTGGGACCTGTGCTGTTTAACATATTTATAAATGATCTGAAAAGAGGGTTAAATAGTGATGTGGCAAAATTTGCAGACAGTATTAAATTACTCAAGAGAGTTAAGTCGAAAGCAGACTGCAAAGACTTACAAAGGGATCTCACAAAACTGGACGACTGGGCAACACAATGGCAGTTGAAATTCAATGTTGATAAATGCAAAGTAATGCACATTGGAAAACATAATCCCAACTATACGTACAAGATGATGTGTTCTAAATTAGCTGTTGCCACTTAAGAAAAAGATCTTGGAATTGTGGATAGTTCTCTGAAAACATCTGCTCAGTGTGCAGCAGCAATCAAAAAAGCTAATAGAATGTTAGGAACCTTCGGAAAGGGATAGATAATGAAATGAAAATATCATAATACCACTTTATGAATCCATGGTACAACCACACCTGGAGCATGGCATGCAGTTCTGGTCAACCCATCTCAAAAAAAGATCTATTTTAATTAGTAAAGGTACAGAGAAGGGCAACAAAAATGATTAGGGATATGGAACAGCTTCCACTTAAGGAGAAAGTAAAAAGACTGCCACTGTTCAGCTTAGAAAAGAGACAACTAAGAGGGGATATAACAAAGGTCCATAAAATCATGACTGGTGATTCAACTGAGAAAGTGAATATGAAAGTGTTATTTACTCCTTCACATAACACACGAACCAGGGGTCATCCAATCAATTTAATAAGTAGCAGGTTTTAAACAAAAATAAGGAAGTACTTTTTCACACAATGCATGGTCAACCTATGGAACTTGTTGCCAGAGGATGTTGTGAAGGCCAAAACTATAACTGGGTTCAAAAAAGAATTATATTAATTCATGGAGGATAGGTCCATCAAGGGCTATTAGCCAAGTTGGACAGGGATGCAACCACATGCTCTAGGTGTCTCTAGCCTCTGACTGTCAGAAACTGGGACTGGATGACAAGGAAAGGATCACTTGATAATTTTCCTGTTCTGTTCATTCCTTCTGAAGCATTTGGCACCAGCCACTGTTGGAAGACAGGTTTCAGAGTAGCAGCCGTGTTAGTCTGTATCCGCAAAAAGAAGAACAGGAGTACTTGTGGCACCTTAGAGACTAACAAATTTATTAGAGCATAAGCTTTCGTGGACTACAGCCCACTTCTTCGGATGCATATAGAATGGAACATATATTGATATGATATACGTTCCATTCTATATATATGTTCCATTCTATATGCATCCGAAGAAGTGGGCTGTAGTCCACGAAAGCTTATGCTCTAATAAATTTAGACTCTAAGGTGCCACAAGTACTCCTGTTCTTCTTTTTGTTGGAAGACAGGACACTGGGTGGACCATTGGTCTGACCTACTATGGCCATTCTTATGTTCTTAAGTATCAGAGGGGTAGCCGTGTTAGTCTGAATCTGTAAAAAGCAACAGAGGGTCCTGTGGCACCTTAGAGACTAACAGAAGTATTGGGAGCATAAGCTTTCGTGGGTAAGAACCTCACGTCTTGCATCTGAAGAAGTGAGGTTCTTACCCACGAAAGCTTATGCTCCCAATACTTCTGTTAGTCTCTAAGGTGCCACAGGACCCTCTGTTGCTTCTTATGTTCTTGTGTCCTTCCATTGAAGGCAATGGGAGTTTTGCCATTAACTTCAATTGGAGTAGGTTATGAGCCCTTATACAACACAGTAGAGGAACTTGGAATTCTACCCCTGGATGCATGTGGACAGTTCCCATTGACTTCACATTTGCATTTCAGAGCAAAATCTGGGTCACTGGCTAAACAGCCTCAAACTGCATCAATATACTTTGCTTTACAGTGTCACGTTCTGTAAGATCAGTTCATCATCCCCTGTGGTGTCTGAGTCACTTCTATTGCTCTCTGATCTTAAGGCATTATTTGGGAAAGCTTTGGTTTTAAGCAGAAGCAATGCTTTTTTCAAGGGGATACCCCTTGAGATTAATGCTATCTATGCTACTTTGAATTCTCTATTCCTGCCAGCGCATCATCTGGTTTTCATAGTCAGGGTCCTGCTTCCAGCTGAGTCCCAATATGGTGCTAAATAAAAATCATACAACTGCTGTCATGTAGAAACTGCACTCACATCTGACTCATGTACATATTTCCTGTCAGGTAGATATGATCACCATTAAACAGCTGAGAAAAGATTGCAAGAGGAAAACATTTGGTTAAAAGAACTCATACCCAACCCGACTAGTGGGTTACCAGAGAGAAGTGCTGCATATTTACTATGTATCTGTAAAGTGGGTTAACCTATTCATTACAAGTAATATTTATTATACATTTAGTTCTTTTGTGTAGCAGATTACTTGTGGATCTGATCCTGCTTTTCAGATAGTTTGAATAAATAATTTTCAATTGATTGGTTCTTTGTGATTTGCTTATTTAGACTATTAATGCTCAGGTTGTTTGGTTGATAACCTAAGTTTTTCTTCTTGGTTGGATGACTGAAAATGGAAGAGTAGGAAATAATGAATAGCAAATGTCAGATATGAATTTTCATATATATAATCACTGGCACCAAAATCTGTGGAACTCAAGAGTATTATAATATTCTCATGAATACAATATTCTTGCAAATAATAAATAATGAGGGCTGGTCAAAAATGGATTTAAATCAAAAATAAATCTTTTCATGAAAAAAATTCAGTTTTGACAAAATTCTTTTAAAAAATCAAAATAAACCTTTGGGGATTTCTTACAAAAATTTCAAAATGTAGTGAACTTTTAAACTTTTTATTACATAGTAATTCCCAGTCTCTCTCACTCTCTCTTTTTTCCCACTAGAAAAATTGGAAAAAAGTTTAAAAAAAAAAAAAAGTGAGATAGTGTGTTTGTGGGGGAGGAGAAATCCACTTTCAAGGGTTTGTTTTGTTTTACTTCTTTCCAAGGAAAAATGTGAAAAAAGTTAAATTAAGTGAGAGAAAGTGAAGCTTTTCCCCTTTCTCTCACTTTCTTCACTGGGGAGAAAAGTTTTTTTTTTTTTTAAAGTGAAAGAAAGGAAGAAAAACCTTGAATATTCCAAACCCAATGTTTTGAAACTGAAAAATGTCTTTTTATTTAGAAAAACTTCGTTTTGAATTTTCCATAAGAAATGGGGAGGGGAATGTGAAAAATTCTTTTGAATTTTTTTTTGCAACCCCCACCTCACTCAAAATTTCAGACAGCTCTATTAATAATGCCCTCTTGAATCATAGTGAAATTAATTTAGTGGTTTTTTTTTAAATTGGTGAAAATACTTGTGAATCAATTTTGTTGTATCCAAAAGTATTATGGAAATGTGGGCTGAGTTGTCCTGGTTCTTTCTTAACAGCTTCCAGTGGACTCTGAACACTGTGAAGATCCTGATCTGCTTTTGTTTATCCTACGCTGCTTTATTAGTGCTAGATTATAGAGCTCATGATGGAGAGCATTTACTCACATAAATAGTCCCACTGAAGGCAGTGTTGCTGGAAAAGCTACACAATCTGGCCCTTAGACACTAGTTTGGTTCTTTTGGAGGCTGGTTGTGACTCAAACTACATGCCCAGCCCAGCCAAGAGGGTTAGAAGCCCCTTCACACCTCACGTAGAAAGGATGCTTTAATTATAGAAGTGTGGAATGAGGTCCTGGCCTCAATAAAGTTAATGGGAGTTTTGCCATTCACCTCAATGAGAGCACGATTTAATACTTTTCTACCTTCTAATCCATGTGCCTGTGCCCAAAATTTTCAGGGACTTTGCTCGCAAGATGATCCTCATTATACCACTCCAACTAAGGGCTTTCCTTCTGCAACGTTTTAATTGATATTTCAAACCCATAACACGATTCACTCTATTAGTTTGTAAATACATAGTAAAATGTGGGTCTTGGGAACCAAGCAGAGTTTGAACTCTCCTTTATTACAGATTACGTCTGCTCCCATGTGGATGAGCTAGAGATGGGAGAGGGGTTTGAATGTCATGACCCAGTATCCCCATGGTGTGCCCATTCAGAAGGCTGGCCAGCCCTGGGGCAACATAGACGCACGAGAGGTGGGGTTACGGGAGGTTATTACTATCTGCACTGCTGACAGTAGAGCATTGGGATAAACACAGGCTCAAAAGTGAAGCAAGATCTCACCACCCAGCACTTTTAGAGACATCATACTGTACACAAGTATAATGCCACACAGGCATATTCCCTCCAGTCACTGACACTGCTGGCATAAGTTAGAATGTAACCTGCACCTTCATGCCTAATAATAGTGACTATGGAATCAGTTCATATTTTAATCCTTTTCTTTGATGTGTTTACTTTATTTAGCATTTATTTTACAGATATCTTTAGAGACCAACTTCCGTCCTTGGGGATGTGTATGTAAGTCGCACTGAAGTCATGTTGGATATGAGCATGTGAACTTCATTCTGCCCCCTTGGGTGTGTATCTGAGTGCAGAATCTGGACCTGATATTTTCATAGATACAAAGTAACTTGTTTTTAAATATAGGGCTGAAACTGTGCATATTAACAGAGAGCTTATTCCCTACACCAGTGATTCTCAAACTTTTTTCTCTTTGGAGTCTGGAAGTGGGTATTCACCCACGAAAGCTTATGTCTGTTAGTCTATAAGGTGCCACAGGACTCTTTGTCACTTTTTACAGATCCAGACTAACACAGCTACCCCTCTGATAATTGGATGAAAGCGCTATATAAAGAAAAACTTAATAATTAATAATAAACATTTTTGTTCTACAAATAAAAGCACACAACTCATATTTTAATACCAGTAGTCTTACCTTTCTAATGTGACGGATGTGCCCTCTCTCCCCAGCAGCCGCAGCCCTAAAGCTGGGGAAAGTCGTCTCTTTCTCTGGCCACCACTGAACTGCACGTCCCAAATTCCCTCTACCCCCTCTTCTCACCCCACTGCCCCCTCCAACTACCCCCTATTCCCCCCCCCAAGGCCACCACTTCACCTTACATGTGCATCTTCTCCAGGGTCCAGGCACCTAATTAGTAGAGCCACGCCTGTGCGGCTCCACTAATTAGGTGGGTGACCCTTCATTCCTTAGCGGGGACTATCCGCGGACCACCTGAATGGAGGTCCCGGACCACTGGCAGTCTAAGAACCACAGTTTGAGAACCTCTGCCCTACGCTAAAATGTATCAGTCTGACTCAGAACCTGAGCTGACATTTAGGGTATATCCACAGTACAGTTCAAAACCCATGGCTGGCTCATGCCAGCTGGCTTGGGATAAGGGGCTGTTTAATTGTGGGGTAGATGTTCAGGCCCAGGCTGGACTCGGAGCCAGGGGTCTAGGACCTTGTGAGATGGGAATGTCTACATTGCAATTAAACAGCCCCTTCGCCCAAGCCCCGCGAGCCTGAGCAAGGGCCAGCTGTGGGTTTTTAATTGCAGTGTAGATACACCCTTACAGAACAGTTTCACAAACCAGCCATCTGAATTCCCGAGGGAGGCTCAACCTGCATCAAGGAGACTAGAACAAGGGTGGCCAACCTGTGGCTCCGGAGCCACATGCGGCTCTTCAGAAATTAGTATGTGGTTCCTTGTATAGGCACCAACTCTGGGGCTGGAGCTACAGGTGCCAACTTCCCAATGTGCCGGGGAGTGCTCACGGCTCAACCCCTGGCTCTGCCACAGGCCCTGCTCCCATTCCACACTTTACCCCCCTCACGTGAGCCTGCCATGCCCTCACTCCTCCCCCTCTGCCTCAGAGCCTCCTGCACACCACGAAACAACTGATCAGGGAGGGGAAAGGTGCAGCGACGGGGGGAGGCGCTGATTGGCGAGGCTGCTGGTGGGCAGAAGGCACTGCGGGTGGGGGTGGGAAGCTGATGTGGGGGCTGCTGATGTATTATTGTGGCTCTTTGGCAATGTACGTTGGTAAATTCTGACTCCTTCTCAGGCTCAGGTTGACCACCCCTGGACTAGAGAATGGGCTTGAGGAGATAGAATGAGAACCCTAATGTTGTCTGGTTGAGTAAATGAGGCAAGTGGTGACAAGGTATGTATGGAAGGAGGCACAATTCTCTGAGATTTACAGCAGTTTTGACTAAGTTATAAAAATATTCCATCGTCAGATTTTCAGCTTGGCTTTTCCTGGGTCATAAGTGGATCCTGAGTAGAGATTGTCAAGCTAATTCTTCTAGCCTTGGTTTTAATAGTGATCACAATAATAGTGATCACTACTTTGGGAAATGAAAGTCTTTTTTGCTTTTTCAAAATTTGCACGAAAGACTTTTTATATCTGCCATGTTATTCACAAACTACTCCCTTAAAATGCCTCCATTCACCAGAATCTAATTTTCCTCGGGTCCCTTTGTGAATTTTAACCTAAATTGTCTATTTTCTGCGTATTGCTTAGGGAGTTACACTGTAATGTGATGTGCAACACCGTGTATATGTTCACTCTATTGCGTTGTAATGGCTCAGTTTATTTCTCCAGCCCCATGGCTGAGGGATCGCTGTGGGGCAGATACTCCTGAAGTCAGTGAGCTATGGCCATTTACACCAGTGGAGTTCTTCATTAAGCTAAACTCTTACAGTCAGTGAGTCTATGCTGTAGCAAGGAAAGAGGATTGTTTACTCCTAGATTCCCAAGGATTCCCAGGTCCCTGAGTGGGGCCAAAGTGCACAGAGCACATTGCGGGAGGTGGGTGTGCAGAGCTCTCCTTCATACCTCCCAGGTGGTGCTCAGGGCTGCATTAGAGCTACTTCTGGTCTGCTCTAATGTATGCCAGCCTGTAACAGCCATAAAAGGCCAAAAAGGTAGCCCAGGATCAGGGCCGGCTCCAGGCACCAGCCCACCAAGCTTGTGCTTGGGGCGGCACCTGGAGGGAGGTGGCGCGGCGTGGCGCTCTGGCTCCGGCCGCCGGGGAGAAAGGAGCCGCAGTGGGCTCGCCGCCCTCCCCCGACGCTCCGGCCACCGGGGAGAGCGGGGCCGTGACTGGGCTCGCCGCCCTCTCCGCGGCGCTCCGGCCGCCAGGGAGAGCGGAGCCCCGGCCGGGCTCGCCGCCCTCCCCCGGGCGCTCTGGCCGCCAGGGAGAGCGGAGTCCTGGCCAGGCTCGCTGCCGCGCTCTGGGGTGGAGGGCAGAGGGAGGCTTTTTTGCCTGGGGCGGCAAAAAAGCCAGAGCCGGCCCTGCCCAGGATCGGTCTATCATGTGTAGGGTTACCATACGTCCGTTTTTTCCCGGACATGTCCGGCTTTTTGGTAATCAAACCCCCGTACGGTGGGAATTGCCAAAAACCCGAACATGTCCGGGAAAAATACCGCCGGCTGGGCACTTCCCCTCCCGCGGCTGCTATGCTCCTCCCCTGACTCTTGCTGCCCAAGCGCTACAGGCTTCGGGCAGCCCCCATGTCTCCGGACTCTGAGCAGCCGGCTGGGCACTTCCCCTCCCGGGCTCCGGGGGCGCAGGGTCCAGAGGCATGGGGGCTGCCTGAAGCTGGAGGGCTACCAGCTTCACGGTTTGCCAGGCAGCCTCCAGACGCTGCACCCCCGGCCGGGCGTTTCCCCTCACAGGCTCCAGCTGCGCTGGGGAAGCACCGGCTGGGGGCGCAGGGTCTGGGGGCTGCCCAGCAAACCATGAAGCCGGTAGCACTCGGGCAGCCCTTTTCGCGTGGCTGGGAGGGAGGAGGGGGAGTTAGGGCGGGGACTTTGGGGAAGGGGCGGAGTTGGGGCGGGAAAGGGGTGGAGTTGGGGCGGAGCCGGAGTTGGGAAAGGGGTAGGGCCAGGGCCCGTGGAGTGTCCTCTTTTTTTATTTTTTATGGTAACCCTAATCATGGGGTGACTTGACACATTCCCTTTTCTCTAACACTTTCTCTTTCCCACTACTATCCTTGGCGTTTGAGCCTCTACAACAGTGCTGCACCACTGCACGATCACCCTTGCACTGGGGCAATCCTCCCAGGTCCAGCATGCTTGCTGTTCAGTGCCCAACCACTGTCCTGCACCTGAGAATCAAGCTCTGCTTAACCCCTTTAGATACTGGTATATGTAATGGGATCTCTCAGCCTTCTCTGTCACCCTGAGCTGCAAGAATGGTCTTTACCTCCATTATCCACATCTGTCTAGTTGCCCTCCCGTAGACTCCTTCCTAAAGTTGGATATTTTTCTTAGCCATCTACATGCACATACTGAACCCTACGAAGAGTCTTTATGCAATAATAACATTATTTACTTACCTTGGTAATTAATTCCTTTGTTTATACGCCAAATATTTCATTTGCTTTCTTTGCACCTGCCAGGCACTTTGCCCCCACGTTCATGCTATTGCTTATTATATCCCTAAGTAGTGGGTAGTTTCTTTCAGTTTTCAACATTTTATTTTTATCCATTAATATCATTCTCCAGGATGGGTGGCAGTGATTTGCTCTGCAAGTGCTCCTAATAAAATCAGTGATTTGGGGGCTAAAAGCTACATCTAACTAATATTTCAAATGCATCATTCTTTTTTCCACAGTGCACAGTCTTTCACTTGGTGATAGAATTGTTCCCCTACTCATCCATTTTCCTCCCCCCTCCCGCCTCCCCGCCATTATCCTCATGTTGTGGAATGTGTTAATGAAATCTAGCAACTTTCTTGATCTCAGCTGCAAATCCAGGCACCTAAGGTGACAGATGAAAGTCTCATAGCCTAAGGCTTTGTCTACACTGCCAATTGAATGATAAAACGTTCACAGGTGATTAAAAAGCCCCCCTCGAAAGACAAAAGTTTTGCCAGGGCAAGTGCCTGTGTGAATGCCCGTGTTGTTGGCAGGAGTGCTCTCCTGTCAACAACGCGAACCCCCGATCATAGGGGGTGAAAATATTTTATCCGAAAAAATGCCAACAAACAGCATTTACTTTGCCCAACTTTTAGGAACATGGCCATCTCGACACGGCCGTGTTGCTAAAAGCTGTGTAGTGTAGACAAAGCCTAAGCTGCAGCTGCACATTTCCCCACATAATGTGTGGTTACTGTGGGCCTGATTCTGCCACCCTTACGCATGCTGAGTAGTATTTTAGCCCCCGGAACATCCCATTGAAACCACTGCGGAGTAAGGTACTACTCAACTTTAAGTTTCAGAGTAACAGCCGTGTTAGTCTGTATCCGCAAAAAGAAGAACAGGAGTACTTGTGGCACCTTAGAGACTAACAAATTTCTAACAAACTAACAAAATTTGTTAGTCTCTAAGGTGCCACAAGTACTCCTGTTCTTCTTTTTACTCAACTTTAGTAAGTTTGGCAGAATGAGTCCCAAAGGTTATCTTGCTTCAAGAGTGAATGGTGAACAAGAAGAAATGTACCTATACAACATTCATACTAGAAGTTAGTACATCTCTTAGCAAAATAGATTTAAAATAAATAGGAGTGTGAAAGTGGGCATCCCAGCCCGCCAGCGCTGTTGCATTTTAACAACTTCTGTGTATGCTTTATCTTCATTCAAAAGAAAGGCTTCAGTTCATGCTTCAAAGTATAACCAAAACAAACCAAAACTCCACTTCAAAGCATAGGTTAATGAGATAGGAATGGCACTTCATGAAAATGTGTAAAAAGTCAAATAATTTCAATTATTACAAAACTAATAGCTGGTAGACAAATAAAACTCAACCATCTTGCATTATTAAAAATTATTAATACATTTGGATTTGTGGTCTAAATACAAGTAGAGTAAAGATCCCCCCACCAATCTTATCACAGCTACAGTTCTTTCCTGCACTTCTAGTTCATTGTTCATCACATATAATTAGACCAAGTGTTTTGACAGTTGGTGGAAGTACACTGCTTTGATAAATGACTTGTTTCTTAGAAAGGAAGATTTGTTAATACAAGACCATTCATCTCCCATTTCTCACACTTTTCCTCTACCCAGCATTCTTGTAGGTAATATGCATGTAAAATCATATGCCTTCAAGGACAGCGTTTGGTCCTATAGTCCATGTAACCAAATAAGTAGTTTAGTTTAACTATTTATCTAAAATTACATGTGAAATTAGAAAGCTCACTCAGCGGAATATAGCTCGTTCAGGAAGGAGAGGCAGGAAAAAAAAAAGGAAGGTGGTGTTGCCTTATACATCAGAAATATATACACTGGTTCTGATGTCCAGAAGGAGGCAAGAGGCAGATTAGTTGAAAGTCTCTGGATAAAGATAAAAGGGGAAAAAATAACAGTAATGTCATGGTAGGAACCCAATATAGACCACCAAATCATGAGGTGGATGAAGAATTTCTAAAGTAAATAACAGAAATAGCCAAAACAGCGGATCTGGTAGTAATATGGGACTTTTACTTTTCCAACAGATACCTGGGTAATTGTACAGCAAAACACAAAATATACAGTAAGTTCTTGGAATGTACTGGGGACAATGTTTTGTTTCAGAAAGTGGAGGAAGTTCTATAAATCCATTAGGAGCAAGAGAAAGATGAAGGAAAATATAAGCTCCTTACTTAGTGGGGAAAGAGAGCACAGGAAATAATTGTCCCACTCTAATCAGCACTGGTGAGGCCTCAGCTGAAGTATTATGTCCAATTACAGGTGCCACACTGCAGGAAAGATAGGAACAAATGGGGGAGAGTCCAGAGAAGAGTTAGAAAAATCATAAAAGGTTTAGAAATCCAGACCTATTAGGAAAGGTTAAAAAAAAAACTAGGTATGTTCTTCTTTCTTGAGAAAAAGAAGACTGAGGAGAAAACCTGGTAAGTCTTCAAATATGTTAAGGGCTGTTCTAAAGAGGATGATGATCAATTGCTCTCCATGTCTACTGAAAGTAGGACAAAAAGCAGGGCTTAATCTGCAGCAAGGAGATTTAGGTTAGATATTAGGAAAAGCTGTCTAACTATAAAAATAGTTAAGCACTGGAACAAGCTTCCAAGGGAGGTTGTGGAAACCCCATCACTAGAGGTTTTAAGAGCAGGTTGGACAAACACCTGTCAGGTATAGTCTAGTTATATTTGGTCCTGCCTCAGTTCAGGAAGCTGGACTAGAGGACCTCTGGAGGTCCCTTCCAGCCGTACATGTCTATGATTCTGTGATTTATCCTTTTATTTATTAGCCTCTTTAAAAAACATATGAATAATCTGTCATTTCATCTGGATAATACTGAAGATCTATTGGTTTGTTGCTTTTTCATTTTGAGTCAATTTTGCAGGAAATTCCCACAATCCCCAAAATGTGGTAGCAGCAATGGTAATGAACAGCCATGCCTTAGACTCCAGTGGAATTCTTCATCTGCTTTGTGTCTGTTACAGCTGTCCCCCTGCTGGATTCCTTTCTGTTTGTGCTGAGTGGCCGCCCCCCCACCCGGTCATGGAACTGACCAAAGTCACAGCCTGGCCCTGCTCATGGAAATGGCTTGTGCAGACTGACTGGAGCCATTGCTCTGCTCAGGGAAGGGGAGGCTTTTCGCTCCTTTGTCTAGCTTCTTTGTTCGGACCTGGCTCGGTGTAGGGTGCTCTGCCCAGGTATGTAAGACCTAAAGTGGCCACATAGCTGAGCATATGAGTCATACCTGTAACTCAGAACTTGCCCAGACATGGCCTGTGCCTACCTGCAGTTTCCCTGCCTTCTCTCCTCCCCGGATTAAGGGGAACCAATCAAAGTTACTGGTGGGAAACTGCCTGAGTTTGCCCTTAAAACCAGACATTTTCTGATCAGACCCCCGGAGAAGGTCCTTGCTTTGCCACCTGGTCTGATCAGCTAGGGGTCTTTGGGGGGCCCTCTCCCCGCTCTCGTTTGTTTTTGAGTGTATCCCCGTTTTTAAACTCCCCTCCCACGAACAACGAATTTGTGCCTGGAGATCTCCTGAGTATTGTAAGCGAATTGAGTCCTCTCTGCGTCCTCTGATGCTGAAACTGCTGTTCCTGCTGCTGCTTTGGGGATTGGTAAGGAAAAACCTCTTGCACACTCCCCTTGTTCTGGCTGCTGGCTTTCTTTCCCCAGCAGGCAAACCCAAGCTAACCCCTTGAAGCTGTATCCTGGGCACACAACACTCTGCCCTCTGGAACTACCCCTAGTATAAGGTGCACCCATTAGGTTAGATTTAGCCTTTAGTCTAGATAAATTGTAATTTCATTTTGCATAGCTGTGGTTAAGTTAGGTTTAGAAAATTGCTTGCATTGTACTCTGTAAGTTAGGCTTAAATAATTGTTGCATTGTGTTTTGTTACTTGCTAATTTGTGTAGTTTTGGTTAAGTTAAATCATAGATAAGATTTTGCTGTGTTCTGTATAATTGTCTCTCTGTTGTTTAAACTTGCAGCCTGTCTGCTCTCTCTCTCTCTCTCTCTCTCTCTCTTTCTCTCTGCTGTTTAAACTTGCAGCCTGTCTGCTCTCTGTGTCTCCCTAAGTTTAAATCTCCCTCTGCCTTTGGCCTCTGCTCCACCACGTGCTCACCCCGCTCCCACTGCTGCCAAACCTCAATTGTATTACTAAAGTCTAGCATAAAACCCCATTGGTTACCTCTTTTCTCTCTAACACACCTCACATTTTATATTTACACCACTGTGACACATTTTTTACCCAAAGTTGTTGGTTAGTTAACACATTTTACCCATACTGTTAGTTGGTTATATGCTGCTGTGACACACTCTTTACATAGAAATTGTTAGCTACCTGTTACATTTATACTTCAGTGTTAATTGGTTACCAACTGTGTTGTACCCCACTGTATTGTACCCCACTATTGAAACCTCCTATCCTATTTACTAAAAGAAACCCCTCCCCAATTGTCTATCTTAACAAACCCCGTACCCCTCCCTATTGAATTTTCCCGGTTTTTGCATTTTCTTAATAAAGTTTATTTTATACACCACCAGTGCAGTAGTTGTCCCCCAAGATCCCCTACCTGCTGGCAGGGTCACTTTGTTGATTTCTACTAGTCTTTGTTGGCATCCGCTGGAGGATCAGTAGCCCCAGGAGCCAGAAAAATCAATAGATCTTTATTGTTCTGTGGGCAACTAGATTTTTAAGCAAAGTAATGGTCTGTGGTTCATGAGGCAATTGGTCTGGTTAAAACCAAACATTAACCAGCAGAAATCAACAGAGGACTCAAAAGACCAGCTGTAGGATTAGAATGGAGTCTACTGGAATTTCCACATGTGAGGAAGATGGAATCAGTGATGCACTATATCTTTTCTATCCATATTTATTCTATGATCCTGAAGTACACTGCAGATCTGTCTTGCACATCAGTGCCGGAAATTTTGCCCTTTAGTTTGAAGTTGCCTCTCCCCCTCTTCCCCATTTAGTACATTTTGATGTTTAACACTTATTTATTCATTCAAAGCTTCCTGGCCAAGCTGAACTAGGTCTACCACAGTTAGTTGGAATTCCTGCAACTGTCAGCTCACGTGGGGTTAGCTCCCTATGAAGTTCGTAGGAACAGAATGTAAGGGTTTCCCTGTAAAGTTCTCCACCTTAGAGTCGACCATCTATTCTCTAAATAATATCAGTGTCAGAGCTGAACACAGTAGTTTTCCACAGACCTGAGCTATGGTGACTATCTGTTCCACTTTACGGAGTTTTAGTGATCTGAAATTGGGTTTTAGACTTTCCTCAGTTGGACTAAAAAAAAGAACAGGAGTACTTGTGGCACCTTAGAGACTAACAAATTTGTTAGTCTCTAAGGTGCCACAAGTACTCCTGTTCTTCTTTTTGCGGATACAGACTAACACGGCTGTTACTCTGAAACTCAGTTGGACTGGGTGACTGATCTTAAAAGCTTCTTGATACATTACTCAAACCAATTAGATTCTACAAGACCTCTCCCTCACCAAAAATTGATTTCCCCCCCCACACACACTTGAACTCAAAAGGCCCTTAGGGCTCCTGGCTTAATTAAAAATTAAGTTCACAGATCATTTCTTAAACCATCCCTTAAGCAGCCAATAATAGTGATCACTGCAGAAGGGTGTGTGTGTCACTGTCATTTTAATGTTCCTTGGTGTAAGTAGTTATCTGTGTCCCCTATGTGACCCTTCTCTGAAGAACGTTGTGCTGTATGTGTTGCTCCCTCTGTTTGCCACACGTATAATGGAAAAATCATTATAGTTGATACACTGAAGATCTAAGGTTCTATAGCATTTTTTTAAATTTTAACCCTGATTGAACATGCTGGTTAAGTGCATCCTCCTGATTCTTTTGTCATTGTAAATTAGGAATGAATGAACCTCAGGCAGGCTGAGATTTTGTGAACCTTCTAAACTTCATTTTTTAATGTTTTGCAAAATTATTGTGATCATTGTTTCCCCCTATAAATTGAACATCGTTCTATCCCCAGTAGGAGATTCGGCTTTTTAAAAACTCTTGTTTTTCTAGCTAAGTGGAACCTTATGTTATGTATTGGGAATGGAAGAATCTACCAAAATAGATCCGCTTGTGCCAGTCTATATCTATGATCTATCTTATTTTCAGCACAGTGTCAAGAGTGTATTAGGTGCTTTAATATTAAGAATTTGTTGAATTATTCATTGCAAATAAATCATCTTATGAATTTAGCCCTTTCCCCGACTGTATGTGAATCACTCATAAACCTATCCTGCAAATAGCTTTGTTTGTAAGCTTTCACTGCATAATTTACCTGAACCAGTTTCAATCCGTGAGAGGTTTGCAAGCTGTTCACTTGGACTATTTGCTAGTGGTGACATGTGATTGATCACCTCCCAAGTCACATGCTATTGTAGCTGCTCCGTGAATGGATGATTGACATTTTTTTTAAAACAGGACAATAAACACCAAATGGTGAATGCTCTTGCTCATGTTCTTTGTACACCTGCGATGCAGGTATTTATATAAAAAACAGCCATTTCCCAAGCATTTGTGCAAACAGCCATGAAGGTTTGTGAATAGCAGATAGTAAGTGGTACAAGCTGAGTTACTGTTTTTGCAGTATTTGGAGACCCTGTTACTGTGTCTGGGTGTACATATATCAAGTAAATGGTGTGTTTTGTGTATATACACAACATTGACTTTTTTCATTCGGTTTTTTGTCTTTTTTTTTTCACTCTTTCCGTATTTGCTTTTCTCCTCTGCTCTGTATTAATCTTATTTTTTGCCATTGCTTTTTTCCACTTCTCAGTTCCCTTCCTCTTTTCACAGCCCCCAAAGAGGAACAAAAACTAAATAACATTTGAACTCATGTGTAGCTTTTGAGCCCTTCTTTGTAATTAGTTTTTGTAATGTTCCTCTATTCATCTCTACTGTATATGTTGCTATTTTGGATGACAGCATGAGGTAGGGCCTGTGTGTTCGTATATCAAAGGCGGATTATTCATGTTTCTCTTACCGATGGGCTTAGCCATTTTTCTGCGGCTCAGATTGCACATAAGGAAAGAAGCTGTCCGTTCTGATTGTGTCACACCTTCTGTGCAATGTGTATGCGTGACCTCTACGTGTGATTGTGAGGCATCATCAGATGCAGTATCATCAGTGTACGGATAATGCTCAGAGTTGCCTCCTTTTTTCTTGATGAGCTCAGAGGCTGTTGTCACTCTGCTTTCTCTGCACCCGACGTAGATGGGGATGTGGATGAAAGCAAGAAATAGAGATGCTCAGTAGTGGGGCAAGTAGGGACTGTGCCTGCTGTGCCTGGTACGGGGATATATCTGTCCTTTGCCAATATGGTCTATAGCCTAATCAGGTCTCTCTATTGCTGCTACTCAGTTCCCACATGGTCCTAGCATCTTATTTTTAAACTATAAGGTTGATCATGAGATTGGACCCGGGGTGGATTTGGCCCATGGAATCTCTAATGAAGCCTCCTCTCTTGAAGATGAATTATGGTATGGTGGGGACTTGCTACAATATGTAATGCCCTCACCCCACCATACAGAATATTCTTCTGAGACATCGAGGAGTTTGCATTTAAATAAGTCCTTCACTGAGAAACCCGTCTTTCAAAATATCAGCAGGTGTATTTATGCCAGAAATCTACTTCAGTTAATTATTCAAATGCTTCAATTACTCTATTTAAATTTCCCTGCACTCTAATAAACACCACAAATGAAAAAGAAGTTAAAGTGACAATGCATCAATTAAGTTGCTGTCCCAATAACCTTAACTATTAAAGTGACAGTGCCTCAATTATGCTGATATACAATCACCATTAAACTAACGATGTGAAATTAGTGGCCCCGGTCCAAATAGAAGAAGAGACAAATGCTTTCTCTAGAGTATTTCATAAACAGTTACAGAGGCTGCCGTAAGCCTTAGGCCCCTACGTTTTGGAAACCTATGATGAGGACAGAATCTCAACTTTCATTTAAAAGAAAATTCTAACCCCCAAGGTTGTGAAGAGAAGACTGAAAACATGAGAAGATTGAAACACATCTGCCTGAGTCTGCAGAGAGCCTGAAACTATAGCTCTGAGTGCAGTTGAACTGCCTCATGCATCTCAGTAGGATGTTAACTCAAAAGCCCTCTGCTTTGGTGGGTGGGGGGCTTCCAACAATCCCCCCAAAAGAAGACTGTGTGGCAGGAGGAGAAGAGTGCAGTCGACCCAGCCCACCCGCCCACACTGCCTAAATACTGAGGGTCCTAGGGTTGCCAGGTGTCTAGTTTTCAACCGGAACACCAGGTCAAAAAGGGACCCTGGCAACTCTGGTTAGCATCGCTGACCAGGCCGTTAAAAGTCTGGTTGGCGCGGGGCTGGCAGGCTCCCTAACCAGCTCCACGCAGCTCACCAGAAGCGGCGACATGTCCCTTGATTCCTAGGGGGGAGGGATAGCTCAGTGGTTTGAGCACTGGCCTGCTAAACCCAGGGTTGTGAGTTCAATCCTTGAGGGGGCCACTTAGGGATCTTGAGCAAAAATCAGTACTTGGTCCTGCTAGTGAAGGCAGGGGCTGGACTCAATGACCTTTCAAGGTCCCTTCCAGTTCTAGGAGATAGGATATCTCCATAAATTATATTTATTTATTTATTTATTTTAGGCGCAGGGACGGCCAAGGGGGCTCCGCATGCTGCTCCCCCCCGACCCCAACTGCCAGCTCCACAGCTCTCATTGGCCCAGGAGCCGACAGACATGTTGCTGCTTCCTGGGAGCTGCCTGATGTAAGTGCCGCCTGGAGCCTGCACCCCAAATCCCCTCCCGCACCCCAACCCCCTGCCCTAGCTTGAAGCCCCCTCCTGCACCTAGAACCCCTTATCCCTGGCCCTGCCCCAGAGCCCACACCTCCAGCTGGAGACCTCACCACCTCTTGCACCCTGAACCCCTCATTTCTGGCCCCACCGTGGAGCCTGAACCCGCAGTCAGAGCCCTCACCCCCTCCTGCACACCAACCCCCTTCCCCAACCCGATGAAAACGAGCGAGTGAGGGTGGGGGAGAGTGAGTGACAGTGGGAGGGGAGATGGAATGAACAGGGCGGGGCCTTGGAGAAGGGGCAGGGGGCAGTGCAAGGGTGTTCGGTTTTGTGTGATTAGAAAATTGGCAACCCTAATCAGGGTCCTCCTGTTGTCATCCCAGCCTCTCTGGAGGAGAGGGGCCCTTGGCTGCCAAACCTGCCATTTTTAAGAGCAGATAGCGTCCGCTGCTGACGGGATGGAGAGGGCCTGCAGTGCCATTGTTCTTCCAGGTTTGGGGGAAAGGCCATAGCACAGGGTGGGGCTGTAAAGACAGAGTCACAGAGGGCGCCATGCAGTGGTGCACCTAGGGCCCTTGATTGCCATAATCTGGTCCTAGTAATCATACTGCAGGTCAATTGCAGGATGTCTTTAAGCACCAAGGAGGAAACTGTTTACAGTGTGATGGAATTGAATCAGCCCACCGAATAATATCATGGTTTGAGTTTTAGAGGTGCTATTGCACGACTAAAGCAGCAAGCATATCTGTCTTTCAGCGCACAGCCTGTGTAGTGATTTTGGATTTAAGTAAGAGAGAGGGTGCCATTAATCTCCTGCAGGTGATTAGTCAATTTCATTTCCTTGTTGGACATGCAGGATACATTCTATGCTACTGACTCCACTTAGAGCATAGCAGAAGTGCTTGTCTAGCGGGGACCCTGCAAGAAGAATACACATGTAAGATCCTCAATTAATACATGGCCAGGCTGGATTTCACAAGCTGAACAGAAGGTCCGAGAAGTGGGAAGGTCAAATGTCCAATATGGAATAGACAATCCCCAGTGCAGAAAGGAAAACACCTTCCCCAATAGCTGGGGGGAAAACTCTCCTTTGTGTCTGTCTGGAGTCTGAGTGTATATGTGCAAGAAGACCGAGATAAGATTGTGTAAGAAAGTGTCAGACTTTCCCTCCAATAAGTTACCTAGAGAAGGAACTTTTCATTTTCGTAAAGAATATAGACCAGCTTTGGCCCTAGTTTCTCCACTGACTCAGTGGGATTCCACCAGGGATGAGTTTGGATTTTAATTTTGTTCCAGTAGTGCAATTGTGCTAGCCTCTGAACCAATACACAGTAAGGGATACTCCAACGAATGTATAATCTACGTACACAAGTAGTGGGCAGGGAAAGGGGAGCAAAGATTTGTCTCAGGTCAGTATCACAGCCAGGAACCAGAACCCACTTCACTTGAGTTAATTAATTAATTAATGGAGATATCCCATCTCCTAGAACTGGAAGGGACCTTGAAAGGTCATCGAGTCCAGCCCCCTGCCTTCACTAGCAGGACCAAGTACTGATTTTGCCCCAGATCCCCAAGTGGCCCCCTCAGGGATTGAACTCACAACCCTGGGTTTAGCAGGCCAAAGCTCAAACCCTAGAAGAGTATGTTATCACCTGGCTATGTTGCCTGTCTGAGCAGGCCGTAATAGTCTATCGTTTACAAAAGAGAAACCTATGGAAAATTAAAGCTGTTAAACATTTCAGCTTATCACTCAAAGCCCTTGGAAGGTCTGGTGAAGCTATTCTGTGAGCTTAGTTACAGAGAGGGAAAAGAGATTTAATACATCCAGAAAATTTAATAATGGGAATTACTATTGGGGAATCTGTGGTGTTGGCTGAATATCTCTGAGAGCATGGATGAGTTTCAGCTCTGAAGTAAGCCAGTGTGCAGCCTCATGTCCTTAGAATGGAGTCGGTGACATAGTACATTGGAGTCCCTCCTCTCTCTGGATTCAAGTTCATAATTTCAAGTTCTCAGATGAGGGCTAATATTCCAAAATATAAAGTGACTAGAGCAGAATTGAGGACAGAAAATCCAGTTCACAAAAAATGTGAGATTTTTGAAATCAGAACAAACCCCCCAAATTTTGAAATTCTCCGCAAAAGATTTAAAAAAAAAATAGTTTTAGATCAATCAAAGTGTTTCATTTTGATTTATACTCTTTACAATTGTATATTATATTGTAATAAAATTTAATTTAACATAACATTTTAAAAAAGTAAGTTGTTTCAGAACAAAATAAACATTTCATTTCAAAAATGTCAAAAGGGATGTTTCAACATTGTTGGAATTTTTTCCAAGTTTCTCTCCTCAATGAAATTTCAGTGAAATTGACATGATTACATGAAACATGTCAATGTCAATGGAATCGCATTCTCCAGTGGAAAGTGGTTCCGCTGAAGTTTTTTCTGACCAGCTGTAACACTCATCTTTCCTTATAGCACATCCTGTCTGCTTATCGGCATATAGAAGTGTAGCTGTCGGTGGCACAATCACCGGGGTGATCTGCCACCCTGAGTATGATCCCATCGCAGACCATAGATACATACTCATGTGGCTAGCCCTTCCTTCTGCTTGTGTCATGGGGTCTACACTGCTGTTTTTAGCACAGTAACTCAATCAAAGCTAGCATGGATATGTCTACCCGAGGTGGAAATTACACCTCCAGTTCCAGGGTAGATGTATCCTAAGTCTTAGGCAGAGTCGTCCCATCCATAGGGCAGACCGGGGCAACTGCCCATGCTTTGGGGGACCCTGCGCTTTAGGAGGACTGGGGGCCGGGCAGGGTGGCCCTGGCGGTTAGCAGGGGGCTTGGCGCAGGCAGCAGGGGTCAGCCTGCACCCCCCACTCACCAGCTCAGGCATTTATTTCTTTTTCTTGCCTGCCGCCCCCAGGCTCAGTCTCAGACTCTGTGACAGCAGCAGGGAGCAACCTGGCCCCAGCCCGCTCTGCTCTGCTCTGCCGGCTCCTGCCATCGCCTGCCACCGCAGGGTCCTAGAGCCCCCCAACCACTTGTGCCAGGGCTCTCCAGGCTGACTCTGCCCTTCCGCCTCAGACGGACCTTTCCTTTTCCAGTGGGACCCTCCGCCAGCACAGGGGAGCCCCTTGACCTAGCACAGGTGAGTGCCAGCCAATAGTCTCCATCGCTTGTCGCCCAGCACTGGTGTCCCCTCAGTGCCTCACACCTCCCCCTTCCACTGCCCTTCTCCACTCTCCCAGCACTGGGTGGAGTCCTCCAATGCCACCTCCAGGCCAGGGCCAGCCCTTATCACCCCCCTGCCTCAGGATCCTTCTTGCCTTTCAGCTCTCCAGCCTCGGGATCTCTCTCCCACAACTCTGTTCTCTTCACCACCCACCAGGACTGGGGTCCTCCATCCATCTGCTTTTCCACCCCCCATCCCCCTCCCAGCCCCCAGAGAAAACAGATCTTAGAGCCCCTCCTCCATGCTGGAGGGTCCTGGGGTCCCCCAGCACCAGGGCACATATAGGCCCTCCAAGAGCTACCCAGTTCCTGAGACATGGGCTCTCAGTGTTGCGAATGGGTAATTACATTTTTAAAAAAATCCATTGAGGGTAGCAAGACCATATGCACCTGGGAAGTGAGTTTGCTGCAAGTTCAGGAAGGTGGATTTCAGAATGTAATCAGCGCGACACTGATTGTGATCATCGAGGTTTTTTTTTTTATTATATGAACTTCATTATAATTTATAAAAAAGTGTTACAGTATAATATAACATTATAATTATACAGCTGAGCGCTATCAATATTTAACCTGAGACCAGCATCTGCCCGTGAAGTTTACTGTAACCAGATTTCACCTGTATAAAAAATGTTAAGGGGGGGCCCCATACAGACTGATTTGCCCCAGGGCCCTCGCTCCCCCTAGGGACGGCCCTGGTCTTAGGTGACATCTAGACATGACCAAGGTCTACATGGACATTTAGTCTGTGGCAAGACGGGGTATCAGCAGGGCCAGCTTTAGGCCGATTCAGCCGATTCGGCTGAATCGGGCCCTGCGCTAAGAGGGCCCCGCGCCACAGCTCTCCACCCTGCCCCCAGCTCACTTCCCCTTCCTCCCCTCTCCGAACGCTCTGCTCCCTGCTTCTCCCCCTCCCCTGCTTCCCGCGAATCAGAGGTTCGCGGGAAGTCTGAAAAGAAGCAGGGGCGGGCAGGCAGGCAGGCAGCACCAGGTAAGCTGGGGTGGCGGGGGGCACGAGAAGGGCTCCGGGGAGGTGCGGCGCAGCCCAGTCCAGCCCCGGCCGAGCAGCTCACTCCGGCCCCAGTTCCAGCCGAGCACCCTTGGCCCCAGCAGCTCCGGCCCGGCTCGGCTCTGGCCCGGCCCAGCCCCCTCGGCTCGGCCCCGGCCCGGCCTCGCGGCTCAGCTCGGCTCAGCTCCGGCCCGGCCTGGCCCCCACGGCTTGGCTTGGCTCGGGCCCGGCCCGGCTCTGGGCCGGACCCAAGCCCCGCAACCCCGGCCGGAGCACAACCCAATTCCTGGGGGCGGGGCTTGCCACAAGCCCCGCCCCCAGGAATTGGGCCCCGCTCTTGCTAAAGCCAGCCCTGGGTATCAGTCTCTCTTGTACTATCCTGCCATGCACCTAAGTATCCATGTAGACCCATCTTAGTGCAGTTGAATCAACCATGCTTTAAAACAGGAGTAGATCAAAGTGCACTAAGGAACTGTTAGTGTGAGTCAGCATGGTCCACACAGACATACTGCACAGCAGGCTACAAATGGGTAGACTCACACCCGTGCTTGCTGTGAACTAAATGTTCACTTAAACAAGCCCTAAATCTGCCTAACAAGTGTAAGCAGAGTCAGGATGAGCTCTACCCTGACATCTGGTGGTGAATTATGGCGAGTGTGGAAAAGAACTCCAGGGGCTGATCTTGTTTGCATAGGCACACCCACTTGCCTGGCATGAAACAACAGCAACTCAAAGTGGTTACTTTGGCTGGTGTGGGATCCCCGGTTTTCTCTGTTATTGGGGCAGGAAGAATAAAGTTTTGTTACCCTGATTCTGTGAATCAAGGCCAGTGGAACTGTTGTATGACAGAAGGACTGAGTGAGTCCTTCACCATTACCTAAGTAGCACTTGCTTGACAAGGGGCATGGGTTACAACCCCCCAGTGAATGGAGAGAGGATGGGGACAGGTTTTTGTATCTGATTGTATGGGCCCCCCTGCTGAGGGCTTGACACACTAATTGCACTATCTCCTCTCTCCACTGTTGAATGTCAGCGATAATTTTGATTCCATTAGGAGTCTAGTTACAGGCTGCTGAGCTGAATTCACTTTGGGCCAATGGTGCACTAGCGCTGGGGCTCCCCTACTCTGAGCTGAAATTACAAAAGAGCTAAAGTTCTTAAGAGCTGGGATCACTGAGTGCTGTGTTAACTAGTGGGGGAGCCTGAAGCTATATTGCTAAGCAGCTGGCAGAGCAATTTGTGGGGATGACTGGAGGAGCAGTGAGCAGTGTGGGGCCGGTTGGAGTGGCCCAAGGAACGGCGAGCAGAGCTGTTTGTGGGGATGGCTGGAGCGGCTCACAGGTCGCTGAGCGGAGCGGAGCAGCTCGTAGAGCGGAGCAGTTTGTGGGACGGCAGGAAGTGGACTGGCTCGTGGTGAAAGCTGTGGCGGAACCCCACGGAGAGACGGCCGGCCAGCCTCGGATCACGTAAGGTGCCCCTTAACACCCTGTGTGCCCCCCCCCTTTTGCTCTGGGGCTGCACTGACCAGGGACAGAGACTTTGGGGTCTGTTGGACTTTTGGGACTTTGGGTGGTTGCTGGACCCAAGAGACTTTGGGGGTGTTAGACTTTGGGTACTCTGGGTGATTTTTGGGTTGCTGGATTCAAGAACCCAAAGGGAAAGTACACAGCCCAGTTTGCTGGGGTGGGTTTTTTGCTCATGGTTTGTGTTATGAATCCTGTTTGTGGTGTTTTTCCAATTTAATGCTGATGTCGTTTACCTCATGTTTTTAAACATTTTCTGTCACACTCAGACTCCGTGCTTGCGAGAGGGGAAGTATTGCCTCTTAGAGGCACACAGGGGGTGGTATGTAATTGTCCCAGGTCACTGGATGGGGGCTCGAGCCGGTTTTGCATTGTGTTATTGAAACGGAACCCCTAGATACAGAACCTGGCCCTTGTTGCTGCCAACTTAGATGGGCAGAAGGGTTACACAAGGAATTCTTAAGATTATTCCAATAATCCTGTGAGACATACAGTTTGTGCGAGGAACCAAGTTTGTCAGGCTTCATTCTGTGCAAGATGTACTGATAATTCTAGAGTTACACATTCAAAATGGAAACTCACATGCTCACATAAGCCTTTGAATAACAGAATGTTGCTGGCAAGTAGGAAAAGATTCAACAGGGCAGGGTTCAGTTTGAATGACTTTTTCTGTAAACTGGTACAAACAGGATCCCTGTGGCTGAAGCATAAGCAGTGGGCAATTTGTGCTCAGAGGGCCTGACTAAAGCCCACTGAGGTCAGTGGCAGGAATCCTATTGACTTCAGATCAGACACTTATTGGTTGAAATCTTGGTCCCATTGAAGTCAATAGCAAAACTGCTCCATAGGGTCAGGATTTCACTTACTGAGTAGTAGCAGTGATTCCACTCAGGCCACTGGTGGTAGCTACAATTCTGCCAGGGAAGCTGCAGCAAGGATGTGTTGAATTAGCACTTGCCTGGCCCACATCTCTTCCCCGCTGGTGCTGTTCACTTCCAGGGCAGCGTTCGTCACCTGTGGGCCCTTCTCCTGGGAGAGGCTGTGAGCACGTTGCCTGGTCCCACAACCTTCGGCTGAATGCTCTCTGTTGCTGGGGCCTTGCTGCCCGGGTTACCAACAGCGACCGTGCAACGAATCCAACCCAGAGTTAATTATTCTATACAAGAATTTAAACATAAAAAGAATGAAATTATATTTCACTGCACAGAATTAACCCCTCTCCCTCCCCCCCCCCCCACCAAATCGATTTGCCTTTTGATTCACATGCCAGCAGAACCACTTGGAGACCTGACATAGCCAGCAACTTGCATACTTTTTGTTTATACGTATTTGTGGAAGCCTGGATATTTGATCTATTTGTTTAAAGGAGGGAAACATTTGTGTTGCCTTTTAATGCACTTTGCTATTTTGTGCTTGGTGCACCTAAACTCTGCTGAAACAAGATAAGGAAAGCAAACCTTTCAAACCACCCAGCAGAACTCAGATGCTCATCTCAGGGGGACAGCTATGAAGGCAGAAGTTTGAATTTGTCCTGCTGAGCCTGGTATCACACATCCAAGCGTGTTTTCTCTCTACTGATTGAAAGTAAATTAGCTTCCACTCTCGATCCCTTTTATCCTGCAGAAAAGAGAGAAAGAAAGAGCCTGTTTGGGAAATGATGAATATGTGAACACAATTTTAAAATCAAGCCTTATCTCCTTTACTCACTAGATTTTGGTTACATAGGGTTACCATACGTCCTCTTTTTCCCGGACATGTCCGGCTTTTCGGCAGTCAAACCCCCGTCCGGGGGGAATTGCCAAAAAGCGGAACATGTCCGGGAAAATGGCGGCTCTGTTTAAGAGCCCGGCTGCCTGAACGCTACCGGCTTCGGGCAGCCCCGTGCCTGGAGACCCTGCGCCGCTGGAGCCCGGGAGGGGAAGTGCCCGGCTGGGGGCGCAGGGTCTGAAGGCACGGGGCTGCCCGAAGCCGGTAGCGCTCGGGCAGCCCGGCTCTTAAATAGAGCCGCGGGGACTGGAGCCTCCAGCCGCCGGGGCTGTGTGTAACTGACACAGTGTCAGTTACACAGAGCCCCAGCCGCTGGAGGCTCTGTTTAAGAGCCGGGCTGCCCGAGCGCTACCGGCTTCGGGCAGCCCCGTGCCTGGAGACCCTGCACCCCCAGCCGGGCACTTCCCCTCCCGGGCTCCGGCGGCGCAGGGTCTGAAGGCACGGGGCTGCCCGAAGCCGGTAGCTCTCGGGCAGCCCGGCTCTGTGTAACTGACACTGTGTCAGTTACACACAGCCCCGGCGGCTGGAGGCTCCAGTCCCCACGTCTCTATTTAAGAGCCGGGCTGCCCGAGCGCTACCGGCTTCGGGCAGCCCCGTGCCTCCGGACCCTGTGCCGCCGGAGCCCGGGAGGGGAAGTGCCCGGCTGGGGGCGCAGGGTCTGGAGGCACGGGGCTGCCTGAAGCCGATAGCGCTTGGGCAGCCCAGCTCTTAAACAGAGCGGGGGCGGCTGGAGCCTCCTGCCCCCGGGGCTCTGTGTAACTGACCCAGTGTCAGTTACACAGAGCCAAAGAGGAGAAAAGCCTCCAGCCCCCAGGGCTGTGTGTAACTGACACAGGGTCAGTTACACAGAGCCCCAGCCGCTGGAGGCTCTGTTTAAGAACCGGGCTGCCCGAGAGCTACCGGCTTCGGGCAGCCCCCTTGCCTCCGGACCCTGCGCCCCCAGCCGGGCACTTCCCCTCCCGGGCTCCGGCGGCGCAGGGTCCGGAGGCACGGGGGCTGCCCAAAGCCGGTAGCGCTGGGGCAGCCCTGCTCTTAAACAGAGCCTAAGAGGAGCAGAGCCTCCAGCTGCGGGGGCTCTGCTCCTCTTCGGCTCTGTGTAACTTATACAGTGTAAGTTACGCAGAGCCGCCGGAGCCCCGGAGGGGAAGTGCCCGGCCGGGGGCACAGGGTCCGGAGGCATGGGGGCTGCCCAAAGCCCGAGCGCTACCGGCTTCACGGTTTGCTGGGCAGCCTCCAGACCCTGCGCCCCCGGCTGGGCGCTTCCCCTCCCGGGCACCAGCTGCGCTGGGGAAGCGCCGACTGGGGGCGCAGGGTCTGGGGGCTGCCCGGGAAACTGTGATGCTGGTAGCACTGGGGCAGCCCTTTCCCCCTGGCTGGGAGTGGGAGGGAGGAGGGGGCGGAGTTAGGGTGGGGGAAGGGGCGGAGTTGGGGCGGGGCTAGGGGTGGGGAAATGGGCGGGGCCATGGCCCGTGGAGGGTCCTCTTTTTTTATTTATGAGATATGGTAACCCTAGGTTACAGAGATTACTGCAGCCATATTACTCTATCTCCTTCTGTCAGCCACACTATCTTCTGTGCTTCTGACAGGCACATGTCAATTTGTGCTATGTTTCCTGTTCCTCTTAAGAACACTGCAGGCCAGACCCTCCGCTACAGTAAATTGGCATCACTGTACTGAAGACAACAGAACTGTGCCAGTTTGCACCAACTGAGGGTCTGGCCTGTGTAGCAGCAAGGCATGTTTTCAATGCTTGACTCTGCACCTCCCATTATGACTGTGTATTCAATATCAAGGAGAAGGTAAGCATCAAGGTAAGAAGAATAAACAACCCCAGTTTCTCCTTGGGCCTTGTGTGGAGAGTTTTTGGCAAAACTCTAAGCACAGCAACAGAGCCTATGGCAATGTCATCCTTGGGCAAAAGGATGCACTTTGCAGATGCATAGCATTGAAACTTTAATGCAGTGAACTGGAGAAGCATCTGGAGTTTTCTCTGTTTCTATTGACAGGTTTCAGAGTAGCAGCCGTGTTAGTCTGTATCCGCAAAAAGAACAGGAGTACTTGTGGCACCTTAGAGACTAACAAATTTATTTGAGCATAAGCTTTCGTGGGCTACAGCCCACTTCTTCGGATTCATAATGCATCCGAAGAAGTGGGCTGTAGCCCATGAAAGCTTATGCTCAAATAAATTTGTTAGTCTCTAAGGCTTGGTCTACACTACCCCCCCTAATTCGAACTAAGGTACGCAACTTCAGCTACGTGAATAACGTAGCTGAAGTCGAAGTACCTTAGTTCGAACTTACCTCGGTCCACACGCGGCAGGCAGGCTCCCCTGTCGACTCCGCGGTACTCCTCTCGCCGAGCTGGAGTACCGCAGTCGACGGCAAGCACTTCCGGGTTCGACTTATCGCGTCCAGACTAGACGCGATAAGTCGAACCCAGAACTTCGATTTCCAGCCGTCGAACTAGCTGGTAAGTGTAGCCAAGGCCTAAGGTGCCACAAGTACTCCTGTTCTTTTTGTTTCTATTGAATTATTCTCTTGGCCTGGTTATCACGCCCACAGTCACAGCAATATTGCATTTTTGATTTATATGGCCTTTATGCTCCTTGCTCCTCTGCAGCTTAAATACATTGGTTATAAAAGCAGTCTGGCATCTTCTGCCTTGTTACTTGGATTTCCAGGGAGGCAGATGGTACAAACAAAAAAGCAAAGACTTTCCCGCCTCTAAACTAAGCATTAACACATCAGCTTTCAATCACGTTCTTATCATCACCTCATGGTCACACTTTCATAGCGTCATGCCTGATAGGTGTTTCTGAACCTTATGGCATGCATCTGAAATAAGCCTTTGTGTCACGAGCCCCTCTCTAATATGTGTCTGACTGGTTGAGCTCCGAGGGTTGCCTGGCAATAGCCATTTCGTACCAACTCTTCTCAGCCAGCTCTGTGTTTTATTTTATTAACCTCAGCGATGAGCAAGTTTCCAAATCCCATGAGTGCTGTGGCTAAAAGCAGTCCTGCTCCTGTGCACTCCTCCGACTACTGGATTGTTCATTTTTGTGAAGTTACAAAATTCTCATTGCCCCAACTCAAAAATCTAGTTTTTAGGTTTTTGTCATGAAATAACAAGTGTTTTTTGTTTTTTTTTCCTGGGGAAGAGGGGGCTGCTTGTTTGCTTGCTTTTTTGAACGGATGGTTAATTATCATTTTCTTGTTTGGCCTAATTAAACTGTGTACAGGATCTTGTAATAATCTTAACTAAGTTCCCTGTAAGCTGCATGGCCGCGTGACCACGCAGCAGCCTATTAAGTGCTGCACAGGTGCTCAGGGAACCTGCCTGGCTGGGACCTGTCGCGGATGGGGGAGGGGCACATTTCCCTCCCAGCCCAGGTGCTGCTGTGGGGAGAAAGAGCTGGACAGAGTCCTTTCTCCATGCCATAGCCCTGGAGCATCCTGCACCCCAAATCCCTCATCCCTGGCCCCACTCCAGAGCCTGCACCCCCAGCCAGAGGCCTCACCCCCCACCCCAACCCTCTGCCCCAGCCCTGAGCTCCAAATCCCTGGCCCCATCCCAGAGCCCGCAGCCCCCAGCTGGAGCCCTGCACCCCAACCCTGTGCCCCAGCCCTGAGCCACCTCCCACACTATGAACCCCTTGGCCCCACCCCCACCCCATGAATTTTGTTATGTGCACCAATATGGAGGTGATGTGTCACAGATCACCTCCATATTGGTGCACATAACAAAATTCATTCTGCACACGTGTGGGGAAAAATTAGAGGGAACACTGGTCTTAACATACAGCAGAATAGTACAGCTTCAGAGTAGTACACGTTAGTCGTCAGATTGGCTCTGGGTGAATACTTTGTAACAAATCTTTTGATTCTGTGGCTAATCTGCCTCCCCCCAGGTGGCCAGACGTCCCATTTTTAAAGGGACAGTCCCGTATTTTCTGTCTTCCCCCGTCAGTACTGGTGCGTCCTGCTGCTGGCCGGATTTCTGCTTGCCCGCTGCCGGCCCACCAGCGGTGAGTGGGGGTGTTCAGTGACTGACAGTCAGGATGGGTGTGTAAGGCTGGTGGCAGGTGAAGATGCAGCGCGTGGGGCCGGCCGCTCTCCCTGCTGGTCTGTCAGCACAGCCCCCACTGCATGCTGGCTCTTGACCAACAGGGCTCCGCCTGCTGTCCCATTTCCGGCTGGCGACGGCTAATGAGTGCGGACAGGCTCCAGGCACCAGCCACTTACATGTCACCTCTGCTGCCCATCCAGCAGCACTTTATATGCTCCCCCTTCAACTGTCCTCCTCCTGCTTTGCCCCTTCGCCTCCTCAGCTCCACTGCTCCTTCATATCCACCCCAGCGGGGCGCATCCAGCTCCCAGCACTGTGTGGAGAACCAGCCCCCAGTTGGAGCACTCCACTCATTAGCAGCCTGGCCGGCAGGCTCCTTCCTTCCCCCACTGCCTCTGGCTGGGACGCTGGCCCGGAGGAGCCGAGCCCTGCCGGGCCAAAGCCCTGCACAGTGCTGACAAGGGGAAGCCTCTCCACCCCTCAACTAAGCTCTGGAGTGTCAGGGAGGGGAGGAAGTGATTTCCAGCCTGTTCCCGCCCCGAATTTGCAGTCTCCACAGCAGCCCTGATGTCAGGGGCTTAGCACCATCTATAGTTGTAAGCCTCAGCAAAGCCCTTTGAATGTACAGTGGACCCAAAACTGCATATCCTAGCAATACCTTCGAATTTTTTTCCTCATCAAAAGAGAGGTCATGGTCCTAGGCGCCAACTTCTCCTGGCGCTGGTGGGTGCTCACGCCCCTCTGCCCCTGCCCCGACTCCACCCCTGCCCTGCCCCCATTCCAACCCCTTCCCCAAAGTCCCCGCCCCAATTCTGCCCCCTCCTTGTCCCCTTTGGACTCCTTCCCCAAATCTCTTCCCTGCCTCCTCTCCTGAGTGCGCTTGTTACGCTGTAAAACAGCTGTTTCACGGCAGCAAGCCTGGGAGGAGAAGCAGGGACACGACGCGCTTAGGGGAGGAGGCGGAGGCGGACGTGAGCTGGGGAAGAGCGTCGGGGCGGGGAGCTTGGCTGCCAGTGGATGCACCAATTTTTCCCTGTGGGTGCTCCAGCCCCGGAGCACCCACGGAGTCGGAGCCTATGGTCATGGTGTGTAAGTGCTCATGATGTGAGGGCATTTCCAGTTTCAGAGAGATTATTTTCATTGTTTCCTGCCTGTCTGACATACAAGGCCTGTAAGATGTTGGCCCAAACAGGATCAAACAATACAGTAGCAGTGACTGAACTAGAAAAAGTCAGTGCTGCTCTGCTTCTCCCATCTCCCAGGCTTCCTGGCCTCTAGGGATTATCATTTGCATCTATTCTGTGCCATGGCAGCATGCTTTTCTCCTCTCCCCCGAGGGACTTGGGGGCCATAGGCTAGGGAGATGAGGCTCACTCGTGTGGATCCAGCAACGGCAGATAGCTTGAAAGCTGAGAACAGAAAGAGAGGGGGAGTTGCGCAAGCTGTTGATGCTTCAGGTTCAGGGACCAGCAGCAGAAGGCTACAAGGGGAACAGCCTTTGAGTCACCACAGCTGGATGACAGATGGGCAATGCAGAAGGCCCAATGAGAACACTTGGCCAGTGGGATTTATCAGCTATTTACTTTACTTACTGTAGATGGAGAGACAAGAAGGGACAGGCCAGGACCTAGCCAGAGGAGCTGAGAGGCCATAGTTAACTTTGTTCTGTTCTGCTAGACTGCACTCTAAGGGTGGTGCTAGGAGCAACTGTGTGGGTGGGTGCTTACTGGGACCCCGTCAGTCACCACAGCCTAGAGCACCTAGTGATTGAAGTGGCTATAGCTATTTCTCCTGAATTCATGCCACACTTGGGATGCTACTAAGCATATGAAAATCTTGTTGCATCACAGCGTTCACGGCTGCCCCATCAGAGGGGTCAGTTACAGTACAAGTGATTGCCTTATACCACATCGAAACTGTATTGCAGCCAATGCAACTAATGAATCTCTTTACAGGTGGGGCAAATGAGGCATTTGCAGGTGAGGGTTAGCAGTCATTGGAAATGACTACTAAATGCTGCTTTTCCTTGGTTGATTATCCTTTTCCTTTGCACGGTGCACTCCAGGAAAATATTCTGGCCATTTTCCGCTCTACCCTCCACAAAGGGTCTGTTTGTAAAATCTAAGCAAGTTGTGACAGGAGATTAATTGTTGGTTGTCACCTTAGCAACACAAACTTCCCTTTGCCCCTGAATTTGTTTGTTGTTATGGTGGGATGTTGGCTGACATTCTGAGATTCACTTGGCTTTTTAAATATAACTTACTGATGTAGCATCATTGCCATTAAATTCCCCCCTCCCCAATTTCTTTTTCTAAAATTGATTTTCTTCCAGTTTCTCCCTATTATTTCCCTAGTCTTCAATTTACACACACAAGCCCCATGTTTTCTAGCTATTTCGAGCAAGGCTGCTTGTTAACACAAAAGTTCTTACTTCTGTTCTGCATTTAAAGGGGTCAGCAGATCATTGCCTTTTCCCACCTCCTTGTGCTTTTACACGCTCTGATTTACAGGAACACTGATTAACACAGCTGTTAAATGGTATCGGCTGTAGGATACAATTCACCATTGTGGAAAGCTAGCAGAGCTACCGTACCATGCTGCATCTATCACTACCCTCAGCTACACCTGTTACTGAATGCTAACGTTATACTGTTGGATTTTGCAAAAGCCCTACATAAATGACATGATGCCATACCATGTCTCCCTGGTGCACAAGGGGAGTGAGGCCATTACATCATTGTTTGTTGCAGCCTGTTCCTCTTCGTTCCTGCCATTCATTATGTCCAGCTAGCTCTGTAGGCAGGTATGGAAGAGAAATGACACTGTCTCCTCCTTATCTCCCCCTATCTCCTTTGGGTGAGTTGTACCTGGGGGCACATCCTGGAAGCAGCCACTGTGGGCAAGGATAGCAATTGTAGAGCCCCACGTTTTTCACTAATATGAAAGAACACAAAATAAAACGACAAAACGACATATAAAATGGAAAAACTCACCCAGCAGCTCCGATGGCTCCTGTTCCATGGGGCTGGGCCCAGCCCCTGCTCCGGGCGTGTGATCTGGCACATGGGGTTGCAGTGCCTCTCAGGTTTGGCCTGTCCAACCCATCCTGACTTGTAAATCAGTTCTTGGAGGGGTTTTATGAAAGGGCCACATTATGGGTGAAAGGCATCAAGTATGTAGAACCTGAGCTAGATCCTTTGGCTCTGAATGAGGGTGCCAGATACCTTCCTACCTCCCCAGAGATCCCTGTGTTAGCCCTAGGCCAGCAGGTAGGACGTGCTTGGATCTCAGAGGATGCGAGGCTGTTACAGTTGTCTGCTGAGAAGGCTTGTGCTCTTAGCGAAAGTCCCCGATTCAATCCCCGCATGTGCTGGTCATGATGGCGGCCATCAGATCTGCAGAACACTGTGTGCAATCCCAGGGAGAGCAAGGATTCTGAGTCTACTGTTGGCTACAATGTTGGTGCCAGCACAGGGAGAGGGGCAAGGTGTGGGCTGTGCCCTGATCTGAATGGAGAGACACCAGTGCACAAGTGGTGTTAGCGAGGGGTGAATCAGGCCCAATGTCCCCATGTGTTCTCATGCTGCGAGGTGGGGAGGATCTCTGTACTGCCTGAATGGGGCCAGTGCATTTATAGCCCATCGGCTGGCCAAAGAATGGCTCATCTTTAGTTAGGCACTATGACTGACTGTAATGTCTTGTGGCAAGCTTTTATGGCTACAATAAAAATAAAAAGCTGGAGAACTTAGCAACCATTGCACAACACTGTTCTGTGTCCATGTATTCTTTGAGTGTGTTAATATGAATAAACACAATGAAAGGTTTGGAAAATATCAGTGTAAAAAAAAAAAGTCATTTTTTAAGCTGTCCAAGTATTGGAGGGATGGAAATTGTTTAGAATGGTAAATTTCCTTTTTACCTTACCTCACCCCATTCAAAACCAGCTGAACCAGTTTTATTTATTTTTGACAATCACTAAGAATTTTCCTTTCTTGGGTTTTGCCAGCTTTCACATTGAAACATATTTTTATCATAGAATCATAGAATGTCAGGGTTGAAAGGGACCTCAGGAGGTCATCTAGTCCAACCCCCTGGTCAAAGCAGGACCAATCACCAGACAGATTTTTGCCCCAGATTCCCTAAATGGCTTCCTCAAGGATTGAACTGACAACCCTGGGTTGATATGTTAGAGATCTGCACCTTTGGAAAAAATTAGGAACAGAGAAAGCCTTACATATAGTTCAAAGAATGGCGCTGTTGTAATTATCCATTCTCCTTCCATTCCTCTTAGCTCTCAGACACAGACCCTGTGTTAACCATACATCATTATTAGACTGACTTCAGAACGTTAATTGATGCAGAATGAAATTCAGAGCAGGAAACAGGCTTTAGCAGTCAGTATGAATGGACTGCAAATTAGTGTTACTGCTGTAAAGGTTAACTGAAATTGAAAACTGTTCTTTTAATATCTTGTACTTCGAATGCTTCCAGTCTTTGTGAAATAGTCCTGATTGGCATCTTAAGAACAGAGGAAAATGGCGGGTGGGGGGGGGCGGGGGAGAAGTACCTCATCTCAAGGAAATCTACAAGGCATACCACTGCTGGAATGTTGCTTTGGTTCTCTGTAAAACATCACTAATCCTGCCCCCACCGTTGCAGCGGATAATAGCCTCTGCTTGATCCAGCATGCCTGCAAGTTGCAAACATCCACCCAAAAGTGAAGGACAGATTTGAAATGCCACATGTGGCATATTATATCATAATTCAGCTTTAGCAATTTCACATTCCTTCCATATTTCCTGGAGAGTGACAGCAATGTGTGTGGAAAGGTCAGAACAACATAAAGGAGGGCATTGCTACTTCAGATGACTAAAAAGTGATTTGTTGTATGAATAAGGAAAGATACAAAAGGCTGCCCCCCAGACCATCCTAAGTAAAAGAATCAAGAATCTATGAGGAAAAGATGTGAGAAATATGCCCAGAATATTCAGAGTTGTCCTTGACTAGACACAGGTTTCACATGTCCCTTTCATTAAACTTGGCTAATTGATACTTTGCATCCCTGCATCATTTGTGTATCAGAAGGGCAGGCTAGATGATCATAATGGTCTCTTCTAGCCTTAAAATCTCTGGCAGAGTTTTCCAAAGCTGCCAGTGGAATTTGGATGTGCAGTTACACTAAACTTTAATGGTAGCTGGGCATCCAAATCCATTAGTCAGCTTGGAAAAATCTCAGCCTGTGAATAGAACACCTACAAATATGTATGCCCTTTGCATTTATGTTGGTAAGAGAATAAAGCAATTGTTGCCTTTCAAAATGTTGTGTCCCTACTTTATCTACAGGTGCTTATACCCCACTGTAATTCTTCTGGCAATAACAGTATTTTGCTGTTGTTACACAAATGGTAGGAACATAGCTGGAGAATTTTTCTCACTAAGGACTGGTCCACACTAAGCCCCCAGTTCGAACTAAGATACGTAACTTCAGCTACATGAATGATGTAGCTGAAGTCGAAGTAGCTTAGTTCGAACTTAAAGGTACTTACCGCGGATCCACACGTGGCAGGCAGGCTCCCCCGTCGACTCCGCCTACTCCTCTCGTGGAGCAGGATTACTGGCGTCGACGGCGAGCACTTCTGGGATCGATTTATCGCGTCTAGACAAGACTCAATAAATCAATCCCAGAAGATCGATTGCTTGCCGCCGAACCAGCGGGTAAGTATAGACGTACCCTTAGATATTATAAGTGCCAAATAGTATCCTTAGATGATTGTGGGAGTCAAACACATGCCTCTGAAAGCAGAAGCTGGCCCAATTAGCAACAGCATCACCACTGACATGTTTGTTCAGAGACTTGTTCATGTCATAAAATGTGGCAGCTTTTCTGGTAATTACAATTTGTAGTACAATTTTTCAATATTAGAAAATAGTTTCACATTAGAAAATGTTTGTTGCGATCTGTGATGGTGCAAAGAACAAAAGGGAATGAGCACACAGATGTGCAGGGTTAAGTAATATGTACAAGATTAAATAAAATATGATCACCTAAGCAGCCAGGAGAGACTAATTAGCATAAGCAGGTATTTATGAAATATTTTTTCTTAACCATCAGGGCTTTGAAAAAGTTCTCCTATGTTTGGTTAAATCCCAGCTTAGAACTTTTTGCAAAATTTCTCCACCTTCTCTTGTGCCTACCCAAGAACAATTACTGTGGTTACACAATGATTCATACAACATAAAAAGTTTCAACCACAAAATGAATTTTCACATGACAATAGACGCCATTTCTAATGACATGCACAGAGCCAATAAAGTCCGATGATACATTCCTTATTAGAAGGTATAAAGATTTCAGAGGACGTCCAACCAGACTTTTTTGCTTACAAGGATGTTCAGGCAGAGCTTAAAAAAAGCTGAATGGACAGTTCACTAATGACGATGTACTGTACTAGTTTATGAAAGCAGAGAAATGCTGTGCAGATGGTTCATTAACTTCACTATAAATGAACCACAGAAGGGAAAACTGACTACTGGTGACCAGAATAATTTGACTGCAAGAAACATACTTACAAAAAAAATGACTGTCGCCTTAAATAAAAAAGTAAGACACATGCTTTGAAAAGCTCAGCACAAAAAAACCTTAACCCAAGACCCTTCCTCTTCCCCACATCTGCCACTTGGTGGGCTACGGCAGCAGCTTCCCAGTAATTTGATATCGCCTTGTGAAATAACCCAAATCTGGCTTGCCCAGTACTGACATACATTACGGTGAGGAGGAGAGCTAGCTTAGAGTCCCACTTCCATGGTTTTTTGCTTGGAAGGGGCAACAGAAAGTCAAAGGAAGAACTGAATTCTGTTTATATTAAATTCTTGCTGCTGCAACATTCTTTAGCTGAGTCTTATCTGCAGTGCTCATTCTTACATGGCCAGAGCTGGAAGAAAGACTGTAGTCCAGTGCCAAGAGATCATCCACACCGGAGCTGACAATACATGGAAAAGAATAGCCTGGAGGACAGAGGCCACTCACAAGAAATGTGCTCGGGACATCCAGTTTCATTATTAATGTTAATTATTTTAGCATCAACAGTATGCTGAGCAGTGCACATTACAAATAAAGATGCAGACCCTACCTCTGTCCGCTTAAAATCTAAAGCACAGAGTACAGACAAAAAACATACCAGTGGAGGGTGATTTTAAGGATTTGCCCTGTTGATTATGTCCTAGTGGTATATTTCTACCTATGTCTCAATGATAGACTACATCTCTCGTATAGTCTCAAATGGGGTGCTCATGCCTCAGGATTGGTCTAAATCAGTAGTGCCCAAACTTTTCCTGTTGCACCCCCTCACCAGTAATGGAATCAGTCTGCGCCACCCCCCCATTACTGCACAGTTGGCTTAGCAGAGGGTCTTGGGCTGAAGGCAAAGCTGGGCTAGAGCTAGAGGTGGAACTGGCCTGGGGGCGGAGAGGGAATGAGGGCAGAGCTGGTTGGGGAAGAGCAGGGGGTGGAGTGGAGTGGAGCTGTGGCTGGGATCAGAGCTGGGCTGGGGGCAGAGTGGGAATGAGGGCAGAGCTGGTTGGGGAAGAGCAGGGGGTGGAGTGGAGCTGCGGCTGGGATCAGAGCTGGGCTGGGGGCAGAGTGGGGCTGGGTGGTGCCATCTCCCCATGGGGGCTGGCCCAGGCCCCGCTGTGTGCCCCCCCCGAACATTCCTACATGCTCTCCTAAGGGGGCATGCCCCACAGTTTGGGGACCCTGGTCTGAATTCTGCCCTTATCTGCACCTTGCAACCCCACTGAAGCCAATAGGGATTTATGGAGGTAAATGAGGGTGGGATTTGGCCCTTATTCTTCAATGAATGTGTAGTAGACAGCACCATATTCAGAGCACCACCAGCTCCACAGGAAGTGGCTAGTGATTTTTTTGGAGGTGGGGATATAGGCTGATGATATCTCATACTTTGGCACCACTAAAAAATAAGGCAGTAAAGACCACGTGAAAGGAAACCCAAAGTCTGGCAAACTAGGTCTATGAAGAACAGCTTGGAAAAAGCTTGCAAACCTGCTCAGGGGGTTAAACATATTGCTTCACAGGTGCACAGCTAGTAATGGGGGAAGTGCCGGGAAAGGAACTAAAGGTCTTATGATGACTGAGGAGATCAGTGAAATAGATAACACCACACAGTAATATAGAGAGCTAAAAACAATAACTGAGCACAAGTGGCTGTGGGACAATGAGCAAAAACTAGGTGAAACGTCCTTTGACAGCAATAACACAAAAGTCATGTAAGAGCAGCAGGTGTTCTTAGTTCCAAGGAATAGTTATTCTCACTCCTGCACAGCAGTGCCTCTGTCTAGCATCAATAAACCTCTGTCCCTTGGAGCAGCTCCTCCAACATAGGGGTCTGCAGCAGGGCCTCGTGCTTCAACAACATCTGAATCCGTCGTAGGGCTCATTCTCAGGTTCCAGTGGCAATTAGTCTCTTGTGAGGCCAGCAGCAGCACAATGGATGTATTCACCACCGCTAAGGGCATTTAATGCTGTGGCTTCAAAGCCATTGGTGCTCCAAAGCCACTCAGAGGCAGCCAGAGCACCAGAGGTGCCGGAACAATTTTTATAGTGGGGGTGCTGAAAGCCATTAAACAAAATTGTAAATCCTGTAAATGATGGAAACCGCTTCAAATCCGGGGGTGCTGCCGCACCCCCAGCACCCCTAGTTCCAGCACCTATGCAAAGCACTACAGTGAGTGCCTGACTTCTGCATTATTCACCTAACTCTTGAGGTTTTAACTTCTCTTCCCAGACTGGAAACTGTGCGAGGTCTTTTTCTGAGTTGGGAGCCAAGAAAAGAGTATCTGGACCAGCCTGGCAGTGTCACTGGTCTTTCCTTTCACATAAGTGACTCATTACAACAAATTTTAAAGAAAGAGCAAAACATCCTCATTAAGGTCTCGAGTCTCTACTCTGTTACACCCGTTTTACACCTGTCATTCCAATGACTTCAGTTTCTTCAATGTTTAATGCATGAATCAGAGATGATTCCTTTTGTTTTCTATTCCTGCCAATGCCTCCCACTATTGTTTTAAGATTCTCTCTGTATAGGGGCTTGGAGTGCAATACTAGAGATCCAAAAATCTCCCATAGTCTCCATAATTTGAAGACTTATTTATGATTAGTTATCTTGTAAATCACACCCATATTGATGTTATAATTGTTTATATGTTGTACACAAGTTCTTTTGCTAAGAAACACTTAGCAACATATTTCACACATTTTGCTGTTATGGTTCTTAGTGCATTTACTGCCCTTTTCCTCTCCAAAGTGCAGTAGAACAGTGATTATGCACACTTGGTAAAGAATGTGCTTAAATCTAGTGGAAAAGAGATAGAGAGTTGTATAAAATGATAGACATTACAGCCAATGAGCCTTCACTGATTGGGAAGAAGAACAAATGAAATCCCATAAACAAAACTTTATAGTCACTCGGAATAACATGTCCTTAAGGCCAAAAAGATTTCTCAGCCAAAATACTGACATGGACTTCACTCACTGAGGCCATCTATAGTTCATTTTCAGCTGTCATTCTCAAGATTAATTAAATCTGTCCAAGTAATTTTCTACATCCTGCTGTCAGGCATAAACAAAATTTGCCATTTAGCAGTTAGCAAAGAATTCAGGCAATAAAGATACGGTTGTGTATTTTTGCAGATAATTAATGGATCAGATGCACATGAGGAAGAGGTAATTGTTATTCAGTGATGGTTCCTACCTTAGCTTAGCTTAATTGTCATGCCAGGAAGCATGAGGAGGGTTGGAGCAGACAGCTGATCCCACTCTGATTGTGTAGTCATTTCAGTGCTCCAAGTACCATGAAGTGGTCAGTCATCTACTCATGAATTCATTGCTAAACTCTTCCTCAAAGTGCCTACTAACCAAGGGAGGAGAGATCAAAGGTGAAGTAAACCCAGTCAGTGGATTTTCAAAACCCAAGCACATTGTGCCTAAATGGGTAGATAAGCATATGTAGTTATGCATATATAGCTTTTGGTAAGGAATTTTCTAAGACCATATTAAGCATCTATCTGTTCTGAAAATCTGATCACATAGTTATGTGCAGAGACCCTTTGGGAGGTGTGGTCAGAGCAGAAGCACCAGAATGGGATGGGGGCGGGAATCAGGGGACCATGGCTCCATCACTTTTTACAGGTCATAAGGACAAGGAAGGCCAAGGGGGGGGTGGAGAGGAGCGAGCAGAGGGCAGGGTCTTGGCAGGGGAAGAGGCAGCAGGGATCGGAGCCTCAAGGAGAAGAGGTGGAGTGGGGGTGGAGCATTGGGAAGAAGGGGTGGTGCAGGAAGCGGTTCAGGTGCCAGTGGCCCCTACACACTTTTCGAGAGCTTCCGCTGCTCCTGGGTCAGAGCTGAGTGGGTGCCTGGATCTGGGTTTTTGGCATCTCCTCCATGTTGAGGTTAGAGTTGTCTGGTGGCACTTTGGCTTTGTTTCTTGAAGTCAAGTTTCAGTCTTTCTGATGGATGCTGAAATGAGGCCAATGACGTCCTGTATGTAGCACCTGGTTTGTTGAAAATGTCGGAATGTGACTCCAAATAACTACCTTCTTTCATAAATCTTATGGAAGAACTTTGGAACAGAGCCCAAATTCTGCTCTGGGATCAAGCACTGCTGTACACTGGTAAGAAATCAACATATGCTTATGTGCATGCACAGTGCAGAATAAACGCATAGGAATATGGAAGATTGGGTTACGCATTAGGATTTTATTTGCTAGACAAGCTGAATGACTTGCTGTATATTCCCCTTTAGGTTAACCAGGCCAGCAGCTATGGAAACCTTCCACTTATCAGGCCACCTGCAGATATCAATATCCCTGCCACAGAAGAGAAGCTCTTCAACATTCGTAATGGTCGGTAACCCTGCAAAGTTTGCTCTGAAGCTGTTTAAAAGAATGGAAAGTCCTGGTGGTTCCAGGGAGAAGGAAAATGCTGTATGAGAGGGGCTGACAAAGGCAACCTCTACCAGGGCACATGAGTGCTCATCTGGAGGACCGGTCCATGGGAAAGTTTACCTCTTTTCTTCTAGAAGTTTGGGGAAATGTCAAAGACAGGAGCAATGCGTAGCTGTTATAACCCATGCATTAAGTCCATTGAGCTACTTTCCTGTCTTTTCTCTCCTTTCCCATAGTACCGTAGGTATGGAATTCTCTTGGCTCCATCAGTACACAGACTGCTGTACACGGAGCTGGCACTGGACTCACCCAGAGACAACTACTGAAGGTGTCTTTGTTCGTTTGTCCTCAGATTTACAGAAAGTGCCTGTGCGGAGCGGAGCTGTGAAGGAATCGCCTCAGACATGTTGGACTGGCCCCACGGTGGGCTGGCAGCTAGGAGACGAGCCGGGAGAAGGATCCCCAAGCTCTGCTGGAGAAAGTGCCTCAACGACAACAGGTCAAATCTGGGAGAAAACCAGTCTCTCCATTTACAAGCCAGACTGTGTGTAAACTCCCCCAGGAGCAATGCATGGGATAAATGAGGTAAAGACATTTAACAGTTCAGCCGTCCTGAATGGCCACTTCTCCAGCAACTCCATCCCTACCAGGTGCCAAATAACTCTTGGCACACGCCCAATATGGCGGCGAGCCTGCATTTCTGAGGATTCCACACAGGCTTGCAAGAGACAGGATATGAAGCTGCAGCCTCTGAAAGGCTCTGACTTCAGTTTGTGCACAAGGCAGAGTAGGTGAATAGAGGTGCAGCCTCATACAGGGAAAGAGGATCTATATATGGATCAGCGCACCTCTTAAAGGTGCCCTTCTCTACATGTTCAGCTTTTAAGCTCCACAGTGGTAGGACAGAGCATTCACAGCTGTAAATCCTCCAGTCCCCACTGTCAGCAGACCTCTCAATTGCACTTCATTTAGTCCCAAAGTTTCCTGTTTCACAGAAAGAATCCTGCTGGTGAGGTTATAAGAAGAGTTATTTTCACTGGAGGAAACAGTTTCCTAGCGCTGTGAGTTTCCTGCATGAATAGCTTTCTGTTCCTGACTTTGGGTCTTGGCCCCACACTGTGTCCCATATTTGGGCTTTGGCAGGTTGAAAGGTATGAGATCATATGCCTGGGTACCGCAGATATTTTGCCCTGCCAATAGTATTTGACTAGCATGAACGTGAGGCTTCTGTGTCTGGAGCAATTCTGGTTTGATTCTTTGGTGTGCATTTCCAGCACACTTTAACACCTAGACAGGAGTAGGTGTCCCAGCAAGAGCAAACTTCTGTCAGCCAGGCGTCCTAGTGGGAACCAGCACCTAGTTCTGGAGAGGACTGAACTATTTTGCAGAAAGAGCTGGGAAATGGCTCTTTCTTGTATAGTAATAGATATTTCACTCACTTCTCTATTTCTCAACAGCTTTAACTAAGATAAAATGTTAAAAAACACCAAAGTGATTTATGAGCCTGACAGTACGCCTTCACTACCCGCCGTATCGGCAGGTAGCAATTGATTTATCAGGGATTGATATATCGCGTCTTGTTAAGACGTGATATATCGATCCCCGAACGCGCTCCCTGTCGACTCTGGAACTCCACCGGAGCGAGCAGAGGTAGCGGAGTCGACGGGGGAACCGCGGACGTCGATCCCGCGCCGTGTGGATCTTAGATACTTCAACTTCAGCTACCTATTCACGTAGCTGAAGTTGTGTATCTTAGATCGATCCCCGCCCCCCAGTGTAGACCAGCCGTAAGTCCCCGTTTTCAAAAGTAGCTGAGGCACGTATGATATTGCAGTAGTACCTAGGAGCCCAAGCCATGGACCCCACTGTGCTCGGTGCTGTACAAACCCAGAACAAAAAGGCAGTCCCTGCCTGCAAGAGTTGACATCATTGAAAGTCAATGGGAATTAAGCTCCCAAATCACTTATGGCCAGATTTTTAAAAGAGATTTAGGTACCTAACTCATTGAAATCAGTAGGAGTTAGGTGTCTAAAGATCTTTACAAATCTGGCCCTGAGGGACTTTTGAATATTTAAAAAAAAATGTTTCACATACTGCACTTCTGGTGCAGTTTTACTGCAAAGGGCCATTTTTTACTGAGAGTGTCCTTCAGAACACAGCCTTATTTATCTTAATCCATGCTAAAATATTCATTAAAGACAGCATTGTGCTTTCTATTATGCAAAGAAACGTTGTGCTAAGTGTTGCCTGCATTGTGTCTGACATGTGACTGTATAAAGGTTTTAATATCCAGACATTGCTACTACCGGTACTTGTGTTCAAAAAGAATCATGGCTGATTTTTCTAAGCCAAACCAAAATCTGTATTTGATAAAAATGGAACTTTTAATTAAACCAGCTCTCTGGATAATTTAATTTTCATAGGGATTCTTGGCCGCAGACACTTCTGGTTCTTTCCAAAATTCTTCACTAATCATTACTGTGGATCCATTAGTTCAAACACAAAATGTAAAAAGTAACTAGAGCTGGGGAGGGTTGTAGTAAGTGTTGCCACTGGTTGCTGTGTTATAGCACATCCCTTTGTTGAATTTTTTTGTAAGGAGGACACCTACTAGTGGGGTCCTGTGATAGGACCTCATAGCAGAAATCAACAGCCCTATGGTAGTATGCATTTCAACCTGCCACTTTGAGGAGATGTAATTCTGCCACTGTGGACCCATCTTTCATTAAAATGAATGAATGAAATGAATGAATGAAAACTATATGGCCAAATCCACTGTGATGCTTTGAAATTCTCAATCTAGAAAAAAATGTTGGAATGCAAAGGCAGGGCGAAGATCCTTTCCTTAACTCTGCCCCAGTTTCCTAACAACGTCACATCCTTTCTTTGAACTCTCAGCTCACAAATTCCTTGTCTACATTGCCCCAGAGTTGTTTGTCTTGTTTTTGTTTGTTTGTTTTTAAAGTCTACCCTGGCATAAGATTTCTGCATGAAACTTCAGGTAGGCTGGTTTAGTTTTGGTGGCAGGAATTGGATAGGCAGTAGGATAAGCTGATATTGACAAATTAGTTTGGTGGGGTGGGAATGCATTTGGTTTATAAAGGAAAGCTAACTTCAGTTTTAACTATGGAGTGAGTAAGTGTCTTTGCATAACCTATCTACATAGCTGATTGTATAAAAGAGAGAAGAAAAGAGTAATGGTTTTACAATTTATGGCATTATCGCTAACTAATCTCTAGAAAAGGAATAAAAAGAGATCACTAGATATAACTTAATAAGTCCATTTTAATCAAAATATTGGTTTTCCCTTGGAATTATTCCATTCCAGTTCACTGGCTTGAGTCCTTTATTCTTCTGATATAGACTCAGTTATCAATTGCATCATTGAGATGAAACAATGATATCGTTCAAGCTTTCTTTTTATTCATCAGACAACATGAGCAAATACTTTTGCTTTTTGTCATAATCTTATACAGAGCTACGTTCAACTGAGTGCTCTCCTATTCCCCCAGCAGCTACAACTCAATGTGAAGGTTTTAAATAATGGCAAGTAGTAAAATATGATAGTTAAGCAAATTCAAGTGGAAATAATGTGAAAAATATTATTTGGAGTAGACACAGATCTTTCTTCTGATTTCACCTGCATAAAAAATGCTGCATAAAAATGCTCCTTTTATAGTCCAAATCAACAAAAGGCCCTGAAGCGAAATTTCATCTCCCTGTCACCTAATCCACCTGTGCATATTTTTTATTAAACAAAATAATCCTTTTTTACATTGCTGTTATCCAGGACATTTAAACATACTTGATAGTATTTAGTTTTCACTGCAGTGAAGCTAGCTCATGAAATTATCTGAAAGTTATCTAGACTGAGTAATCGAAAAGCCTGACCTGCAAAGTTAGCTCAGTGTTAGCACGCTACAGGCTGACAATTATTTTCTGATATGATATGTGTGTGTATGAATATTGAGAGGAAGAATGCATGCGCCTCTTCACTACAATTCTGTGGCTGGCTCTGCATCTTAAATTATTTTCCAGTTCTGAGGAACAGTAATCAGACTATTGGAAAAGTTCAAGTGACTCATATATAGTGTAACTGGACGTTTGATTATTTAAAATTTCTGAAGGGACTGGATTGATTGGTAAAAGAATATGAAGCTTTTGAGCCAGATTCAGATCTCATTTTTATCTATCTTCTGTACTTATATGGCCCCTATTCCCACAATATCTGACCACCTCACTGTCTTTAATGTTTTTATTCTTACAACCTCCTATAAAATAGGGAAGTACTGTTATCCCCATTTTACAGATGAGGTAACTATGCCCAAATTCCTACAGTGAATCAGTGGCAGGCCTGGGATAAGAATCCATATTTCTTGTCACCAATGCCCAGGCCGCTGGGTCAGGTTGCTAAAGTCTATTTTAAAGTGTTCTTTACTGCTTCACGGCTGCTGAATTACCATGCATGTGTATATACTCAATTGATTTTAATGGAATGCCCATCTAAAAAAACAGCCTCACTAAAGGGGACAAGCAGTCCATAAGCATGGGGGTCATCTCATGCCCTGAAAGTGCTGGTTAAAATGAAAGTATGGCTGTGTCCGATTAGAGGATAGTTGCACAACGCATCCCATAAATCAGAGAGCAAAGATGAATAGCCGTGATTTATATGCTGCATTATTATGCACGTGATATCTTGGCTGGAGAGAGTGGTCAGAGTAGGTTAGATGACTAAACAATACATTCTGCACTGGCTTGATAAAAGCCTTAGGATGCCTTCTCCCCTCGTGGATAGTTGAGACTGGAACTGCTGTGGTGGTAAAAAGCTAATTTACTGGCAGGGTGCTGATCACATGGATCTTTTTGCACCTCATAGACTCATAGACTCATAGACATTAAGGTCAGAAGGGACCATTATGATCATCTGGTCTGACCCCCTGCATGCTGCAGGCCGCAAGACCCTTCCCTGGACTCTACCGTTGAAGTCCCCAATCCTGTGTTTTAGTGACTTCAATCGGCTGAGACCCTCCTGCTAGTGATCCCTGCCCCATGCTGCGGAGGAAGGCGAAAAACCTCCAGAGGCTCAGCCAATCTACCCTGGAGGAAAATTCCTTCCCGACCCCAAATATGGCGATCAGTAATACCCCGAGCATATAGGCAAGAGTCTCTAGCCTGACCCTTGTTGGCCATTATGCTGTTCATGTACCATTGCTTGGTTTTCCTTGGCTACTATGTTTTATCATTAAACCATTCCCTCCATAAACTTATCCAACTTAATCTTAAAACCAGACAGGTCCGTCGCCCCCACCGTTTCCCTCGGAAGGCCGTTCCAATATTTCACCCCTCTGATGGTCAGAAACCTTCGTCTAATTTCAAGCCTAAACTTCCCCCCGGCCAGTTTGTATCCATTCGTTCTCGTGTCCACATTAGTACTAAACTGGAATAATTCCTCTCCCTCCCTTGTATTAACCCCTCTTATATATTTAAAGATAGCAATCATATCCCCCCTCAGCCTTCGCTTTGTCAGACTAAACAACCCAAGCTCCTCTAATCTCTTTTCATACGACAGGTTTTCCATTCCTCTGATCATCTTAGTCGCCCTTCTTTGCACCCGTTCCAGTTTGAGTTCATCTTTTTTAAACATTGGAGACCAGAACTGCACACAGTACTCCAAATGAGGTCTCACCAGCGCCTTATACAACGGAAGCAGGACCTCCCTATCTCTACTAGATATACCTCGCCTAATACATCCCAAGACCGCATTGGCTTTTTTCACCGCCACGTCACATTGCCGACTCATAGTCATCCTGCGGTCCACAATGACCCCTAGGTCCTTCTCCTCTTCCGTTACTTCTAACCAATGCGTCCCCATCTTGTAACTAAAATTGTTATTATTCGTCCCCAAGTGCATCACCTTACACTTTTTACTATTAAATTTCATCCTATTTCTGATACTCCAATTCACAAGCTCATTCAAGTCTCCCTGCAGAGTATCCCTATCCTCCTCCGAGTTTGCAACTCCTCCCACCTTCGTATCATCCGCAAACTTTATCAGCCCACTCTTGCAATCGGTCCCGAGGTCAGTTATAAATAGATTAAATAAGATGGGTCCCAAAACTGAACCTTGAGGCACTCCACTAGTAACCTTCCTCCAACCCGACAATTCACCCTTTAATACGACCCGCTGCATTCTCCCCATTAACCAATTCCCTATCCACCTCTGGATTTTCATATCGATCCCCATGTTTTTCATTTTAACCAATAGTTCCTCATGGGGTACTGTATCAACCACCTCTGGTGGTTAGCTCAATGACAGACAATAACAGTGACTCCAGAGGCACCTTTTTTTATCTCTGAAAAATAGACCAGAAATAGATACGGCTAAATTCTGGGATCACGTATAGACCAGATTGGCTTTAGCTTTTTGAGTTTAACCTTCAGTTTAGCATTCTGGACCTAAGGCGATTGCACAGGAGAAGGGCTTGGGGAAGAAATATGGAGTGGGAATGATTTACTAGGGATGGCATTCATGCATCAGAAGTCAATAGAACTAGCAGAAGTGATTTTAGTCCACCTCTGAAACAGATTGTCTTGAGGTGAATTAGCAGAAACTGTAGCCATCTTGCAAGTGAGACTAAGTTGGGAATACAGGAGTAGGTGTTCCACAGTCTTCCACCCACAGCAAAGGGTATGTCTATACTGCACTCCAAAGTGTGCTTGCAGCTTGAATAGACGTATCCACGCTAGCATTGCTAAAAATTGCAATGTAAATGGGGCCGCTTGAGTGGCAGTAGGTATCTAGGCAGGCGAGTACAGTCCATATTGAAGCCCATACCACTACATCTACACCGCTCTTTTTAGTAATGCTGGCATGGATAAAGCTAATGAGTATGCTGCAATCACACCTGGAATTGCAGTGTGGACATACAATGACTGCCACGCATGCCATAGTGTGCTCAGTTGTGTGCTAGGTCTGGGACGGAGATGAATGGGCCAGATTCTGATCTCAGTTACACCAGGGCAAATCCAGAATAACTTTGCTGAAGTTAATGGAGTTACCCTGGATTTAGCCCAGTGTAAATAAAAGCAGAATTTGACCTGGATTTCTGGGACTCAGTCATAGCAAACCCATCGTAACTTAAGACCCACATTTCCTGACTATTTTTGAATAAGCTCATCTGAAACAGGGTTCTGACAATGCTAGCTAATGAAATGTTACAAGTAATGGAGATTGCAAACCTAAGCTTATTTTCTAAAAATGAAAATGTATATCTAGGCTATTAAACATGAACCTGCCACCTTCAAAGAAGGTGTCTGATATATACTGTTGGCCCATCTCTGACCAGATAATGTGAGATCTGGTTGACTTTTCAACCCCAATCTCCTGTTCTCCAAGTTGGCAGGCTCCCAGTGTGTGGTGGAGACGGTGTGTTCATCATCGCAGTGGAGAGACTGCCTAGCTTTGCTCATCAGACTTTCTGCCTGGTGATTAAAGAGCATTTTTAAGGTTTGGGAGTTACTTCTTAGGTATGGTGTGGGGCATGGTGCTTGAAACAAATGGGCAGAAAGGTGTGAAGCAGGACGCAATGATAGATGGAGATTACCAAGAGATATTGAATGTTGTGGGAGAAGTGGAGCTGCAGAAAAGAGGACCAGGTTTCAGGAGGGATATGTACTGGTGTTAGACTAGAGATTCAGAAATGAAAGACTTCGGCTGTAGTGTAGACATAGCTTATGTCAGCATAATCTAGCTTTCAGAGTAGCAGCCGTGTTGGTCTGTATCTGCAAAAAGAACAGGGTGCCACAAGTACTCCTGTTCTTTTTGAGCATAATCTAGGTCACTCAGGGATGTGAATAAACCACCCCCTGAGCAACATAAGTTACACTGACATACACCCGCGCTCATGTACACAGAGCTACGTCGAGGGGACAGCTTCTCCTGCCGACAAAGCTTCTGCTTTTTGCACAGGTGGTTTCAACTATGCCGACAGAAGAGCTCTCTCCTGTCACCATAGAGCGTTTTCACCCGACACACGGGAGCAGAGCCATGGCGTTGGTACAGCTGCGCCGCTGCTGTGCTCTACATGGAGACATGCCCTTAGAGTTGCTCTTGTGTGTGGCTTGGAGATAAACAGCAGTCTCGGCATGCAGCACTGGCCTGCCAATATGTTTAATAAAGGTCTTTGCTTTTAATAAAACTGCCTGGTTGCTGCATCACCCATTGTTAATGAAAAAACTGAGGAAAGGCGCTTCTAGACGTAGTTACCTGTGCTTAGGCCTGATAGGTTGTTTATAGGTAAATACGATTACCACTGACTTCCAAAGACAAGAGGTATTTTCTTTTCTTGTTTCTGACTCACCATAGCTGTGCTGGGGCTGGTTACCTCATTAATATCTCTGGGAGAAAACAATAGCTTGATCTACTGTAGCTTTGAAAAATCTATAGCTTTTCATGCTGCTCCACTTTGCCTGGAGCAGCCCTTTTATTGAGAGACTTGACTGAGACGCATGAGGCTGCTAAGCAAATCCCTCAATAAAAGTTGCTTATTATGGCTAGCCTTCCACTGCTAATCTCATCTGTGTCGTCTACTGCTCGACTGCCTGACTTTAAACTCCCAGCAATTAGTGACTTACCATAAAGAAAAGGTGAAATTAACAAGATGTGTGTTCAGCAGCACATGTATTGTTGTAAGACTCATTTGCTACATCACCTCTCACTTCTCTTTTTATTAAGTAATTTAAACTGTAAGCTCGTTGGAGCAGGGGTCTTGGTATCTTAGGTATGCAAATGAACATACACAGCTAGTTCTTGTCCAAGGCAAGCATTTTTCTGTTGGTTTAATTTTATTTTGTGCAATGAAAAAGTGATTGTAATTTTGGGTGTTTTAAGGTTTAAAGGCAGATTTTGACCTAGATTTTTTTTTAAATTACAAATACTACTTAATATAAACAAAACAACATACCCTTTTATAATATTTTTACCAGAAGAGGCATAAACTCCTTCTTCCTTTCCTAAAAATAAATAAGTCAGTAGCTCTCAGAAGAGCAGTTGAGATCAACTGTTCTGTTGGACCTCAGTCGAAAGTTCATAAATTATGCAAAGTTTTAGACTGTTTTTAATCACCTATCTGAAAGATGATGGGTTTCGTCTGATGCACAACAATCATATTTACAACCTGCCTGCTTCTAGTGAGGAACATAAAATATCGTGTCTACACACCATTTTTACTAGGAGCAGGAACTGAGACTTTTCATGAACCTCACCTGCTTTGTAATAATGCTGAAGGAAGCGCAACTGGTCTGAGTTTCTGATACATCAGAAAAGACTAGATTTAAAATGTCCAATGTAAGGTCCAAGATGGAGTAAAGCTTTTTGTGGGGCTTTGGAGTGTTTGCTGATTTCCTATGCCACTAGTTCACACCACTTGGCTTCCTGTATCACCGTAATCCTCCCCCGGTCAAGAGAGGCTGGCTAAGATTCACTCTGTAGCCTGTTAGACCAATCAGAGGGGTCACTGTGGAGTGAGTCAAGACTCCTTCCCACCATACCAGGGGCTTTGCAGGTTGCTTCCACTGTCTTCTTAACTCTTGCCATCCTGGGTTACAACAGACCAGAGTGGCTAATTGAACACAGGTTTCTTATGTTACAGAGTCCAAAGCATTAACTAAACACAGGGCCACTGATGGATTTACAGACACTTAGAAGATAATAAGGTGATAAGTAATGGTCAGCATGGATTTGTCAAGAATAAATCTTGTCAAAAAACCAACCTAATAGCTTTCTTTGACAGGGTAACAAGCCTTGCGGATATCAGGGGGAAGCGGTAGAGGTGGTATATCTTGACTTTAGTATGGCTTTTGATACAGTCTTGCATGACCTTCTCATGAACCAATTAGGGAAATACAACCTCGATGGAACTACTATAAGGTGGGTGCATAACTGGTTGGAAAACCGTTCCCAGAGAGTAGTTATCAGTGGTTCACAGTTAAGCTGGAAGGCAGGGGTGAAAGTTAGGTGGTACGGGCTCGTACAGTATACCGGTAAAAAGTGGGCGCCAGTACCGGCCCATACCACTGACTTTAAATGTTTAATGTCGTTGCCCCTTTTGTCCACCCCCCCCCCCGGCTGCCGACGGGGGCGGGGGCGAGTTGAAAAAGAAGTAGCTGCCCCAGGGCTGTGATTTAAAAGGGCCCGGGACTCCGGCTGCCACAGCGGCGGCCGGAGCCCCGGGCCCTTTAAATCACCACTGGAGCCCCAGGTGGTGCAGGCCAGGCAGTTCAGATGGGCTGGCTAGGGGACACTGGGGGGGGAGGGGAAGTAGGGAGGCCAGAGCTGGCTCCGTACCGGTAAGAGATCCATTTTACTTTCACCCCTGCTGGAAGGGCATATCAAGTGAGGTCCTGCAGGGATCAGTTCTGTTCAATATTTTTATCAGTGATTTAGATAATGGCATACAGAGTACACTTATAAAGTTTGCAGATGATACCAAGCTGGGAGGGGTTTCAAATGTTTTGGGGATTAGGATTAAAATTCAAAATGATCTGGACAAACTGGAGAAATGGTCTGAAGTAAATAGGATGAAATTCAATAAGGACAAATGCAAAGTACTCCATTTAGGAAGGAACCATCAGTGGCAAACGTACAAAATGGGAAATGACTGCCTAGGAAAGAGTACTGAGGAAATGGATATGGGGGGCCATAGTGGATCACAAGCTAAATATGAGTCAACAGTGTAACACTGTTGCAAAAAAAATCAAACATCATTCTGGGATGTAGTAGCAGGAGTGTTGTAAGTAAGATGCAAGAAGTAATTCTTCCGCTCTACTCCATGCTAATTATGCCTCAACTGAAGTATGGTGTCCAATTCTGGGCACCACATTTCAGGAAAGTTTTGGACAAATTGGACACAACCTATGAGGGAAGATTGAAAAAATTGGAGTTGTTTAGTCTGGAGAAGAGAAGACTGAGGAGGGACATGATAACAGTTTTCAAGTACATAAAAGGTTGTTACAAGGAGGAGGGAGAAAAATTGTTCTTTTAAACTCTGAGGATAGGACAAGAAGCAATGGGCTGAAATTGCAGCAAACATAGTTTAGGTTGTATGTTAGGAAAAACTTCCTAAATATCAGGGTAGTTAGCACTAGGGAGGTTGTGGAATTTCCATCATTGGAGATTTTTAAGAGCAGGTTGGACAAACCCCCGTCAGGGATGGTCTCAATAATACTTAGTCCTGCCTTGAGTGTAGGGGATTGGACTAGATGACCTCTCAAGGTCCTTTCCAGTCCTATGATTCTATGATTCAGCAATGCTCTACGTCTCCGAGTTCTAAAAAGTAATCCCTCTAGTGATACAGCTGGCGCAATAAGTCCTTAAAATTGAGTTTACTGTGAATAGTTCATGCTTTATCATAATTGCCACCCCCTTGTTTAGTGTTATCAGAGATGTCAAGGGCTGAGTTGGCATGAATACCAAACTCCCTTTTTTACTCCGAGGCATGGCTGAGGTACATTAAAAGGCAACATACACCTGCATTGTGGGCATACTGAGGACTTTGGTCTCCGGGGTTGTCAATCCCAGTACTTTTACTGAAAATAAAAACAAAAAGTCTCTGTAGGCTACGCCTCGAAGTGCCTTGTGCCGACTGTACATTGCTGCTGGTGGTGGTGAGTGTATGGATAAGGAGGGGAATTTGCATGGCTCTTGGTTACTCCCTTAATATTGTATTTTCCATCGGCTCATTCCAAAGGATCAGCAAAGGCTGTGACAAAATAAGCAGTCACTTTTAATAAAAGTTTCCTTTTCCCGTTCAGTTCAGATCCTCTTTCACAGTTTAAGTATCTTGATAGTTTGCAGACATAGCCGTGAGCAGTCCCTGCAGCTTCACAATATATCTGTCAAACAAAGAAAACTTGTACAAATTGATGTGGCAGTGCCCTCTTCAGTCACTCTGGCTTGGTGTGCTTACCAAGCCAGGTACTCTTAGAAGTTCTATACTCATTGGACAAAATGAGTCCCTGTGGCTGTTTCTGTACTATTCTGCTGGTCCATAGGTGGTTTATTTCTAGCTATGGCCTCACAATCGCTATCTCTAGCCAGGTCCCGGCCCCCACTACCCCCTTTGTATCTCTGTGTGTAATTCCCACTTGCTTTGCCCCACCCTTGCAGTCTACCTCTCTATTGCACATATTCAGTGCTATAATGAGATGTGTACACAATAAAGGATTTGGACACTTCCCCTCCCCAGTTTTGCATTTCAACATTGTGGCTCTGAATCTGAATTTTTGCAGTGTTGGCCCATCACTAGCCTATGAAACCTATTCCTGGGTTGTGGCTTCAAATATTTTCTGATTCTCCTTAATTCCAAAGCATGCACCCGATCCTTTGGGTCACCAGGTCCAGAGATAGATTATATGAGTGTTACTCATTTGATCCCTAGAAGATATAAGCTTCCTTCCAAGGTAGAAAATATGGGGCACCAAGGTTCAGGTTGCTGGACCAGGAACCAGGAAAAATCAATAGAGCTGCAATTCATTGAAGTCGCTGGAGCCATGACAATTTATATCAGCTAAGGATCTGCCCCATGGGTTCTAGCCTGGTTCTTCTAAATGGACCTTAAAGCTCTCATGGTATAAGATCAGGGATTTGCCCATTGGTGCTTTCACCAAAATAAACGTTCTCGTCAATGTTGTGTAGGTCCTTTGATCTGGTTGCTTGCTGCCCTCCATCCCAGAGGTTTGTGCATTTCAGTTGTGCTGGGAATATATAATTGTAAAGTGCTTTGGATGCCTTCAATAGGAAAGACATAATAGACATATAATTGACATTACTGAGACAGGGGACTTTGTGAATAGATTTTCTCCCAGTAAATGTTCAGCTGCAGGTATCCCCATGGTACAGTGATGTATGCTGCAGTGCATCACGAAGGGAAAACATACTCCAGCTTTTTAGTTCAGTGACTTTGAAGTAGTGGTGTAGAATATATTTACAAATACCTCTGGCGGATGCATGCATAGGACTACAGACGCAACTGCCTTTTAGTGTTAACAGGAAGCCGATGTGTCAATGCCTGCACAATGAGATGAGATTATACCACCGTCTTTCTTCTCCCAATTTGCCCCTTCATTCAAATTATAGCCTTAATGCTCCTTCCATTCTGCGGGTCCCTCCCTCTGCATGTTTAAATTGGAAATGGAAAATCCCTGACGTAGATGAATTTTGGCAGCAAGGACAACCGGAAATCTATGTACGCTACTATCTTAGTGGTGTCTACCGGTGGCATCTGTGTTTGTCAAATGAATATAGAAATCTATCAGAGGTAGCATTCCTTTGTGAGGAATAAGCCACAAACATTGCTATATGGCTAAACTCTCGGGCAGCTCAGGGGCTCAGTTGAGCTTTAGTTATGCGGGTTTAACCTTTAATTTAGCTATTTGGACATAAAGGGATTGTTTTCCGACATCCCTCGTAATCTTTTTAGCACAATCCTTTCCCATGCAATCCTTACTCTACTTTTCTGAGTCCTGGAGTGACTGTGCTCATTTTAAGTTACCCCTCCCATCTTTGGTACCACTTTGTGTTCTGGCACAGTGCAAATCTTGTTAGGTCAGTTTATGTTTAGTCAATATCCCAGCCACGCCATTTCATATGCATTACAAATAGTGGTCATGAAACGCACTCTAATCAGGATGAACCCTTTTGATGTCCACTTTCCCGTATTTTTTGAGTAGTAAGATGTGCAAAACAGAGCTCATCATCACAACATAGGGCCAAATGCTTCAACTCGGTGGAGTTACACCCACTGGTGATCTGGCCCATCATTTTATCGGGTTTATTTGTTGTGTGGTGTTTTGTTTTAATTGCTCTGTGCATTTCCCTGGGGCTGAGGGTTTATTAGTTTCATTAAGTGATTAGATCAGTAGAAGGCCCACAGGTGCTGCTGATCAGTTTTTTTCTCATGTCTCATTTTTAACGCTTACGCTGCTGTTTACTCCGTTATGTTAGCTCTACTGCTTTTGCAATGAAATCAGTGGAACATTAGGTGGTACCTGGTACACCTCTACCCTGATATAACGCTGTCCTCGGGAGCCGAAAAATCTTACCACGTTATAGATGAAATCGTGTTATATTGAACTTGCTTTGATCCGCCAGAGCGCGCAGCCCTACCCCCCCAGAGCACTGCTTTACCGCGTTATATCCGAATTCGTGTTATATCGGGTCGCGTTATATCGAGGTAGAGGTGTATATTCAAAAGTATAGAAGGGGCAATCCATAGATGGAAGACATGTTGTGGCTGTAATATTCCACCACAGCAATGCTAGGCCATTTCCTAATTAATACAATACATTCTCCCTGTTATTCTAACATACTTTTAATTTGCTCTTTGTGTGACATCTTTCTATCTGTGAAAAGCTAAAGCTCCCCTGCAGTATAAGGCATAGATTTGTTTTTTCTGTCTATACCATCTGACCATTCTATTTCCCTCAGATTTATTATCCGAGTATTACTTTACTGTTAGAGCCCAAATCAATGAACATTGCACTAGTGCTGGTTCATTAGCAATATGCATTTGTGTCATCCCAGTCTGTTAAATATATCATCATGCAAGGACTCATATTTCCCCTCTGCATAATCATCTCAGTCACTTGTCCTCATTGTCTCAGTTGACCACCTACTTTTATACATTAATGCCTGAAGACTTGACTTAGCCTGCTTCACTTGCTACATTTTCTTCCTGCTGTAATTTCATATTTGTTTTGCTTTACTGTTTGTCCACAATGGGAGCATATTATCCACTGTTTAGGCTATCTTCTTCCACTGAGTCCTTTATCTCTACTACCGTCATGCTAAATAACAGTCATTGTAGCCCTGCTGGAATCCATTTGATTTATTTTCCATGCATGAGATATACATCTCTTTGAATTCTCCTGCTTTGGCATTAACTAGGTATATATCAAGTGTCAGGTCAGGCTCCCTAAATAATTGTCTGAGCTTGCTGTTTCTTTATTTGTCAATAAACCAATCTCCAGTCATATCATCTTGCAAAATGCCATACTCATAGCTTGTGTTTTTCTTTATATGGTTCCAAGTCTCATTATAAACTAAACCTACAAACTCCAGTTCCAATTGGCTTGTCTGTCAGAACTGGTGTTTATCAAAAGCTTCATTCCTCCTGTGCAAAATGTTAACCTTGATTCTGCACACTAGTGCTGTATGTTTCAAGAAACTCTTGAGCAGCTGTCCCAGTCAAAGGCAGCTGCTAAATCATATGTTGGGTAGTAGCTAACATTTTTCTCAACTGATATTATTGCAGAATTTCCCTTTGTAACACTGTTTTTCCATATGGCCAGTACTGTCTGCCTGTATTACATTACTTTGGAAGAATGAGAGGCTGAATCTCTAGCAAAATAGTGTAACATCCAATTTTTTGTATTTGTTCTTGATTATCTGGATCACTGCTCTTTCCAGTAATGTATGGAAAGGCTGAGCCTTCACAGAACCCCCAAAAGGTAATATGACTTCTCTGCCCATGCTAATGGCAGACAACCCCAAAGACACCAGTCAAAGCTAGGTTTAGCAACTGCAGTTGAACAAATGATCTTGCTTAACTAAACTCTCAAATCCCAGGTCTCTGCATTGTAACAATGGCACCAATACCACCACTGTCTTTTATGAATACAACTACATAACATTGAATATCAGCCAAACACCATGCAGCCACCTATTCTTAATTTACCAGTAATATTTTCCATCACTGCTAAATGGTGGCAGTTTAGAAATATAGCACCTGTTCTCAGCACTTGCTTTCTAAAACAATAGCTAACTTCTATATTATAAATACTTCAGAAATACTTTTGGTCAGAGTTCAGAGTCCAAAATTGGGCCTTTTAAAAGAACCTAATAACCCCCTGAAAAAAACAAATAAAAACATTCGCTAGAAAACAATGCTACTGGATTATTAGCAAACAGGGGCCCAAGGCATAAAGTTCAAATGGCATTGAAACTCCCCCAAAGTTTGGGGAAGTTGGGATCCATGGGGATGGTTTGGTAATTTCGAGGGATATAGGCCAGTCACTACCAGGGCTGGGATGGTGAAAAGGGTGTAAGGAAATAGGAGCCTACCCCCTCATTGACTCTTTTAAACTCCTTTAAAAATCCCTACCTAAGTTCAGATCCAGGTTTGAGTTCATGTCTAACATGGAAGTTTTTACTCTTTGACTGATCCTGGGCGTTAATGAAACAGCACTTCTGATTAGATTTGGTTGAAAGTGAATGGTTTTCTGCCCAAAAAAAACACTAAATGGAAGAAATTGAAATGTTTCATGGGAATGTATTTATTTTGTTGAAATTATTGAAATGTTTCATTGCAATACAGCTTATTTCAAAATTTTATCATTTTAACTTTTATGTTATATTAACTTATATAAAAGTAAAAACAACAAAGTGAAAATAAAATAAATACAATGAGAGGCCCTGGGGTTTTTTCGCCTTCCTCTGTAGCATGGGGCACGGGTCATTTGCTGGAAGATTCTCTGCACCTTGAAGTCTTTAAACCATGATTTGAGGACTTCATCAGCTCAGACACGGGTTTGATACAGGAGTGGGTGGGTGAGATTCTGTGGCCTGCGTTGTGCAGGAGGTCAGACTAGATGATCATAATGGTCCCTTCTGACCTTAAAGTCTATGATTCTATGATTACTGAAAAAAAGTTCAGACTCTTTCGTTCTGAGAAAAAACCCAAGATTTTTGACTTTGAGATGAAATCAAATTCAAAATCTTGAAATTCCTTGTGGGACAGAAATTTTCTTATCCGCCCAGCTCTACTTCCCGTGTTGGTGGCTGGACTGTTTTCTGCACAGTGCTGAATAACATGATGTGCATGTCCAGATGTGGTGGTTAAATCTTCAAGAGAATATCTGCCTCCGCAGGACACAGGTTGTTTTCACAGGCGTAACCTTGGAGCCCTACTTTCTATAGCCTGATTGTTTTTTCACTGTTCAGGTTGGGAGGCTGTTACAGACTGAGAAACGTAGAAATGATGTGCTAGCAGGGCTTTGGCTGCGTCGTTCTACAACAGCAGGTCTCTGAAAGAGCTGTAAGTGTAATTTGGGAGGTTATTTTTTTAGAGAGTAATACGATAATCAAGGAGATATGACAAGACCGTTGATCAGAGTCTTAGTAACAGAAGGATGTAAATAAGAACACCCAGAGAGTAAAGAGGAGTATCAAAATGGAGGGAGGGATTTTCCCCTCTGCTACCGCCTTTATACACTGCTATAGCATCACATAAAAGCTGGAAGAACCTCAAATACAACCAGGGGAGGCTTCCCTTAGCACCTGCTTTGTATAACTCAGCAAGGCCCCTGCCAGGGGCCATGGTATAGTGGGTGTAGTTGGAGGGAGTAGAGGGACCCTGGCCATTGCAGCTTCTTCTGTCATGGCTCTGGCTTGCCATAGTCGGCCTGCCTTCTAGGATTGCCATAAGATACCCGGAGGAGGTTGGGGGGCTGTTTCAGCTCCCCCAGCAGCCTGGACTCCCTGGACCATCTTTTCCCCCTTTCCACCTGGCCACAGCACAACATTTCATCCTAAGCACCAAACGCATAGGTAGCCCAAGGTGCTGCACACTTCAAGGGGAGAAACTGCATCATTTAAATGGACAGCTAATTCTCGACTGCCCTTGTTGAGTCTTTCATTTAAGAATATTGTAATTTATGCCACAGATTTCTCATGAGTTTCCTTGGCCTCAGGGTTGGTAGAGCAGTTATACTGATGTAAATAGCTACCATGTTGGTAAGATAAGGAAAGATAGGAAACCTGGACAGGGAAACTGACGCACACAAAAATTTATCTTAGGAAGCCTGGCAGAGCCCAGATTTGAACCCAGATCTTACGACTCCCAGTCCAGTGCCTTAATGACAAAACCATCCTTTCTCGCAATAAGGCCAGATTCACTACTAGCATAAATGGGCACAACCCCACTGAAGTCAAAGGAGTTGCTACTACTTACACCAGCAACGATTTGGCTGATGGTCCCGGATGATTGATTGCAAAACATATTGCTGAGCTAAAGGGAAGATGAAGGAAAATGGATGTAAGAAGGAGGTGGCGGAGGTGGTGGAATCTCCATCCTTAGAGGTTTTTAAGGCCCGGCTTGACAAAGCCCTGGCTGGGATGATTTAGTTGGTGTTGGTCCTGCTTTGAGCAATGGGTTGGACTAGATGACCTCCTGAGGTCTCTTCCAACCCTAATCTTCTTCTATGATAAGAAAGTTATTCCTGCCTTAGGAATACTATCACATCTTCCAAAGCAGGACATACATATATAAAGAAAAGACACAAAGATATTTTTTTCTAAAAGGGGAGATAGATGTAATATTTCCTGGAGTATATTACAAGTGGAAGGAAAGAAATTCACATGCCTTAAAAAAGAACAACATGAGTATACACCAATATAGATGATAAGATATATGCAATATAAATTCTTGCCCCTCGCCCTCGGATGTGGCAGCCAAATTTGGCTTTACCAGTGACAGCAAATAATTATTGAGTGAAAGGGAATAACGTTTTTGGAATTTCATATTTCCCACAGATAGTTTAAGGAGTATTTTCAATGCTGATCAGACTAAACGCTTGTCTACTTCTCCTGTGTCTCATTCAGATCTCTTAATAACCCTTGAGGCTACAGACCTTCAGTTGTATTCCCATTGTAATCCAGTCATGTTTAACCTCCAAAGGTGATTTGTGAACCAAGGCCTTTAAAACTGATATGAAGCCTGAATTTTGATAGGGTCAGTACACTGCACAATTGAAAGGGCAGGGAATCTAAAGGGTTATACCCTCTGCATAACATGGCAAGAGGAGCCATTTGGTGGGGAAGCCAGGATGGCAGAAATATTGACAAATTTCTTATAAGTCAGTGGAATGCCTTTTGCCTGTGTGCAAAGCAACCTGCACGATGGATCAATGCTAGGAATGCCCCAGCCTGCCTCCTTACCATTCAGTTAATTGCAGTGATAGTGCCATAGGTGTGCATACTGCTTTACAAACGAGTACTTGTTCCTGCCGTGAGGATTCTATGATCTAGATTACAATTGTCCTGGAAATTGAAGGGACAATGTCACTCATGGGGTATTTGCTGAACAATTGAGCTGTGTTGGGGTTTCTTATGTACTGGTGAGGTTTCGGTAGGAGAAGTGCGCACGCACTGTCTGGTTAGTTGGAGGTAGTTTCATTGCATGAAATGGGGGAAGAGCTCATGCCCATGAATTTAAGCCTTCTCCATGCCTTTCATTTGCAGATCAATGTTACAGAAAGGTCATTTGGGGTTGGAGTGGATGGGGAGGAGAGAGAGCAAGAGCAGTCAGAGAAGCCATTATTTTCTGCTGAACGGGTTTCAGGATACTGGCTTCTGGGAAATGACTGGGACACTAGATTCCAGCCATAGCCCATGGCTGGCCGGTATATACTCCAAGCTTAATGAGAGGGGTCAGTCAGAACAATTTTCTTTTAAAGCAGTGATTCAGGACTTGCGGCCGTTTGCTATGTCCCTCAGGCATCTCAGTATTGCAAACAAAGGCCCAACTGTGACCTGACTTCTGGCCACCGCTTAGTGATGGAAACCTAACAGAGAAACCTTATGTCTGCCCTATTTCAGAGGTGGAACGGAAAAAAACCTCAGAGACTCCTGCAGTCTGGGGATGTTTGGATACGGGACTTAGTTTTACTGTTGCATTAAATGGTCTGAACCAACTGCTTGCATCTTAAAATCCCCAAGTTGGGGGGAAATCTGGATCCAAATGTCACACGTGGCACCCTGCAAAACACTGTTCAGAATAAATAAGGGTGGCAATTTCTTTCTCTTTGAAGGAACAAGATGTTACAAGAAGCATTGCTGAATAGCTTTGGTTAGTGAAATAACTAATCTCAGCCTTTTGTTATTCTTATCAGAGACCCATCCATCTATAAAGCTACATAGGCTGTTAAGTGAACTCAAACTGGAACGGGTGCAGAGAAGGGCCACTAGGATGATCAGAGGAATGGAAAACCTGTCGTATGAAAAGAGACTAGAGGAGCTTGGGTTGTTTAGTCTGACAAAGCGAAGGCTGAGGGGGGATATGATTGCTATCTTTAAATATATTAGAGGGATTAATACAAGGGAGGGAGAAGAATTATTCCAGCTTAGTACTAATATGGATACGAGAACGAATGGATATAAACTGGCCGTGGGGAAGTTCAGGCTTGAAATTAGACGAAGGTTTTTGACCGTCAGAGGGGTGAAATATTGGAACGGCCTTCCGAGGGAAACGGTGGGGGCGACGGACCTGTCTGGTTTTAAGATTAAGTTAGATAAATTTATGGAGGGAATGGTTTAATGGTAAAACATAGTAGTCAAGGAAAACCAAACAATGGTAGGTAAATCGTATAATGGCTGACAGGGGTCAGGCTGGTGACTCTTGCCTATATGCTCGGGGTCTGACTGATCGCCATTTTTGGGGTCGGGAAGGAATTTTCCTCCAGGGCAGATTGGCCGAGCCTCTGGAGGTTTTTCGCCTTCCTCCGCAGCATGGGGCAGGGATCTCTAGCAGGAGGGTCTCTGCCGATTGAAGTCACCTAAAACAGGATTGGGGACTTCAACAGCAGAGTCCAGGGAAGGGGTAGGGACGGTTTTATGGCCTGCAGCATGCAGGGGGTCAGACTAGATGATCATAATGGTCCCTTCTGACCTTAAAGTCTATGAGTCTATGAGTCTAAGTGTGATGCACCTACTAAGTCTGATTGCATTAGGCACAGACTATAATAAATGTATAACTCCATAATTAATATTCATCCCCACTTATTGTTTGAGGAAAAGCCAAAAGGCCAACCTCAAGTCTTCTTTAAGGACAGTAAACAAGGCAAGAGTTTCTCAGTGTCTTCTGGTATCTTTGAATCAGTGAGGAGCATAATTACAAATGAGAGAGAGCATGGAAAGTGAGACTGAAATATTAAAACACAGAAGGAAATATCACTGTGCCTGAAATATTAGAGATTTAAAGACTCTGACAAACACAGATACTGTAAGCCAGTGGCTCTCAACCTTTCCGCACTGCTGTACCCCTTTCAGCAATCTGCTTTGTCTTGCGTACCTCCAAGTTTCACCTCACTTAAAACCTACTTTTTTACAAAATCAGACATAAAAATACACAAGTGTCACAGCACACTATTACTGAAATATCTCTTGCTATCTCTTTTTTACCATATAATTATAAAGTAAATCAACTGGAATATAAATATTGTACTTACATTTCAGTGTGTAGAGCAGTACAAACAAGTCATTGTCTGTATGAAATGTTAGTTTGTACTGACTTCCCTAGTGTTTTTTCTGTAGCCTGTTGTAAAACTAGGCAAACATCTAGATGAGTTGATGTATCCCCTGGAAGACCTCTGTGTACCCCCAGGGGTACACGTACCCCTGGTTCAGAACCACTGCTGTAGGCAAAGAGAGAAATCTAAGAACTGCAGCGCGCCAGGCAGTGCATGGCTCTCGAGTGCCACAAGATGGTAGTATTTCAGAACATTACCATTATCTCACCAAACAGGCACTGCATTAAACCCTGTGGCCATACGGATTGCTTTGCTCGTTGTCTTCCTTAACAACTGGCGCCTGGGAAAAAAGGGGCATCCGTAGAAACCAGCATAAAACAGGAAATGGGCTCAAAAGAACAAACAAACAAAACAATTCATGTCTAAGTAATGATCCAACCCAGATGATGGGGAAAGTGTTTTAACATCATCATGAGCCACAGGTTCACAAACAGAAGGGCATCACAGCCCAGGGAGGAGAAGGGAATTGCCCACTGTGTAGCCATGATTTTGTTGGTACTGAGATGATCAACATAAGTCATATTGTCTCCTGCAAACCACCGTATGGATGACTCCAAATCTTTGTTTCATCCAACAGTCCAGGTGCAAGACATAGGCACTGGAAAGGGAGTGAAAAGTTCAATGGAGTGAGGCAAAATGTTTCCATAAATGAAAAAACTGTTTCAGTAACTTATTTCATAATTTAAAGAAAAGTAAAATGGGACTCTTTGAAATAAAAAAAAGTCAAAATTTGGACTCTTTAAAAATTAAATTCGTTTTTCATTTTTTGACCAATTCTGTTATCCACCCTCAGTAACTGGGACACAGCGAGTGTGAGGTGGCATTATTTTAGGGCTGCATGGTATGGGTATATCTAACCCTAAGCTTCAGAGGGGACCCTCCATGCATCCCTCTCTTCTCCATGTGGAAGTGCTGCTTCAATGGGGTTGTGCGGTTGTGGAGTCATAGGTGAAGAGAGGCCAGAGCTGTGGCCATGAAGGGAAGCACAGAAGGATAGAAAAGACTGCTCAGGTAGTCTTCCCCCCTGTAAACTAGTAGGGAATACAGTTGGACATGAATACAGAGCTAAGTTGTGGAGCCTGCTGCAATCTTTAAGGGGTTGCCTGGACAGCAGCTGGCAGAGCCGAGGCTGGGCTATGCGGCCTGGAGTTTGGAACCAGGAAGCCGTGCAGAAGCAGAATGCTTTAGCATAGATAGCCCTGACCGTCATCTGATCCCCATGATCCTTGACTCCTCAAGGCTGACCCCCTGCTCATGTTCCCAGTTTTCTATCTCCACTCACGTAGGGAAATGATCTGGCCCTTTGTTCCTATGGGTGCAGAAATGTGAAGAAAATTCCAGCAAAGTTAAAAGTGAAAAGAGATGGAGAGGGAGCAAATGACTGGAGCAGTCCCAGACAGCTCCAGTCATTAAAATGGACTGAAGCAGGAGAGAAAATCTCACTGGGTCAGTCAAGGAGGAGGGGAAGCTCTGGGGGCAGGGAGGAGGAGCTACCCACCCCCCGTTTGTTTTTAACAGAAGAGGAGAGCGCTGTGTTCTGCCCTCTTCCCCCCTTGGAGTCCTCTAGGGAGAATTCCAAAGAAAAGCATTGTTAAATTGTGTCCTAATTTGCATGGAACAACAACAGCAACAAAAACCTACCCCTTTGATGGCTAACTGGCACCCGCAGCATAAAGTGCTATAATACCTGCTACACCTAGAAATGAATCTTAGGGCAGGTCTACAAAAAAACGCCGCTGTATCACTTAAGTGAAGATGCTCCTACACCGATGGGAGAGTTTCTCCTTCCTGTAGGCATAGTTAGTCCAGCTCCACAGAGGCAGTAGCTATGTCAACAGGAGAAGCTCTTCTGACAGTGTATCACAGTCCGTACTGGGGGTTAGATGTGGATTTTCACACCCCTGAGCGACATAGTTATATTGCTATATCTGTAGTGTAGACCTGGCCTTAGTCTGCACCTTGCTATTCTTTCACCCCTTGCAGTGTGTACATGTGCACTTGTGTGTGTCGCTAATATTGCTTGTTTTAAAGTACTATAAAAATGAATGAAAATATATCTGGCAACATGCAAGCTGTATCAGAGAAGCCGAGTGAGTCAATGAATTCTGTGAATTAGTGAGTACGCAAACATACTGAAAAGAAAGGCTGCTGCAGCACGTGATGGTGGGTTTTTTTGTTTTTTTTTTTATAAATTTTAATTATTTATGTTCCAACTGGTAAATGTTGTGAGGTCCGGTGTGTGAATGTAATGAAGGCTCAGTGATCTGAGAGCTCAGCACAGAGCTCTGCTTTGAAACCTTTGAAGAGGAGTAAGGAAAAAAGCGAGTTTAGGTATGCAAATTATAGAGCACCTAGCTTAACAACATGTGAATTAGCAAGGTTCTACTGTGCATGAAAATTAGCCACCGTATTATATTTCTAATGCATGAACGTTGTACTATACAACGTGTCAAGTATGTTGGGGGTTTACATTTTCCTTTTTTGTTTCTTAATTACTATTCTTAGCACTGACATTGACAATGGAAATAACCATTGATAGTGTAACTAGCCATAATGATACCTTAGAGGGGTTTAGCTAATATGTGAATTACATCGAACTTTTACAAATAATTATGTAATTCAAATATTATGGTGCCACTCAGGGAACAAGGACTATAGAATGCAGCTGAGTATGTGATGTTATATATTTGCTACATGATTGTTTTGGCCTGTTGGCTTTTGCACCCCCTCTGTTCTCAGCCCCTGTATAAGGGGTATTCCCAGGAGAAAAGGAGGTACGGCTCGTGTGCTTCTGAGTCTACACTATTAGCCAGGATGGGCAGGAATGGTGCCCCTAGCCTCTGTTTGCCAGAAACTGGGAATGAGCGATAGGGGATGGATCACTGGAAGATTACCTGTTCTGTTCATTCCCTGTGGGGCATCTGGCACTGGCCACTATCTGAAAACAGGATACTGGGCTAGATGGACCTTTGGTCTGACCCAGTAGGGCCTTTCTTACGTTATGTACACAATCCCTTTCTGCTGAAACAGGTCATTATAGCTGTGGGAAGCTAGATGTAAAATAGAGCAGACTTCAGGTTACTCTACTTTGTTCCAGAGACTGGCCCACTATCCGGTGGCCCTAGGGTTCGGGAAGTATAAAGTTGGCATAATGGCATCTTTGTCCCACTGCCCCTTCTGGTGTTGTGCCAAGCACACTTTGCCCAAAGGAGACAATCTGGCCCAATGTTTTAAAGCATGAAGCAACCACTCATGCTTTGCACACATTCCCTAATGCACAATAATTTCCATTAAAATATGTGGTATTCGCAGCATATAGTGAATAGTATGGTAACATTAATCGCTTCTAAATGTCAATTGTAAAGATGTTAATGGTGACCAACATTGGTAAGTGTTGTTAGCCAGGTTCCCTGGATAGGAAGCTCAGACATGGAAAGGCTCAGTTAAGATTTCACAGCAAATCAGAACCTGTACCAGGATAAAAACTCAGGAGTCCCTCATTCTTAGCCCTATGCGCCGTCCCACCTGCCTTACGGTGAGATCAAAACAAGTATTATCACAAGTCCCATCCAGAGCAAGACATGACTTTCAAGGCCCTCACAGGGAGCTCATTGCAGATTCAGGGCCCAGCACAATTAATGAATGGTGAATTAGTGCCTGTGAATGGCCCTTCATCTGAAAATTATTCTTCCAAGCTCTTTGGGGAATGTTTACAAAATCTGAACAGATTAGAAACAAAAACAAGATTAATTCATGAACAATTCACCTCATGAACCAACTCTCAACCTGAATAAACAGACTGAATTGGAATAAATACACTGACGCACATCTGAGGAGTTCGAAAGTGCAGACGAAATGCTAACGACAACTAAATTTAAAAAACTCTCCAAAATATAGCTTTGTTATGAAATACAGAATAAACATAATTTTCTCACAAGGATTTAATGGTTGTGCATGCTGTCTGTGTTACTAAGGCCTGATCTAAACACCGTTTTTTCTACCAGTATAAGATGTCATACGGGAAAACATAAAATTTCTAACAAGTTATTGGGATGTATTGGGGATACCCCTTTTTGTCCCTAAAGTGGCGGTAGTAACCAGGGGGACAGCCATTCTGACCAACAGGAATTGATAGTAAATTTGAAGGTGGAAAGCAATTTGGGAGAAAGTGACCATGAAATGATAGATTTTTTTTTATTCCAAGGAAAGAAAGGAGTGAGAGCAGCAGAATAAAGACAATGGACTTAAAAAAAAACTGACTTGAACAAAGTCACATAACTGGTCGGCACAGTCCTATGGGAAGAAAATATAAGGGTAAAAGTTGTTCAAGAGAGCTGGCAGTTTCTCACGGAGACAATATTAAAGGCACAACTGCAAACATTCCTGATGTGAAGGAAGAATAGTAAGAGGCCAATATGACTCAGTCAGGAGCTCTTTAATGACCTGAAAATCAAAAAGTAATCCTACAAAAGTGGAAATGTGGACAATTTGTTAAGGAGGAGTACAAAAGAATAGCACAGCCATGTAGGAACAAAATCAGAAAAGCTAAGTCACAAAATGAATTACACTCAGAAAGGGACATAAAAGGCAATAAGAAGAGGTTCTTTAAATACATTAGGAGCAAGAGAAAGACAAAGGAAAGTGTAGGTCCCCTACTTAATGAGGAAGGAGAGCTAATAACTGAGGACATCAAGAAGGCTGAGGTGTTAACGCCTATTTTGCTTCAGTCTTCACTAAAAAGGTTCATGGTGACCAGACACAACATAAGTAATACTAACAAGGGGGAAGGCGAGCTAGCCAAAATAGGGAAAGAACAGGTTAGAGAATATTTAGATAAGTTAGATGTATTATCGTCAGAAAGGCCTGATGAAATTCATCCTAGGGTACTCACGTAACTAGTTGAAACAATCTCAGAACCATAAACAATTATCTTTGCGAACTTCTGGAGAACGGGTGAGGTCCCAGAAGACTGGAGAAGGGCAAACATAGTACCTTTCTTTAAAAAGGGGAACAAAGAGGCTCTGGGGGGCATTATAGACCAGTCAGCTTAACTTCAATACTTGAAAAGAGACTGAGACAATTTATTAAACAATTAATTTGTAAGCACCTGGAAAATAAAAGGGTTATAAGGAATAACCAGTATGGCTTTGTCAAGAACAAATCATGCCAAACCAAAGTAAGTTCTTTTCTTGACAAGGTTACTGGCCTAGTGAATAAGTGGGGAAGCAGCAGATGGGACATAGCTGATATTAGTAAGGGTTTTGACATAGTCCCTCATGACTTTCTCATAAGCCAACTAGGGAAAGGAGATCTAGATGAAATTAATCTAAGGTGGGGGGGAAACAGGTTGAAAGATTGTATTCAAAGAGCTATTATCAATGGTTCCTTGTCAAACTGGAGGGCAAATCTCCCACAGGGGTCTTTCGTGGATTCAATACTATTCAATATGTTCACTGATGACTTGGATAATGGAGTGGAGAGTATGCTTATAAAATTTGCAGATGACACCAAGCTGGGAGGGGTTGCAAGTACTTTGTAGGGCAAGATTCGAATTCAAAACAATCTTGACAAATTGGAGAATTGGTCTGAATTCAACAAGATGAAATTCAGTAAAGACAAGTGCAAAGTACTTCACATAGGAAGGACAAATCAAATGCACAACTATAAAATGGGGAACAACTGGCTTGGTGGTACTACTGCTGAAAAGGATCTGGGAGTTATAGTGGATCACAAATTGAACATGAGTCAACAAGGTGATGCAGCTGCAAAAAGGCTAATATCATTCTGGAGTGTATTAACAGGTATGTTGTATGTAAGACACGGGAGGTAATTGTCCTGCTCTACTTGGCACTACTGAAGCCTCAGCTAGAGTACTGCTTCTGATTCAGGTTGCCACCCAGTAGGAAAGATGTGGAAAAATTGGAGGGAATCCAGAGGTGACCAACAAAAATGAGAAAAGGTTAAAAAAGACTGGGCATGTTAGTCTTGAGAAGAGAAGAGTGAGGGGGCAACCTGATTACTGTCTTCAAATATGTTAAGGGCTATTATAAAGAGGATGGTGCTCAATTGTTCTTCATGTCCACTGAAGGTAGGACACAAATTAATGGGCTTAATCTCCAGCAAGGGAGGTTTAGATTAGATATTAGGAATAACTTTCTAACTAGAAAAATAGTTAAGATCTGGAATAGGCTTCCAAGGGAGGTTGTGGAATCCCCAATCATTGGAGGTTTTTAAAAACAAGTTGGACAAAATCAGTCAGGGATGGTCTAGGTTTACTTGGTCCTGCCATGGCGCAGGGGCTGGACTTGACACCCTTCCAGTCCTACATTTCTATGATTTCATGTCAGGTAACAGTGTAATTGTTTTTAATGATATAATTATACCAATACAGGCTGTTGTAGACAGTTATTCTGGTATAAAGGTACTATCAACGGGTATAGCTTGTTCTCCTTCCCATATGGGAAAAGTTATACCCATACAAAGAACCTTCAATAGCAGTAGAGTTGGTTTAAGTACACTGGTATAGCTAACGTGGTACAACTTGTATGTGGAGACTAGCCCTTAAACTACCCAGTCCAGGGGACTCCAGCACTTGACCCTCACGGAGATTCATTTTCTTCCTGTGAGCTCCTCAAAGAATGATTGGAAAAATCAACAGTCTCAATGACAGGTGAGCGTGTGGGGAAGCTATTCTTTCAACAATCCAGTCAGGGTGATGCCATGCTGGGTGTGTTTATATGTAGCTCATGATCCTCATGTAATTGAAATTGCCCACCTACTGTGAAGGAGTAGGTCAATAAGAGGCTCTCTGAGTACAATCGAGCAACCTGGCCACTTTAATTCTTTCACAAAATAATGTGAAACCACATTGAAGTTGAAAACCACAGTGATTTGAATCAAAGGGTTTGAGATCAATTTGACTGGAAATCTATAGTCAAGCCAAAGGAAAAAAATGTAGCTTTCCAAAGGGATGTGGTAATAATTTTTCAGGATAAGTGCAGCCACCTTTTTTACTGAGGGCAGTGAGTGCATGCTACACAAAGCTGGTTAAAATGCCAGAGCTCTGTATTTCCATCTCTCCATCTCTTTTGATCTGGAACTCTGCTCCAAGGTCAGCTGAACGCTTGTAAAAACAGGAAGTTCTTTGTTGCAGGGGCTTTGCGCTTCCTGTTACACTTCCACCGTGAGCTGTATGTCATTGAATTTGCAAGTACTAATAAAGCAAATCCATATAGAAAATGTCTTGAGCTGAAAGTGCAACCTAAGCAACAGGAAGCAGGACAAAAAGAAATCTATGTGCAAGTCTGATTAAAAATGGAGCTCTTAGAAAAAATAATCTGCACAGGTTATAATAGGGAGAAGAAATATCATAACCTGAGGACTCCCCGGGATTGCTGTTCATTTCAAGTGATAATCTAAAGGGAGAATGTTCCTTCAATTTCTATTTACATTACCACATCCTAGAAAGCAACTCTTAAATCCAGAATACATCTTTATTCTTTGATTGAGCTATACAACAAATGGAATATGAGAGCTTAGAAGAAACTAATCAGATATGCAGTCCCCCAATTTGAACTGAAAATGAAAAAACAAGAGGGTTTTGCTTTATTATAACAATGTTTGGCAGACTGAAATAATGGCTCTGCATATATAATAGGGTTAGGAGGCTAATCAACAAAAAGTTTCCTATGATCACACAAGCGAACAACCAACTCCAGACACACTCACCAATGTTAATAAAATTAAGATGCAACTGAAATGGCTCCACAGTCATTTAACAGTAAGTCTCAGGTTCCTAAAGAAATAAATATAATGTATTTATTGCTAAGGTAAAAATAAATTTAAATAAAAAGGAATGAGGGATGGGAAAATGTTAGAAGACAATATTTATTGCATGAAACCCATCTGGGGACTCATCAAACAATTACATATTTCAGGGGGTCCACACCATGAAAGAAATCTTTCTTGAACACCTTCTTCTGGCCTTCCAACTATGTCCAACTGTACCATGCTCATCATAGGAAGAAAGGGCCCCCCCACAAACCAGGACACATCAACTCAAAATGGCACCAGACCCTGCCAGAACAATTGATTCAAAGCATGCAGTTATCTCCACTGCTATGATGAGCAATATGCCTCCACAATACACCTTTCAAGATTTGTGGGTCTTACACATGCTTATCACACCATGTGGTGTACCTCATCCAGTGCATCAAAAGCCCCAAAAACAACTATGTGGGTGAAACCAATCACTATGCTCTCAAATGAATGAACAGAAAAAAATGATAAAAGACAAAAACACTGTATCACCCATACGCAAACACTTTTCACAAAGTGATCACTCCATATGAGAGCTTTCAATATGTGTCCTCAAGGCAGGGGTGAAAGTAACATAAACGTCTTATGGGTACAGGGGCCCAGCACCAGGCCCCCAGAAGGGGCGGGGCCTCAGGATGAAGTGGTAGGTCTGGGCTTCAGCCTCCTCCAGCCAGCCCTTCTGCACCACCCAGCCTGCCGCCACCTGGTGCTCTGGCAGCAATTTAAAGGGCCTGGGACTCTGGCCGCTACCGTGGTAGCAGCGGCAGCTGGGAGCTCCGGACCCTTTTAAATTGCTGGGCCTCTGGGCAGCTGCCCCTTCCCCGCCGCTTCTCAGCAGCCCTGGGGGCGGGGGCGGGGGAAAGGGGCAGTGCTTTAACGTCGGCTGTGTACGGGCCCGTACCAGTGGCCAATTCTTACCGGTACGCGGTACTGATCCGTACCAGCCCACTTTCATCTCTGCCTCAAGGGAAACCTGCACAACACTGTCAAAAGATGGGTCTGGAAGCTTAAATTCATGACTCTGCTGGATACCAAAAGCCACATTCTTAATAGGGACACTAGTTTTATAGTTCATTACAACAATTTGTAACACACCATACTGCCTGCTACCTTAATTCCCCACTTCAAGCCCTTTATGCATAACAATCTAACCCCCAATTGCCCACTTCAGTTCAAGTGACAGCTGTCCACATGTTCCCCCTGTTTAACAATCTGGCCAGACTTGTATTTAGCTCAGACATGCTGCTTCCTTTGCCATACCAGAAGACGAGCTCTGTGTAGCTGGAAAGCTTGTACCTTCCACCAACAGAAGTTGGCCCAATAAAAGTGGCAGGAGACTGGGTTGTAGGCAGTCAGACCTAGTCATCGGAGTCCGAATTCCAAGGTCAAAGCATGAGGCAGAACTGAAGTCAGAGACCAAATGCCAGCGCCAAAGGTTGAGACAGAGGGCGCCTGCAATCAGAGCTGGATTACCTGGAGTGAGGGAAGGAAGGCCAAGCCTGGCTGTAGGACATGAGCAGGGCTTGGTCTTTATAAAGGAGATCATTCTCGTTAGCCGTCTTTCACAGTTTGGGAAACTGAGGGAACAAAGAGGTTTGGCCAAGGTCACTCAGGGACCATGCCAGCTATTGAACTCAGGTCCCCTGAGTCAAAGACCAGGGCACTATCCATTTGGCCACACTGCCTACCTTATGAAGTAGTGTGGCCAAATAGTGTTTTGGCAATTCTCAATTTGCAGAACACATAGAACAGCTGTTGTTGCTCATTGGTGTCTGTCAGCTAAATTTCCTCCACTACACGAAACCCAAACAACCAGCCTTTGCACAGGCAGGATTCCCCCACGGTCTGAACAGTGGCTGTTACTGCTGCCCTAAGGCTCAAAGTAAGCTGCATCCCATTCTTCAATGCAAAGCGTCCATGAAATTGCAGTTCTGACTGGTGGTACTACACAGTTCAGTTCAAACACAGCACTGGATTTGTCTAGCTTAAAAATAAAACAAGTTGATTTAATTCCAAAGCAATAGGTTTTTCAGCAAGTACAAATGTAAGTATTAAAGTCAGAAATGGTTACAAGAAAAATAAAGACAAAAATGCTTTCTAGTTACTAAAATGTAACAAGCTAGATGTGGTTCAAGGTAAAGTCCTTCCCACATGGTTCTATCAAGCTAGGTGACCAGACTCCTGCTAGCACACACAGTCAAAGGGTTGGTAGCTTTAAGTGAACACTAGATAACTTGGGGTTCCTTTGACCCCCTCTTTGAACCTTTGAAATGGAGTCTTCTGTGGGTTATTGCTAGCTAAAGTTCATTCGAACTGTGAGGGAGGCAACAGGGCAGCTGTTGGTGAAGGATGTGTCCTGCTGGGGATATCTTCTAAAATGCAAATTATTTCATTCCTGCCCCCTCCCATCTAATTGCATGAGCATTAAACATGTGACTGTTAATCTCCTCCCCAACCAGGATAGTGTGAGGTGTGTCTCCATCCCTTGTTAGCTTGATGGGTCTGTTTATGGGATCTGTAAATGGATTCTAATTCTCTTTCAAGTGAATACGTTGGCAGTCACTCCCAGGTGGAAAACTGCAGTCCTTTGTCTAGGGAAGACTAACACTTGCTTGGTTGGCAAACACATTTTAAGAAATATAATTTCAGTTTATGGCCATAATTTCACAGCAGTTGCTTGCCCCTGTTACATGCTATTACTATGAGTAGTCATGAGCTTTTCACTGACACCTGGCATGACACTTAGCAGATACATTTCATGACATAAAAGAATTGGGGTACACTTCAACTGATTAAGCCAGCTGCAAGCCATCTGGCTGCTGTTTGCTTTCTGCCCTTGGGCTGTTCTTAATGTCCCACCCACACAAATGTATTAAACAGCCACTGCCATCCTCTCAGATGACTGTGCTTAGTACTGCAGCACTTAATGATGACTACATAGGCGTCAGCGTTCTTCAGTACCTTGGGATAACAGAAAAGTGAGTTAATCACAGAGGAGCAGATTTGCTAAGGTATTTAGGTACCTAATTTGGGAGCAGAGACAACCTGTGCCTGCTAGGGTTGGGGTGGCAGCGTGAGGGCAGCCAGCTTCAGCAGTGTTACTGAGCATGCTCAATACAAGCCAAGCAGCAAAGCTGGGGGAGGCAGGTGACCAATGTGTCACCTCTGCTTGGGAGTACACTGGGCTAGTTAGGAGTCAGGCACCTGACTACCTTTGAGAATCTGGGCCAGCATTTCAGCCTTCACGTTCCAATCCACCAGCTCACTTAAGGCCATGCTTAACATTAAGCATGTGAGCCTTCCCCTAGACTTCAATGGGAGTAGCCATGCATACACTTAAGTGCTTTGCTGACATGGGGCCCCAGTGTGGTTCTGAGAGTCATGTGAAAGCTACAAAACATTTTTGCCTATGACCATTCATGCAAATGTGTAAATGATGGCATTTTGACTGTGTTCCAATCACGCACCCTCTGTGAATAGTCTCACCGATGAACTTAGTAGCAGGCATTGTCACTGAACCAGCTCATTTTAAATAATCAGACCATGAAGTATTTCTATATACATGCGTCAATCACATCAGAGCCACCACTTTAATTGGATATCTTCCATGGACCAGTTGACCTCCCCCTTTCCCCTCACACCATAACTGTTGCTTAATTGATATAAAAGGAGTCAAAAATTCCACTTAAGAGGGGATGCATATGCCCAGTACTGGAGTTAAGTATTGCTAGACATTGGGCTTTTCGTAAGACAGTTGCCTAATCAAGATTCATCACTTGATTTTGTGCCCTTTGACTTCAGTGGTGCAAGACCAGGGCCAGATAAAAGTTATGCTCAAGCTGCAATGCACTTCATTTCAGTTTTACTCTTATATGTTTGTTTAATAAAGAACTTGACGTAAAAAGCTTTTAAACAACTTTCATTTGAACATTTTTCTTCATTGAGCCAATTGACTGTCCAAATAAAGCAGGTGCTCTCTATATAATATAGCAGGGTTCGGCAACCTTTCAGAAGTGGTGTGCCGAGTCTTCATTTACTCACTCTAATTTAAGGTTTCACGAGCCAGTAATACATTTGAATGTTTTTAGAAGGTCTCTTTCTATAAGTCTATAATATATAACTAAACTATTGTTGTATGTAAAGTACATAAGGTTTTTTAAATGTTTAAATTAAAATGCAGACCCCCCCCCAGACCGGTGGCCAGGACCTGGGCAGTGTGAGTGCCACTAAAAATCAGTTCGCAGGCTGCCTTTGGCATGCGTGCCATAGGTTGCGCACCCCTGTAATATAGCGATAACTAAAATCAAATATATATTTGCCAAAGATTCAGAGACAAAGCAGTCCTGCAATAGCTTTCGTGTGGGACTCTGCCTGTGTGCAGAGGTTACTGTGAGCTTTCAGTGTATCACAAGTGAACAGAACCTGAATTGCTAACCAGTGTAGCAAAATAAATATTATCTCATTTATAAAAATGCATGCTTCTCTTTAAATAACTAAGTTTCACTGAAATAAAGCTCCATCAAGATCCAGGATAGGCTTTGATAGTACACACTTCATAATCTCTGCTCTGCTCTCTTCCCTTGTGCTCCATCACTCTTAAAACTGCAGCATCTCCAACACAATTGTGGTGTTTTTATTTAGTTATTTACCTGTAGTTAGCCTCTGTGTTCTCCACAGTTTCAGGTCACTAGATGACCAGCAGATTTGCCCAATTTATTCCACTGTGTGTGACAAGAGAGACCTGGGTCAAGCAATGAGCCATAAACTTCTTTTTCTAATTCACTGTGGTTGTAATACAGTGATCTGCACACTGCCAGTCATCCACCATATTGATGAGATTAACTGGTAATTAAAAACTCAGCCAAGCCAGGCAGAAGGAGATGACTCAATTAGCAGAATGTCACTGAATCTAATTTACTTTGCTTATCACAGATTTATCCTCTAATGAATTAGAAAAGAAGAGCAGGACACCTTCAGAGGGAGATCTAGGAGCTTAAAGGCTTAATACTTTCTAACCCCTTTATGCTTCCTGGTTTGGTTAGCAGGAAGTGTGCTGATACTACTAATCATACAGAATGGCTCGTTACTGATAATCGTATCCTGAGATTGGGTCTGAACAGAACTGGGGACTGTCTACTGGTTCAGTCGAAAGCTGCTGTTTAGGTCAGACCTTTCTTTGTTTATAAATCTTCATCTTACCTTTCCTACTTTTTAAATTGATTGTAAGTAGGTGCTTTAGATGTAATTTTATTAGACGTTTGCTCAGTTACAGCACTTGCGTTACATGATTATGAAACTGACACAGAATGTGACACTCTGCAAATGAAAATATTAGGAATTTATTGGCTACTAAAAGCATGTAAGAAATATAAATTTTCAACTATAATGTAAATTTTAATACATTTCTCAATGTTTTTTCTATTTCAGTTGTGATAATATAATTAACAATTAGAATTTATTTTAACCAAAAACCTTTTGAAAGTATATTAAGAGAATATATTACAGATGTACAGCTGAATTTTTATGTAAAGCAGAAACTATAAACACCATGATCTATTCCGCTTTCTTATTAGATACAGTAGCATATTAAATGTAAGTGAGGACATTATGAATCTCAGTTACAATCTAAACGGCATGATAGACCATATGCGTTTATGGAGTCCTACTGAAGTCAATGAGACTCCACACAGTAATGGAAAATTGTGCAGGTGGGCCAGATTACAGGCTCAGGACAATAGATTGCAAGTTAATTCTCCCATTATGGATTCTGCAACACTGATGGATACATTCTGATCTGAAATTGATAGAAATATCTCTGACATTATTGGAGCAAAAACTGTTCTCTTGTTATTTTAAGTATAACATGGATAAAGTTAAGGGAAAACATGAGAATTTTAAAGCTTCTAAAGCAGTGGCTAAGAGTCGCTCTTTCAGAGAGACAATCCAAGATGGCGGCCATAATTATGTCCACTGGACCATTTTGAAAGCTGTAAAAGCTTTGTTTGTTTTAAAGCATGCATGTGTTTTATGGGTGTGGGAGGAGATGAAGGGGTGATGATGAGAATAGGGGGCAAGAAGGTCAGATTTCTCAGGCTCTATCATAAAGCTGTTACCTGAGCGGTCAGAAGTATAGGCTTGATGGTACTGTAACAATCTCCAGAATTGACTACTTTTACTAAACAATACAGTACTTTGGGCACCAGAGAGGAACAATGTTTATATATAGATTACTGCTCGGGTTGGACACAAGTAGCAAGTATTTTACAGCTCTCTGGCTATTGTTCTTTAACTTTTCCTTCTCAACATTTCCCCTTTATACATTCTTATTTCTAGCTCGAGCAGCTCTACATTTCAGAAGGAAGCAGTTCAATGAGTAATATACATCTCTTAGATGGGGTTTTCTCTCCCCCATTGCAGCTAAAACTGCAATAAGGTGTTTTCCAGAGATTCCAACTCTGGCAAACATGTCGCACTAAGATAGCTTGAAAAAAAGCTTGCAAAGTCACCAAGGTTTACCCATTAAGTCCAAATTCCCTCCACTGTGTTACTGGAGTGGCTGGAGCCATGAGATACTGAGTAATATTCAGGTGATGTTACTGTCCCATGATGTCAACGAACGGGGATTTTGTGTAGATATTTTCCAACATCATTATTCTGAGAGTTTTATAAAACTAAATTTATTGTTGAGACTTAGGCAGGAGCAATAAATATTACTATTCAGATTCTATAATATCTACAACGTTCTTTCAAAACATACAAGTCACAAAGCTTACCTCAAAGACTTTACAAAACTGGAGGGAGGAGATGGGGAAAATGGAGACAAAGGTTAAATACTTGCGAGGTAGGTTCATAGTAACTTCCATTCATAGAAATGGAGACTAAATTAAGTGCTGAGGAGCTTGTCAGAACCTTCTGCTGTGATGATGATGATGATGCAGGCTACAGGCTTATATTTTGAGGTTTTTGCTTTGCTAAGTACTCCTGACTGGCCCCAGACTGAGTTAGAGGAGTTCCCGTGGGGCTGCAAACAGGTGCTTGTAACCTTTGGGGTGAATATAGTCTGACATAGGGGGTGACATATAGTATAATTAGGCAGGCCAAAAGAGAATTTGAAGAGCAACTAGCGAAAGACACAAAAATTAACAGCAAGAAATAAAAAAATAAGTACACCAGAAGCGGGAAGCCTGCCAAACAGTCAGTGGCACCACTGGACAATCAAGGTGCTAAAGAAGCACTAAAGGAAGACAGACCACTGCGGAGAAGCTAAATGAATTCTTTGCATCGTTCTTCATGACGGAGAACGTGAGGGAGATTGCTACACAGGAGCCATTCTTTTTCAGTGACAAATTTGAGGAACTGCCCCAGACTGAGGTTTCAACAGAGGACGCTTTGGAACAAATTGATAAATTAAACAGTAATAAATCACCAAGACCAGACGGTATTCACCCAAGAGTTCTGGAGGAACTCAAACATGAAATTGCAGAACTACTAACTATGGTCAGTAACCTATTACTTAAATCAGACTCTGTACCAGATGACTGGAGGATAGCTGATGTCATGCTGATTTTGTTTTTTAAGGCTCTATTGGTGAGTCTGGCAATTACAGGCCAGTGAGCCTGACTTTAGTGCCAGGCAAATTGGTTGAAACTATAGTAATGAACAGAAAGATCAAACACATAGATAAACACGATATGTTGGGGACGACATAGCTTTTGTAAATGGAAATTACACCACACCAATCTACTAGAATTCTTGGAGGGGGTCAACAAACATGTGGACAAGGGTGATACAGTAGATATAGTATATTTGAACTTTTTGAAAGCCTTTGGCATGGTCCCTCAACAAAGGCTCTTAAGCAAAGTAAAGAGTCATTTGATAAGAGGGAAGGTCCTCTCACAGATCAGTAACTGGTTAAAAGACAGGAAAAAAAGGGTTGGAATAAATTGTCACATAAATATCACCCCCTCCTCCCCCAAGGAACTGTACTGGGATTAGTGCTATTCAACATATTCATAAATGATATGGGAAAAGGGATAAACAGTGAGGTGGCCAAGTTGGCAGATGATACAAAACTACTCAAGATAGTTAAGTCCTAATTGACTGTGAAGAGTTACATAGGGATCTCACAAACCTAGGTGACTGGGAAACAAAATAGCAGATGAAATTCAATGCTGGTAAATGCAAACTAGTGCACACTGGAAAACATAATCCCAACTATACATATGAAATGATGGGGGCTAAATTAATTGATACCACTCAAGAAAGAGATCTTGGAGTCATTGTGGTTAGTTTGCTGAAAATACCTGCTCAATGTGTAGTGGCAGTCAAAAAGCTAATAGAAAGTTAGGAACCATTAGGAAAGGGATAGATAATACAACAGAAAATATCACAATGCCACTATATGAATCCATGGTATGCCCACACCTTGAATACTCCGTACAGTTCTGGTCACCCCATCTCAAAAAAGTAAAATTAGAATTGGAAAAAGTAAACAAGGGCAGCAAAAATTATTAGGGATATGAAACAGCTTCCATCTGATGAGACATTAAAAAGACTGGGACTGTACAGCTTGGAAAAGAGAATACTGAGAGGGGATATGATTAAGCTCTATAAAATCACAAATGGCGTGGGGAAAGTGAATATGGAAGTGCTATTTACCCTTTCACATAACACATGAATGAGGGGTCACCCAATGAAATTAATAGGCAGGCCGTTTAAAACACAAGGAAGTACTTCTTCACACAAAACAGGAATGCATGTCGTGAAGACTAAAAATATAAGTGAGTTCAAAAAAGAATTAGATATGTTAATGGAGGATAGGTCCATCAATGGCTATTAGCCAAGATGGCCAGGGAAACCCAGGCACCAAGTGTCCCTAAACCTGTGACTGCTAGAAGCTGGAACTGGATAACAGTAGATGAATCATTGGATGAATTGCCCTGTTCTGTTCATTCTCTCTGAAGCATCTGGCACCAACCACTGTCCGAAGACAGGACACTGGGCTAGATGGACCATTGGCCTGACCCGGTATGACCATTCTTACATTCTTATGACATTTTCAAGCATATCTGTCAGCCTTAGCAGGTGATCTCAGATGATCTTAACATTGTTCTATCACATTGATGGGGGTTTTAGGTTGCTAAGCCATCTTCCTTCCTATCTAGCCACTGTCTCTACAAAAGGGAAGTGGGTATTGGTCCATAAAAGGGAAGCACCATACCAACTGATGGACAAGCACATGAGATAGGTACCCAAGCCACAAAACAAAGACATTTTGTGCCCAAACTGGCAGGTCAGCTATTGCTACGCCAAGTCACTTTAATGTAACCTAATAAAAACATTGCTCTCAGAGCAGCCTAAACTCAGACTCCAATGCACGGAGAATAATGCTGGTTCCGCGAGGGCGGAGCAAACACCATTGTTAAAGACCCTGAGACAGACTCTGGCAAACAGAGGCACTGAGAAAAGCATGGAGCAAAAGGGAGAGGTGAAGCAAAATGGGGCTGGGTGCCAAAGCTATTGCCGAGGCCACATTGGGTGCTGAGGCACCAAGAAAAATGGGCACTGAAGCAATGGAGCAAGCACGGAGGAAAATAGGCATTGGAGCTGTGCAGAAATGCCCAAGGCAATGGCTTAAAAGATATAGTACAACGTTGCAGACCTGACTGGAGGTATGGTTAAGATCTGAAAGCGTACCTGGCTATGTGTTGCTGGGGTCCAGCAAGAGCTCATGTGTTCACCCAATAAGGTGCAGGCTGCAACTTCCAGAGTGAAGTATTCAGACCTGGGATCAGGTCATTGAGCAGGCCCTAGCTCATGCTCTTCTCTTCTACCCCGCCCTCAAGGGTCAAAAATCATAAGCGCTAGAGGAGTGCATCCACTCTTGCAGCAAGAAGCTATAGCTCAATGGTGCGAGCCCTGCACAGACTGTGTCTTTAGGGAAAGATAGTTCTACTCGTGCATCAAAAAAGTTTTGATTGGCCACAAGGGAGGGTTAATAGAAACTTGAAATAGAATAAGATTTAAGTATAAATTAGCGGAGGTCTATATTTGTGCTAGCTAAATAATAAAATAATCCTTGCTGTCCCTCAGCTCTCAAGGCCATCAACAAATGAATGACAATGACGTAGGCGTTCATCACCCTGCCATTATACAAAATCTTCTGTTAATTTATGTATAGGAATAAAATAACTGGTACGTGAGGCTCCATCAGCTGCATAATTACAGCATATATTACAAAACAACACAAAATGCTCTCTGTGAATGCAAACCATCTCTACTTACTAGGAAGCTGCAATGTATTTCTTACTAAGAACCAGATCATGCTGTCATCCCTTACAGGTGCAGTGCCCATTAAAGTCACTGGGCCAGATTCTGATCTCACTTACACTGACGTATAGCTGCAGTAACTCCACTGACTTTAATGGAGTTACTCCAGGTTCAAACAGGGTAACTGAGATCAGACTCTGGCGCAACAGAACTGTTTACATGAGGGAGAGTGACAAGGCTGGTTCCTAGAACTTCAGCTAGCACTTGGCGAATACCATCCAGCAAACAAACTGTCTCGTTAATGAAGAAAACTCTGGACAGCAATCAGCTCTTGTGGCCCAATCCTGTTCCCCTGGAAGCCAATGGGAATTTCAATAAGAGCAGGCTTAGGCCCTGGAACCTTATGGTGAGTTTGAAAGATGCAAAAGGCAAAATTAAATGTGAAACATCAATGATAACTATTTAGTGGCAGCATGGATGGGGAGGAGGACTTGTGCCGTGGAAGGCGGAAGGATATTTGGCAAGTGGCCAAGAGGAGGGTGATGGAGAGGAGCTAATACTCAGCACACACACTGCCCGATCAAAGTGCTGCGGAGCGTCAGCCCTTGGGATATGCATTAACTGTTCTGCCCCAGTGAGTACCCTGGACAGCACCTTTAAGAGGCATCATCATCATCACGTCACAGCGCCTTGCTAAGCTTGTCTCCGCCACCTCAGCCTACTCCATTCTGAAGCTGTCTCTGAATACTCACCCTCCCAACACCCCGCTGAGGTAGGTGGGTAAGTCATTTTGACTTTTTGTAGAGGAGGCAATGGAGCCTCTCTCTCAGGCCCGGGCTCCTGTTTAAAATGATTAATTTAAAAGAAGTCTAAACAAACAAAAATTACACCAGAGCTCATTAGGATGTTTCAGTTATGGATTCAAAGCTGCCATCCAGCCCCTCCCAGTCACAAATGGCCTTGGCAAATTCTCTTACTGTGAGTGTCTTTGATCATGTTTGCCCTGTACAGGTCTGGAATCCACCCTACAAATCCGGGCCCAACGTCAGCGGGGGTGAGTGTAAAATCAGAGTCAGATTCTCTAAGGCTGGTTTGTGCTTGCCTGATTCCAAGGTCCTGGTCAAGGATCAGAAGAGTGTGTCCCCAGGACACTAGTGGCTTAGAAGCCAATTCCCCTCCTTCCCTCTTTCACCAGCATTTGAGTTTCTGGGATGCAAGTCTAGATTAAACACCTAAAACAACTGAAATGAACTGTAATTTAAAAGGAAAATGAAAGGATTTAGGAGTTTTGTGCAGGTGACATTTATATTCTAAGATTAATCTGCAAGTGCAGTGCTCATAACTTTCCAGATTTCTATTTGCTTATGTATGAGAAAAATGTGCTCTGCTAGACTGACTATAGTGATTAGTTAAATTACTCATACATCCCTTATTAAAAAAGCCTCTATTCCACTTTGAGCCTGTGTTTGTTTAGCACCATCTGATGATAACTTTCTGCTTGAATGATGACCACTAATTTTGTTTATGGCACTTGAATGTCAATCATGAATATTTTTTGCAACTAAATTCAGGCTTTGTGCATGTTTATATATACAGATTTTTTTCCCCATAATAACTTTGCAATTCAAAATGTATGTGGACGATACTTAACTGGGAGCAGGATGAAAACGGTCATGTCTCCAGGTTTGGTTGTGGGTGCTAAATATGAAAGGTTGGGTGAGATCTAACAGGATAACTAAGGGAATAAGGAAGGGTACATGCCAGATGTGTGAAACAGGCAGAACATCTGGAGAAGGAAAGTCAAGTGGTTGGAAAAAGACAGCAGGAACTTAAGCCAAAAGATGCTTAACTGCTAAGGCGATTTGGATCACGGAATTACTAGACTTGCAGCTATGCATGGTGTTCAAGAACAGTGATTACCTAACAACCTGACTCTAACTGAGTCACAAAAACAATTAGGGTTAGGCAGTGCCTGATAGAAACAGGCCTGCAATGGAGGAAATGCACAAGGAGGTGCCTGGAGGAAGTAATCCCTGCACTGTGATGATTATTTATTTGCACTGCAGTAGAGCCTAGGAAACCCAGTCATGGACCAGGACCCCATGGTTTGAGACACTTGTGACAGACCCAGACCAGTGGGGTACAGGAGTCTGGTAGAGGGCAAATATACTGGTCACTGGATGAGTAGTTTTCTGTTCCCTGAGTGACCAGAGCAGGGGCTGCAGTAGAGTAATCAGGAACCTGCTAGAACCAGTTAAGGCAGGCTGGCTAATTAGGACACCTGGAGCCAATTAAGAAGAAGCTGCTAGAATCAATTAAGGCAGGCTAATCAGGGCACCTGGGTTTTAAAAAGGAGTTCACTTCAGTTGGTGGTGGGAGTGTGAGGAGCTGGGAGCAAGAGGTGCAAGGAGCTGAGAGGGTGTGCTGCTGGAGGACTGAGGAGCACAAGTGTTATCAGACACCAGGAGGAAGGTCCTGTGGTGAGAATAAGGAAGGTGTTTGGAGGAGGCCATGGGGAAGTAGCCCAGGGAGTTGTAGCTGTCATGCAGCTGTTACAGGAGGCACTATAGACATCTGCAGTCCACAGGGCCCTGGGCTGGAACCCGGAGTAGAGGGTGGGCCCAGGTTCCCCCCAAACCTCCCAATTGACCTGGACTGTGGGTTCTTCCAGAGGGGAAGGGCTCTGGGCTGTTCCCCAACCCACATGGTGAATCTCTGAGGCAAGAAAATCTGCCAATAAGCGCAGGACCCACCAAGATAGAGGAGGAACTTTGTCACACACTGCACACATAGTAAAAACATGGACCTTGTGCCAAAGATCTTACAGTTATGTTAGTCCCTGGCCTTGGCACAAGGTGCACATGGGACAGGATCAGGGGAAGGCTCTGTGCGTTCTCACCCACCTCTGCATACCTAAAGGGTAGGCAGAATCTGGTTTAAAAAATGTAACTCTTCACCTTGGCTAGTCTGTCTTTAGCGCTAAATGTCAATGAATAGGGCTATGTGTAGCTACACTGTCTCAGGGGAAGCCCTGGGAAGAATCACAAAGACGGCGTACCCTCTTGATCCAACGGCAATATTATGAGGTCTCCCAGTAACAGAAAAATAAGAACAAAAAGCGTGAACTTTAATGGCTCATATATGAAAACAGGCAAGATGGAGCCAAAAATAAATTCGGACTATGGAAAACTGGGAAGAGCGCACAAGCCCTGTAAGTAATGGAAAAATTAATAGCTGGTAATAATAATTATGTAGCGTTGGCTGGATTTCTAGAAATTTGCAGAACAAAATTGTGCATAATTACTGGTGAGACTTAATAGGCTAAATCCTCAGCCCCTCTTACATTTGCCACAAGGGCAGCACAAAGCAGATTGAAACCCAATAAAAAAGGCCAGCTAAACAATTCCTGGTTTACAGTCACCCTGGCAACCTTCCCTGTACTGGCTGGAGAACTGCGCTGGGCACAAAGCAGCCAGATCTGAGGCTATGGCCCAGTAAATAGTGTAAGTTTAGTAAAAATGGAACAATGGCCTTAATACAACATGGGTGCACCCAAGGTGTCTGCTAGTTAAAGACTGTTTTTTCTCTGGTTATGAATTGTTCAGTTGTGTTACCATCCTGGCCCAGAGGTCCTCCTGCTGTTGTTCATCCTATAGTCTATGAGAGATGTTTTGCTTCTTGTGCAATGAAAATAAAATAAACATAAATGAAAAGAAGTCTCAGTGCACAAAATTTCAGCTCCGAATGCTACAATGACTAGGCACTGGGTGTGTGGTAACTGCCTCTTTTTATACCAACCACCGCCATTTTGCTGCTAACTTCTCCTTCATTTTCGTGTCTCCATGTCCTCTTCCTTAGCTTGTTTCTCCATCTGTTGTCTCTGGTCATATTCTTGAATTGTTAGCTCTTAGGATTGTCTTTTTAGTGCATGTGTGCATAGTGCACGATGTGGCCCTGGTTACTGATACGTTATATTAATAGCAATAACAATGATTTTATTTCTCATGCTAAATTGCAAGCAATGAGCAAATACCTTGAACCATTTCTACTGTTCTACTGTCTATGTAGAATTAAATGAGGGAAATGCTTAATTTTTCATGAGGAAGGCTAGTTATTCTTTTCTTGATCACCTAGCTTGTTTTTGCTGGCATTTTAGCAGGCTGAAAAATTGGAGTGAATTAGTGAAACTCCCATTGTTTGGAAAGGCATATAACATTATTTGTGCACGCCTGTGTGCGCGTGCACGCATAAGGAATAGCTGTTTATTCACAGCTGAGTGCATTCCTTCTCTCTTCCTTTTAATAAAAATCAACTCTTGTACCTTAGATGTGTTCTTGTGACACTTTTCTTTTTCAGGAGACGCCTTCCGTCACTAGCCTTATTGTGGATGTTGTGGAAGCTGCATTTTCGAGTTTCCCACAGGGTGCCTGCAAAACGCCTCCAGAATGTTTTAAAATAACTTGGCTTTTGAAGCTGCCTGAAAGGATCAAAGGCAATCAAGTCTATCAGGCTTGGGCATCATTTTGAGTTTGATCATTTCTATCGCTAAGCAAAATAGACATGCTGTATCTAAGAAAACAGTCCTCTTTAGAATAAAAGACACGTGAAAAGATAACAGATTAAATCAATTTTTTTAAAAACAAAAATTGTATATTACTGTAGATTACTGACCTTGGAGAATTCACCTTTCCTGTTGCTCCTGTTTTTTCAAGGAGTATCTTTCTTACAGACTTATGGTTCATGTTTTTTTTTTTTTCTATATATCATGGTGTATTCTTTTCTGGTTCTGTGGTACAATTTTAAACTCTCTGATTTTACTTCAAATGTCTATTGTTTCAATGAAATGTTCCTTCAGTGAGATGTTTTATTTCCCTTTTTATCTGTTTTGAAAAAAATCCTCCCTAATAGTCATGTCAAACTATAAGATGCCAGCCTTTCTCCTGGGTAAAATTTGCAGTAATTGTCAGTTCAAGAGACAATATAGCACTACAATTCTTTTCATGCAAATCAGAACTTCTGCAACAAAGTCTTAAGTGGTTCACTTTATCTAACAAGTATAAAGGTCCTGTATTGCTTAGGCTTGCCATGCTGAGATATATCAAACAAATACCCTATATAATGAAGCCTATTTGCTGTGCCTTGGACTTCTCCAGTGAAAATACACTGCTTCATTACAAATTCACTGTGAATGCATCTGGTAAAGAGTGATTACTCCTTTATTTTACAAGTGTTGTCACTTTTTTCTGTGGCTTAATGTGGGTTGCTATGCAAAAGAGGAGGGGGGGAATTCAAATAAAATTTTTGACTTATTCTTTGTAATGTCATCTGGGCATTTTGCACGCTCCGACGTCTTCAGAGTTTTAAAGGATATGTCAACACAGTAAATTTTATACCACCAATAAAACTTGTTAGTGAGCTCACTGAGACATTCTTAGCCCTGGGAAGGCAATTAACGTTTGACATATATAGAAATATATTTATTGCAACATTTTACACATTTACAAAATTATGCTACCAGTCAGTAGCTAAGCTGTAAACTATCATGCTACAAGATAAACCGGACCTAATAAATACTGTACATTACATTGTACAATCCTTTTAATAGTGTAATTTTCAAGAGGGCAACAAAAACGTGAGTGTGTCCTAAATGTGGCCCACTCTTATAATATGAATAGATGAGATGTTCTGTATTAAACTGATCACTTGCATTCCATACAGTAATCATGGCTGATCGTACTGATGGGTAAACTCTCTTCTCAGCTAAAGTGCCACCGAGTGTGGCGTACCAACCTTTCCGAATACTGATTCTTCTGAATCGATGTTTCTACCAGGAACATTCAGTCCCATGGATTCCCTTGGTTTTCAAGAGCCTCAAAGTATTTCAGTTCCAAGATGAAGTTTTAAAACTTTAAGGTAAATACCAGGGTGATGAGGAGCGTATTATAAAGACATTAAACGCTAGCTACCTTGGATAGAGAAGGCTATGATGAAAAGTCTTTGTGCAGCCAGGGAACCGGTAGCGTCTGTGCAGTCTTAAACCATAGCAGAGATCATCATCATATTCCTATTATGCCTCTGGCATTTAGGGCCGTGACAAAGCTCCACCTTTCCTGTCTGTTTCTGGTAAGTCTTTTAATGGTTCCCTAACTATTCCCCGGTTTTTCAGCTCGGCTTCCACAGCTCTTCATCATGTTGTTTTCAGGGCTCTTCTTGATCAGACTTTATCTGGCACATAAGTAACTTCAGGTATCCTCCCTCCCATCCTCTTTGGCTTTTGAAAGGAAAGTAGGAAAAAATAAGTATTGCACTTCATTAGAGAGTGTGGGAAATCACAGATGTGTTTCCATGCTTCTTTATGGAAAGTAATTCAGTAACAATTAAATACACTATAACCATCTTCTGCTTGATTAATGTCTGCCACCTACCAGCCAAACCAGAGATCCGAGCCTCCAAGGGAACATATGCTCACTCTTTTGGAATGTTGAGCCTATTCAGCCATTTAAAAGTAGTCTCACTTCCTTAGAATTTAAGGCTCCGACTCTTAAAAATATTGTTGGAGAAAGACAATTATTAAGGATGGGGTTGGTATTGTGTCTTGCTTCTCAAGATTCTTTACAAGTTGTAAAATGAACAATAATCAAATGTCTAAAGGAAGCTAAGTAAATCTGTAATTATCAACTGTGTGCAAGGTAGGAATTCAAGCCAAAAAGATTAAGCTCTTGTGCTGAAAATACATTGGTTGATAAGGTAATATATATGTCTCACTCATATGTCTGTTGCAAATTAGATCTAGGGCACTCCTCAAGTTATTAAGGAATTAAAGGTAAAGGCCCCAGTCCTGCAAAGATGAAAATAGATGAACTGCTAAAATGACATGGACTCAAGTGCCAGTAATATGCAGATGACAAGCATTTTTACCTATTCTTCACTCCATATGGCCATACCAAGATAGCCACCAAGACAACTCAGTGCTTGGAAAAGATCAACTCATGGATGAAGTACAGCTGGCTGAAGCTGACCCTAAGCAAGACAGAGGTGATGCTGGTGGGCAGAGAAAAGCACTTTGAAGAGTTTGCAGACATGGTGCCATTTGGTTGAAATACACACTCACAATGGTCGATTCGGTCTGTATTTCTTGGATTCTTTTCTGACACTAAGCTCTCACATAGCAGCATCCACAAGTAATGGGTTATACCATCTACAGTTGGTTAGGAGGCTCCATCCTGTCCTGATGGTCAGGATATTTAAAATATTACCTAAAACTCCAGGATGAAGACCATAGTTAACAGCTCTGCTCCTCAGGCACAATGGAACTTCCTGTTATAAGGGGAAAGCTCAGCTATGCATGAGACAGCTTTCGCAGGGGCTGGTCCAAGACTGCAGAACGAACTCCCACAAGGACGATGGACCATCACAAACCTCACCACCTTCCACTCCAAATGCAAGCCACATTTCTATGATCAGCCTTCTCTGCCATAGAGCAGTGTGTGCATTTCAAAAAACCAAACCCAAACCCCATTCTGCGCATACGGTTCTTCTCCTGGGGAGAGAATGAACCACACATGAAAGGTATCAGTCACATCATTCAATGCACTATTAGAAGGGGCTTAGATACTCCAGTGATGTGGCAGTTTAAGAATCTATATAGAATTTAATGGAAAAATAGAATGGGTCCTTACACAGGTCCATGAGGTTAGATCTCTTTCAGGCTCAATATCAAAGTGAACATCTATTTAAACATAAAGCTTGCAGAAAATGAGGGCCTGATTTTTCTCTCACCAGTTCTAGAAGGGTGCAATTCCATTCACCTCAGTGAAGTTACTCCTACTTTACCCCAGCATGAGTCAGAGGAGAATTAGGCTGTGCAATCCAGTTGACCTGCAGGAAGAGAATGCAATGCAAAACCTCTCTAAAGGTAACACAGATGTAAGATGAAACCCTCCCTGTCACCACCAGCCTGCCCAAGAAGGTTATTTCTCAAACTGTGAAATAGTCTTTGGATGGAAGCATTTGAGGCAAGATGGTTTGGAACAATGCTGCCATCTCTCTCTCTCTCTGTGCTTTGCATATGAATTTTGAAAAAGTACAAAAGGAATAGCTAGCAGGTAATGAAGTTGCCTTTGGCTTTCAATGGTGTTTAACCCATTTGCACCAGCTGAGGATCTGGCCCATTATTTCAGGAAACATTGCAGTCAATGTAATCAGCATGCCCAAGGACAGTCAGTGCACTGAGGCGTGCTGAAGCAGTGAGCTAATCATGAGATATGAAGCCCGGCAAAGACGACCAGGAAGGCTTGTAAGAAAAATACTACTTACCCTAAGTTCAGCAGTACAGGTCTCACACGTGCAAAATCCATCAGGGTAGGCAAACCCTAGCCATGCCCTAACTCAGTTTAGCTAAAAAGCAATCCCCCTTTGACTGTTACCCCAGGCCAGTAATACTGCAAGTGCTCTTGCAACCATCCCCCACATTCCCATCTCCCTCCTCTCTATACTAACCTTTCTATCCCAAGCTCAGGAGCCTTCCCCTGGGCATGGCTCTTCTATATTTCTTTGGCTACATGGCTCCTTTCTCTTTGAGCTCAGGCTGTGAATGCCCATTGTAAACTGTACCCAAAAAAAAAAAAAAGTCTGCAGCAAACTGCACAGTTCTTCTAGGTGATTCCCTTGTTCCCAGCAGATGACTCTTTCTGTTGGCTCTGGGCCCTGAAAATTGGTTTAGCTTCTCTTAACCAAAACATTGTGGGTGAGATTTTTAACCCTCTCACAGCCTTTACACAGGTTAAAGGGTACCTGGGCAGCATAAAAGGGCTCTAAGAGCCCCAGTTCCAGTAAGGGGGAGAATTCCCTTGGTTCTGGAACGGAGAAACAGCCATAGAGTTGTCTTCCCAGGACACCTTTGGATGAATTGCCCACTTCACCTTAAATGGTCTCCTGCAACATGTGTTTGTCCCTTATATTAAACAATCTGTCCCACTTTGTACTTAGTTGTGACACTGAGTAGCTTTTCCAGACCTGAAGAAGAGCTCTGTGTAGCTTGAAATCTTATCTCTTACACCAACTGAAGTAGGTCCAATAAAAGATATTGCCTCACCCACCTGATTGCTCTCGTATCCTGGGGCCAATTGTGCTACAACTACACTGAAAAACAAGGCCCACCTAGTGTAAAGAAGGAAGAGGGAAGGATGCAAGGAGGGGGGCACTATGGGCCAGAACCTCAGAAGTATTTAGGTGCCTAACTCCCACTGAAGCCAATGTGACTAAAACACTTTTAAGGATCAGGGCCTATATGCCTCACTTTTCCATCTGTAAATTGGAGATAATAAAACTTGCCCTCTGTCTCAAAGTGCTTTAAGCTCTACAAATGAAAAATGCTACAAAGAGCTAAGTATGACAATGTTTGAGATATTTAACTCTTTGAGATAAATCTCACACTAGAAGGCAGGTCTGAAATAATTATTTTTTCCATCTATGGAATAATGCATCAAGCTGTGTATACTTCTGAGTTTCTTCTGATCTCTGTCACGTTTATGTTAAGTTCATATGTAAAATTAAAATCTATTGCAATTAACCTGAAAACCAAATAGCTCTTTGGGACATCTGTCTTACAGCAAAGCCCCAATCTACAGGGCCCATTCAACTGCCACATTATATTGTGTGTCTTTCTACTACTCAGACCATTGTTTTAATGCCTTTGAAGGCACTTCTTGGTTTGTCTCATGATACTGCACATGGCTCATAGACTACATAGCATCAGTGACCTTTGACAGTAAGGGGTTTAAGCAAGACCTGTCCATATTTCATCAAAGTCTGGGCAGATTTGTCAGGAGGGTCAAAACTGCAAAAAGTAGCTGAGTGACTAGGGTGCCAAAATCCCAATTTAATAATTGATTTAGGGCCATATTTGAAAAAGTGTTTAGGTGCCTATAGATGCACTCTTTGGCTTTCAATGGACCTACGGCTCAGAAGTATCTGCCATTTTTGAATATGAGCTTTTAAGCTGCTTAGGCACTTATGAAACATTTACTTCAGATGCACAGTCCATGTAAACTGGCATCACACAATTGATCGGATTTACACCAGCTGAGGTTCTGGCCTGATGGTGTTATGATAAAACACTTGTGGCCCAAGGTGACCTGCAGCACACCAAAGCATGGAGTTTCATTCAGGAGCCATTTACAACTTCCCTATGTATTGCTTTGTAAACAGGGTCTTAAACAACTAGGTATTAAATCCATAAACAGACTGGGGCTTGGCAATGCTTTGAAAATGTCTTTGCCAACTAGAATACATTATTGCATACACCAAGCAGGCTTCCACAAAGATCTTAGTATCTGATATGTTCACATTTCTTTTGACACTAGTCCAAAACATTATGAGACCCCCAAAGGCTTATTCTTCTTAAAATAATAACAAAAACATTCTAACTGTAAAATGATATGTCTAAAATGTACGGTGTTTTCAACTCCCTAGGTATTTTATTCTTTCGACATAGCATCCATATTTTTTTTTTAATAAATGATCATAGTCTTTTTGCTTTTGAAACTTGCTTGTTAGGCCATTTCATAAATGTAATATCCTTCAAGTGACACCTCAGCATCTGCTTTTCTTTATTTCCATTGTTTTATTTAGACTTGGCTAAAAAAGAGTAACTGCACGTGACATTATCCCATTTGCCATTATACACACACGTCAATTCAGCTGCTTTTAACAGATTTTGTTTTCCTCTTGCCAAAATGCAGTTCAATTTTTCTTCTCTTTAATAATCCAAGGTCATTGCCATAACTTATCTTGTCAAGTGCTTCAGTAACTTTTTAAACATTGGGTTGACAATGAACACTAAAGGCTCAGCAAACAATTCCATTAATTCGTGGGTGTTTTCTTTGGTTTAAACTCTGGGGCCAAATTCTTATTAAAGTCAGTAGGAGTGTGACACCTCATGTCAGGGCTGAATTTGGTTCTATGTACCTGTGATGGGTTGGATCACAGAAACCCCCTTGGGAGCTGCCAACTGATGTGCCAAGACTACCCCTGTTTCCTATTTTCCCTGCCAGCTCAGGACTCCAGCACCCTGTCTTGCTGAGCCAGACACTCCCGTCTGCTCCAACACAGACCCAGGGTCTGAATTATTTGCCCCAAAGCTGCAGGTATACCTGAAAACAGCTCACAGAAGTGTGCTTGTCTTTAGCACTCAGATGCCCAATTCCCAATGGGGTCTAAACCCAAATAAATCTGTTTTACCCTGCATAAAGCTTAAGCAGGGTAAACTCATAAATTGTTCGCCCTCTATAACACTGATAGAGAGAGAGATGCACAGTTGTTTGCTCCCCCAGATATTAATACATACTCTGAGTTAAGTAATAGGTAAAAAGTGATTTTATTAAATACAGAAAGTAGGATTTAAGTGGTTCTAAGTAATAACAGACAGAACAAAGTAAGTCACCAAGCAAAATAAAATAAAATGCGCAAATCTATGTCTAATCGAACTAAATACAGATAATCTCACCCTTAGAGATGCTTCAGTAAGTTATTTCCTCAGACTGGACACCTTCCAGGCCTGGGCACAATTCTTTCCCCTGGTAGAGCTCTTGTTCCAGCTTAGGTGGTAGCTAGGGGATTCTTCATGATGGCTCCTCTCTCTCCTTTATTCTGTTCCACCCCTTTATATATCTTTTGCATAAGGCGGGAACCCTTTGTCCCTCTGTGTTTCCACCCCCCTCACTGGAAAAGCACCAGGTTAAAGATGGATTCCAGTTCAGGTGACATGATCACATGTCACTGCAAGACTTCATTACTCACTTGCCAGCACACATATATACAGGAAGACTCACAGGTAAATACAGCCATCTGCAGACAATGGTCCTTGTTAATGGGAGTCATCAAGATTCCAAACCACCATTAATGGCTCACACTTTGCATAATTACAATAGGCCCTCAGAATTATATTTCATATTTCTAGTTTCAGATACAAGCATGGAACATTTATACAAATCGGATGATCACACTCAGTAGATTATAAGCTTTGTAATGATACCTTACAAGAGACCTTTTGCAGGAAGCATATCCCGGTTACATTATATTCACTTATTATCATATGTTTATAAAACCATATAGACTGCAATGTCACAGTACCACTAGTTCAGTTTTAACTTACGTTCAGTGCCTAGTGTAACAATTAGAATCAACAGAGAAGCCAGGACTCCTGGGGTTTGTTTCCAGGTATGGCATGGGACCTATTGCTCACACAGTGCTCCAAGGAGTCAGTGAACCAGTGGGAATATAACAGCAAGGGGCAGGAGTTTGTTTGGGGGAAAGGTGACACGGTAATGCTTTATAAAGCACATAGAAAACCAATCTGTTTATCCTGCAACACCTAGCATATCCTCGGCTGGCCTTTCCCACAGCTTCCTGTGCCATGATGGTCTCGCTTTAATGTTTATGCACAGCAGTGCTGCTTTGCTTGAGGCCCAGTGGTCTTGGGAGCAGGAATGTGCTAGTCAGCACTCAATCCACTTCAGCTGCTAGCAGGAGTTAAAACTGTGCTCGGTGTCCGAGGTCTGAATCCTGTCTCACCGGGCCAGGAAAACGTGTTCATGGGCTGGTGGAGTGGCTCAGACTAAGGCACAGCTGAAGTTTGCATTCTGAAACAGTTCACAATTACTGCCGGTCAAAATGTGCAGAGGGAACTCTTGTCTGTCAGAAAACGCTCATTTGAGAGAATCAACAAATTCCACGCAAGTGTATGGGTGGAAAGCAGACAGGCAGGCCAGCCTGGGCGCACCCAGCTCCCTGGGCAGGTGCCTCCCAGGGTTGCCTGATTCTCCAGCCAGCCAGCAACCTGGGAGTTGGGCAGCCCCTGAGGCAGCTGCCCAAGGAGTCAGGAGCAAGCAGAAATATTCCAGTTTCGTTCCACTTTGGTTCTACCAAAAAGGAATTTTAAAGAATGTTTCCTGCTGCTTCGGGATAGATATTTCCCACCAACATAAAAAATTTTCATAGGAGGGAAATTCCATTTTCTAGCCAGCTCTATTCACAATATCTTCCCCTCCTGTCCCACTGGCTGGCAAGCCACCAGCATCAGGCAAGGAACTGCAGACAGCTCTCCCCAAGCGCTGCATCTCGTGGTTCTCACCCAAAATGCTTCTGCTGTGTCCTCTGTCCCACTTCCCCTCGCTCACTTCGTTGTGCTTTACCTGGAGAAAGGGCAGAGCAACAGGCTGCAGGAGCAAATGTTTCCACCTTCAGTGAACATTGCACCATCACCTGGGACTGTGCTCCCTCGTTGAGCACTGGCAGTGCTCAATGCTTCTCTCAGGGTAAGGCACAACCCCAGGCTGGCTACACATACCTGACCTATAGCTTTTTTGCACTGATGGACCTAGCTGGTTATTGGAATGGATTGCAGTAATACTTTAAGGCTAGATGAGCATTGGGCAGGGTAGAACCACACGCTCTCTGAGGGGGCTCCGGTGCTGACAGATAATCAGACATATTCCCTTCCCGGAGATCAGGGGAGATAGCAGCAGCCCATTCGGGCAGTGCAGTATGCTCCCCACTCCATTGCAGGACATCTCCATTGGGTGGGAGCCATTTGGGGGAAATGTGCACCCTCTTTAGTGCATGGAGGGCGAGTCCTGAGCTTCCCCAGCCTTAGGCACAATGGGGCTGGGTGTCCTTTTGTTCTCTTCTTCCCACCTATCTGTGAATTGGAGCAAGGGATATTCTAACGTTTAAATGTTGCTGCCCTTTCATTTGTTTGCACTGTCATAGACCTACTTGGTAATTAGCAGCATCAGCCTGGTAGCATTTCTGGCCTGGTTAAAGCATGTCCTGTTTCTGGCTGTTGATTCTCCGTTGTCTCATTTATTCATACTCTCGCTTTTCACTCAGTGACATCACCCTCCCCTAGGAAAGTGGATGTGAGGCAGTACCCATAGTGGAATTGGCCAGGACACTTGGATTATCGCGCCTTCTGTGTGAACGGCATTGTGGAATCTTTAACAACAAATGGTAAGGAAGCCTGTCAGTTTTCCAGATAACCACAACCCTATCTTTGCTGCCTGCAATTTAGCAGCTATCTTTTGAGTGGAGGGTTCAGTGGAATGTCTTGGATGTATCCAGTACAGTGTGTCCAAAAATATAAAAGAACATTTTCTGGATGCACCTGGTATGTCATTCAGAACTGAAGCAGTTAATAATCCAATTACTTTACTGCGTCCTCTTCAACTTCAATTTCCATTCTCTTTTATAATGCCCTAATAGGCTGTTGCCAAACTACCTAGACATTCTTAGTTGGTACCTGGTGAATAATAAATCTAGGGATAGTGCCCTCCAAAAGAGAGCAGACGTGAATTATGTCAGATGAGTTCAGGGCTTGCACATCAGCACATCTCTAGTTTTACCTTCTTGCTTAGCTGATTGAATGGGGGTGTATTTTTCATTTATTTCTTATTAAGCCTTCTGTGTTATTGCACTCCAAATTCTTCTCATAGGAGAAAAATACATGAGCAAACTTTCAAATTAATCTGGATGCTGCACCTGCTATAATTCTCAAAACTATTAGAGTTAGACAAAGCAAACCATCCACACCTCCTCATCTAAACATTACATTCATAGAAGGCTCAGAGGATTTTCACTGGTCCCACCTCCAAGACACTCGTTCAAAATCCAGCACACGTTGCTGGTTATGTGCTGATGGCTGCTAGGAAGCCTCCTTCAAATGGATTAGTGGTCTCAGTCCAGTTCCTAGTGGATAGAGATGTCCATGTCACCAATGCTATCATTCAAACAGGCACTAATTGGCACCCTTGTTGGCAGCCCCAGTAGGAAGGCCAAAGATTGAAAGAGCATGTAAACAGAGCTATTCCCTCTAGAGACCAGTTAAAACTTGAGGCATACTAGGAAGGCATTCGATGGGAACATTCACCGCTGCTGCCCATGCTATCCCTGTTGTTTGGCTAAATAAAGGGACTCCCTAAGCAGATCTATCAACCAAGCACCTTACTTGAGCACTAAAATTCACTAAAAATATTCACCTGGTAAAAGAAAAATAACTTAAGTGCACAGGCCCATTAAAGTACCAAGCCTAGCAGTCTTCATGCTAGAAAAAAGGAAAAACATTGTAGTGATATAAGGCCCAATTTTCAAAGAACATTACATGCAGCGGAGTTTGTAGGTCTTTATTTTAGGTGGATGCACAGAATGATGCATGTTTTCCAAGACTGAGGTGCAGGCATAAGAGGGCTGGCTGCACATTAGGCTAGCACTGAGTGCAGTCAAGCAGTGACAACACATACAGTTTGTTTTGTCCGTTTGCAACACCTGGGCTTTAAAAAGGGTGTTTATTGTGTGACTAGCTCTAGTGCCACCCTTTACTTCTCCACTAATACTGGGACAGGTGGGGATGGCATCACCTTTTTTTGTATCCTGTAGCAATGAACGCTGGAATGGGGTCCAGACAACATGCCATGCTGGTGCCAGTGAAGGAAATCAAGGAATATTAAAAGATAGTTTTGACCACATGACGGTCAAGTGTAGCAAATGTGGGAGCTAATGAATTTTCAGTGAATTTTTCTCTGAATTCTTTCCTCTGAACTCCATGGCTGGACTTCACAACAGCCATACACAGAATCCCTGGACAGGGAGTTCAGCAAGCATGCAAAATATGTTTTTTAAACCCCTTTTACTAGGGGGCAATGAGGAGAGGACAGAGGAGTTGGGCATCCTGACAGGACAAGACTTTACACAGACTATTCTTCACTTCCATGCCTGGGGCTGGAAATTGCTGCCAGACAACATTGCGTTGCATGTGCCATCCTCATTCCATGAGCACCTCTGTCATAAGGTTGACAGCTGCCAGGCTATGTCAGAGGTGGAACTTGTGAACTACATGCTGACTCCTTAGAGATCTGGAGAGGCTGCATGAGCTACAACTGGTTGTGGCATGGTCGGGCTGCCTAAGAACTCATGGCAAAGCTAGAGGAGTTGCCTTCCTGGTGACATTAGATTGGAGCAAGTTAGAAACACTTACATATGCTAGATGCCGTCACCCCACCTTGGTTGTCACAGCGAAAGGCTCCTGTCCTCTGAGTCTATTAGTTTCAAGGTGAAACACGATGAACTAACTGAACTACAGCAATGGTGACACTCTCACTAGATCCAGGTCAGATGGGAAGCGTGCCAGGGCAGAGAACTCCTGCATGGTCTGTTGCTGGAGGCTCAGCAATGCAGCTTGTTCTTTAGCCAGCCATGGTTGGCCCTGAAGCCAATGAAGGGCTAGATGGAGGTCACCTGACTTATATCTGCTTGCTCCACAGCTAGCTTTGGCCGCACCACAATTGTGAAAACAGGCTTTGGGTGTCAAAGATCAATTGGTTTGTATCTGTTCCTGCCCATTCCTGTTTGGTGCTCCCTGGGAGACCATATGCTTCAACAAGAGCTAGCCTATTTACTTTTTGTAAATACTAATATATCATCAACAGAATTGCAGTGCTTTGGCGGATCTATTTCCTCTCCCTTCCATAGTGTAAGGTACCTGCGTCTTCCTTCACAGATGGTGTCTGCAACGTCACTGCAACACATATAAGTTCATATGAAGATAACGAGAATAATATTAAATATGGCAAACACAACGACATATTTATTATGCAGAATGATGATAAAAGCCAGAAATTGATCCAGTATGGTTGGAAAATATGAACTGCTCATTTCACCAGACTGAGCGAACAGGCAGCACACCTTCTCCCTGTCTTGTTTATCGTATCTCATTGAAAAGGCATTATAACTCCACCTTGTACAACCCTGATTAAGACTTGAGTGCCTCTAGCTGGCTAGATTTGCTATTGAACATGTTAATGGACAAACAAAATGATGGTGTAATTTTACTTGATTAAGACAAAACCCTAAAATCGGAGCAATTTTCAGTAACTATGTTAAGACAGTAACTAAAACAAAAATCTTAAAATTTTTCAAAGCCTCATTGTTGCACCAAACAAATGTTTCTAATTGGCACAGTCAAATTGTGTTTATTCATATCCCTATGTTGTCTTCACTGTTTTTGTTTTTTTTATTTCTTGCAGACATCTGTTATTTTCCCTTTTTTGCTTACAGAGCCTTGTATGCACATTTTCAGAAGAGGGGAAAACACAGTCCATGCCTCCCCACACTTCATTGGTCTAGCCTGTTTGTTCCAACTCCTTTCTTCTTTTCTTTTTTGTTAATTTTTATATAAAGTTGCCATAAAAACAAATGTAATTATTAGACAGTATAAGCCAATAAAGTTGACGTCTCCATTAAGGAGGCACATTAAAGATCTTGTCAGCCTTTATAAAGACACCTATATATCCCAGTGACCGGGGCAGGGTGGGAGGGTTAGGGGGACAAAAAACAAACAAAATCTCCTCCCAGTATTTACAAAATGAGGTAATCAACTATTCCTCCCTGAAGCAATTGGAAGTCTTATCCTTTAACCCTAGGAAAGTCAGACCAGACACTAAGACAAAGCAAAATGTAAATAATTTTAAAAAGCTCAATAGTACAGAAACAGGCAGGGTAGGGACTAGAAAGCTGCAGGAAATGTCAACAACATGACATCATATAACCTGATAAACTAGCATCTGAGGCACTTTCTTCATCAGATCCTCTGGTTTGGGGATCAGCTGAGAGGCAGGGCCGGCTTTAGGAAGTGCGGGGCCCGATTCAAACAGTTTCGACGGGGCCCCGACAGGGACAACTAAAAAAAAAAAAAAAAAAACACGTTAAAAAAAAAACACGTGGGGCTTGTACTCACCGGGCTGCGCTCCTAGTCTTTGGCGGCGGGTCCTTCACTCGCTCTGGACTGAAGGACCCGCCGCCAAAGTGCCGCCAAAGACCTGGAGCGAGTGAAGGACCCGCTGCCAAAGACCTGGAGCGCCGCCGGGTGAGTAAAAATTAAAAAGGCGCCTCTAGCCAGGGAAGTGGATTCTCTGCCACTTGCCCCCCACTCTGGGCGACCCTGCCTCTGGGCGCGGGGCCCTCTTAAGCGCCGATTCGGGGGAATTGGTGGAATTGGCCTAAAGCCGGCCCTGCTGACAGGGACAAGCTATGGAAATCCCCAAACCCTCACAGGGTGCCTCTCAATTCAGCCTCAAGCCTGCAAACTGCTCCCTGCAGGCACATTCCTGTGCCAGTGGGGCTTTGTGGGGGCAGAAGGATCCATCCACATGGACCAGTTCACTTTGTAAGATCAGTGCCTTGGACTGTAAATAAGGACTACAGCCATGAAAACAATAGCTGCCTGGACTAACAGGAGCTGGAATCAATCTAGTTTCAACTAACTCTCCACTTTAAATGAGCAGTACTATAAAACATCTAAGTATTTCACTACAGACACAAATGACTATTAGTCCAAATCTCCCCAAAAGTCCTAAAAAGATCTTATGACATCATGCAATACCAAGGAGATATAATACTGAAACTTTGTGTGTGTGTGTTGGGGGGGGGAAATATGTTGGGGGGAAGGACAGTAATTAAACCTCACAAATGTCCTTCAGAGGAGGGGTAAGGGAGTGGTTGGGAATAACACACGCCACAAAGTTACACCCAGACATTCCTGCCTCAAGCCCAATTCCTTGCGATGGAACTGGAGCATGGCCTTTTGAAAAACAACCAATCCAGGAGCACCAGAACTTCTGCGGGAAGGGAATTCTACATCTTCTAGGTCCTAAAGATGAGCAGAGACAGCTGCCTAAGGGAGAACCAATGCTCTGAATCTATTTGTCAGTAGTCCACCTACAGCCCATAGGCTGAAATGGTCTATACAACGAGTTTATCCATTTCATTTCAAACAATAAATAAAATTCATAAAAATCAGAGTCTGTTCACAAATAATATGTGATCACAAGGAAAAACAAAAATCAATCAGATACGCTGTTTCTATGAAAGGTCAACATACCTCTAATGGTCACATGACTCAGTTTCCTTATTTTAACCCTGAACTTTAACTTGTGATTTTTAGTATTCTTGCTGCACTAGTTTATCAGATAGTCAATGACCACAACGATAATTTAAGTATCTTTCATATCTCAGGTATACAGGGTTTCTCATATTAATGTTAGTGAGATTGAAATCACCACCTTTATAAGCCTATTACATTTAAATACTGTATAGTTCTTTCCTTATCTCATCATCTTCTGCTTCGTACTTTCATCCAGTGGATTTGTGCCTTGTTATCAGCCCTTTATTCCTTCTTTCTAATAATGACCTTGTCTGTACTTTTCAGAAGTTTGGTTTTGTCTTCCTAGCCTATGTATTTTCCCTGAGATACCTTAGACAATTGCATTGCTTTCTCATTTCTCTATACTGTCTTCAACATCAAAACATGTAACCCACATTTTAACAATTCCTTCTACAGCATAATTTTTGTTTACACGTGAGGCACCAGTATCACCACCCATAGGTAGATAGCGCTAGTCAGAAAAAAATTGAGATATTTGAAGTTTGACAAACTAATCTGATTCACCGCGTCCCCCCTTTTTCTAGCCAAGTCTATAAAGAGTCAGAAATTTTGAAATTTCTGTCTAGAATGGGAGAAAAAGTTACTTTTTTTTTTTTCTCTCATTTTAAGATCAGCTCTACAGATGGGACAAAATGAGGCAAATATAAGGCCAATGGTAGAGCAGGAAACAGAGTCGGATTTGACCTTTTTTCAACAGAATCTATCATTTTTCTTCCAAGTTGCTCCTTCATAAATTTTAAGGCTGGAAGTAACCTATTTGATCATCTAGTCTGACTTTTTATATAAACACCGCCCAGAGAATATCTCCACACACCATAAAATATCACAGAAGGCCACACACACTCACCCTTGCCTTCACAAATACATGCAAGTAGCACAACAACTGCAGTCCTCAATGCCATGCCTGCAGACTTAATGCATAAAGTTAAACACTTTGCAGGACTGAGCCTAAAGGAAGAAGGAAAAGAGAACTCACAAGACCCTACTGAGTGACCTAACTGATCAGAGTCCATGGTACATATTTTCTAGGGAAATAGCATTGGGACACAGGTTGTATTCTAGGTTCTTAGACCCAATTCTTCTCCGCCTTGTTACTGGGGGGGTTGTAGGGGAGGGCATACAGCAAAAAGGTCTATTTTTTGAAGTACTGACACATTGGTTTATTAACTAATTTCTTTAACTTTTCTCTAGTTTTTAAATACATGCCCATGGTTATTTTTGTTATACTTACCCCAGTAAGACACTTCAGGATGTGTGAGTGATAGTGTAATAATTCACACCGCCTGCATTTGATAGCACTTGGCCTGTGGCTTTATGTCTAACCACACCCCAGGTGTGAGTTACTGCACTACAGCTCACACCCTGTCATTTTTTTTTTTAAATAAGGACACTGTTCAAAGCGGATTAACAAAGGCGTAACAGCTGCTAAAACAGAAAAAAGTGAGCCTGTATGCAGCATAAATGAATACAATAAGAAAAGTAATAGTGATGTTCAGCCACAAGTTGATCCCGGGAGGGCCAGACATTCCAATATTGCACTAGGCAGCTGTCTTTACTGTACTGAGCCTGAACTGTCAAGCAGGGTTGTTATATTTTGGCTGTGGTTGTCATCACGACTACCCGTGCCATTGTCACCTAGGAATTAGATTACTGGCTGGTGCTCTACAGGAGGTTAAACCTTCAGATCATTTAGAAATTGCAGAGAAGGCAGAACATGGCAGGTCACTTGTTAAGTGATGTTTCCCACTGAGAGCACATTAGTACAGCTGTATGCCATGATCTATAATCTGCATTGGATACCAGGTGAAATTGAAGATGTTAGTTTTGACCTCTCTCCCTGTGTGATACCAGGATGGCTGCAAATTTCAAAGACACTCACACTGACACAGGCCTTGGGTTTAATGAACAGAGGCCTGACATCAGGATAGTCTCAGCAAGGAATCTTATAAGGGAGCCTTAGCTGGGATTTGCTTATAACCTGGGTCCCCAATTAGAGTTGTCTGGAGGACAACACACTTTACAGCCTGGTGGCTTGGGATAGGGAAGACCCAAATTCAAATCCCTGGGTCTGCCTGATTCAAATTACAGGTTTTTTTTATATCCAATCACTCTGAACCAGGCAGAACATGGACTTCAGCATTGGACACCTACAAAGAGTTGCAAATCCTCCAGGATTGGCCTGGAGTCTCCAGGAATTAAAGATTATGTCATGTGATGAAATCTCCAGGAATACATCCAACCAAAATTGGCAACCCTACTCCTACATCCCAAGCCAGTGCACTAAGCACCAGCATATGGAGTGTCTCTTGTGTCCCTCTCCCATGCCCCAGCGTAAACGTTGTCAAAACATTTCCATGAAACATTCCAACTTCAACTACATGAAATTTTGTCTAAAATGTTCAGACCCGCTCTATCCCTCTGACTTCAATGGGACTACTCATACATTTAAAGTACTTACCCAAGGGTTTTCAGGACCAGGTTAAATCAGCTATGATAATTAAGGAAAGAAAAGAATAGAACTGTACCGGGTAGTTCCTTGATTTACCCAGGAAATATATTTGATTATATATTTTAAATAAAAATTATTATTGAAATGTAGCCAATATTTCTGAAATATCTTTCATAGAATCATAGAAGATTAAGGTTGGAAGAGACCTAGAGAGGTCATCTAGTCCAACCCCCTGCTCAAAGCAGGACCAACCCTATATCCCTTTGACCTATATCGAAAGAGTGGCTACATGGGAGACCTTACAGCAGCACAGCTGCAGCAGTACAGCTGTGCCACTGTAAGGCATGTAGTGTAGATCTAGCCTTAGTTTATTTTACATACGGGACAGATGATCAAAATTTAGCAAGGGTTAACCAAACAGTCATTGTAACATATAAAAGGAACTAATCCAAAATAAAGAGAGAAAAACAAGTGTCCCAGGTAAGCACATCCGTGTCTGTTTCTGCCTCGCTTTAATGAGCACAACCTTACTGGAGAGCAAAACACTTCAAAACCAAAAGGGAAAACAAAGAAAATCTGTGGCAGCAAAAGAACCTTTGTTGTCAGTCACAAATTTCTAACAGGAGAGCTTGAGTTGGCTACTCTTTAGGGCCTGCATTTATTTCTTTTTCAGCTGTTCAATACCAAGGCTGGCTTGTCATTAATCAAAGGGTAAGGTGAGGGAGCGTGCAAAATTGAACATGCTGCAGGCCACATACCCAGAAAAAAAACCACCTCATCCAACTTCAGAAACAAGAGTATAGGGAAAATAGCTGTTGCTACTCAGGGACTCCTCTGTAGTGTGCATGACACAGCTGTCTTATATAGTTTTCCTCTATATCTTTTATCTCACTTTTGTAATGTGGTCAGAACTTGTTCATTTCTCTCTACATCAGTGACTCTCTGACATTGAGTGCTCACTTTCTAAACATCAGGCCACTCTTAGGGTGTCACTAGTTGGACACCCAAAAATGGAGTCACTTAACATCAGGCACTTTTGAAAACTTGGCCTGGGAGGCCAGGAACGCTCACATGGGGCCTGTGTTGAAGTTTAGAGTTGCTTTGTGAAAAATGATCACTCTATAGCTGAGCTATCAGTCCTCATCCTCAAAGGAAACCTGCACAACACTGTCAAAAGACAGGTTTCAGAGTAGCAGCCGTGTTAGTCTGTATCCGCAAAAAGAACAGGAGTACTTGTGGCACCTTAGAGACTAACAAATTTATTAGAGCATAAGCTTTCGTGGGCTACTGCCCACTTCTTCGGATGCATATAGAGTGGAACATATATTGAGGAGATATATATACACACATACAGAGAACATGAACAGGTGGGAGTTGTCTTACCAACTCTGAGAGGCCAATTAAGTAAGAGAAAAAATTTTTTTTGAAGTGATAATCAAGCTAGCCCAGTATAGATAGTTTGATAAGAAGTGTGAGAATACTTACAAGGGGAGATAGAGTCAATATTTGTAATGGCTCAGCCATTCCCAGTCCTTATTCAATCCTGAGTTGATTGTATCTAGTTTGCATATCAATTCCAGCTCAGCAGTCTCTCGTTGGAGTCTGTTTTTGAAGTTTTTCTGTTGTAAGATAGCCACCCGCAGGTCTGTCATAGAATGACCAGACAGGTTAAAGTGTTCTCCCACTGGTTTTTGAGTATTATGATTCCTGATGTCAGATTTGTGTCCATTAATTCTTTTGTGTAGAGACTGTCCGGTTTGGCCAATGTACATGGCAGAGGGGCATTGCTGGCACATGATGGCATATATCACATTGGTAGATGTGCAGGTGAATGCGCCCCTGATGTATGGCTGATGTGATTAGGTCCTATGATGATGTCACTTGAATAGATATGTGGACAGAGTTGGCATCGGGCTGTCAAAAGACTGTCTTGGGAGCTTAAATTCGTAACTTTGCTAGACATTAAAAATCATGGACTGAACAGAGACACTGGATTTATGGCTTATTACAACAATCTATAACTCACTAACAACCCTCCTCCCAGATACCTACCCCATTTTTGACTGGAGGGGTGTTAACGGGACACTTCACCTTGAATGGTCCCTTGAAACATGTGTTAACTACTTATGCTAAACAATCTGTTCCACGTTGTATTTAGCTGTGACACTCTGAGCACATTTCCCAGCCCTGAAGAAGAGCTCTGTGTAAACTCAAAAGCTTGTCTCTCTCTCTCACCAACAGAAGTTGGTCCAATAAAAGATATTACCTCACCCATTTTGAAAAATGTTCACTCCATGAATTTAAATGCTATGGGACACATTTATAAAGGTATTTGGGCACTTAAAGATGCAGATAGGTACCCAGTGGAATTTATAGGCTTTTGAAAATTCCAACTAGGCACCTAGCTGCATCCTGGTGCATCTAAATACCTTTAAAAATATAGTCCTATGTTGTGAGGCTTCTTTTCAAATGAATCCAGCTTTTCTCTTCTTTTCTTTCTAGAGCCTGTTCTGCTGAACATTGCATCAGTGTGCTACAAGTGACAGTAGGTTTTTTTTTTAACTGTACCAAATAACCTTTTATCTTCAGTTTCAAAAATAATTGCAAAGAAAACACATAATTCTCATAAATATACTAGTTGGGACTTTGTACGGCAGCTTATTTCCATGTGACCCCAATCCTGACTGTTGATGGTCTAATGTGAAATAAGTTACGGGTTCTTAGGTCATGTTTATCTGATTTTCTCCTCATTCTCCAACACCAGTGACAGTGATCTTCCCCAGGACATTAACACCACAGAACAAACCTCATCTCTTAGTTCTGATGAACATCCTAGAGATCTGAAAGGCACAGTTCAACCATGAACTATGAAGTTAACAACTAAGTTTAACAGGTCGTACAAGGGTCACTCTCAGTTCCGTCCTATTTTCATTCAGGGACTGTATTTTTGTCAGCCTTCCATTATCTTTCCTTCAGCTTTTACCTAAAGATAAAAAGAAACCGCTTATAATTCATTACAGTTCATTAAAATGAAAATAAAATTTATTTTGCATCAAAATGAAAAAATATGACTTGTTCATTATTAGCATATAAATGGTATTTTTTATGTCACTCTGCCACAAAATCACTTACATTTTCAATGATCACAGCACACAAAATTAATTTTTGATAGCCTTTTGTGATTTGGCTGAAAATTCTCATTTCTTTTTGTGCATTAACAGCAAACTGTATCCACTGCTATTCATACCAAATTTTAGATAATGAAGCAATTAAAAATACATGGATTGAAGATCTTATCTCATTTTTCCTCTGGCCTATTCCTGCTTCATTATTCATGAAGGGATATGTTTAATTCAGAGTTAGTAATTGCAAATATATCTAGTATAAATTGTGCCTTATATTCTTTTCCACATTTCAATTTATTTTAGCAAATAGATCGATGGGAGAAACAGAGAGAGAGAGAGAGAGAAAGACAAAAGGGCAAAAATTACATATTGGCATAGCCAAACAAAACCTAACAGACGCGATTGCTTGTGCAGTATGTCTGCAGCTCAGGAAAAAGTTGATGAAATGAACCACCGCACAGGGCATATTAATAACCTTGCATTCATATGAAATGAATGAATTAAATGATTCCAGTACGAAACAGTTTGATAGACCTGACGACTGTGTGACTTTCATTTTTGCTGCTTTTATCCACAAAGTCAAACTACCTCCCCAAATCAGGGAAAAGCAGAAGACAGAGAAACATGAACAGAGAAATAAAAATTCAAAACTAGAGAATGGTATTAAGGTGTTTTAGGCAAAAACTGAGTGAAATTTCATTAGTGTGAATAGGAGGGTGGCTGTGTTTCTCTATGTTTAGATTCAGATATTCTTCCTCAGAATAGTTTGATCCAAACTTAATCTATATTTTGGGCCAGATTTTTTTATATCCTTACGCACATTGTGATTTGACTGCAGTAACACTGACAAGAATTATGTCAACTACACCTCAGTCCTACAGAATGTAACTTTATTTACTGGAGTTCAATGGAGCTACTGGCAGAGTAAAGTATTACTCTATGCAAGGGTGTCAGGCTGTTAAGGGGCAGATTGTGACACCCTTACTCCCTCTGAATAGTTACTTACATCAGGAACAGTCTTATGAAAACCAATGGGATTACTTGTGGTGTAAGGCTGTCACAATAGGATTTGCAAATTCCTATTTTCTGTGCAATTCCCAATCATTAGGGCCCTATCAAATTCACAGTCTGTTTTGGTAAATTTCACAGTCATAGCATTTTTTAAATCTTGGATTTCACAGTTTCAGGTATTTAAAACTTAAATGTCATGGTGTTGTCACAAATACGTATTTAAAAATATAAACATGTAAAGCCCTTAAGTCAGCGTTTCTCAAACTGGGGATCCTGACCCAAAAGGGAGTCACAAGGCCATCGTGGGGGATCGTGGTATTTCTGCCCTTACTTCTGCACTACCTTCACAGCTAGGCAGCTGGAGAGCAATGGTTGCTGGCCAGGAGCCCAGCTCTGAAGGCAGTGCCACCAGCCGCAGCAGCGTAGACGTGAGGGTGGCATGGTATGGTATAGAAAAGACAATGTTCTGTTGGAAACCCAAAGATAATAGATATTATTATCTCTTGTGAAATGTTTCATATATCATATTTTTGCATTATGAATCACCTATATTATATACAATAAATAAGTGAGACCACTACAAGTCAGTTCATTTACGCCTTCATCAAGGCATTTACATTATCGGCTTTGCTTTAATATTAGCATTTTTAGAGGTGGCCTATGAAGGCCAGGTTTAGGAAAACCTTGCTGGTCAACATTTGCATTTGCAAAACCAGAACCCAAGGCTGGTTAAGATTTACCCAAATCACAGCCATCAAGGGGGCTTGGTTTCAGTTTTTTCCCATCTTTGCAATGGGCAACCCCAAGGTGGTTTACATTGGAGCTGGTCAGAAAATTCTGAAGAAACATTTTTTCACTGGAATTTGCCAATTTGTCAAAAATCAAACCATTTTGTGGAGTCTGTTTCATTTACTCTCTGATGGACCACAGGCGGGTTTCTGAAATATGCTATCCCAGAACTAAACATGACTGATATTAACCAAAATTAAAAATATTAGCTCTCCTTAGGACAGGGGTTCTCAAACTGGGGGTTGGAACCCCTCAGGGGGTCACGAGGTTACTACATGGGGGGGTCGCAAGCTGTCAACCTCCACCCCAAATTCCTCTTTGCCTCCAGCGTTTATAATGGTGTTAAATATATAAAAAAGTGTTTTTAATTTATAAAGGGGGTCGCACTCAGAGACTTGCTATGTGAAAGGGGTCACAAGTAAAGTTTGAGAGCCACTGCCTTAGGATGTAGGTAGCGGTAGTGGCTAGGTTAATCATCAGTTCAACTCATGATTACGTTAAAGAACAACATTTTATGTATAAAATCTGCATTTTTCTGTCAGAGAAGCCCGGAAGAGATTTATTGATACCATTTTAACTCTTAATTGTAATCTGATTGGTCATGTCACCCCTAAAGAAGATACCGGGTGTATTTTTACTGAGCTGACACTTCTGACTACTGCATCCTCAGTCTCGTCTAGTCTTTAGCTCTTCATCGAATTTCTTCACTGTTTGCTACCATCTCATATAACATTTAAGGAATATAGGAACAGAAAGGAGACTTACTCCTTCCATTGTCAAGTGGGTTAGCTGCCACATTGTCTCCCATGTCCAGATTCTGTTTTTCTAGTGGTTGGAACGTCTTGGAGCAATAGCCCTTGTAACTAAGGGCACGTCTTCACTACCCGCCGGATTGGCGGGTAGCGATCGATCTATTGGGGATCGATTTATCGCGTCTAGTGTAGACGCAATAAAATCGATTCCCAATCGCTCTGCCGTCAACTCCGGAACTCCACCGCAGTGAGAGGCAGAAGCGGAGTCGACGGGGGAGCGGCCGCGGTTGACTCACCGCCGTCCTCACAGTCAGGTAAGTTGACCTAAAATACGCAACTTCAGCTACACTATTCACGTAGCTGAAGTTGCGTATCTTAGGTCGACTCCCCACCCCATAGTGTAGACTTAGCCTTAGGTCGACCCCCCCGTAGTGTAGACCTAGCCTAAGAAAGCCACCCAACCCAAGAAATCCAGTGCTACCAGTGACCTTTCATCCTCTGTGCAGGGTCTCAGGGAAATGACATGACTCCGTTTCCCAGGACTTGTGCCTTCCAAACTCACTTCATCTTGATACATGTAGCATAATTGGCTCTTAACAGGTGTTGCTGCTAATATGGAGTGTCTGGAATCTTCTGAAGAATGGGATAGGAGCGGGACATGAGCTAATTTTCATACTATTGCTTGTGATTGGAGAGAGACCAGATAGGTGAGGTAATATTTTTTATTGGACCAACTTCTGGTGGGGGGAGAGAGAAGCTTTCGAGCCACACAGAGCTCTTCTTCAGGTCTTGGGAAAGTCACAGTAGCTAAATGCAAGATTGTTCAGCACAAGTAATTAACACATATTCTAAGGGACCATTCATGGCAGAGTGGCCTGTTAACACCTCTGCAGTCCTAGGACAAAAAGAGCGGGGGTTAGCGGGTTACAGATTGTTGTAATAAACCATAAAGCCAGAGTCTTTGTTCAGTCCATGATTTTCCGTGTCTAGCAGAGTTATGAATTTCAGCTCTTAGGCTTGTCTTTTGAAGGTGTTATGCAGGTTTCCTTTGAGGATGAGAACTGATATATATAGAGTTATCACTTTGTGAAAAGTTTCAGACTGGTAGCAGTGTTAGTTTGTATCAGCAAAAAGAACGAGGCGTACGTGTGGCACCTTAGAGATTAACAAATTTATTTGGGCATAAGCTTTCATGGGCTAAAACAGTTGACAAGAAGGTGTGAGTAACAGTAGCGGTGGAAATTTAACTGTTTGAAATGGGCCATCCTGATTATCACTACAAAAGTTTTTTTTCTCCTGCTGATAATAGCCCACCTTAATTGATTTGTCTCGTTAGAGTTGGTATGGCAACCCCCATCTTTTCATGTTCTGTGTATATATATACACACACATATATATATACACACACACACACATATACATCTTCCTACTGCATTTTGCACTCCATGCATCTGATGCAGTGGGTTTTAGCCCACAAAAGCTTAGCCCAAATAAATTTGTTAGTCTCTAAGGTGCCACGAGTACTCCTCATTCTTTTTGTGAAAAGTGTTCACCCACAGGTGATAAGGTGTTTTTGTCTTTTATCATTTTCCTGTGAGAGTTCATTTGAGAGTGTAGTGATTGTCTGGTTTCACTCAATAGTTGTTATTGGGGCATTTAGTGCACTGGATGAGGTATAAAAACACCCTATGTGGCTCGAAAGCTTGTCTCTCTATTAGAAGTTGGTCCAACAAAAAATATCACCTCACCCACCTTGTCTCTATAATATCCTGGGACCTGCCCAGCTACAAGTACACTGCTTGTGATCTGAATGCTAAAAAAAAAAATCAGATTTTGTTTTTAATTGCTACAGACAGGGTGCCAAAACTCCTTCAATTGTTTACAACAGAAGAATCTTTTACATATGCATGTGGTTTTAAATAAGAAACAGGTTGTAGAACTAACACCTTGGATTTATTATCTACCATGAAAAGTTCTTTCCAGTGAAATTATTAATGCAAAATGGGAAGATGTATCAGTTTTTCTGCCTATTTATTTGATTTACTACATATCTTGCAAAGTGATGTATAGACTGTTCAATGTAGTTCCAGATCCATATTTGAGTAAGTTCATTAATTAAAACCTTCTGCACCCTCCCCCACCTTAATGATTTCTACTTTTCTCTCTTGTATCTCTAGGATCCTGAAGATGTGTTGAAAATGATTTTCTAGAAACGCAACAGCAAAAGTTCCCAGAAAAGTCATTTAGAGCCCACTGTTTTCCCTTTGGTATGCAAAGAGTCACAGTATGCATAACACCACCCAGCAGCAATGTAGGAGCTGTCTGCCTATAACTCGCCATGCACCACAAGGAAAAATTGTCCCTTAGTGGATAAATGCCTGTATTTTACCTAGATAAAATTGACAGGTGTTACTTTCAAAGAAATTACACTACATTCAGTGACTCCAATCAAAAGGCAATGTTCCATAACCTGCCATTCGTAAACATCAATTGGAACTATGTCAGACAATGGCACAATGTTTAAACTGCCTTTGTTTGCCATGTCACCTGTCATTGACCTTGAATGCGCGTTAGATGCTTCGTGTTCTGCAATTTACTGATAAGTGTGTTGACAGCTTTGAACCCACATCTGCTGAAAAAAGGACTGTTGGTTCATCACATACTTAACGGACCTAATAAAATATAAAACCCAATTCTTCCGAGTGCATGAAATTCATTTTCCTAAAATCCTGTCTTTAGTCAGCTCACCAGAAGCAGATTTCCAGGTAACAGACTTGCTGCACTATGAACAATTTCAAGTGGGATTTTTTTAATGGATAGCTATGGGTAGTGATCTTGGTACAAAGGTGTGCTTACGTGATGTTGCTTGGTATATGTACTATAGTTTCTATTTGCAGGTAGCAGCAATAGGCAGATACTGATATAAACAATTTCCCCAGATGCCTGCTGGTGCTGATAAAATATGCATGAATGATTAGGTAACACAGTGGCTTCCAAAAAATTGGGTGAAGGATTTCCACTAGCTTGGCAACCCCTGTTCCCTTCATGGTTCCTGCACCTCACTTGGTCTCTGTCCATTCTCTCCCTCTCTTTTTCCTTTATGTCTCTCCTCCTCCCCTCTCCTCCCCCGCCTTCTTGGCTCTTTGCTTTGTTGTATTAATGATTTATTCTTATTTTTTCTCTCCACCTACCCACGCAAGAATCCAGTCTGTCTCCCAGTTCTCTTTCCCTTCTGCTACCGTGTTCCCCCTTCTTTGCCGCTCTGAAAACCCCAATTCTCAACCTCTCCCTTTCTCAAGGTTCGCTTCCTCTCCAAGCTCTGCTGGTCACGCTACTATACCCGCTCCACTCCCTGTTTCTTGGATGATGGGCAAGGAAAAGCCCTTGGAGCAGAGTCTTCCTTCCCTCTCTCCTCCACTACCCATGCTACAAGCTGAGTGACATCAGCAGTCACATGAAGCACCCCAGTAGAGAAGCCAATGGGCCGGAAACCTCTGAAATAATATAGCTCAGCTCTTACCCAAAAATGAACAAGTCAGGTGCTCAGCACCCAGAAAGATCAGACCATAAACATCCGTCTGAAATGGGCCCAGGCTTATCAAATTCCCAACTGTTAGACCATGAAGGTGAACCCTAATCTTCCACCAGACACCAAGATTGGCCATTACTGCTTCAGAGAAATTAAAAACTAATTACAGCCATCACCCCAAGCTCTAGCCAAATAGAAACCTTTCAAGTTCAACATGTTTGCTCAGCTCATGTGAATAAAAACTTTTCATGCCCCTCCACATGTGCTGGTTTCAGCCTACACAAGACTGGAAATACTGGAACACTGGGGGGAAATGATTCTTGCAGTATTTCCAGCTGGACCAAAATCAAGATCCTAGTGGAAATTGCATGATTTCCAGCCTAGCATGCAAGCCAAGGAAATTTGGAAAAGCTTCATATAAGCATCCAGATGTCTGGATAGTTCTGTGAACTGAAAAGCTTCTGAGGTTCATGCATGCCTAATACAGAGACAAACATTATTATTAATAATGAACTCTGTAACATGCAAGGTGCTTACAAAACACAGAATTAGACATGTTGCCTGTTCTGATGTCCAATACAGACAAGTCAAACTGCAGAACAGGTCAGGTTCTTCAGTTTGGAGGGGTTGTGCAAAAATCATTGTTGAGGAGATTAATATAGCAATGATTCATGGAAGGAGTGAGGGTAAAGTAGAAATGTGAAGGAGGGGCAGGAGTGTGTTTGATTAGTGATATGCCAAGTATCAGGAGCTGAATGAAAGTAAGTCGCTGTGGTAAAGAGAGAAGGCAGAGAGACAGTCTTAAGAACAGCCAAAGGAAGCAACAGAACAGGGGACTATGGCTGGTCAAAATTTTTCTGACAAAATTGCCTTTTGATGGAAAATTGGGTTTTCAATAAAACGACACTTTCTGTAAAAATGTGTTGGCTTTCTGTGGAAATTTTTGATATTTGATTGAAAAAAATCAACCCTCCCAACCCAAAATATTTCAGATGAAAACCAAAGTAACTCAGTTTGGATATACTGCCACAGTCCCTCATGGGCGTTTGGTTGGAGCAGCTCATGTTCGCATTTTCCTCTGTGAGCTGGACTCCCGGGATGCACCACCTCCCCTCTGCAACAGCAGAGACCATGGTTTTGGAGAAAAAAAAAAGCCCCCAAACCTAATTTTGCTGCAGCCCAAATGTTCTTTTCTTTGGTAAATGCAAGAGGGCCATTCGACAAGTCCACATCTACAAAATGAAGATGTGTGGCTTGGCTGCACTGCAAAATTTAGCTTGCATGAAGGGAAAGGAATTTCCCACACCTGACTCCCAACAGTGGTAGACTACAATGTACAGTGGGTCAAATCCTGACCGTATTGAAGTCATTGAGACCATTTCCATTGACTTCAGTGTGGGCATGATTTGACTGGATATTTATTGACCGCATGTCATTGTCCGGGCTATCTGCCTAAAGGGCTACAGCATCACAGACATACAGTACTCACCTTGAGATCGGCTGGCTTATTGTCTAGAAATCTGCACAAACACACACACACACACACACTTGGGTGCCCTACATTAAACTTCACATGGTAGTCACTATAGGATCATTTTTTCAAAGCGGTGAGCTGAAACTCCAGGCACAAATCACATTATTAGTTAAAAGGGTCAAAACTCAGAATTCCTAGCCCCTGCTCTGGACTGTGTGGCTATTTTTTAACAGGATTTGTGACGCCTAACTGCCACTTTGAATATTTAGCCTTAGAATTTTTGAGTCTTCATTCTGACAGATAGCTGAACAGCAAGACACACACTGGGAAAGGCAACTCATTCTAGAGGGTAAACTGTGCAGCCACAACAGTGGGTGAGATAAAAGTCTGAAGAAAATACCACATTATCCATCAGTTTGCTCATCTGATCTATTTTTCACCTGCAGACAATTTTCCTTTTATTTTTAGTGCTCAGGAACCTGAATGATAAACAATGGTGTCTGATCACTTCTACTCAGGTAGCAATCAAAAGCAAGACATGGATAATCCAGTGGCACAGATTTAAGGAGCATTATCAGGGATCTTGACCCATAACAATCTGATTTTCTTCTTTGGCGCTAATATCGGATTTTCAATTCAGGTCTCAAGTGCAACTTTCCCTCAGTCTCTGAGTAAAGGGCAGTGCCTACTTGACCAGGAGCAGGGCAAGGATTGAACTGTCACTCAGTCACGACATGACCCCTGGCAACCCCTTTACTCCTGGGGGGATGGCCAGACATCACCTGCACCAGTCTGATATTTGGCACAGATTTCATCTCCCCTCTGTGCTGGTCATCACACTGTGGGATCACAGAGCCAGAGCTCCGCCCATCCACGCCTCTCCTCCAAGTGGGAACAAGTTCAGAGACCCCATGGCATCGGCTCTCTCCTCCATGCTGCAGCAGGCACAGAGGAGTAAGGAGTAGCTTTACATCCCCTTGCTTCTCTGTGTAGACATACACCAAGGGTCACAGACTAGCCCTTAGCTTGTAATACTTAAAAAAAAAAAAAATCCAGCCACTTGACAGTGGCAAGTTAGGACAAAAAGACCTCCCGGCTGCTGCCTTCAACGGGAGCAGGACCAAACTCAATGAACATGTGAGAGTCAGTTTAGCCCAGGAAACAGTGCTGTGCATTGATGCCTAGCGGCGACCACATGTATGGTTTGTTTATGTTAAGACCTAGAACAAGGACCAGATTCCAAAGGATCCTTCCCTCAAGCACAATTCCCACTGACATCAAAGAAAACGTGGTCTGAGCAAGAAATTCAGGATCAGGCCTGAAATCATGCATTTTAAACTTTCACAGCAAGCTGCCTCAGTTACCTGAGCAACGAGCTACACAATCTGGCCTTGCCATTTCAGATGTTTTCTTTGCTTGCCTCCTGCATCTTTATTAAAGGCACCCTGTCAAGGCTGTTAACGTTAACCACTGATCTACCTTGACAATGGGAGCTGTGTATGCCTATCTGAGGGCAGATTTTGGCCTCCTGCCTTCAGGATTCCATCCATGGACTTATTTATTCAACTCACAGTAAACAAACTAGTAGATGTGGACGATTTATTCTGACAGCACAGTGGCACTGCTTATCTATCATAAGCCAAGCATCTGAGAGGCCCAGAAAATTATGTTGCAAATAAATATATTAAAATGAGTGGAGAAGGAATCTTAAGCATGAATTTCAGAATGGAGCAATTGTCAAATGAGGTTAATTGTCAGACAAACCACATTGATGTGTTAGCCCAAAACAGTTTAACTATGGTCTACACAGATCAGAAGATGGGCTGTCTGCAGATCCCACCTCCTCCCGCAGCTATCATTGGGTGATTTATTAAGACAGAGGTAGAATAAGATGTAACACACAAATATTTATTATGTCACTAGCCAGTAAAGTAGACAAGGACCCCTTTAGACAATAAACAACATAAGCAAGACACACTCGGTTGTGAAGCTCAGAGCCCTTAATCCCCCTTAACCCATGGATGTAAAACAGAGGAAACCACAATGGGTATTACAATACCATATCCTGAAGACAGGGACACAATGACAAAAACCTCAGGATACCGACAGGGATAGTGGTGAAAATCAGGGGTGCTGGACACCAAACAGGAACTCAGGAACTTGGTGTTCTTCTCCCTCTGGACAGGTCCTCTGGGCAGGTCTTCTTCCTCTTGGGCAGATCTTCTCCCTTAGGTAGGTCTTCAGTGCTTGCCCACGCAGTCTCTGCTTGACCTCGTAGTCCAGTGCAAGTATGCGCTCACTAATGGTGTGTAGCAGTTGAGTGCAAGTACGTCAATAGAGACCAAGAATCCAAAGTCCTATGAGTCCTGGTCCCTCTGGGGCTGCTGGCAGCTAGCTGAACTGCGTGGGACTCTGGCTGCCACTCAGATGGACAGCCTTGAGTGACAGGCGTGCCACTCACTAAATAACCTGCAGTTGCTAGACAGATTATGGCTGTCACATGACTAACTGCCCTGACCTTTCCCCTCCTTGATTTGAAAAAGGCTGAAAGGGCACTAAATCATCTGAGGAGAAGGGTATCCAGGATGGAGGCTTAGCTGTCCTTTTACAAATCCAAGATGGACATTACATAAAACAGGTCAGAAACAGATTTTACCCAACAGATGCTGTCCTTTTAAGTATCATCTGACATTAAATTCATCAGATGGTAGCCTGTTATCAATACTAGTCTGTAGTAATGCTCAGTCTAAAACATATCACACTGGGGGGAGGGGGGGAAATTATCCCAAGGACCATTCATAACAGTTTAAGATGGGGTCACTCCCTGGCATGATCTCATTTCCTGAAGTAGAACTTGCCAAGTGGGTGAAACTTTTTTATGGCATCGCAGGTACAAATCCCATCTAATCCGTCACAGAGATAAATACTCTCTCAAGGTAAGTGGTGAGTTCTCCACTTTTTACTATCTTCAAGTCAAGACTGGACGTCTTTGTGGAAGATATGCTAGGCTACAGACCTATATTGGTATAACTACATTGCTCAGGGGGACCGGGGCGGGGGGGAGGTAGGGAGGTGAAAAATCCTGAGTGATATACTGACTGAACCCCCAGTGTAAACAGCACTTTGGTTGACAGGACTGCTTCTCAGGGAGGTGGATTAACAACACCGATGGGAGAAGCTCTCCTGTTGGTGTAGTAGTGTGTTCACATACAGCGCTACAGCAGCACTGGTACAGCTGCACCGCTGTAGCGGTGTGTGTGAAGACAAGCCTTCAGTCAAACACAAATTACTGGACTCAGTACAGAGTAACTGTGTGGATTTCTACACAGGTCTGTTATACAGGAGGTCAGACTAGATGTGCCAGTGGTCCCTTCTGGCCTTACATTATGAGGACTGGCAGGGAAGCATTCTCAATTAAAGGCTTTTGCCTACATCATTAGAACCCAAGCTTGGTAGCCTTCAGGGCATGATTCAAGGCTTAAATGCTTAGTCAGGCCTTAAAACCACAACCCTATAGCAAGGTAACAGAGCTTTATGTGCCAGATAAAGGGGAGTGGTGTCCATAGGGGTGATTCATTTATTCCTGTACATGCTTGCTTTCAAGTTATGGGAAGGTAACAAGAAGCTATGCAGCACATAAGAGATACTTATATATGTTTGGAGACATGTATCTCTTATGTGCTGCATAGCTTCTTGGTGCCTTCCAATAACTTAAAAGCAAGCATGTATATATATATACACATACACACACAACCACAGCTACTACACTGAACATCTTACTTCAAATGCCTCATCTTCTTCTGGCTCACAAACCAAATCTAAACATGTTAGAGACACATATTACCCTCTTTGCAGCTTTTTTTCATTGCTTTGGCCAGTGCCAATAGGATCCCGTCCATTAAAAATCTAGTGACAGTGATGGCACGCAACCCAAGAAAAAACAATCACAGCATTATGTACAGTAATGTATTTGTCAGCCATTCTCTTCCCTCTGTTGGTTCTGGTAGCAGGAGACAGGTGGCTCATTACAACTTGGAGAGGAAATGCTGGGTAAATTACAAGAGTAGGGTAACTGGGAATACTACCCTATGGAGACACAGATTTAGCAGCATGGCTTCGATCTCATTCAGCACAGCAGTAGCTCTGGCTTTAATACATATTTAAGCCACATTTATCTTTTCTATTGCATCTTCTCTTTAAGTTCCCACATTCAGGGTCTAACTGCATGAGAAGAAAGTCAGAAATTTTAGCAATAGGGAAAGCTTCTCCATCCTGTAGGCTTGCTGTCTACTAATTTATCTTAAGCCCATCTTCTTGTCTGCTTCTCATGACCATATTCTTCAGTTTTCTGCTTCTCTAGGACAAACCATAGGGGAAGATTCTGACCCTCTTACTCTCACAGGCTAGTGCCTTACTCTGTGAGAGGTTTCATTGATTTCTATGGGACTGATCGCAAAGTAAGGTACTATTCGGCTACAGTAAGGGGATCAGAATCTGGCCATTAGAATCCTCTGCTCTTTGCTTCATTTACCTTCTCCTCATGAGGCAGTTTTGCCGGAGTTCTTTATTTGCCCATGGCGGTTTTCCCATTAAGGCACCCAAGTTTTCGAACCTTTCACTCAGCTGAGAAACATGACTTGCTGATTCCCCCAATACTTGTTATTCCCCGAGCATAGGCCTGGGTTTAAGCTTTACTGACCCTTCTCCACAGGGCATGCTTGTACCACTGTGCTGAGCCCTCATCCTGTCTCTTTCACTGAGCTCTCTACTCCTATCGCTGCATAACACTCGATCATGCTTGCAGACAGTTCCTTTCTCCTCCTCCTCCACAACTGAGAAAACCCCAACAAGCTGATGCAGAGAGTTAAAGCCCTTGCAAAAGTCTCTCTGCTACACGTGATAGCAGCAATTATCCTATTATTCCATTTTATACGACATAACCCATGTGTGCTGTGCCGAATTCTGCATTCAGGGGAAATGTAACTCTGCCATATAGGCAATCCTCAATAGTCATAGACAGCCTGTGTCTTGGTGCCTGTAGTTTTTGGCTTGGAAAAAAATCACACTGAGCTTTCACTGCCTGTCACCAGTATTGCCAACCCAAACGTTCAAAACTCATAAGTCAGGCTCATCAAAATCATGAGATTATCTTTACAATCATGGGATTATGTAAAGATAATAGCTTTGGTGGGGTTTTTAATTGCTGTCTGCTTTTTTGAGCCTTTAAGGTGCACTGGGGGGGGGGGGTCACATTATGAAGCTTTCTCCACAGCCACAAGAGCTAGAAACTTATTTTTTCATTAAGAATGAAGACTGAAATCATCACATATCCACTTGACTCCAGGAGCGGGGGCTTTAAGGAAAATAATAATTATCATGAGACTCGTGACAAAATCACACGAGTTGGCAACACTCAGCCACACTGCTCTGGTTATGGTTTCATCTGGGCTGGCATGGATCTGGTTTGCTCAGCACCACAAAGACAAACCAGACACCAGTGGCTTTAGTAGCTTCACTGGCTTGCCATGAATCATTTTTTCTGGTGAGGTACCACACCGGAAAGACACTTTACACACTACAAGATGTTTTGATGTACTTTGCTTCACAAGTAGTGCCAAGGTGGCCAGACCCCAGCTACTTGTCTGTGACAGTCTTTGATTTATGTTCTCTCTATTTTATTTTGGAAATAACACTGTTGACTTCTCTGGTAGATGAACAGCATGACATTTAACGGCGTAGTCATGGCAACATACATCTGTCAAGTGACAGTAATTTGTACAGTTCATCAGGTCTGCGATTAGCCACCACACATGCCACACAGTTTGCTGCCACAACTGCCATGTTGTGGAAGGTGGACGTGTGTTGTCGGGGGTGGGGGGCACGGGAGAGGCACTTCCACTTAGTCCCAGGCATTATTCAATTCTTCATCCCCCCCTGTGGTATCCCAGCAACCTCAACTCATTGAGAGCCCTTAACTGATGCTCTGAGACTGGAATTCCCAAACTTTTCCATAACATGGACTAGAACTGGGGGAAAGTTTTCTGATGACTAGTTTATTCACCAAAACATGATGCTTTACTCAACCTGAAACTGTTGGCAAATTTGTATCAAATTTGCCAGATAGCTTCAAGCCAAAACCAAATGATTTTCGGGTCTCAGACGCCATACACAAAATGGCCAGGGGAAGAGCCTCCCTTATAACCTGTAGCCCAGTGGTTAGAGCACTCGCATAGGAGCACTTGCATGGGATGTGGAAGATTCAGGTTCAATTCCTGCTTAGGCTGCTGTGGTGCAGGGATTTGAACTTTGGTCTCCCACATTACAGGAGAGTGTTCCGGGATAAAGGCCTGGTCTACACTATGAGTTTAGTTCAAATTTAGCAGCGTTAAATCGAATTAACCCTGCACCCGTCCACACAATGAAGCCATTTACTTCAACATAAAGGGCTCTTAAAATCGATTTCTGTACTCCTCCCCGACGAGGGGAGTAGCGCCGAAATCGACATTGCCATTTTGAATTAGGGTTAGTGTGGCTGCAATTCGATGGTATTGGCCTCCGGGAGCTATCCCACAGTGCACCAATGTGACCGCTCTGGACAGCAATCTGACCTCGGATGCACTGGCCAGGTAGACAGGAAAAGCCCCTCGAACTTTTGAATTTCATTTCCTGTTTGACCAGCGTGGAGAGCACAGGTGACCATGCAGAGCTCATCAGCACAGGTAACCATGCAGTCCGAGAATCGAAAAAGAGCACCAGCATGGACCGTATGGGAGGTACTGGATCTGATCGCTATATGGGGAGAGGATTCCATGCTAGCAGAACTACGTTCCAAAAGATGAAATGCCAAAACATTTGAAAAAAATCTCCAAGGGCATGATGGAGAGAGGCCACAATAGGTACTCACTACAGTGCCGTGTGAAAGTTAAGGAGCTCAGACAAGCCTACCAGAAAACCAAAGAAGCAAACGGAAGGTCTGGGGCAGAGCCGCAGACATGCCACTTCTACACTGAGCTGCATGCAATTCTAGGGGGGGGCTGCCACCACTACACCCCTGACCCTGGATTCCGAGGAGGGGGTAATCTCAGCCGTGCCTGAGGATTCTGCAGATGGGGAAGATGAGGAGGAGGAGGACGATGAGCTTGCAGAGAGCACACTGCACTCCGTTCTCCCCAACAGCCAGGATCTTTTTCTCAGCCTGACTGAAGTACCCTCCCAACCCTCCCAAGGCATTATCCCAGACCATGAAGCCATGGAAGGGACCTCTGGTGAGTGTATCTTTGTAAATATAAAACATGGTTTAAAAGCAAGATTTTTTTAATGATTAATTTGCCCTGAGGACTTGGGATGCATTCGCGGCCAGTACAGCTACTGGAAAAGTCTATTAACGTGTCTGGGGATGGAGCAGAAATCCTCCAGGGACATCTCCATGAAGCTCTCCTGGAGGTACTCCAAAAACCTTTGCAGAAGGTTTCTGGGCAGTGCAGCCTTATTCCATCCTCCATGGTAGGACACTTGACCACACCATGCTAGTAGCAAGTAATCTGGTATCATTGCATGACAAATCCTGGCAGCGTATGATCCCGGTGTTTGCTGGCATTCAAGCAACATCCATTCTTTATCTTGCTGTGTTATCCTTAGGAAAGTGATATCGTTCATGGTAACCTGGTTGAAATATGGGAATTTAATTAAGGGGACAGAGGTGGCCGTTCCTACTGGGCTGTTTGCCTGTGGCTGAAAAGAAATCCTTCCCTGCAGTTAGCCAAGCGGGGGGTGGGGAGAAGATTGGTGCTGAGCTTTTCATGTTTGGCTAGCAGGGATCTTCCCTGATACCAGCCACGTGGTGGGGGGAGGGGTAAAGCGATCATCCCAGAGAATTGGATGGTGGGCAGTAGTTTGGTTTCTGCTGCTGCATGTTAACAGGAAAACCGCAGCATTCAACGGGCTTTGCTTGGTATGTGAGAAAGGAGGGGGCTGCTTTTCTGAAGGCTGCAGAAGCTGAAAGACAATGGCTTACCATGGCCACATGCAAGCCGAATTCTGTTGCCCGGACCTGCGTCTGTGATCTTTAACACCAAAGCCGCAGGCACTCAATATTAAGATGCAAAATGCGACCTTGTACTGAAATCACATGTGCTATGTAATGTGAATAGTGTTGTTCACCATGAAAGAGTATAAGCATTGTTCTGTAAAATGTATCTTTTAAAATACTTCTCTCCCTTTTTTCCCTCCCTCCCACAAATTTTTCAAGCCTTCCTCCTCCGTCCCGAAGGCTATCTCAAAACAGACGCGAGACGAAATGTTCTCGGAAATCATGGAATTGACCCGCAATGAAAGAGCTCATCTGAATGAGTGGAAGGTCACCCTATCCCAGTACAGGAAAGCTGCCAGTGAACGTGAGGCCATGAGGGATGAATGTGAGGAGAGGAGAGACGCTCGAGATGAGAGATGACGAGATGCAATGCTGGGACTGCTGCGTGATCAAACTGACATGATCCAGCATTTGGAGGAGCTTCAGCAACGGCAGCAGGATCACAGAGTGCTGCTGCAGCCCCTGTATAACCGCCCTCCCCCATCACCATGTTCCATATCCTCCTCACCCAGACATGTAAGAACGTGGGGGGGGGGAGAGGAGGGGGAGAGGCTCCGTGCACCCTCCCACTCCACCCCAGTGGACAGCCCAAGCAAAAGGCTGTCATTATTTTGAACTTTTGAAGTGGCCTTTTCCCTCCCTCCTATCCTCCTCCCAGGCTACCTTGTCAGTTCTCTCCCTCTTTTTATAATCAATTAATAAAGAATACATGATTTTTAAACGATAGTGACTTTATTTCCTTAGAAAGCAAGCTGTGATCGAAGGAGGAGGGTGGGTTGCTTACAGGGAATGAGTCAATCAAGGGGGCGGGTTTTCATCAAGGAGAAACAAACAGAACTTTCACACCGTAGCCTGGCCAGTCAAGAAACTGGTTTTCAAGCTTCTCTGATGCGCAGCGCTTCCTGGTGTGCTCTTCTAATCGCCCTGGTGTCTGGCTGCGTGTAATCAGTGGCCAAGCGATTTGCCTCAGCCTCCCACCCCGCCATAAAGGTCTCCCCCTTACTCTGACAGAGATTGTGGAGCACACAGCAAGCAGCAATAACAATGGGAATATTGGTTTGGCGGAGGTCTGAGCGAGTCAGTAACGTGCGCCAGCGACCCTTTAAACATCCAAATGTACATTTTACCACCATTCTGCACTTGCTCAGCCTGTAGTTGAACAGCTCCTGACTACTGTCCAGGCTGCCTGTGTATGGCTTCATGAGCCATGGCATTAAGGGGTAGGCTGGGTCCCCAAGGATAACTATAGGCATTTCAACATCCCCCACGGTTATTTTCTGGTCTGGGAAGTAAATCCCTTGCTGCAGCTGTTTAAACAGAGTAGTGTTCCTGAAGACGCGAGCATCATGAACCCTTCCCGGCCAGCCCACGTTGATGTTAGTGAAACGTCCCTTGTGATCCACCAGTGCTTGCAGCACCATTGAAAAGTACCCCTTGCAGTTTATGTACTGGCTGTCCTGGTGCTCTGGTGCCAAGATAGGGATATGGGTTCCATCTATCACCCCACCACTGTTAGGGAATCCCATTGCTTTTATGCCAAAAACTGCCTCACAATGAAACAATTTATTTTGCGTTGAACAAAATGTTCAAGTCGACCCCCATCTGAAACTTTTAGCAACTTTTTTGATTTTGCTGATTTTTTTTTTTTTTTCATTTTCAGATTCTGTTTTGGTGAAACAAATTATTTTTCCAATTATTCAGAACTGCCAGTGCACTCCAAAATCAGTTATCCCCCCAGCTCTAACATGGAACTTTTCCATATTTTAACACTATCATCTTATGAATTCATCCTCCCAGTTGTGATTGTGCAGGTCACCTCTCCTCCCGTTGGCATAACATCTATGGGGCAAGTACATCATGTACCTGCAAAGAAAAGTAATACTAGGAAAGGATTTTTAGTTGTCGTAATGCCATTTAGCAGGTACAAATAAAGAGGAGGAGCCAGTAATACGTGCCCAACCAACTTTCCAGGAACCACAGACCATAGTTGAGAACCTCTGCACTAAGATTAAATCTGAAAATAAAGAATTAGCAGCTTTATCAATTATACCCAGCACTACTGGAGACCTAGAACTTGCTCTACTAACTAATGCCCTGATCCTGTAGCATAGTGATGTACCCACACAGAGCCCTCAAACCAATAGGGCAACAGTCCATACACCTGACTTTAGTTGCAAGACAGGGCATCTAGTCTAGCACAAATCTTTTCTCCAGCACAGCCCCAGAAGAATGCTGTGGAAACTCTCTTTACTTCAGTTTTCCCTGAGTCCCAATCAGCAAAAAGGGAGGGCATCTTTCCAGGATGTTCTATCACCCTCATAAAAATTACTCACACAGGATTTCTGTACTTTCTGTTATTGGCAAATGGACAGCTCAGTTCCATGTGTTACAGCTCTTCATGATTACATAAAGAGGCCAGATTTACCCTTCGCGTAAATCCATTGATTTCAGAAGAGTTCAATCAGGTGTATATTTGTCCCAATAGGCCTGAGTTATATACCCATGCTGAACTCATCTCAACAAGTGCCACTTTTTCCTCATTTGCTAGCGACTGTCTTTCCCCCTCCTCTCTCTCCCTCTGATATACTTTGTTAGTTTAGTGAGATTTTAGTGCTTACTAATGGAGGCCAAGAGCACATGAGGAAGTCTGCCAGTCCACTCCATCATCATTCCTTCCATGCAGTTCTGCCAACTTTTCTCACTGCAGACCTGCAACCCTCTGAGCATTCCAGCCCTGGAGCTCCCTTGAGAAGACGCTGTCGATCAGACCAAGTTAGGGAGGTTAAATTCATTATATATATATATATATATATATATATATATATATATATATATTAATTTGCTTATTGGTCATGGCCAATGCTCCCTCCAATGTATAGAAAACCTTACAGAGAAATGGAACTATGGCCTTGCACAGAGAGGCATGTCGGTAATAAAATGTCAGTTTTCTGGATTGATGGATAAGTGACATTTTCAAATCTTATTTTACCAGTTGCATAAGAAACCCAAACAATCTGTCAATAGTCCATTACAATTTCTGTCAATAGCACTGGGTTTAAGCTCAATAAGAGCACTACACTCCAGGTTACATTGACAAAGGTAAAAATTACCTCAGGGGATCCTGCGGACAGTGGAGCCATCACGCCAGTACTGTTTGCGCTACCATTGAGAGAAGGGTGGTGAACCCACCATCAATGCTCACTTCCACCGGCTAATCTGAAAAGCGATATTATTGCTGGTCTCAGAAGTGACCATGAGCCAAATTCTGACCTGGTCTTAGCAGATGCTCAACTCCATTGAGCTTACACAGAATCAGAATTTAGTGCTGCCTTTTCTACCATCTCAGCTGAGGGACAAGGACAAAGGCGGCTTGTTTCCGGGAAAGAGGGTGAAAGGGTGATTTCCTGACAATGAGATGCCTTAATGGCAACATTTTCTTTTTAAAACCAGGTCTCTATATTTTGTCATATTCAGGGGGAGTAGGCAAGCCAGCTGGGTGTGGACTCTGTGCATTAACAGGCAGGTACTTCTCCGTTCAGAGTCAATTACATTTGCACCATTGCACATGTGAAATTCCTCATCATATTACCTGTCCTTGTGAAAGCCAGTGAAGAATAGCTCTTTGGCACATGTAGTTTTCTCCTTCTTTTAGAGATGCTTTAGAGGCCACTTCTAGTTTAACAAGGAAGGCCGTAATTATATTCTAAACAAGAAACAGTCATAAAAGAACTCTCCTTCCAAAGCCCAAATTGGTATTACTTAAGGGTTTCACGCCAATCAGTTAGTAATTTTAAATTAAAATCCTGGGAAAAGGCACTTCCTTTTCTCTTCCTTTGTCCCTTCCTTCTGTGGTCTCTTTTTTCCAGTATTTGTTGCTCTATCCTCTCTGGTACTTTAATTTCATTGGTTTGGTTGTGTCCTTTGTCGGTTACCACCCTCCCCCCCCCCCCCCCCCCCCCCGCAATTTGCTGCTGTGTGATATCAGGCTTTAGCTTTTCAGCAGTAGTTTCTGATCTGAAAGATACAGAAAACACAGCAGTTTAATATCAATCATCTCAATTATCAATAGGTAATTACCGTCAAAAGAAGGAAATCTACCTGGGTGCCAGGCTGACCGTTTTCAGGTCTTCAAACGGATTGAAGTTACCACGGAACAAACAGAGCCAATCTAGACTCATTGCTGACCCCAGCTACATGCGGCTCTTCAGAAGTTAATATGCAGCTCCTTGTATAGGCACCGATTCCGAGGCTGGAGCTATAAGTGCCAACTTTCCAATGTGCTGGGGGGTGTTCACTGCTCAACCCCTGGCTCTGCCATAGGCTCTGCCCCCACTGCACCCCTTCCCATCCCCTCCCTTGAGGCAGCCGTGCCCTCGCTCCTCCCCGTCCCCCCCAGAGCCTCCTGCACACCATGAAACAGCTGCTGGGAGGGAGGGGGCTGCCGCTGGGCAGGAGGTGCTGGGAGCAGGGTGGGGGAGCTGATTGGGGGCTGCTGACGTATTACTGTGTCTCTTTGGCAATGTACATTGGTAAATTCTGGCCCCTTCTCAAGTTGGCCACTCCTGGCCTAGAACAACTATGCCAGCTGAGCTCCAGCTGTGAGCTGATCTACTGAGGAATTACATACCGAGATGAATGAGCTCTTAGTTTCAGTTTGGACAATGCACTACAACAGTTTCTTTAATGCCTTTCATATAAATGGCTCCTGAGGCACTTTACAGAGTTAAATGATGAATAAAAGGAGAGAGAGCGAGAGAGAGAAATTAAGAATTACAGGCAAAGGAGGAAAAAGTGTTTTCAACTGAGATTTGAAAATAGACAGAGAGTGGATGAGATAGGAAGATAAAGTCCAAACAACAGTCCAAACTAACGAGGCGAAGGCTCTCCAATCATCAGCAACAAGATGGTGTGAAAGGGCAGAGGAGGCCAGGATAAAGCACGTAGAAGGAGTCAGGGAAGCCAGTATCGAGCAAGAGAATGTCTCTGCGACAGACTGGAAGAAGAAGGCAATTCTGAACTGGCTCTTGAAATGCATGGAAAGCCAGCAGACTTATTTGAGGCTGGGGGTGACTGTGTCATGCACTTTTCCATATATGTGATTAGGCTCGTGCCTTTGAACCATTATCCAAATCATCTGAACCCATCAGTTTTTCAAAAAATGATCTGTAAATCTAACAAGAGCAAAATTTCTTGCAAAATTTCCAATGCTTTCTGCTTCCAGGCAAGCTGGAAATCCCACAAAACCAGCATCTCTCACGGTCATTTGAAACATCTGCTTCTAGGGCTAAAGACTGGCCTAAGCCAAACAAAAGAGCGAATCAGAACATCCATGGAAGTTGAGGATGTTTGGCTCTGGATCCCTGGCTATCTGGACCCATCTCTCATGGAAACAAAGAACAAACATGAAGCAAAAGTTAAACAAACATCTTGGAACCTCATAAAAGGTTGGGATCAACTTTAGTTCTAGGGATGGAAAAAGGTTCACGTCAATTCTTATTTTATCCAAATTGATTTATTCACCAATTTACAACATTTCTACTCTAAACATGTCAAAAGGTTTCATTACAAGTAGCTTTGCCTCTTGAAAAGCGGAAGGAGTGATTTAGAATTAGGAAAATTGGTAACTTTCTACTGAATTCTTTATGGATGGTTAATAGATTCCAAGGCCAGAAGTGACCACTGTGATCACTTCATCTGACCTACTGTATAACAAAGGTCATAAAACTTAGAGCAGATCTTGTAAAAAACATCCAGTCTTGATTTTAAAATGGTCAGTGATGGAGAACCCACCACAACCCTTGGTAAACTGTTCCAATGGTTAATTACTTTCACCATTAAAACATTATGCCTTATTTCCAGTCTGAATTTGTCCAGCTTGACTTCCAGCCCCTGAATTGTGCTATACCTTTCTCTGCTAGATAGCAGAGCAATTATTAAATCTTTGTTCCCCATGTAGATACTTTTACACAGATCAAGTCACCCCTCAACTTTTTCTTTGTTAAGAGTACTTAAGGGTAAGGAGTATGGTCCTCCAAAAGACAACAGAGTTGAAATCCAATTCATCCCTGGTGTACGTTTATATTTATACAGTATTTCTACAAACTCTCAATACCCAACTTCCAAGCTCATAATGTCTTACACAGAACATAAATGCTTCTGATGAGAAATACATTCTGCAAAATATTTTCACCTTTAATAGTAGATGATTGTCATTTTTCATTGAGGTGTGTAGTTCATTATTCAGCTCTGCTGAGTACACTGCACCTTTTCACTTTCTCCAAGCAAACCAGCTTTTCCTTTATTGAATAGACATAGTGGAAACAGTAATGGAATCATGAAGACCCCACTTCTGCCAGGGACTGAGCACCTCCTTTGAACAGAACATCTTTACTTCACCCCTGCAGTCGTTGTAGTGTGCATCTACCCTACAAGCTTACAGAGCCATAGCTGCAGTGCTGTAGCTATACTGTTGTAACCCCCACAGTGGAGACAAGCCCTGAGGCACAGAAAGATTAAGTGATTTGCCAAAGGTCACGTGGGAAGTCTGTAGCAGAGCCTAACATTAAACCTAGGTCTCCTGAGACCTAGTTTAGCATCTTGACCAGAAGGCCCTTCTTTCCCTTCTTCAGTGGAAAGGCTCACTGGACCAGGGCCTAGAGATGGTGCAGGGCTGCAACTTGTTGGCTATATGGTCTGCGACACCAACATTATTATCTGTGCACTTTCAGAGGACTGATCATTTACCTCCTGTGGTAAGAGAGGATAGCATCCTTTAAATATATAAATGTCATCTAATTATCATTGCTGCAAACATATCAACATCGGTGCTAATGTCAGCAGCTGCAACCAAGAGTCCCATATTTTTAGTCAACTCTACACTTGAATGCTTCCTTGAATCTGCCAGGAACAGTTGGTTTCTAGGTAAATTTAAATATCAACACCGATTTTATAGCATGCAAGAACAACCAACCCCACCACTAATGTACAACCTTCCGTCGCAGGAGACAGCTTACTCACAAGAGATAGTGACAATTAGTGTAATATTTATTCCTGTTATGTTAAAACTAAAAGCTAGCTTTTAAAATCACATCTCTGACACAAATAAAAAGCAGGCAACATCCGTGAGACAATTGTACTGTAACATCATGGAGCAATCTCAAATGCAATGTAGGTCCAAAGCATGCAATATGCAAGCTGCATTTTTCTCCTTTGTAAGTGTTATTATGAAGTAAAACACCTGGCAAAGGGAAGAGCTCCGGGTTTGTAAATTATCTTGCCAGTGCAAAATGAAGATTAAAAAAATCTCTATAATGGTTCTTTACTCCATTAAAAAATATCATTTCCATTCCTGGTTCCCGTATTACTCAGTATTATAACCCTGACTGAACACTATAAAAGAGAAAACCATGTTCTACAGTAAGTGCGTCATTAGCGTGCCGTACTGTCTGAAGGACAAAATGAATAAAATGAAAGATCTTTGCTCTCCTCTGAAGAACAGTGTGACGCTGACCACCATCCTAATCTTCCCAATCAATTCTAATACCTACACTGGGCATACCAGTAGCTCAAGCAAAGCCTCAGCCAGACTCTGACACCCTTACTTTGACTGAGTAGCACCTTAAGCTTCAAGCCTAGTCCTACTGAATCCATGCATGGAATAAGGTGTCAGGACCTGGCCCCCCAGGAACTTCATCATTAGAGGGGGAATATGGAAGAAACAGAAAATCTTCAGCATTCGGACCACAGATGGGCTGATACAAACCTGAGCTGTGAACCGGATCTATCTGTGATTCTGAACTTTGTGACTATTCTTTAACTATGTAATTGATTGACTCAGATACCCTGAACTTTGAGGCCTGAGTGCTTCCCTGCTTTGAACATATGGAAATAAAAGCAGTAGTACTTTGCACTCCTAGGGTACACTCAATCCAAGGCCAAGCCATAAGTACAATTATCCTCATTTAAGGAAGGAGCAAATAGAGTCCCAGGATCACTTGACAAAGTAGCAATGAGTCTAGAATGCTCACTCCTCATCCTCGCTGGCTCCTTACTACTCCCTCAGATTATTACTACAAAGATTCTCAGGTACCTTTGGCTCAGCTGAAGAGCGTGGGAGGAGAAAGGTCACTCTTAGGTCCTGGAATGGCCAGGGTGTCATTATAGGCTGCTCTAAGTTGTACCACCAGCAACTGTCCCATAGGGAGCACTGTGCTAGCTCAGGATCATAGTGAGAGCGCTGCCCGGCCCAACTTGGATCTTTCCCCGCTCTCCCAAATCCCTATGTAGAGGAGAGGGGTGGAGCAGGTGGCGTAGAACTATCTACATCTCCATAGGATTCCCCTGGGTCAGAAAGTATCCTTGTCGGCTCTCTTTGGGTGGTTTTCTTTGGGTTTTCTGGCTGTTTTGTGCTATCTGGGGCCTGAGAATTGAATTTAATCTCAGTTCTTAGTTCCTAATCTCCATTTAGCCCTCACTCCCAAAAGCCATACACTCTAGTTCTTCTCAAGAGGCAAGTCCCAGATGGATGAAATGAAGTTGGACTTTGAATACTGTGACACTTGAACTTTTCTCCTCTGGGTCAAAGGGCTACATGCTGGATTCTGTAATCAGGGGGTCTTTCTGCATTATGCAGTGTTAGTAAGGCCCTGTACCTGCTCTTTCTGTGTACTAGAAATACTTGTGGCAGTTTACATGACACATTACAGATTAAACAAATCCCTAGCAACGGCAATACAATAGTTTTGCTGCTCTCTGATTTCTGGGTTTGTGTAACACCGGATTTGATCCCAGAAATGGATGGATTTGTTTAAGGAGCTACATTACTCACCTTAATCAGTAGTGAATGCCTAAGCAATATTGTTCCCAGTGGGGGCAAGGTGGTGGAAGGAAGATGGACTCGGGAGACTGAGAAACTAAAGAGTTGATCATTTCCTATCTGTACAACATGAGTTTTAGCTTCCCCTACGTTGCACTTCCAGAAGTGACAGCTGAGCCTAAGATAGAAAGCAGACTTCCCTTTTGACCAGAGATGGTGACTGCTGTCTGCTGGCTCTTGCTCTTCAACAAGCCTTCTGTGAAGCCACTGATGTGGTTAATAGGTTACCTGCAGCCAGCAGCTGTGAAAGAACTTCTGCCTTTGGAAGGAGAAAAAGCTGCAAGTATTCCAGTTATTCTAGATGGTGGATACACAGCTCCATTTTACTTGAACTTTAGTGTAAACAGATGTTAGCGAAAATAAATTGATGCATTTGCTCCTGAAGATAATTTAATCAAACACAGCGACACTGTAAAGCTAGAATAATCTTCCATTAGCACGCTGAGCTGTATCAGTTTTGCAATTAACAACATGTTTGTAGCACTAAAAAAAAAAACAAGGAGAGCATTCAAGCTGACCCCTGTTCATGGAGCAGTAGGGGTTCTATGTTGCTCACTTGAACAATTCTGTGACTGAGCCTGGTGAAGCATGTGGAGGGAATGATGTGACTCTGTATCATCAGCCTGGGATTTTCAAAGGAGACGAAGGGAGTTAGGAGCACAAGACCATTTTGCATTCAATAGAATTCGGGGACTTAACTCTCTGGGGCCTCTTGGAAATTCCAGCCTTAGTGAGCAGTGGCTTGATCACATAGTAAAGAGTCAGAAATGTGTCTTCCTGTGTCCAAACACCACTGGGGCCACACTTCCCTGGGGAGAACTCTAGTGTCTTAGAAACTCCATTAGATATTTCGGTGGGCTATTTTTAAGACAATCCTTAAATATTTGGTTGATCTTAAGTTCTGGGACGGCTCATCCCAAAGAAGGACATCTAGCATTCACAGAAAGGCCTTCCACTGTAGAAAGGATTTTTTCCATACTGTTGTATGTATTTATACTGTGCTCTGTGATATCTGAGCACATCACTGTAAGAGCCCAGCTGAAGGTAGGAAATCATGTGTGGCAGCCTTTACCACTATGTGACCCAGCCAAAACTTGAGTTTATCTTGAATGCCGCAGTAGGTAAATTCTACCTGCCGGGCACATACTGGAATAGTGGATTTTTCCCTAGGGTCCATGTGTTATGTAGAAAGATGGCCTGAAAGCACTCTGGGCCCAGCCCTGCAGCCATTGAATTCAATGGGAGGTTGACTTCATTGGTAAAAAGATCAGGCCCTTTTCCCTTTGCTATTATTTTACTTCTGACCCCTACATCCTGGTCACCACTGGTATCTTCTCATTCCTTTCCCCTTTCTCTTCTACGATATAATTTCTTCTAGTAATAACTGGTGCTCTATGTGCTGGCATTCCACCTATTGCCAATCTTCACTGGGATTTGCCTGGCTTTTCCTCTCTGACAAAGCATGCTGATGCTTCCCAACTTTAGCCAGACTCATCACTTTAGCCAGTCTACGTTCTGTTTAAACAAAGTCTCAGCTGCTTTTCAGGGGACGACCTCCTTAAAGGGAAAACAAGTGTTTTGCCCCAGGTCACACCGCAAAACATTGACTTAGCCCATATTAGTACACACACTCCTTCTGGTCTGTGAGCTTTTATTCTACTTGCAGCTAGTTGCATGGGGAAATTAATGGTGAAATTATAGCGTGTTTGAAAAATGAAATGAAGTTTATGAATTGGGGGAGTTGGGAGGAAAGAGCCTGGAAGGAGCCTGAAAGACTGAAACATAAATGGTTACGTAGAGCTGAGGGTTTGCTCTTGTGCTCCTATGTCCCTTTACTGCTCAGGTATCTAATTGGCTCCATAATTTAGTAAGTAAAGTAGGGATCCAGCCATGAATTGCGGCACTATACTTAGATCATATATACTCACTGACCTCTGGCATCCAATATGAATCAGGCTACTGGAGGGAAGCAAGGCGGAAGATAGTGTCTGGCATCCTAAATATTCGCAGGAAGAAGATAAGCAATATGCCTTTTTTGTCATCTAAAAGAGAACACTACTTTCTAATGTAAATGAAGAACAAAAAAGGGCAAAGTCCATGATTAAATATTTAAGCTTTTTAAATATCTTTTCTTCTCTTCACTTCCCATGTACAATATACTAACTGAATCTGGCTTTGTAGTGCCCGATATTTACAATATTCTGCTTTGGCTCATACCCACTTCAGCCTCCAGCTACCCACTATCTGCCAGCTGAGGCTCCCTGCACATGGAAAAAAAATTCTTGGTGTAGAAGAAAGCACTATAACAGTGAAACCACACTGCACCCGAAACTTGAATTAATCAACTTTAAAAATTCTTCAGGCAAGCAGATAGTTATACTTGCTCCACAATATGTACTGGGGTCTGTGGCAGAAGATTGAAACAGAAATAGGACTTCTGCAAATATAAAGGAAGAATTGCACTTTTGTTGTACACAAGAAAAAAAAAAAAGAGGGGAGGAAAAATGCAATCATTGTTCAGGTTTAGTGCTTCCAAAATTTCATTCTTCTGATCAATGCTGGGGAAGATATTTTCCAATACTTTCTACATATATAAAGCTAGTCAAAATCCAGCTACAGCAGATCAATATTAAAAACCTTTTGTTGAAAGATCGCAGCAAATCAAACACGATAGGGCCATAATCTGTGTTTATAGAGTGCCACTCCACTGCCTTCCCTGTGTCCTGATAGAGACATTTTGTGATGCATTTGCAGATCTGCAGGAGCCAGTCTCACAGTTCAGTATCTAGTTGTTCTGATTGCTCACACAGTCATTTATCCATTTGAAATTTGAAAAATATCTGCCTATTGCGAGCCTTTATTATTCAGCATTTATACTGTAGTTCCAATCCATGTGGCCTGATTGTGCTCAGTGCTTTACGGACACATAATAAGTGACAGTCCCTGCTCCAAAGAGCTGGTTAAGATGTTGATCTGAATTAAATGGCCAGATATTCTCTTTTAGTCTGTAATCAAATGGAGAATAAGCAATAGCTCCCTGTTTTTCCCCCCTCTGTTTCTATGACAGATTCTGACTGATTTTACAGCAAAGGTTAAAGTAATTTCTGAACCCACTACCTGATACCTAAAGGGTCATATTCATCACTCTGCCCCCATGCATGGAGAGGGCTGGGATTCTGTGAATCATGGCTGGGACAGAGATGGAAAGTGGGTATTTCAGCTTCCGTAGCATCAGTCACAAAATACTGCAGATGCTCTTCTGTGCCACAGAGTCCAGGCCACACCATGTGGGAGCCTAAAGATCAAGAACAGGAGGAGACAGAGAAGTTGGGGGCCATCCACACTTCCTAACTTTGTCCTCCCATTCACCCTGCATGACATTGGTGGGTAAGTTAATGTTGATTTTGCCCAGCATTAACTTCCTGGCTTTCCTCTCCTGCACATGAACTCCCAGAGGGGGCATCTGGATGGGGAACACACAGGAGTAGTCTCTATCAGAGCAGTGTTGCCATAGCAGCAGGGAAGCTTAGCTCCAGGGCTGGTGGGGGGAGGAGGGGAAAGAGGGGTCAATTGTACCAGGGTCCCAAGTTCAGGGGGGGACCCCAAAATATCTGTGTAAATAAAATGAAATGGGAGGAGGCGGGGCCCCGGCAAACATGACATACCAGGACCCCAAATGTCTCTTGACGGGCCTGCCCATGCAGAAGCCTGAGGGAGGAAGGCAGTGCCGAAACACAGGCACCCTGTGCAAGTGACCTTCTCAAGATCCAGTCAAGAGGCACATACCAAGGTCTAGCAGAAACTCTGCAAGTGTTACAGAAAGCTTTTAGTGCCTGACTCCAACCAGTGGAGGAGAGGACACTAACAGTATGGGGATGAACACATTCTCTGCTGTGTTCTCAGTCTTTTCACAGTGAACATAAGCACAACCATACTGGGTCAGACCAAAAGGTCCATCTAGCCCAGTATCCTGTCTTCCGACAGTAGCCAATGACAGGTGCCGCAGAGGGAATGACCAGAACAGGTAATCATCAAGTGATCCATCTCCTGTCATCCACTCCCAGCTTCTGGAAAACAGAGGCTAGGGACACTATGTCTGCCCATCCTGGCTAATAACCATTGATGGACCTATCCTCCATGAATTTATCTACTTCTTTTTTGAACGTCTTGGTCTTCACAACATCCTCTGGCAAAAAGTTCCACAGGTTGACTATGTGTTGTGTGAAGAAATACTTCCTTTTGTTTGTTTTAAACCTGCTGCCTATTGACAGGATTTAACATCATTCTTCATCAGTGGGAATTGTGGAGCTAATTCCCCACATGCCATTTTAAGAATTTTGCAGATAATGCCACCAGGCTTAGCATATTCGCTTAAAGATACAGAGGGACCTTCCAGACATCCATTGGTTACAGAGGGGGGCCTTTCCAAACTGCCATTTAGCAAGGAGGGATGAGATTAAACCCAGAATATCTGTTTTAGGGCAGGTGGTAATCCCAAAGGCAAAAACTTTTTGTCCTGTCACTGGTAATACCAGGAAACATGAAACACTAAAGATGCCCACTTCAGCCAAGATGGGAACAAAGAGCAGAACAAAAACTGACCATTGTTTGTTTTCCTGTGCCAGATAAGATTTCTCAGGAAGAAACCCCACCACGCTAGAGAAAAAAAAAAATATCACAGCAGGCTAATTTATCACAAAAACAATTGTGGGCAAGAAAAAAAGATGTGTGGCTTCCTTATCTTACCACTAAAAATGATCTCACTTTCACCTCAGGGACATAATATTTTATGGGTCATAATTTTTAGGGATGTATGATTTCTCAAGTTGCTCGGTTTCTTTAGTTTCATATAAATATGAACTTAGAAGAGAAGAATTTAAGGATAACTCATTCTCTTGGAGATGCTTTATCAGGAATGGAAGTCTTCATTATCTTGGAGTTTTCTATGAGTTGCTGGAAGGTGTACATTTCTCACAGAAACGAACACATAATAAAAACAGGAAAAAAATCCTCTGACCTTCCCCTCAATCATAAATTTCGCAGCTAAAAATATAACTACCAGAACTACCCCAAGTCTTCTCAATTGCTTTCTTAATGTTTTCTGACTTTTTTAAAAATGAGCTTTTATTCTTTCATCAACACAAATAAGCCTTTGGTGTAATTGCCCAACTTTTTCAGTGTCCCTGGAGAATGGCTGTTGTCATCTAGTGGATTGAGCACGGGACAGGGACATAGGAACTATTAGGTTTGAATCCTTACTCTATCATTACTTGTTCTGTGGCTTTGCACAAGTCAGTCATGCTAGATTCGGATTGTAACGTGAAGTCCAGAGCAAGGTGCGGTCAAGGGAGGGGAGGGGTCGCAAGGGAAGGCATTTTGCCTTGGAAAATCAGGACACCCCCCAAGAGTCATACATCAGCTGCACAGCTGCTACTTCAACTCACTGTAAGGTGCAGCTTATTACCTCTTACTTTGCCTCATGGAATAAGTCCCACTTTCTTGACTGCATGCATTTGCACTGTGTGTTTTTGCTACCCCCTCACCAAGACTGTGATGTTCTGGTTTCTTCCAGTGTGTTTGCAGTGCAGTTTGCCTCATGTCCTTTCATGCAGTGCGATTTACTCTTTGACTGTCTATTCACGATGCAATTTGCCTTAGCTCTTGGTAAGTGCACGAGAATTTCAGCTGCACGTCTCTACATGGAGGAAGATTGCTTGCTCATAGTAGACACGCTGCTACAAAACTAGCATGGCAGTGATGGAATGAGCTGAAGGTTAGGAAACATTAAAGTACCTTTAATGTCCATACTAAGAGCTGTGTTGATCACTGTTTCACTGACGTAATGTTAATAGAATTGTATAGAAACCAAATAGCAGCCCTGCCTGGAGCGCATCCCCTGCGGCAAGCCATGCACACTCTGTTTTCCCTCTTAGGTAACTCAATAACTTCACTTCAGGCTCTTCTCTCAGTAATACCCCTCTTTGGGCTGGTTTCTTATTAAAACCTCATGAAAAATAGTCCATAACAAAAGTCCAAACAAAATCCATTCATCACCCCCAGTGCAATCAGTCATTAAGGTCACCCAATACTTCATTTGATGATGCTCCACATAGCGCATCCTTGTGCCTTCACCATACCTGGACTCATCTGTCTGTCCTCTTCTGTCCTCTGGTCCTGGACAGCCACCTCAGCCCTTCCAAATGGAGTAAAACTCCTCTGTTCCTTGCAGGAACATCCCAGCCTCTCTGCTCGGAGCATCTTTGCCAGGGAAGCAAGATCCCCCATTCCCCCGGGCCCTACTTTTCTGGCCCTGGAGAAAAGTCAGTGGGTAAGCTCCTCCGTGCTCCCCTGCCTTCAGCATGTTCCAGCTCTCTGGCTTAGAGACACCAAGGAGCACAGACATGGGAGCACAAGGAAACGAGACAACGCTGATCAGCATGATGGGCAGCAGTCTCAGCACACAAGCTTATTTCTCTGTTGGACTATGGAAGGGTGTTTGAATATGTTTAGAAATAGTTGTTTGTGTCAAACATCCTTGAATGCACAAATTTATCTCAAAAGATTGATGAAGAGAAGCATGTCCTGAGAACATAACTAGGAGACAGGAACTCCTGAATTCTAATCTCAGCTTCACCTCTTCCATAGCACTGGGCAATTACACAAGTTCGGATTCTATGTCAGCACCCGTGAAATGAAAATACTGTTCCTTCCCTCGATAAGGAGTCACAAGTTCCTTGAAATGAGAGAGCTGAGACTGGACGTGAACTTTGTGAAGAATGCAGTTGATAAAGACTTGGAATAGACTAAAGAAAAGGAGTTGACATCTCATGGAGAAAACTCAAACCGACCTGAAAACAGGAACCAATATTTTCCAAGCTTAACATTCAGACTGACTTTGAGGGCAGTTGCATGGAAGATGACGACTATAAATGACTGGAGCTACTATTCATTGCATTAACCACAAGGCAAAAGTTAAGGTCACTGTTGCAAAACATGGTAACATTTTGTTCAAAGAAGCCTACAGCTTTTTAATTTTTGCTTTAATTAGAAGGTCATTTTTATTTTTTCATCTCCACTCCGGTTCTACATTCCTTGCTGCAAGGCCCATTTGTTTGCCTTAGTGGTGAAGGAATGGGAGGGCTTTTGTGGGTGATTTTTAAAGATTTTTCATGTGGTTCACTGTTGAGTTACTGTTGGTGTGGATGGGCTGATTAATGGCTCAAGTGGGGTAGGTTACAAGTGGTCTTTTTTATAGATATGTATTTAAAAGCTGTCAAGAAGCTTTGAAAAGGCAAAGGATAGGTGTCTCATTTCTTATGGATGCAGTCATCAGTCGTAACCAATGATCACTGTATGAACACTACAAAAAACAGAGGAAATATTTGAAATACTGAGGTAACCATATTGATATGCCTCAGCAAAACAGTCACATTTTTAAGGGAAGCAACTGTACATTTATTGAGGTCAGTGAATTTCTTAAGGTCAAATTTAGCCTGTTACTAAAAGATTTTTTTTCTGATTGTTGAACCTGTGTCAGAGCAGAAGGGAAACTGGTTTACAGTCCTCTATTGTATGCAGAAATCTCATGTTGTCCAACGTAAATGCCATCTCTTTTTTGGCAAGATGGCTGCCGCTGCAGATATACTTCAAAAGCTCATTCATGAAGATTAGTGCTTTTTTACCATTTGAACTATCAGCTTTCTGCAATGAGCAAAATGGGCACAGCTATCCTTTAATAGGTCTTCAGTGCAATGCTGCATTGAGTGGCTTTTTAGGCTTCTATCCCAAGATTCAAGATCACAATAGCATGGAATGGGGGTACCTTCAGGAACAGGAGAGTAGAGGGAGGGGTCTTTTATGGACAGTGGTGGGGATGGTCTAATAGAAATGGTTAATGGGTGCCTACATCTACTGTAATACAATGTGTGACCACATGCCTCAGATGTGTCGTTAGCAGGGACCCAGCCTATTATCAATGGATCTAAAAGCATGAGTCACTACTGATTAAGCTAAAGGCTAACGTTAGGGAAGAATAATATCCAATGAGGTGTAATGAAAAGTGTTTCACATTTCGGTTTAGGAATTTAGTTCCCTCCCACCAAAGATTCCTCCCACCAAAGAATGAACGAATAGCAAGAAAAATAACTTAAATGCCTCCTGTTAGTAATGCAGTGTCATGACCTTGTTTTGGTTTAACTTTTTTCTCCTGCTAACCTTAGATAAGAATGTAAAACAAAAACTTGGCTTCTTTTGGCCAACTATCCAACTTATTGATTGGAGGGAAAAAGTTATAGTACTTAAGGTGGCTGATTCAAAACTGCATAAAAACCAATTTAAAATATTTAGTATTAGGGAATCAGTAAAATGGGCCATAATTTTTGTTCGGTGTTTGTACAGTGCCTAGCACAATGGGGTGATGGTCCATAATTAGGACTCCTACACACTATGGTAACTAAAATAATAATAATAATTCATAATTGCACATTGAAGCTGTGGGGTAGGGGGTCTCTAGGGAGATCTCCCTGTATTCCTCTGTCCCAGTCCAACTGTTATCATGGGTAGTGTAGGGAGTAAACACAACTTACATCTCCCTGTGCTTCCTCTTTAGCAGGGAATTTAATTTAACTATTGGTAGGCATTGCTCGTCTGTGATCTCCTTTGAATCGCTCTTTACAGTCTCCCACCTGCTTGCAGAGGTACTTCCAAAAAACTCTTCTGCTTTTTTATTTTTAATATAGGATTGAAAAAGAAAATCCTTTCAAAACTATTCTGGTGCCTTAACATTTATTCTAATAAAAAATGATAGTGTGGGGTCAGATCCTCAGCGGGTGTAAACAGGTGTAGAAAGGAGCTACACGGATTTACACCAGCTGAGAATCTGGTGTATTTGGGAGCAAGATGTCTGTGCTGCCACAGAGCTTGGAGTTTATGAGGCACACTCTAATTTAGGACATTAAATCCTTGGCTGAGCCCATCTAATGTAAATATGTTGTACAAAACTTGCTCTCTCTCACACACATGCATATTCATAATATAACAGCTCCTGATAGAGATAATGCTTGATGCAGAGAGCACCATTATTAGCTCTGACTGACAAATGGATTTCTAATCTAACGTATGTCTGTCACAAATAGATCACGAGAGCTTTGAAGTCAAATGCATTGTCAGGAGCTGAGCTACTTTTGTTGAACAACATGAGGAGAGAGGTACCAGCTCCCCCACAGTTGGATGACACTTAGCAGCTGATGACAAATATGAGGCCAGGGCTACTGAGTAACACTGGAAATGCTGTTCGGTAGAAACGAATACAAATGCACATGGCACAAAAGCATCTGAGGGATAGAGTGTGCTCTGCTTTACACGGAGAAGGAGGGGGAAAGGCACAAGGTGAACTTAGGTGCCAAACTGAGGTACTTAAGTCCAGGTTTTGGTGCCAGTGTAATCCACAAAACTCTTGCCAAGCCCTGTAAGTGCCTAAACTTACTTGGCACCAAAGTTTTCAGAGTAAAATCTCCCTAGCAGCTCAAGTTTCTGCCTCTGAGCATACACACTGCTGCCTCCCTCTAGGAGACTGGACTCCTATCTCCTGCTGAAGCCCTAGAGTGATTCACGAACTGGGGAAAGACAGGTGTTCAACCCCCTAAATCTGTGCAGGGCTCATTCTGGTAGGCTCACTCAGAAGCCAACTACCGGATTGGGTCCCATTCAAAATCCAGCCAGCGGAGATGGTGGTGGAGGTGCCCACGCTATAACTGTCCTTCCAGTGGTTAGTTCATTGCCTGAGATGACACCCAAGCTCAGTTCCCCCCTCTGCCAAGGGGGAAGAAAGACTTTGAGGAGGGATCTCCCGCCCCAGGCTGTGGGATAGTCTGATGTAGGGCTCCCTCAGTCTCTCCAGTTGAAGCTGTGTCTCGGTGAATAAATAATGAAAGAGTGACTGGAACAGGGGGACTGGACGTTGGTTCTGCCACATCCCAGGTGAGTGCTCAAACCATTGGGCTCCAAGTTATAAGGTGGGCACAACCTCCTTCGGCCATATTGAGTGGAGAGCATCAAGAAACATCTTAGGCATCTAAGCCTCTTGCCTCCAGGCAGTGTGTTCCCATTTGTGGATGGCTAAGCAGAGCTAGACCTCTCCCTGAAGCCCAGATTTAGGCCCCTACCTCAGAGAGAAGGGCAGGGGTTAGCACACACGCCTCTCCTCGGCATCTTCCACTGGCTAGCATAGGCAGCTCCTCGCTCAGCATTCTGGCCTATTTCTCCCCATTCACTTTCTAGAGGGCCTGGGCACCTAACAAAGCTTTGTGGATTGCAGTAATTGTTCCTGTGATTTTTCTAGGTACCTTAGAGTTGTAATGCTGAGTGTGTCAGCGACTAACGCCTATGTCTCTTCAGAAATCCTATCCCAAGAGCTACCACCCTCTGCCTTTGCACAGAAGGATAAAGATACATTATAGAAGCACAAAGATTAGGTAAGGGTAAGAATACAGGGATTCTAGGGGTGGCACTGCTAGATTTCCCAAACAAGGCAGTGCCCTGTCTCCACTAGTCAACAGACCTGTCCTGGGGGGGCCAACACTCAGACCCATGCTCCCCAAACTCTCCCACTGCAGAATTAACCCAGAACCTTACTGAGGTGTTACTTCTAACCCTCCTTATATTCACCTACAACACTCACCCAAGGTTAGTGGTGCTTTCAACCAGGCTAGCTGGCCCGCCTGGGGTGATAAGTTAGAGCCCAGGTAAGGTTGCACTCAGGCTGAAATCCACCAACTTTGCAGTGAGAATTCAGGCTAACTCACTAAAGTGCTGATAGTCCTCCAATGCCTTCCCACAATTCACCACCTGCCCAAAAGGACAGACAAGTTCTCCCAGAATACACTGGGAAAGAATCAGATTGCAGCTCAGCTTATTGAAGCACAAGGAACCATGGGACATGTCCCCAGAAGTCCTAGCAACACAGAGAGATGAGTGCAGCCCGAGTGAGAACACAGTAACTGGGGTATGGCTTTGCACTGTGGCTGCTCACACCTAGGGTAGGCTAACCCGGGAGCTCAGAGCTGGGTATCGATCACCCAAGTTAACTCTGAAGTGCACACAACCTCGCAGAGGCATGCTCCTGCCTCAGGCAGAATGCTTCTGCAAGTACCAAGTCATGCACAGATCCTCCTCACCTCACCCCTCTCAAACATGAGCAGTCACAAAGCCAAGATCTTGGCTATTTTGATATTTGTACATTAACCGACCTGATCTTTTCCAGCTGCCTGCTCTATTCTGTGTTCCGATCACTAACACTGTTCTTTATTAGCTTGTTTGTCATGTCTTGATAGGGCTATGTTTAGTTTCCAAGTCCAAATACACTTAAAAATGTTAGGTGCCCCCATCTCAATTAGCCAGCAAATGAACCTGAGGCCAGGTGTGCATTCAGGCCCACTGTATGTACAGAGCAACATCGAATACCAGCTGAGACGTGGAAAACAGGCAGCTTTTCTTCCCTAGAAAAGGCAACACGGGGCAGATTTACAAAACATTACAAATCTCCAAGAGGCCTTAAGCCAGTCCCTCCCTCAGATCCAATGTGTCCACAGGCCAAAAACATCAGTGTGTGTTGGGATAACGGAAGGCTCTTAGGTTCAAGCCAAAGTGATCAATCATGATGTGATAATTTCTTTCAATGAAATATGAAGAAAATAGACAGGACATACACTCCCTCAACTTAAAGGCCTCCTCACAGAGCCACATGGTGTTACTCGCCTCTGGAATTCTGTTCTCCTGACACTTGGAGCTCTCCTATTGATATAATTGTTAGTGCAGTAGCACCTAGGAGACCCAGTCATGGACAGAGACCCCATTTGCCCTCTGTAGGAAGAGCAGAATGCCAGAGTTAAGAGCCACCATTGATTTCTGAGAAGAGAAGTCCACTGCCTCTCTTCCAGGTCCCTGTTCTGATCCATGTAAGTCCTTATTCTCTGTAAAAGGCCCAAATTTGATCTCTTTAATGAGACTTATGCTCAGTATCCCAAGGCCCATTATCAGGGCCGGCTCCAGGCACCATCGCAGCAAGCAGGTGCTTGGGGCAGCCAATGGAAAGGGGCGGCACATCCGGCTCTTCGGCGGCGGGTCCCTCAGTCCCTCTCGGAGGGAAGGACCTGCCGCCGAATTGCCACCAAAGAATGAAGCGGTGCGGTAGAGCTGCCGCTGAAGTGCCGCCGATCGCGGCTTTTTTTCTTTTTTCTTTTCTTATTTCGCCGCTTGGGGTGGCAAAAACACCAGAGCCGGACCTGCCCATCATACCACAGTTTCCTCTCTACCTACAGTTTAACTATTTTATATATATTTATATATATATAATGAATGAATGAATGAATGAATGAATGAATGAATGAGAGAGAGAGATGGACATGGGCAAACACACTGGCTCCCTTAGCCTGTTTTTTCTCTTTAGGGAGGTTTTCCTTCTCCAATTTAAGGCAAGGGGGCCCATATAGGATTTGCCCTAGGGAACCAACAGGGACATATTGATCCCCATATATGGGGCCCAGAAGGAATTTTCCACCAGGGCAGATTGACAGTGACCTTGGAGATGCAAATCACTTGCCAGGATTGTTTGGGTATCCCTCATGTCATTTCCCTGCCATTGCAGGGGCCTCAGGCACTGTTGCACCTTGATCCCTCCTATTCTCGGCCTGTGGCACACTGTGGCAGGGTGACGACTCACTGCTGCAGCGCCTCCTACTGGTCATCTCAGGGAATTAGCATTTCCAGCCCCCGGAGTGCCCTCTGCAGGCCGGTGTCCCACTGCCGCTGGCCCCCATGTCCCTCCCAGGACCCAGTGCCCCTTGTCTTTGGGGTGCTGCCCCCTAGCAATACCCCCGCAGACTCAGGGTCTCCCCTCCCAGGGGAACCCCCAACCCTCTATCCCCACCTTGCCTCAGTCGTGGTCTACTGCCAGTCACCATCTAGCCCCCGCTCACTGGGGCAGACTGCAGTGTAAAAGCGCCTCATCATAGGCAAGGGGGGGTTGGACCTGCTGCCTCTGCCTACCCGTGGGCTGCCCCCTGCAATTCCAGTACCTAATTGTCCTTCCGCTAGGCCTCAGCCTGGGGGGTTTCCAGGCCGGAGCTCCCCAGCTCCCTTGGCCTTTCCCCAGCCCTGCTCCACTCCAGGTCCCTCCCTCTCAGCTATCTGCAGCTAGAAGAGAGTCTGTCCTTGGCTTCTGGCCCCAGCCCTCTTATAAGGGCCAGTTAGGCCCTCATTAAGCCAGCCTCGGCCTGATTGGGGCATGGCCCCCAGCTGAGGCTGCTTTCCCCAATCAGCCCTGCTTTTCCTTCCCTGCCAAAGCCCTCTCCCCGGGCTGTTTTAAGCCTTTTAAGGCAGGAGTGGGTGACCACCCCGCTACACACACAATAGTCTAGTCTCCAGTGGGCTGCAATACTTGGGTCTCATTAAACTTGTCATTTTGATTGTTGGATTTCGTGCGGTGGTGCTGTGCTATACGGGATGATCTGGTGGTCCCTTTTGGCCTTAAACACTCTGACTTTATATTCAGTTTGTGCCTTGGATGACATTAACAAAGAAACTCCTAGTTAGCTCACAAAACATTTCCTGTGCTGCAGATTGAACTGTTCACGCAAAGGGTGAGTTCAGGAAAACAAGCCATTCACAATCAATACCTGGGACTGAGCAAGTTGTAATATAGCTGTTACTCTATGTATACAGTATATAGCCAACATATAGTTCCTTTCATCCCTGTCTCTATACGATTCTGTAATTCCACTTGACCAACTGCTAATGAGACTCGCAAAGAACACTAAGAGTTAAGTACCCACATCATCCCCTTCATATCTAAAATAATGCAGGAGAATCCCTTATGAAATTATTGTCCTATCAGCTCTTTGCAATCAAAATACATTTCATTGCCACTGTATAGAACATTTTAACAGTTAAAGAGCAATCAGCTTTACTGTAATCCTATTCATTACAAGAACACTTTTGTGCTGTTATGAGCTGAAATACAAGTGGTAATAAAAACTAAGTATATATCAACGGTACATATGTAACTACCAATAGTAATTCACTGCAGTTTATTTCGAGACTGTAGCATCTTCCACAGCCTAGCTTTTTCCTCCAGTTTAAAACAACATCACATGAGACCCATTGGAAATCTCATGTCCAGTCTTACTTCTACACAGTAATTTTGTATCTCTCCCAATGCACTCAGATACAATGGTGAAGGGCACTATTCTAAAATAAAAAAAATCTATTAAACAGATAGAGGACTTGGTTTTAGTAGGAGGTTGATATTAAAGTATGAGTTAGATGATGGCTTTAAGGCCCTTAGGCCTGGCCTATACTATGAGTTTAGGTCGAATTTAGCAGCATTAAATCGAATTAAGCCTGGACATGTCCACACGACGAAGCCCTTTTTTTCGACTTAAAGGGCCCTTTAAACCGATTTCTTTACTCCACCTCTGACAAGGGGATTAGCGCTGAAATCGGCCTCTCCGGGTCGGATTTGGGGTAGTTTCGACGGTATTGGCCTCCGGGAGCTTTCCCAGAGTGCTTCATTGTAACCGCTCTGGACAGTGCTCTCAACTCAGATGCACTGACCAGGCAGACAGGAAAAGCCCCACGAACTTTTGAATTTCATTTCCTGTTTGTCCAGCGTGGATAGCACAGGTGACCATGCACAGCTCATCAGCACAGGTAACCTTGACGGAGTCCCAGGATCACAAAAGAGCTCCAGCATGGACCGAACGGGAGGTACGGGATCTGCTCGCCATATGGGGAGACGAATCAGTGCTAGCAGAACTCTGTAGCAGTAAACGAAATGCCAGAACATTAGAAAAAGTCTCAAAGGGCATGAAGGACAGAGGCCATAACAGGGACGCACAACAGTGCCGCGTGAAAATTAAGGAGCTACGGCAAGCCTACCACAAAGCCAGAGAGGCAAACGGAAGGTCCGGGGCAGAGCCGCAGACATGCCGCTTCTATGCGGAGCTGCATGCCATGCTAGGGGGTGCAGTCACCACTACCCCAACCCTGTGCTTTGACTCCATCAATGGAGACTCACGCAACACGGAAGCGGGTTTGGGGGACGAGGAAGATGATGATGATGAAGTCAATGAAGATAGCTCACAGCAAGGAAGCGGAGAAACCGGTTTTCCCAACAGCCAGGATATGTTTATCACCCTGGACGTGGAACCAGTTACCCCCGAACTCACCCAAGGCATGCTCCCAGACCCTGAGGACACACAAGGGACCTCTGGTGAGTGTACCTTTGTAAATATTACACATGGTTTAAAAGCAAGCGTATTTAATGATTAATGATTAATTTGCCCCGGCAATCGCAGCCGGTACAGCTACTGGAAAAGTCTGTTAACGTGTATGGGGATGGAGCGGAAATCCTCCAGGGACATCTCCAGAAAGCTCTCCTTCATGTAGTCTCAAAGCCTTTGCAAAAGGTTTCTGGGGAGGGCTGCCTTATCCCGTCCGCCATGGTAGGACACTTTACCATGCCAGGCCAGTAGCACATAGTCTGGAATCATTGCATAACAAAGCGTGGCAGCGTATGGTCCCAGTGTTTGCTGGCAGACAACATCATTCTTTATCTCTCTTTGTTATCCTCAGGAGAGTGATATCATTCACAGTCACCTGGTTGAAATGGGGTGATTTTAAGGGGACATTCAGAGGTGCCCGTTCCTGCTCAGCTGAACAGAAATATTCCCCGCTGTTAGCCATGCGGTGGGGGGGGAGGGGTGAAGTGATCATCCCAGAGAATTGGGTGTGGGGAGGGTAGGAGGGATAGTTGGGTTTGTGCAGCCCCTCCTTTTACATTGCAAACCCATTTTAAATGGCCAACCCAACGGGTGCTTGGTATGGGAAATGAGAGCGCTGCTGTTTGAAACCATTCCCACATGTTATGAAGGTTAAAAAAGCCAAAAGACTGTGGCTTACCGTGGCTGCCTGCAAGCCAAATTCTGTTGCCTGGCACTGCATGAGTGATCTCTCACACCAAACCAGCAGGCCCTCAATATAAGAGGAAAAATGCGATCTTGTAACGAAAGCACATGTGCTGTGTAATGTGAACAGCAAAATTTAACGTGAAAGAGTGTACCCATTGTTCTCTAAAATGTGTCTTTTTAATGACCTCTCCCTTTTCCTCCACCAGCTGCAAATGTTTCTCCTTCACAGAGGCTAGTGAAGATTAGAAGGAGAAAACGGCGGACTCGGGATGATATGTTCTCGGAGCTCCAGATGTCCTCCCACGCTGACAGAGCACAGCAGAATGCGTGGAGGCAGACAATGTCAGAGTGCAGAAAAGCACAATATGAACGAGAGGAGAGGTGGCGGGCTGAATCGTGGGCTGAAGAGAGCAAGTGGTGGGCTGAAGAGGATAGGTGGCATCAGATTGATGACAGAAGGCAAGAGTCAATGCTCCGGCTGCTGGAGCATCAAATTGATATGCTCCAGCGTATGGTTGAGCTGCAGGAAAGGCAGCAGGAGCAGAGACCGCTGCTACAGCCCCTGTGTAACCAACAGCCCTCCTCCCCAAGTCCCATTGCCTCCTCACCCAGACGCCCAAGAACGCGGTGCGGGGGCCTCCGGCCACCCAGCCACTCCACCCCAGAGGATTGCCCAAACATTAGAAGGCTGGCCTTCAATAAGTATTAAAGTTTTAAAGTGCAGTGTGTCCTTATCCTTCCCTCCTCCCCCACCCGGCGCCTCCCACCTCCCCCACACCTCCCAGGCTACCTGGGCAGTTATCCTATTTGTGTGATGAATTAATAAAGAATTCATGAATGTGAAGTAACCATGACTTTATTGCCTTTGCAAGCGGTGCTCGAAGCGGGGAGGGGAGGGTGGTTAGCTTATAGGGAAGTAGAGTGAACCGGGGGGGGCGGGGGGAGGAGGTTCATCAAGGTCTGGCTGTGCATAATCAGTGGCCAGGCAATTTGCCTCAACCTCCCACCCCACCATAAATGTCTCCCCTTTACTCTCACAGATATTGTGGAGCGCACAGCAAGCAGCAATAACAATGGGGATATCGGTTTTGCTGAGGTCTATGCGAGTCAGTAAACTGTGCCAGCGCACTTTTAAACGTCCAAATGCACATTCTACCACCATTCTGCACTTGCTCAGCCTATAGTTGAACAGGTCCTGACTACTGTCCAGGCTGCCTGTGTACGGCTTCATGAGCCATGGCATTAAGGGGTAGGCTGGGTCCCCAAGGATACCTATAGGCATTTCAACATCCCCAACGGTTATTTTCTGGTCTGGGAAGAAAGTCCCTTCCTCCAGCTTTTGAAACAGATCAAAGTTCCTGAACAGAACAAAGACGCGAGCATCATGTACCTTTCCCGGCCATCCCATGTTGATGTTAGTGAAACATCCCTTGTGATCCACCAGGGCTTGCAGCAACATTGAAAAGTACCCTTTTCGGTTTATGTACTCGCTGGCTTAGTGCTCCGGTGACAAGATAGGGATATGGGTTCCATCTATCGCCCCACCACAGTTAGGGAATCCCATTGCAGCAAAGCCATCCACTATGACCTGCACGTTTCCCAGAGTCATTACCCTTGATACCAGGAGGTCTTTGATTGCGTTGGCTACTTGGATCACAGCTGCCCCCACAGTAGATTTGCCCACTCCAAATTGATTCCCGACTGACCGGTAGCTGTCTGGCGTTGCAAGCTTCCACAGGGCTATCGCCACTCACTTCTCAACTATGAGGGCTGCTCTCATCCTGGTATTCTGGCGCTTCAGGGCAGGGGAAAGCAAGTCACAAAGTTCCATGAAAGTGCCCTTATGCATGCGAAAGTTTCACAGCCACTGGGAATCGTCCCACACCTGCAACACGATGAGGTCCCACCACTCTGTGCTTGTTTCCCGGGCCCAGAATCGGTGTTCCACGGCATGAACCTGCCCCATTAACACTGTGATTTGCACATTGCTGGGGCCCGTACTTTGTGAGAGGTCTATGTCCATGTCAATTTCTTCATCAATCTCGTTGCCGCGCTGCAATTGCCTCCTCGCCTGGTTTTGCTTTGGCATGTTCTGGCTCTGCATATACTCCAGGACAATGCGCGTGGTGTTCATAGTGCTCATAATTGCCGCGGTGATCTGAGCGGGCTCCATGATCCCAGTGCTATGGCGTCTGGGCTGAAAAAAGGCGCAAAACTATTGTCTGACGGAGGGAGGGGCAAGTGACGACATGGCTTACAGGGAATTAAAATCTACAAAGGTGGCTGTGCATCAGGGAGAAACACAAACAACTGTCACACAGAATGGCCCCCGCAAAGATTGAACTCAAAACCCTGGGTTTAACAGGCCATTGATTTCACGGAGGGAGGGGGAAGCAAATGAATAAAGAACAAATCTGGTCCATCTATCTTTTACATCTTAGGCTGGCAGTAGACGGTGCAGCATGACTGATAGCCATCGGCATCTTCTGGGTGCTTGGCAGAAGATGCTATATTACGACTGCTAGCCATCATCGTCAAGACAGTGCAATAGGACTGCCGGCAGGACTGACTCTCCAGGAGACAAAACGTGTCTGCCCAGGCGCCTCTGACTGAACTCACTGAGCAGTACGATGACGATGGATACCAATCGTAATACACCATCTACTGCCAAAAGGCAAGGAGCTGCTGATGTATAGCAATGCAGCCCCACGTCTGCCAGCACCCAGATAGCCGATGACGACTACCAGTCATACTGCACCGTCTACTGCCAAAAGGCAATTAGCTGTTGCTGTGTAGCAATGCAGTACCACGTCTGCCGGCACCCAGATGACATATGGTGACGATGAGCTGAGCTGAGCGGGCTCCATGCTTGCCGTGGTATGTTGTCTGCACAGGTAACCAAGGAAAAAAGGCACGAAACAATTGTCTGCTGTTGCTCTCACGGGGGGGCGGGGGAGCTGACGACATGTACCCAGAATCCCCCGCGACACTGTTTTTGCCCCATCAGGCATTGGGATCTCAACTCAGAATTCCAATGGGTGGCAGAGACTGCGGGAACTGTGGAATAGCTACCCATAGTGCATCACTCCGGAAGTCGACACTAGCCTCGGTACTGTGGACACGGTCCGCCGACTTAATGCACTTCTATAAATTCGACCTAATTTCGTAGTGTAGACATACCCTTATTGTAGAAAGAGCCACAGTGCCTTGGAACTGATTGAGAACCTGTGTGCAAGTTTCTGCTCTGGTACCCTCGTATTGCCAGAGATGGTTCTGAGCACCAATCACACGTTCACACAGCAAGGAACATCACTCAGCTCCCCACACTGGACAAGTGTTTTGGTAATGAGAGGCAGTGAGAAGGGAACCCTCAGACAAAGCAGAACAGACCTGTCTTGCCTGAACAGAGAGCTGGCGGCCGATGGCGCTCCAGACTGGCAAGGGATTAAAGAAGGTTGGCATGGTACTCAGCAAAAAGCCACCAGGAAACTCTCAATACAGGTGAGGAAGTCTTGGCAGGCATGCATCCAACTACCTCCAGAATCAAGCTAGCGCATAACATGGGTTGGGGATTCCCAATGTTTGAAGGAGCAGCTAAGGAGTGCCAAGAACTGCTCCTAGACCAGGGGTGGGCAAACCTTTTGGCCTGCGGGCCACATCTGGATGGGGAAATTGCATGCAGAGCCATGAATGTAGGGCTCAGGGCAAGGGGTTGGGGCACAGGAGTGGTGGCAGTGTACAAGGGGGCTCAGGGCAGGGGGTTGGGGCACAGGAGGGGTGTGAGGTGTACGAGGGGGCTCAGGGCAGAGGGTTGGGGTGTGGGAGAGTGCAGCAGGGGGCTCAAGGTAGGGGGTTGAGATGCAGGAGGGATGCGGCAGGGGGCTCAGGGCAGGGGGTTGGGGTGCAGGAGGGGTGCGGGGTGCGGTGGGGGTTGGGGTGCAGGGTGCAGGAGGGGTTTGGGGTGCAGGTTCCGGCCCGACGCCACTTACCTGGAGTGCAGCGGGGCTAAGACAGACTCCCTGCCTGCCCTGTGCCGTGCCACGCTGCTCTCGGAAGCAGCCAGCACCACGTCCCTGCGGCCCCTGGGGGAGGAGGGCAGAGGGCTCCACGTGCTGCCCTCACCTGCGGGTACCTCCCCCGAAGAACCCATTGGCTGCGGTTCCCCGTTCCCAGCCAATGGGAGCTGCGGGGGGTGGGGGGGCTGCAAGCGAGGGCAGCACACGGAGCCCTCTGCCCCCCACCCCCGCAGGGACGTGGTGCCGGCCACTTCTGGGAACAGCGCGGGGCCCGTGGCACCACGGGGGTGGCAATCCCACGGGCCGGATCCAAAGCCCTGATGGTCCATCCCTGTCCTACCCCTGTCCTAGACTATCAGGAGTTGAAGCTCATGGCACATGCAAATGGAAAGACAATTTTCCGTCACATTTTATATTAAGGCTACATTTATAAATAGTTTATAAAGAGTTAATAAATGATTAATAGATATTATAAGCAAGTTACAGACATGAGTAATATGTGTTATAAATTATTATAAGCACATCAGTAGAAGGTGTTATAACCCATGGTAATAAGCAACTATTGACCTGTTGGACTCTAAATGGCTGATTAACCATTTATTAAGAGTCTATCAATTATTTATAAATACACTCTTAACATAAATGGTGACCCAATTTGGCCTGGATTTGCATTAAGGTTTAAGTTTTAAACTATGACCTCAATGGCATAAAATATTAATGATCAGCATATGCAAACTAACAGTAGATAGAGAGCTCTTGATTTACATGGATAAAGGTAATTGTTATGCTGTGTTAATTTCTTAAATTTATCTTATTTAAGCTGATCTAACATGTTCCTAATCTCTACTAGAGAAAGCATTTCTGAGTAGTTTCATAGTGTTTTGAATAGCTGTGTGAGAACGTTGTTCTTTTTCTCTCATGGCGCTCTCATTTTGGCTGGAATGGATAACTTATAAATAAACACAGTTGAAAAGGTGTTTAATTTGTGAACCAAGATTTACTTCTAATTAGGCTCCAGTGACGCTCATCCATGACACACACTATAGTCTGGGCATTACAAAACACCACCGACCTTTTTAATTGTAATAATTGCCATCTAATGTACTCACTTCCATGGAAGGATAGACTTGTTTATCACTACTACTTGGAGACAGCAAAGAGCAGAGGGGATAGTGAAGATGGGGGTGGAACCCACTAATCTCCCATTCTGGAACACCAAACACGGCTGTATATAAATATGAAAATAACTTGCAGAGCCCTATTTTATCTTAACCTTTTAGACATCTTTTATTTCATTTAAAAGTCTCATTTTTGGATAGCTAATTTTGAAAAGTTTAGGGCACATTTTCGCAGGCTCTGTAGCTCCCAAAACCCAGATCTAATGAGAGCTGCGGCTGGTGCAGAATCTTTTCCAAGACCAGTAGTTGCACAGCAGACTGCTTTTCTGATGTAATCCCCTGAGCATGCACCCATCTATGCTGATAGACAGAAGTCGGGTACAGTCACCACTAGCCAACCTCAGTCTTATAGCAGCTCATGTTTTTAGCTCTGGACATCCCTGGTTCAATCCCCTGCCAGGATGCAACCGTCACACTAACATATACACCTCTACCCCGATATAACGTGACCCGATATAACACAAATTTGGATATAATGCAGTAAAGCAGTGCTCCGGGGGGGGGGGGGGGGGGGAAGGGCGGCTGCGTACTCCGGTGGATCAAAGCAAGTTCAATATAACGCGGTTTCACCTATAACGCGGTAAGATTTTTTGGCTCCCGAGGACAGCGTTATATCGAGGTAGAGGTGTAGTTTAATATATCTGCCACTTTAGGAAATTGCAAACAAATTGCAATAGTTTACTCTGACATGCATTTGCTTCCTGCTAAGATTTTGAAAGGTGGGAAGCTGGAGCATTGCCCAATAATTGAAAATTCAGCATAGGACTATTGTCAAATCCTGTAATTAGGAACATAGCCACAGACAAGGAATAAAGCACATCATTATTTCTACGTTAAATTAACGTGTCCACCAAAAACACTTGTTTCTGATGCCCACTAGTAAGACATCACTTCTAATTTTTTTCCCTATACACTCAGCGTGGGTCTTTCTCACAGGCACTTTAGCACTGAATTAATTACTACGTTAATGGATGTCTATATTCCATTAGTAAATTAAGATCTGACACTAATTCTCTTTGGTGGGGGAAGGATTCTATTTAGTACCAAATCATGCAGTCTGTTGTCAATGGACTTTGAATGTTAGACTGCATGTGGAGAAGTACATTAAAGACACTTTCAGTTAAAGAAGCATAAGGGAAGCTGATCTCAAGACTTACCAATCTCGAGAAGCTGACGAAACAGTGCTTGTTCTCAACCATCTCAGCAGAAAGTAGCTAGCAGCCATGGGTGAACCTGGTAAGTATCGGAGTTCATTTTACATAAGCACCCAAAAGATGGAGGCTTAACCCAGCTCCTCGATGTAAAACTCATGGGTTGGAATAAGACTGAAATCTCACTGGGACACAGACTTAATAAGTGATATTTCCAGCTAGCTCTGATCTGGCCACTCTAGAAATAGGATAGGCACAATCATTATGGTGGAATTGGAGACCTGCAGAACCCAGCAGGGCAGAGGCAAGTGCAAATAAAGGAAAAAATTAACTGAACTTTTTCAAATCTCAAAAAAGATTTGGTTTGAGTTTTGGGCAAAGGTTTACTTTGAATCCGAACAAATTTGCCCACCCTTATTAGAAAGGCAACAAGGATGGAGATGGACCAGGGATTGGATAGATCAGACTGGGCAGGGTCCCAGCATATAAAACTGTTAGGGGATGTCTCCACTGAAAGGAGAACACAGAAGCAGGCTGGTTCACACAAGCTGAACAGCCTGCTGTGGCATGGAGCACCAAGTTGAGAAGGGTTCCCAGAAGACAGCAGAGTTCTACTAGGAGACATTTTGCCTAGTCAGGTGCTAGCTCCTTCTCTAGGCAGGAGGAGGAGGAAGGCAGGCAGCAGAACTGTTTAGACACGACTAGCTCTTTTTATGGGGAGGAAAGGAGCAGAGCAACCCAAGCAGAGGTTGCTTATGGAGGATGGAAGGGGACAGAGAGAGCAGATTGGACAAGAGCAAAGAGCAGTAGGTCCGGGTGGATGGAGGTGGGAGACACAACAGAATGAGAGGCAAGGAAGATTTGATTTGGGTTAGGTGGACGGATTTGATTGTAAGAGGTAGAGCTGGTTGTGTGGAAGAAACGATTGTTTGATAAAGGATTGGGGGCAAAATGAATATATTCATGCGGATGGAATTGTTTTGGGGTCAGGATTAAATTTATTTGAGCAGGAGAGGGAAAGAACTAATTGGATTGGGAGGGGATTGTCTTTATTGAGGACAAAATTTACTTATTTAGGTGGAATGAATTAATGGGGGCAGAAATGATTTATTTGCAGGGGCAGATGTGAAACTTTATGGAGGGGGAATATGTGCCAATGCAGATTAAATGTGCATAGTTTTTTTTGGTACAGCAGCACAGCTGTTTTTCACCCAGCCTAGTAGGCTTAAATCCTCAGAAGGTAAGTGTCAGGAAAATTTTTAAAGCACTATTCCTCACGTTTCCTCCAAGCCCTGTACTGTAAAGAGTCAATGAGTCAGCTGTGCCATCTGGAAATTTTGAGACAGAGAAGAGAAGTGTTCCGTCTACTCGATAAAAGTGCGATTCCCCTAGTTTTAGTTTCCATTGCTGTCTCTCCTTGCTAAACGTTTAGATTCTGTTTTAAAGTGTAAAAGAAATTGAAATTATCAATAATATGCTCAAGCATTTCCCCCCCCATAGATTGTTTCACACCATAAATACGAGTGAGGCTAGTGCTTTTTTGCCTTAATAGTATATGAAAATGAATTCACACCATAGGGGATGTCATCACAGTCCAAAACGGTTCATGTGGGTCTCTCCTCTGCACAGGCAAAAAACAACAGTTAATTAGGCTAGAACACCCAAAGAAAAGTGAACTCAGATGGCCAATCAGAAAGTAGCATGGAAAATATCACCATGACAACAGGAATTTACAGCACTTCAATTTTAATATATCAACAGATAAGGATAATTTCACAGCTAGTACACAGGAGATTCCCCACCTACCCCCCTTTTTCTGATAGTCTTAGGTACACAGAAGCCCTACTAATATGGCACCAGATGTTGAACACAAAAACAGGATTATAAAACCAAAGAACGTTATGTATGCAAATGCACTATAAAGGTGATAATCTTATGCAAAATCTCACATTGCTATATTAGTTCAAACATTTGAGGGTTTATTGAGAGGTAGAATGAATTTGTTCCTCACATAGAACCCCTGCATTAATATGCCCATGTGGGATATTAGATTATTATTTACTTATTTGTTAACATTATGCTCAACACGGTCTAAAGAATATGGAAAGGGTCAGCTTCTTGTCTTGAAGAACTGTCCCAAGTCTTTGTCCATGTCCCAAAGAGATTAGAGGCTAACTAGCTCATTGGCAATTTTTGATGTTGCAGTTTCATCCCCCACAATGAATTCCAGGTGGGGAAAAAACTGAGTTGAGAGATCACAGAAATATATAAATACATATATAGATATCCAAATACCTGCCCTGCATCCCTATGTTCACAGGGAACAAGTGTAGCACATTTTAATGCTGCATATAGCACACACTTACTCATTTATCTCTTCTTATAAACGCTTATATATCCCTTATGGGAAAAGTCCTAAAGAATTTAACGGGGATGAACCCATTAGGATTCTATAGACATTTTAATAAGGCTATATAGAAATTACTCTACAATATTTGTAATTTAGAAATTAATCTAAAATGTAAGCAAATGAAGCCCAATGACAAAATTTTAAAGGATATTTGAAAAAAATACTATAAAAGGTATCTCATTCTCATTTAATTCTATAGGATGGCTGGAAAAGAAAATCTACAGAAAGGTCATCACTCTATTAAACTCTTTAGGACATTTCCATATGGGGAAAAATGCATAAAGAAGAATGATACAATTATTCCTATGGAAGAAATGCTCACACCCTTGCAGTCTCCTACATACTAGTATATTGGATATTGGTTTACTAACAGTTATGCCATGATCCTGTCCAAAGAATGTCAATGTGGGTTGAAATACTGTATATAAAAATACATGAAATAGCATGATGAAGACTCACTGCAGCATCCTTATTTGTTTTCTGTAATACAATATGGCAAGTTCTAATAGGATCAGCCTTTTATGATGAACGTTAATAACATACACAAACAAATGCTAATGGGCAATGTGAAATTACAAACAAAGTAGAAAATTGCTAATACAATTAAATAGACCTCATTTTAACTTTGATCATATTTCTTGCTTTGCCAGAACCGTTTTCCTTCCTGAACAGAGTAAAGGAGGTAGGCTGTTATACGAAAAAAGAAAGATTTCTAAGCCAGACTATGAGGTTGTTGCTCTTTTGAATGCTTATATTGTGGCGTTCTCTCTCAGAATGACCTGGAAATCAAGATGTGGAGGGCGGGGAACAGAGGAAACGAGCTGGGAGATCTGTGCAACCAAGGTCATGCAGAGCTCTGAAGCGCCCCATAGTCCTTCAGCGGGGAGGGATAGCTCAGTGGTTTGAGCATCGGCCTGCTAAACCCAGGGTTGTGAGCTCAATCCTTGAGGGGGCCAGTTAGGGATCTAGGGCAAAAATCAGTACTTGGTCCTGCTAGTACTGGGGACTGGACTCGCTGACCTTTCAAGGTCCCTTCCAGCTCTATGAGATAGCTAAACCTCTGCCATCCTGTAAAATGAAAACTGCATTACTTTAAAAATAATCAAAAAGGGAATAGAACAGTGACCAAAATAAGCCATACAACACAGAAATATCTCTATCTGTTTGGGCATGTGTATAGACACACAAACAGGCAGCTGGTGTGCTGAAACCACAGACTGATAACATGTCATTGTTTCCTTGGGCTCCTGTCTCTCTGTAGCCACCTGTTGGCTCGTACATAGATTGTAAGCTCTTTGGGGGGCAGGAGCTGTCTTTTTGTACAGTGGGGTCCTGGGCCGTGGGTGGGGCTCCTAGGTGCTATTGCAATGCTAACAACAACACGTGCCACGATTGCAAAACTTTTCTTCATGAAGGTGTTCACATTTTGTCATCAGCTCCAAAATTATGGAGACTCCTAGAAAATCCACCCGGAGAGGGGAAATGGAAATCAAGATGTGGAAGGGGGGCGGGGAACAGAGAAAACAAGCTGGGAGATATGTGGAACCAAGGTCATGCAGAGCTCTGAAGCGCCCCATAGTCCTTGATTCATGTCTTCCCATGACTCTGCAATGTGTCCTGCTTCCTGACTTACTGTGCCCTCTGTGCAGAACATAAATATTTCCAACTTTTAAAAAATAAAATCAAGGGAAATTCATGGGGTGGGAACATCATTAAGTTGGAGTGAAGGTTGAGAGCACATACAGGAAGACACAAGACAGCATGCAGGAAAAAACAAAGCAGACAAAGGAATTTGAAAGATTGAAATAAAGAAAAAAGCAATTTGATAAGCAATCTGGCAAAAAAAAACCCTCCCCTCCCATCTTTAACAATTCTTTCAGAAAAAATATTCAAATTAAAAGAAAAATAAGGATAAAACAAACTGAATCAAGTATAATTAGGCTTGGCAGAATTCAATTTTTATTTTTATAATTTCAATGGATATCAATGTTTATTTTCAAATAATTTTCTATTTTCACCCAAATGGATACAGTTGTGCAAAATTATGTGTTTTACGCATTTTTTTATTTTTATCCATTTAAATTTTCACTACGGGCGAGAGGGTCAGACAATAACTATTTAATGAAATTAGATGTTGACATTCAAAAAGTTAAAGATTTATAACCATTAAAACAAAATGTCAACATCACATGTCAAAATATACAGAGTGAATATCCTTAAATCAAACTCTAAGAAGTTCTCATGCTGCGTTTGTCTTACTCTGCCCATCCGTAAATTTGGATCATCATCAATGGAAATATTTTTTCGTCAGTTTGTGTGTGTATGGTAAAATTGACATTTACCGACATTTATTGATAAAAATCTAATCCTGCCAAGCCTAAGAATAACCCAGCCCAGGAGGGTAATTTGGCTCTTAACCATCTGCATTTACTCTTCCTGGTTGTCTTAAATAAAAGCATTTCTCTTAATATAGTATTTTTGACTGGTTAGTAGAGACAAGAATCAACTTGAGCACTTATAACAAAGGTGTTGGCAGGATCCCATTCCTCCTTATTTTTGCTCTTTCCCTTTATTCTCAGATCTTCGTTATTTTACAATATGTCCTCCTAGCTACTCCCATACTGAAAATCACTAAAAATATTTAAGAACAAACTGGGGAATGGCTCAGAAGTAATAAGTCTCTGAACTGCTATCAATCAAGGTTGTACCCTTATTCTTTCAACCAGCTTAGCCTCTTTGAACTTACTGATTACATCCACTCACTTGTAGACAAAGGTCCTTTCAGAGGTTCTGTCTTTTTCCATTTAAGAAAGCTTTTAGAAGCACTTAGCAGCACTTTCCCAACTCACATTTTTGGCTTTGACGTGCTCCCTTGCGGGTTGCTTCTTAACTTTTGAGTCATTTACAAGGGTTCCATTTCACTTCTACAGTAGATGGAATGTCCGAAGTCTTAGCGCTAGATTTTCTTCCTTCCAATTTTGATATTAAAGAATCTAAAGGAAAATTAGAGCGTCAGGCAGCCTAGGGTTGCATGACAAAAGTTTTGCACCAAAAGCAAAAATGGTGGAATTATGATTTTTCACAAAATGCAATAAATATTTTTTTTAAAGAGTCAGGATGGATAGATCTACATTTAACACTGCTGCATCAGCCCAGGGGCACCGATGCAGTTGCTCCTCTGTAGTGCGTAAGGGAAGATGCTCCTACACTGACAGGAGAGCTTCTCCCATCAGTGTAGTTAATCCACCTCTCCAAAAGGCGGTAGCTATGTTGATGGGAGAAGCTCTATACAAGGGTGAGGTTGGTATACCTATGTTGCTCAGGGGTGTGGATTTTTCATGCCCCTGAGCGACACGATTATACCAATATAGGTCTGTAATGTAGACCTGGCCTGTGATCCATTCTCTATATAATTGCAGTGACAGAAGAAGCGAGAAGCAATTTTCAACACAGGGAAAAAGAGAGTGCATTGTGGGACAAAATGGTTAGAAAAGTCATGATATTTTGTAAAACCTTGTTAGCACTCAAAATGTTCATGTACTTCTATTGCTGTCCTCCGCAGCTAAACAGGCCAGATTTTGATGTTGCTGTAAAATGTAGCGTAACTCTGTTGTATCCCTCTAGATTTATACTGGCACAAATGAGAGGAGAATTTGGCCCTGTATGTAAACAAAGAAGGACAGCACTGTGTAAAAAAGGGGGTATGTTATTGCAGAATTGCTTAAGCACCCAATTCTGTTGCCCTTATTCACATGCCTACAGTAGTTCTACTCATGTGGGCAAGTGCTACTCAGTGGGAAGGTTGCAGAACTGGGCCCCAAATTAGGCTTCCATCAGGTTTCAAGAAGAGGTGCCCCTTTTCCATTTTCATCCATGTGGTTTTACACCTCAAACAGAGCTTCACCGGATACCTCAGAGTCTGTCCCTATGATTAGACTCTCACACGAAGGGAGGTAAGAGATAACATGGACGTGTAAAAATAATATGGAGAGAGTTATTTTTAAGGGGGAGATCTTCAAAGGCACAAATGACATACATCTACCTGCCATTTATGCCTTTGGATGTCTCTCCCCACCCCAAAAAACTAACCCAACCTACTAGCAAAGTCAAGTCATGATCTAGCCTTTCTAGTGGCTTTTCATAATGTCATTGAATTGTGTGACTACAACACAGTAGCTGTGAGTTACAGCCTGCCCCATTACACCAAGCTTCATAGGCCTGTTTAAGTCTCCCTGGAAAGCAGAGCTGGCATTTGGGACACTTGGAATCCAACAGCAAGGAAGAGGGGCTGAAAGGGAAATTTGTGAGCCAATCCCTAATGTACTCGCTGCTGTCCGAGTTTACGGATGGGCACTCTGTTGCTATGACAAGTCGTAAGCAGAGCAGGCAGCGTGCTGCTCAGAGTGTTCTCTGCTGGCTTGCGCTAGGCAGAGATTCAGCCACTACACTTTCCCCCTTCTCCTGACCAGAGTACGGGCTAGGGAAGGAAGGTGAAAAGTGGTGGCCATGAAGGGAAGAAGAAAGCAGATCGACTGTCCTCACTCCTAATTATTTGACAAAGGGAGAGAGAAAGAAAGTGGAGGAACAGGAAATGAGAGAATGAGGGATAGTATCCCAAGAATGATCTAACTGGAGGATCTCCACAGCTCTGATGCCAAACAGAAGAATTGCTGCATTAGCAGAAGAATTATTTATTCTTTCTGGGTAATGTACATTCAATAACTAGGCTGCATTGGCACCTACCTAATACATATTCTGCAGCATTTTGCTAAGGATATCAGTTGTAAGCAAAGCTTCCCTCTCTGCACAGCTCCATTAGACATACCACATCCAGATGCCCCAATGCTGTTGGGAAGAGTTTCATGTGCAAAATGAGCACACAACACACAATACAGATTTCCCTTGCAGAGACCTCAACTAAAGGAAGTGATGGAAGCCTCCTTGCTTGAGTCATTTAAGCTAGGATGGACAAAGTTGTAAAAACACACTAGGAACAAACTTGGGACATAGATGATGTAGTAGTCTTCTCCAGCTCTAACTTCTATTAGTTTGATTTTGTGTTGTGCATCTCAGGGCTGGTCTACACTGGGTAAGGGGGGATGGAAATCGATCTAAGTTACGCAATTTCAGCTACGTGAATAATATAGCTGAAGTCAACGTACTTAGACCTACTTACCGCGGTGTCTTCATTGTGGGAAGTTGATGGCTGATGCTCTCCCGTCGACTCCGCCTGCGCCTCTCAGCCTGGTGGAGTACCGGAGTCGACGGGAGAGTGCTCAGCGGTCAATTTATCGCGTCTAGACTAGACGCGATAAATTGACCCCCGCTGGATCGATCGCTGCCTGTCGATCCAGCGGGCAATGTAGACAAGCCCTCAGAAGCACCTTTAGGCCCCCTAGATTCTCAGCTGCTCTGAGCACCAAAGTGGTTACTGACATAAACTGGAACTTTCAGCAGCTTACCCTTAGCTGGCTATCTCCATAAGGTACTTACAGGGCCACATCACCACAATATCGAAGTGCCTTGCCATCTTCAATGTATTTATCTTCACAACACCCTCGTGACATAGGGAAGTGTTATGGCCATTTTATAGACAGGGAACTGAGGCACAGACTAAGTAACTTGCCCAAGCTCTCACAGTAAATCAGTGGCAGAGAAGGGAATGAACTAGATCTCCCATGTTATAGAGATAGTGCCCTAACCAGTGAACCATGCTTCCTCTCCTATGACAGTGGGCTGCTCTGTAGCCCAGTATAGCCAGAGCACATGATGTTCTGGATACTTTCTGTCTGGTCTTCGACAACTCCCCATTCCCCACATGTCCCTACAAACAGCTGCAAAAAGGGACAAGATGTGGCTGTTCTGCCTTGGGGAAATTCCCCTGGGAAGCATTTACAATACCTGGATGGCACACATGTGGGGCACAGGGGCTGCAGTCGGGCCAGAGTCTGGCCCTCTAAAGAGATCTGTAATAAGGGCCAGAGGGAGAACTTCACTAACTCTTATTTGCATCCAGCAGCAATATGTTATAGTCCCCAAAGGAGATTGCATATGCGTTGGCAGGACAAACTAGAAAGAGGGGTTCCTCCACCCTATGTTAAATATTATTTGTAAAAGTGGCAGTTAGTTTATTTGTGATCACCTTGAAAGTGCTATCTCCAGACTTTAGAAAACAAAAATCCAATATCTCCAACATTCAAAAAAGTTAAAAGCAGTGCACTAAAGTAAAAATAGGGGAGAAATGAACAGTCACAAAGAATGGCTAAATCAAATCCCAAATAAATGAAGTATATAAGCATTTCCATTTTGCTTCTTTCACAAATGTTAAAGTAAGATAAGAGTTCAACTAAATAATGAAGTATAAAATGAAAAGAAAATGATGGCACAGGCCATTTGCATAGAATAAGAACAATTACTGAGCTTTTACCCATATAAGTTGGAAGTTACCTTTATTTCAAAACAATTTTCAAAGTGTCTACTTCAAGACTCACTATCTCTGTATGAAAGCAAATGGAAACATTTGGGGAACAGCATCTTTATATTTCAGCAGTGGTGCAATACAGATTTTTTTTATGGTGCGCTGTTGTAAATGAGTAGTCAGCACGGTTGATAAAAATACCACTGCCTGGAATCATTGCAAAGATGCAAGAAAAGGTTATGTTTTCTTTTCCTACCAGAAGTGACATGCTTCCGCTGTTTACAGCTAATACTTTTTCTAGAACAGCAACTATAGCAACAATAAGATTTCACTGGGTAGAGGTCAGATAGTATCATGGTTTTTTTTCCCTCTGCTGATTTTTTTTTAACGTGCCACTCTCACAACTGGCTCACTATTATCTGTGGAATTAGAAACCTGTTCTTGGGGTTATATTTTGATTGTTGCAACAGGAGCACTGGATAATTAAGGTTTTCAGCAAAGAACTGAAGTGCCTATATACTTTTGAGAGCACCTTCAGAATACACTGATGTTCCGTGTATCTCAGGAAAGTTATTGATGGCCGAAGTTAACCAATAGGCAAAGAAGTGTGTGTGTGTGTGTGTGTGTGTGTGTGTGTGTGTGTGTGTGTGTGTGTGTGTGTGTGTGTGTGTCCTCTTCGCTATACACTAATGTAATGGAGAGCAAAATTGGACCCTTGTCACCAACGTGGGAGACTCTGAAGCTGGGGCTCAGAGAGTTTAGGCACAAATACATCTTGTGATACATTGCCCACAATGTGTGTTATTTAAAACAACCTGCACAGTTTGCACGGGGCTTGATCTTCCTCCAACTGAAGTCAAAACGACTTTATATGGTTGATTTCAGTAGGACCAAGACTCTCTCAAGGTTGGTGACATATTTCTCTTACATCCTTGACAAAGAAATAGTAATGATTTTACCCACCTCTGGAAAATCCAAACTAACTGGGTATTTCCCCCTCTTAATCCTCTAAATTGTTGATTTTGGTTTTATTTTTCTCTCATATTGGAGAGATTGTGGATGATACATTCTTCACTACTGATTATTATTATTTCAACTAAACATAGAGGTAAGCTAAGCTTTCAACTGGGGATTTGGCATGTCAGACGCTGCAAAGATCGTTGTGAATTTGTTTCTTATGCATAAATCTAATGATATTGTTTGTAATGACATGTCAATGCTTTTGTAAAATGTCACTTCAGGATCACTGGCTGTCCTTCAAAATCTGTTAAAATGATATTAAAATAAAATGTAACCCATATAAACAACCTTGCTAGCTACAATGGACTGAATTTGATACTAGTTCTAGGCAGGTAAAGTATGTGAATACCTGACTATTTTAAATATAAAATATTGGAAACTTTGGCTTGTAGATTAACTGTTGCTTGCTTGGATTTACTCTTAAGGCCCTGATTTAAAGCCTGCTGAAGTCAATGGAAATTGACAGACCCATAGAGAAAATGCATATTATTATCTCAAATCAAAAACTATTATGTACCCATCCATCCCAGTAACTTGGTGCTCATTTGAATAACCTGGTTCAAATATCCATTTAGTTGTGAACACAGGATAAAAATACTAAAAGCATTAGCATTAGTAATATGGGGTTGTGAATTCAACTGCTACCTGGGGACATTTGTACAAAGCTTACGAACAATATTTTACACTTACGTAGTACTGTCCAAGAGAACACCTTAGGCTGCTTTACAGATAGTGGTATATCCAACAACATGGTAGGTATTTCTTATGCCCAGTTTAGTAGCGGGAAAACTCTTAGAAGATTTATATGACCTGCTAAAAACTAGAGGAAGAGCTAGGAATACTACTCCAGAACACACCCAGTCCCATCCTCCAACCAGACCACATCCCTTAAGTCAAATAGGAGGCCAGAGGGCAAAAGGGCAATACACACGCACACACGCACAGAGCTTTGTGCACAGTGGATTACATGTGCAATTCCAGCTGCTAATAATCTACATCTAATACCTGAAGGATTTCTGTACCATCTGAAAGTGCTGCTGACAGCAATACTGAACAGAGAGAGAGTAAAATATCAATAGACAGCACAAGAGTGCCACCATGCACGCAGTCAGTGATCTCAGGTTGTCTGTTTCACCTCTTGTATGACTTGGGCCTAAGTCACAATTTTTGCACTGCTATAACTCTTTTATTAGCGGAGTGATTTTTTTTTTAATACCAAAATAGTTACACGGTAATGATCCGACACCCTCCCCTCGCCACCGCATGTAGACGCAGTTACAGCAGTGAGTCTAAGGCCTGGTCTACACTAGGCGTTTATGTCGAAGTTAGCGCCGTTACATCGAATTAACCCTGCACCCGTCCACACCACGAAGGTATTTAGTTCGATATAGAGGTCTCTTTAATTCGACTTCTGTACTCCTCCCCGACGAGGGGAGTAGCGCTAAATTCGACATGGCCATGTCGAATTAGGCTAGGTGTGGATGGAAATCGACGCTAATAGCTCCGGGAGCTATCCCACAGTGCACCACTCTGTTGACGCTCTGGACAGCAGTACGAGCTCGGATGCTCTGAACAGCCACACAGGAAAAGCCCCGGGAAAATTTGAATTTGAATTCCTTTTCCTGTCTGGCCAGTTTGAATCTCATTTCCTGTCTGGACATTGTGGCGAGCTCAGCAGCACTGGCAATGATGCAGAGCTCTCCAGCAGTGATGGCCGTGCAATCTCAGAATAGAAAGAGGGCCCCAGCATGGACTGATCGGGAAGTCTTGGATCTCATCGCTGTGTGGGGTGATGAGTCCGTGCTTTCCGAGCTGCGCTCCAAGAAACGGAATGCAAAGATCTACGAGAAGATCTCTAAAGACATGTCAGAGAGAGGATACAGCCGGGATGCAACGCAGTGCCGCGTGAAAATCAAGGAGCTGAGACAAGGCTACCAGAAGACCAAAGAGGCAAACGGACGCTCCGGATCCCATCCCCAGACATCCCGTTTCTACGAGGCACTGCATTCCATCCTAGGTGCGGCCGCCACCACTACCCCACCAGTGACCGTGGACTCTGAGGATGGGATATTGTCCACGGCCGGATCCTCGGACATGTTAGCGGACGGGGAAGATGAGGAAGGAGAAGAGGTGGACGAGGCAGTCGACAGCACTCACAACGCTGGTTTCCCCGACAGCCAGGATCTCTTCATCACCCTTACAGAGATCCCCTACCAACCGTCCCCAGCCGTTACCCCGGACACAGAATCTGGGGAAGGATCAGCCAGTAAGTGTTGTAAACATCTAAACATTTATTTTTAACAGAACAGGAATATTAACAATTAAAAAAATGGGTTTCTCATGATTAGTTTGCCCTAGGCGCTTAACGGTTCAGTCATGGGCAGTGCAACTATTGAAAAAAAAATCTAGCAATGTCCAGTTTTGCATGATTGTCCTGCCCAAGCCGCTCTACTGTTTAGTCACTGCTACAGCAGCTAGAGTAAAATGCGGTCTATATGTCCGGGGATGGAGCAGAAATCCTCCTGTGACATCTCAAGGAAGCTCTCCTGGAGGTAATTGGAAATCTGTTGCATTAGGTTCCTGGGGAGAGCGGCCTTATTGGGTCCTCCGTAGTACGACACGTTGCCGCACCACGAGACAAGCAAGTACTCGGGAATCATTGCTCTGCACAGCAGGGCGGCATACGGCCCTGGTCTTTGGAGGCTTTCCCGGAGCATTCTCTCTTTCTCGCTGTCAGAGATCCTCATGAGGGTGATGTCGCTCATGGTGACCTGCTTTGAATGAGGTAGGGGAATGTTAGTGTTGGGACTGCTTTACCGTTCCTTTACAGAACTGTAACCGCTGGTTTGCAGCCACGCGGTGGAGGCGGGAGAGGGGCAGCCGAAAGGGATCGTTCCCGGGGACAGCCGCGAGGGTGTGGGACAGGAGCAGAGTTCCTGCTTGCCGGATTGCTGGCAGCAGGGACCGACATTGATTTCAATGTGAAATGAGGCCATTGCTAATATTAAAGTTTTAAGCTGCCACGAGTCTACGGCTTACCATGTCTGCCTGCAACAGAAATTCCGTTGTCCTGACACGGTTCTCAAATGTGCTGTGCAAGACCCCAGGCACTGAATGCGAAGGCCGAGAATTCGACCTTGTGCTGAGTGCGCATGTGATAGGTGCTGTGCATGGTCTTGTTCACAGAGAAAGACTATGTTCTTTGTTCACAACTACATTTATCTTTCTGAGGAATTCACTCCCTTTTTCCCATTCCCACAGCCCCATCTGCGACTGTCTCACAACCTAGCCTGGCATCACACTCCCAGAGGCTAGCGAGGATTAGGCATAGGAAGAAGAGGACACGGGAGGATATGTTCTCAGAGCTTATGGCCTGCTCCCGAGCCCAGGCAGCACAGCAGACCCAGTGGCGGGAGAACTTGTCCCAAATGCAGCAAGCAAACATGGATTGGGAGGAGAGGTGGCGGCAGGAAGACCAGCAGGCGACTCAAACCCTGCTTGGACTACTGAGGGAGCAAACGGACATGCTCCGGCGCCTTGTGGATGTTCTGCAGGAGGACAGAGCCCCACTGCAGTCCATCTCTAACCGCCCTCCCCCGCCACCAAGTCCCATACCCCCCTCACCCAAAGTGCACAGAAGGAGAGGCGGCAGAGTCCACGCCAACTCTCACTCCACCCCTGCAGAGAGCTCTAGTAGCAGAAGGCTCTCATTCCCCAAAATTTGACAAGTTCTTTCCTTCCCGCCTGACACAAGCCCCCGTCCAAGTTTCACCTCCCAGTTCCATGTGTAGTTGATAATAAAAAATATGTTTCTGTTAACTAATGTTTCCATCACGTTCTTTTGGAGGAGGGGGGGAAAGGGGGATGGTGATTGGACAGGACAGTCACCTTTGGCAGGGTACATAGGCGGGGGCAGGTACAGCAGCAGGGCACATACACAGTGCAGTGACTAGTTGCCCTGGTCAGTCTGGGAGGTGGTTTTCATGTTCTGTAGTGGGGGGTGGGTTGCTCTGTGACTTTGTGGCGGGGGAGGGCAGTTACAGATCTTAAGCGGCGGTCCTTATGCAGGATCACAGAGCCACACAGCAGGAGATCTGTAACCGTCCTCCCCCTGCCACAAAGTCACATAGCCCCCCCATACACACAGTCCCGATCAGGAGGGGTGACAGGCTCCGTTGAAAGAACCAGCCCACCACAGCGGAGCCTGTCAATCCTTGAGTTTAGAAGCTTTCTTTGCGTCACTACACTACACCCGCTCCGCACCACAATCCGCGTCCCCGTTTTAAAAAATTCCCGCGAAAACAGTAGTAAAGAAAACGGTGTTCATTAACAAAGTAGAACTGATTTTATTTCGAAACGTGTGTTGGAAGGGGGGGAGAAGGGGGTATGTAACTGGAGAGGATAGTCAACATTAACTGGGTAAAGAAACGGGGGCAGGTTCGGCTTCTCTGTACACAAACTTTACAGTCACAGGTTACCCTGCTCACTCAGGAACTTAGCTTTCAAAGCCTCCCGGATGCACAGCGCGTCCCGCTGGTCTCTTCTAATCGCCCGGCTGTCTGGCTGTGCGTAATCAGAAGCCAGGCTATTTTCCTCAACCTCCCACCCCGCCATAAAGGTCTCCCCCTTGCTCTCACAGAGATTGTGGAGCACACAGCAAGCTGCTATAACAATGGGGATATTGGTTTCGCTGAGATCACAGCGAGTCAGCAAGCTTCTCCATCTCCCCTTGAGACGGCCAAAAGCACACTCCACCACCATTCTGCACTTGCTCAGCTGGTAGTTGAAGAGTTCTTTTTCACTGTCCAGGGCGCCAGTATAGGGCTTCATGAGCCAGGGCATTAGCGGGTAGGCTGGGTCCCCGAGGATGACTATAGGCATCTCCACATCCCCAACAGTTATTTTGTGGTCCGGGAAGTAAATACCTTGCTGCAGCCGTCTAAACAGACCAGAGTTCCTGAAAACACGAGCGTCATGAACCTTGCCCGGCCATCCGACGTAGATGTTTGTAAAACGTCCCCTGTGGTCCACCAGTGCTTGCAGCACCATGGAAAAGTAGCCCTTTCTGTTAATGTACTGGCTGGCCTGGTGGTCCGGTGCCAGGATAGGGATGTGAGTTCCATCTATGGCCCCACCGCAGTTTGGGAATCCCATCGCTGCGAAGCCATCTATGATCGCCTCCACGTTTCCCAGGGTCACTACCTTTGGCAGCAGTACATCAACGATTGCCTTGGCTACTTGCATCACAACAACCCCCACAGTAGATTTGCCCACCCCAAACTGGTTCGCGACTGACCGGTAGCTGGCTGGCGTTGCAAGCTTCCAGAGGGCTATGGCCACTCGCTTCTGGACAGTCAGGGCTACTCGCATCCGGGTGTCATTGCGCTTCAGGGCAGGGGACAGCAACTCACAAAGTTCCAGGAAAGTTCCCTTCCGCATGCGAAAGTTTCGCAGCCACTGGGATTCATCCCAGACCTGCAGCACTATGCGGTCCCACCACTCAGTGCTTGTTTCCCGTGCCCAGAATCGCCGTTCCACGGCATCAACATGACCCATTGCGACCGTGATGTCCTCGGCGCTGGGTCCCCTGCTTTCTGAGAGGTCTGTGCTACTCTCAGACTTCAGGCCATCACCGCGGTGACGTAGCCTCCTCGCCTGACTTATCTGCATCTGCCTCAGGGAAAGGTGTATGATAAGCTGCGAGGCGTTGAGAGCGGCCACAACTGCAGCGATGGTCGCAGTGTGCTCCATGCTCGCAGTGCTGTGGCGTCCGCGCTGTCACTGACTAGAAAAGTGCGCGAACTGATTTCCCGCCGGCGCTTTCAGGGAGGGAGGGCGGGAGTGATGGACGGATGACGACAGTTACCCAAAAGCACCCTGGACACATTTTTTTTACCCAGAAGGCATTTGCGGCTCCACCCAGAATTCCAATGGGCAGCGGGGACTCCAGGAACTGTGGGATAGCTGCCCACAGTGCACAGCTTCCAATGTCGACGCTTTCCCCGTTAGTGTGGACTCACAAAGTCGAATTACTGTCCTTAGTGTGGACACACACGTTCGACTTTGCAATATCGATTCCAAAAATTCGATTTAAGTAAAATCGAACTACTCTCGTAGTGTAGACAAGGCCTTACACTGGTAGAGCTTATTCCCCTTCCCATATGGGAATACTTGTACTGGTATAAAGCACTTTTATACCAATGTAATCGCATCCACACTGGGGAGGAGGGAGTGACCAGGGAAGGGGGGGGGCAGGGAAGTGTAGTGCTTTAAAGTGAGACAGCTTTTGTCTCTCTGAAACCAGTTTCAATGCTATAAAGCTGCTCTGTTTCTCATTGAGATGTATGACTGCCAACAGACTTCACACGCAATTTGAGAGTTTTTTAAGACAAGGCTAGAGAAAATCTCCATGCAAAAGTCTACAGGATCCTCCCTACATGTTACTCAAGCGTCCACCAGATGTAAACAAAATGTGAGAGATCTGCTTCACCACCAGCTCTCATGGGCGGAAGATGTTGACATCAAATGAAGGAAAACAAAACAAAAGGATAAAGGACAGATTGTGCCTCACCATCTATAACCCTTTGACTACCAACAGAAGTTGGTCTAATAAAAGATATTACCTCACTCACCTTGTCTCTCTCATATCCTGGGACCAACACAGCTATAACACTGCAGACAAGGTCTTTGAAGGCAGAAATGTCAAATTAATTAGCAGGAAATGATCTGTTGATATCTTGGGGCAGCTCCTCAGTTGGCGTACATATGCTCACAGCCTCATTAAAGTCAGTGGTGCAAAGACACCTGTCAGCATCAGCAGAGTATGTTTCTCCACACTTTCTATTTTTCATAACACGTGGAATGAGTGCCTTGCTGCCAGGAGTGAAAGGGTCGTTCTCAGACCCCAACAGCACATTCAGTGCTTGGGAGCACTGGTTGCCTCTGCCAACAGGCAGGCAATTAATGCCGGCTAGGATACTTTGTTATTAAACAGTAAAATTGTCACTAGGAGCTAATGGGCCTCACCCCATGTCACACCAGCTACCAAACTTTGGATGAAGTTAGCACACTGATGGAAATGAATGTTTTACACACACACACACACACACACACACACACACACACACACTACTGCCTTTTCCTCTGCAATCAGGGAGACCTCTCCTGAAGTGAAACTGGTGCATTTCCACTGCACAGGCAGGCCCAAGATTTGGAAAACCCACTCACAGACTGGGCAGTCCCTAGCCTAGACAGTCCAGCTTCAGGAGTAGCAGGGGATGGGTGGGGTGGGTGGAGGAAGGTGACTATGTAAATTTACCAGCTCCCAGTCCATTGCAGGTACATCGGCAGCATGGAGGCTACCCCCGCCCAAAGACAGCAGTAACAGCTGTGCAGGAGCTCCAGTGCCACTGGGTAGCCCACAGGGAAGCATCCCATCAACTACCTTAGGGGAACTCTTCTATGCAGAACCAAGCTGCTGGGATAAGGAACAACGTTAAGATTCAGGATAACCAAAAATATGGGGAAATGCCTACTTATTCGTCACAAAGAACTCCCCCTCTCTCCCGCCCCTGTTTTGCGCAGTGCAGTAGAACGTGTACTGTAACAACCCCACTTGAGAAAGTGTAGCACTGAATTCATCTGGCCATATTTCCTTTAACTGGGTGCAACACACACAGCTTTGCAAATCAAAGAATTCCTGCAGTTGTTAATCACTTTTATTATGCAGAGGGAAGGATGTATGTGTGTGGTTATCTGGGACATGCTGTAACAAACACAGGAAAAACATCTCTCCTCTCAAATTTCCTGTTGACATTAACATAATCCAGTTATTCTGAGGACATAAAGTGTCAGATCTTAAAATCAATAAACTCTGTGTCTCGTGTTGGGCCATAATTTCTTTGCAAGTGCAGGCACAAGGACCAGTGCTCATCACAGGAAAATAGCCATATTCAGATCATTTACATCAGGGGATTTCAACTGAATTATTGGAAAATGCATATATGGATTATGCAAAAACCAACAAAGAAATAAATACAGGCACAGCACAGCAAAGTCCCTCTTTCTGTATCACTCTGGGGCTACAAGAGTTTACGTGAGCCCATTGTCACCTGCCTATCAATCTTGAAGCTTTTTCATGCCATCCTAGAAAAAAAAAAGTTATAGGAATGATGCTATATCAGAGTTCATGCAGATTCTCTTTTTCATTATGTGTGCCTTTTATTGTTCTCCTATTTCATAAAGAAAACCCTTGTCCTCTACAGTGATATGTCTTAAAGTGATATATGTATTGTGTAAAAAGCAACAGAGGGTCCTGTGGCACCTTTGAGACTAACAGAAGTACTGGGAGCATAAACTTTCGGGGGTAAGAACCTCACTTCTTCAGATTCAAGACACTGACTTGCATCTGAAGAAGTGAGGTTCTTACCCACGAAAGCTTATGCTCCCAGTACTTCTGTTAGTCTCAAAGGTGCCACAGGACCCTCTGTTGCTTTTTACAGATTCAGACTAACACGGCTACCCCTCTGATACATGTACTGTGTAGTTCATTTCAAGCTATCCGGACACCAAAGGCATGGTCCAGTAAAGAACTGAATCATGTGTGTAACTCGAACTCCTTGGGACAATTCATGTTTTTTATTATGTGGATGCATGCCTAAGTGCTTGGCTGGATAAGTGCTTGATTTCCCAAACATCAGAAACCCACGGCTGCAAACAAAAATGTCTGTGCAGTTATGTGCCTTATTAGCATACACAGCTCTACAAACAAATCAAGTATTTGTGTACACAAATGCCCAGTGGATATTAACTGCCTACTTGTGCCTGCAAATCACTGGAGTTCCATGCACAAAAAATTTGGTAAAATTCAGCAAGCAACTGCACACTGGTGTTTGTGCATGGCTCTGGGCTTAAGGGTCCCAAGCCATCACTCCCTGGAGTCCATGGAAAGGCTCCTATTCGCTTCACTGGGAGTTGGATCAGGCCTGTGATGTTTTGAAAATCAAGTTCTAACTGTGCTAAATGTAGCATGTTATAATGTGTTATTAGTGTCATGTGCAGTTTTAATTTTTTGATGGGACTGACTAGAAAGTATCAGAGTTCTGAATTTGCACACACTGTGCATGTGTTGATAAAGCTGTCAGATGCCTTGTTACAAGTGAATCAGGAGGTATTTTAATGTTTCCCTTTGTAAACCTCATCCTTGGATTGAACACACTCCAAGACCTCCAGGAGAAATGTGTCAGCCCTAATTTTTGGAGCCAGCAGTCCAAGAACCACAGAAGCCTGGAATTTGCTTTATTATAGAGAGGATTATGACTAAATAGCATGATATTTTTGACTCTATCTTGTTTGCTTCCTTTTGTTATACAGTTGCATAGGCAGTGTGGTCTAGTGGGTAAGACACTAGAATCTAGGTTTCCTGAATCCCAGTCTATTCCAAGCTCTATCTGACCTACTGTGTGACCTTGGGCATGTCACTTCACCTCTGTTTTCCCTCCCACCCCATGTCTGTTTTGTCAATTTAGACTATAAGGTCTTTAGAGCAGGAACTGTCTCCTACTACATGTATGTACAGTGCCTAGCACAATCAGGCTCCCATCTTGGCTGGCACCTTTAGTGCTATGGTAGTACAAATAATAATGTAATAGTCACCTGACTGAAGGAAAGGCCATTCCTATATAGAGCCTTTCTTTCTTCACTTTTTGTTCTTGAAAGTAAAGTAATTATTCTTGGCATGGAGGGAGGCGCGGGTGTTGACCTGACAGGTTACCTTGAATAAGAAAAGAACTGGTGCGTGACTCAGTTGGCACAAAGAAAACTGTCTTCAAGTGAGCAAGCACAGGATAGCCTCTAATATTGTTTCCAGGAATAGCAGCCTAATCAATTAGGGGAGCATCTGGCATTATAAATCAACTGGATGTCACAGTCCAAACAGAAAGAAAAGACTGAACTAATTGGAGAGGTCAACCCTGCATTCTAACCTACCTCTGGTCACTGGCTACTTTTCATGTCATTACAATCAGTATTGTCTAAAGCTGTGAGGCTGGTCTTTCAACAGTTTCACCTGGAGTGATTACCAAAACATCCCCAACAACAATACAGAGAGATTGGAAGCAACTGACACTGTCCTGCCCACCAGTTCAGGGAACAGTGCTGGGCTATTCAGTATTGTTTCAAACTTGGATACTATGTCTTTGCTTAGGAAACCTCCTAAACAATATAGATTCCATGTGGAGTGCAAATAGACTTCCTTTGTTATCAGTTCAGGGTCAGATAATTTAGAACCAGTAATATTTGCAGCTAGGTGAAGCAAGCAAAGCTAAATCCCAGAATAATCACATCTTTTGCCTCAGGTGTAAATTATCTGCAACTAGGGGCTAGTGAGAAATTGAAGTCTCTCTCCCCTGTTCCTCACATACACACACACACACACACACACACACACAAATGAACTGCAGTGAACACTTGGGTAAGTACTTTATGAGGGTTTCTCCTCTGAAGTATTGTATATTGATCACTAGCAAAGGCAGGAGAATAGATTAATAGACCACTAGTGTAATATGGTGTGAGAAATTAGGTGCTGTTTTATACATAGTTTTATATGGAGTATATTCCCTCCACTCCTTGCCCTCCACAGACAGATGGTCTGATGAGAAATTTGTGACAATCTAAAATGTGCAAGTATGCTTCTAGGAAACAGGGCCAAAAACCAAGCCCTAGTCCTTACTTTTCCATCTGAAGAGGAGTAACTCAAGTATAAGATTCCCAAGAGCATTGTACACAAAATGCAAATCATCCTGAAAGTCCTGAAGTTAAAGACTATAAATAAAAGGCACCATGGAGGTGAACATCAGCATATTTCAAAAGTACCATGCAAGAACACAAAACCTGTTATAAATGCCAAGAAATTAGTGTTTTAAACCACAAGTAAGAGATCTTATCCCCTCTACACACACAAATGAATTACACTCAGTGTTGGGAAGGGCTTTACTAGAAGGTACATTAACTGTGACCAATAATGTATAAAATGTCAATTCTTGCCATGAGGAAGACGGAGACAATTGCTCCATGGTAATCTTTTACAGGAAGGTTTTTTTATTATTTCCCCCCAAACTGTAGTTCTGAAAAGCCACAGCTATTTGGATTTCACAGAATATATATGAAGGTCAAACCTAGTTGCTAAAGAATGTGCAGTTAAAAGAGAACTAAGCTACTGAAAATATGTGGTTTGGGATTTTCTCTCTTTTTCTTTTTTAAAACAATGAGCCTTTAAGTTTTGGTTCAATATTTACAAAATACCATTAAGCCAAGTTATGTTGTTTTTAACTGGAGGGTCTTTTGCCTTTACTGATAAGTGAGCTGTAAAATAAGGGTATTTCTTTAAATATTCATTGCTGGATTTTCTGCTTAATAAAAAAAATAAAAAATAAAAAAATAAGGGAGTGACCCATGTTCATTTTTGGCTGAAAAATGATCCTGCTTTTTTTTTTTTTTTTTTTATTAAGAGAAAGATGGAGAGAAAGTGCCTTTTTTTTATATGGAGATATCCTATCTCCTAGAACTGGAAGGGACCCCGAAAGGTCATTGAGTCCAGCCCCCTGCCTTCACTAGCAGGACCAAGTACTGATTTTGCCCGAGATCCCTAGGTGGCCCCCTCAAGGCTTGAACTCACAAAACCCTGGCTTTAGCAGGCCAATGCTCAAACCACTGAGCTATCCCTCCCCCTGTATTGTTAAGTATATATCCATTTGCATTGAGACTACCATGGGCCCGGGGCTACCAAGAGACTTGGCATGTGCAGCTAGAAATTCGTTAATCTACTTTGCTTTAGTAGAACAAAGCATCCACAACCGCCAGTACAGGAAAGACCCACAAGCATCTCGCGGTCTGTAGATACCAAGGCTGCCGAGAGAAACCCCACTCTACCCCCAATTCCACCATGACAAAATATGAGTAGGTCAAATTGGCAATACTCTGGGGTTGCTCCACTGAGAATGTGCAAACGATGCCCGAGGCTTGGCTCATTCACTGCGCCCATGGGGCCACTGTGCTAGTGAGGGAATTCATGCCCGAAAGATGACAAACAGGAGTACTACTCTCTCCCTGGGCCATTCTACCAAGGAAGGGATAGCTTTAAACTCCAGAAGCTGCCTGTGATCTTGTCTGAATGCTCTGGCCTTGCACCTACCTGGCTGGACCTGCTCACTTTCTGGACTGCACTGGTCAGCACTAGGCCCCCTCCAGCAGAACAGAGGCAGGCTGAAGCACTTCCCTTCTCCCTCCCTCCGCTGGGTGGACTCCTTCCTACTGGGCTCCCACAGCCAGGTTTCTTCTGGGGGAGACACAAGTCCCAAATCTTCAGGTTAACGCAAGGCCAAAGAAAGAGTGACATCTTACATGGGCCCCTCGCCAAACTCACGCTCTCAAATGGATTCACCCCTGCAGGGTACTGAGGCACAGCATGACTTGCACTTGGTCACCCAGGAAGCCTGAGGAGGAGCAGGGAACTGAATCCAGGTCTCCTAAATCCTAGGCTAGTGCCCTAGCTAGTTCCTCTCTGGGACAGAACAACTGAGGGCAGAACTCCGTCCATATATTTTGTCTGCTGCTTTTTTTGTGTTTGTGTTTTCTGGTTATATTTATCGGTATTAATCTCAAAGTCTAAAAAAAAAAAAAAAAAAAAACACCCTGTTTCAGTAACAATTCAAACAGCAGCATAATACATGGCAGAAAAGCACCCATCAAAAATGACAATTTCTCAGAGCTTTCACAGATTCACTGTGGAACTAGCTTCCTGAACACAGCAGCCTGACATACTGTAGCATACAGAAAACAACTCTTCTGCTAAGTGTTTTCACATAGGAGTTCTCAGATCTAGCCAGTAACAGAACCAGAGGAATTTTTTCCTTTTTATTTTTTATAATTAGTATTTTCTTTTTGGAACTTGGTTGTGACTGGGCCCAAAAAAGGCAGGGTTTGGAATCAAACCTATTTCCACAGGGAACCAGAGAATTCAGGAAATTACTTTCCATTTTAAATTATTCTTTACTCAAACCAAATGAGATTGGCTTTTTAAAATAACTCTGTTATTGGAGGCAGCATGGTACAGCAGACAAAGCAGGGTACTGGGAAACCGGTGACCGAGGAACTGTTTCTGACTCGGTCACTGACTTATTGTGTGATCTTGAGCAAGTTACTTCACCTTTCTCTGCCTCTATTTCCCTTCTGGAAATAATTATACTTACTTCCACTTCCACCATGGCCCAATCCTGCAGTCCTTGGACCAAACAAACAAAAAAACCCATTCCTGGGTAAATTAGTAGTAGGTTTGACTGCAGAATAAGTTTCAGAGTGAGCAACTGGGACAAAGAACGATACGCCACTAAGGAGAAAGGGAAATAGGATTGCATAAACCTACCCAACTTCTTTAAAGATGCCCATAAGTAATGTCAATTTTCTAATGATTCATTTATCTCTTGCTGAGTGTTGAAACCTTGAGTGACAGTTGTGAAGATACTGTACTGGATTACCAAAGCTACATGAAGGAGATACTCCATTAGCAAAGTCACTTTTAAATTGCGTAGCTGCTGGCATACAAAATAAATAAATAAAAAATCAGAGCACTTTGGACTCAAATAGAAGGGCTTTTAGGGTTGCTGGTTGTCTAGTCTTTAGTTTATTTTGATTGAGAACTTTGGAGGCATAGCTACAATTAGCCTAGAACATGCACTACCCCTTTTATTTATCTACTAGACAGTGCATACAGATTTAGGTCAAAATCAAAGGGAACGGAGTGTACTCAGTGTCTCAGAAAATAGGCAACCTGTTTAAGTGCTTAAACACAGATTTAGATGCCTAACTGTATAGACACCCATATCTGGAAATGCTGGCCATACCTCAAAGATCCCTTACACAATGATATAATGGGACTAACTGAGGTCAGTGAAGTTACGAATGTGCTTAAGTGTTTGCAAGAACTGGGCCTAAGTCAGTGCTGCTTATAGTTCCCAAATTTGTGCATTTGTAATTGGAGGAAAGCCTGGATTAATGATGGCACTTATAGTAAAGACTATTTTGTTTCCTAGGGGGTAATGCTTTAAGTTTCATTTTTGGGGGAAGGGTCATTTGTCTTTTCTCAGACAGTTATCTTGTAAACACAGAATAGACCTAAACCTCAATGACTGTAAGGGCCTGATCTTCCTGGGCAGGACAGGGCCCATTTAGGAGACATGAAACCCCAGGAGCTTTAGCTTCCAGAGCTTCTTCCAAATCATTCCATTGTTAGTGAGCAAGGTTAGTTCCTCCCTACTGAGCAGACAAAGACTATGGGACCCTTGGGGTGGTGGAGGGCTCTGCCATCCTTCCTTTGGGAAGAGCCTGGCTGCCATTTGCACAGTAGCAGTCACAAAGGAGCTCAGTTGGGAATTAATGCTGTTTGAAGCATTAACAACACCCAGCTAGACAGCCATGAGATCAGCAGAGGACAACGCCATATAAAGCACTCAGTTCCCAACCCCCCGCCCCACTCCAGCACCCAAATGTCCACAAAACTTGAGGGGAGAAGCTACCCGAGGAAACATGGCCACCAAGCTGACCACCTTTCCACACACTCCATGGGAGATCTACTGGTTTGATGAGGCAGCTGCCTATCATTCTAACCAGCGTTGTCTCACTTTTTCTTTGTACTGTCCCATACGTCGGGCTGTATCCACCTGTCGTCTCTTTTCTTCATTACACTGCAAGCTGATTGGGACAGCACCTGTCTTTTTGTTCCATGATTGTGCCTAACACAATGAGGTCCTGATCCAGGACAGGGGCTCCTACTTGCAACCTCGACAAAACTCCTCCACTTGGGGAAGCACAATGGATGATCTAGCCCTACGTTAATTTTAGCCATGGATACCTCCTGGAAGGTAATCGCTGCTGACTGATACCATGTACAGACAGAATTTCACTAAATGCCTGCTGGATACTTGGCAGGTGTCTCTTTTCAAGTTTCTGCCTAAATCACTCATTGGCTTTTATGACTAAACAATTAGGACATAATATCTACAGTGCCGGCATAATTTACAAAAGCAAGGCTAGCAGATGAGCCCATCCCCCTAGAGGTTACCTGACAGACACTAACTAAGTTTATTCATCAGTCAAACTGATAAGCAGTCAGTCTGGCCAAAGTCTTCCACCAGCAGGTCCCTCCTGAACAGAACAAGGAGCCCCTGTTATCAAAGCAGTGATGCTTAGCATATCGATTCAGTTGCCTTCTTACAGAAGCTCAGCTGTCTTCATTGTGAAGTAATTATTATCCAAATAGAAGCTAACATGTGGAACAAACCTGCTGGCAATCAGCATATTTTAGCCGCACAACGTGCTTCCATACCTCCAGCTGTCCCAGCTCAGAGCCGGCCCTGCGGGTACAAGAGTGCCCAGGCTTGCCAACCGAGTGACTGGCATTTGGGGACATTTCTGCTTCTCATGATGTACAGGGTTCTTATAAAGAAAGTCTCCGTTTTGTGTGCATATCGATAGTATGTGCAAGGGGCCAGAGGGAAAGCCCTGAAACTGGAAAGTCCAGCCAGACTGTCAGCACCCTTCCAATGGAGCGATGCTGATTTACCCCTGCTGAGGTACTGGATCTTCATCTTTAAGCCACAAAACAGGGACAGCAGCAGTACGTGCTTTCCCCACATCCTGCTGTCAATATGCTTGAACCCGGACCTGGACAGACCACCCTATGGGATGAGAGGACATCTCATCCACTGCTGAAGTTGCCAACCAGGCTGAGAAGCAGTGTTGAGGTGGGTGGTGTTGGTTTATGTCATGGGGACACTTTTCCACTAAGAAATGGATGGAGTCTGCCAATTCGTTTCATGTGGGCTACCAAAACCATCAGACAGCAGTCAGTATTTGGCTATTACCGCCCTGGAGAAGGGTTAGGTACTGCAAACAATTTTCAACATCTGGTTTCTGGAACAATGTCTGTGTTATGGCTGGGAAATATTTTCTAGTACACTAACAACTGACATCATACTCACCCCCCCCACTTTCCAGCCAGTTCATTGCGCTATTTTAGGATGCCTTAAACAAACTTAAAGCTCTTCTGATCTTGCACTTATACTGTATTTGAGGAGTAAGTGACTAAGCAGAGAGAGCCATGATTGACTTATCTCGTTTCTAATAGGGAACAAAAACATAGGGCTACATTGCAATACGAGATGGAGCCTAGTTTTAAAAAAATACAACCACCCTTTTTACAAAAGGCAGGCAAGCCTCTATTAAAAGGCAAAGACAAAAACCTCTTGTCATAGAGAGGCCTGCAGATTTATTTTCAGCTGGCCAACGTAACAATCATCAACCAAGGTTGTCTTGTTTTCAGCCAGAGAAATGCACAATCCAAAGCAATAAACTCTACATACATTCCTTTCTGTGCATTCCCAGCTGCCACTAGTACTGTACTGGTTACTTCATATATGGCTCTGGGTCTATAAGGCAACCTTTTCCCCTGAAACACCTAGGCAGGTTACCCTGGGCCTAAATTGCCCCTGCTAGTTGGATGTTGCCTCACTTAGCTACTGGAACTGGAGCAAGGGATCTGGGGAACCCAAGACAATGAGGCCCCCTTTTTGCATTCTGAAAAATACCACCCATCACACTTGGGCTACATAGCTACTCGGGGAAGTAAGAATCCCATTCTACCAAGTCTGTATGTGGGGCACGGGCACACGGAAGCAGTGGCCACTGCACGACTGCTGACTCCACCTGCCTCCTGGAGCAGGTGGCTGGAGAAGTGGGAGGAATGGCCAGAATCTTAGCTCTACACCCCCAACACACTCCATGGCATAATTCAGTGGAGTAAGGTACTAGTCAGTGTAAATACAGGTGGTGGAATGTTGCCCTTAGAAAGCTCAGAGCTAGCGATTATTCATTAAGGGTGTCTCTACAAAAGCAAAAAAAAAAAAAAAAAAACCCACAAACAAAAAAAAAAACTCCACAGGAGTGAGCCTCAAAGCTCCATCTACTGATGCAGACTCACACTACAGGGCTAAAAAACAGCAGTGTAGACCTTTTGGTTTGAGTTGGAGCCCAGACTCTGAAACCCAGTCGTGGGGTGGGGAGAGGGGAAGGTCTCAGAGTCCAGGCTCCAGCCTGAGTGGAAAAACACACACACACACACATTATTAAAAACCTGACTAATTGCAGTGATAAACTCACACAAACTCACTATTGTCTCCGTATCAAAACTGGTGGGAGTGCGGGGGAAGGGCAGCAAAGAGGGGCGAGGACAAGAAGAAGAAGAAAAAAACAAAACCAGTCTTCCCCAGAAATGCTCTCTGAATTATGTGTGGACAAAAATGCAGTTATGTGGGCAGACAAGTTTAATTGTTCTTGCCATTATCTGACAGTGACACCACAAACAAGTTTTCAAGAGGGCTCCTTAAACATGAAGCAAAACAAAAAACAATGGATTTATTTTCAAATTAACTGACTGTTTGGAAGTAAAGTAAGATGCCAAGAGCTTTGCAAACAGACTTGTGGAGAAAGACAATCACATTGAAGGGGAAAACAAAACACATGATTGACAGTGGTCTGAGGAGCTGAAGGTGTGCAAGGCTGGGCTAGTATTAGAGTGACTGGGCCCAACTCAGGAAAGCACATACTTAAGCCTCAATGAAATCTATGGGATTTAAGCATGTGCTTAAAATTAAGCATGTCCGATGGTACCATTTCTGCCCTGGGGTCTCCCAGGCTGCAGCCCAGAGGAGTTGGGAAGAGGCACCAGGCTGAGTTAGCCAGGGGCAGCACAGGGAAGGATAGCCCTCTAGTCCACACCCCATCCCACACACGGAACACCCTGTACAGGTGGCCCCTTGTAGACTGAAGATGGGGGACATGACCCAGAATGAGGATAAACAAGATAACTGGTTCCCCCAAGAAGATATCAGAGACAGGCTGTGTCCATAAGTCTTATTATAGGGGATTTTGTCAGGAGTAGGAGGAGCCGCCCCCTGAGGTGCTAGTCACCCCAAAAGGGACTGGGGGTTGCAAGAGGTGGGGAAGATAGCCCAACCTCCTCTGTACACAAGCCAGCATGCCTGGAGGAACATGAAGATTCCCCCTACAGGCCAGGGATATATCAACCTCCTAAACCCTCTGGGTACTTGGCTGGGTCCTCCAACACAGGCTGGGTATTAATCACACTGTCTGGCCCTTAGCTTTCATTCTTTACTCAGACAAAACTCCCACAGACGTAAGGCGTGAATAAGAAATGGAGTAAGGCCCGGGGGCGGGGGGGGAGGATATTATTTAAATCAGCTCATTAATCAAGGACTGAGATGATATTGTACACCTGGGAGGATGTTAGGAAAGCAGAAGCAATTTTATTTACCCCTGCCACTTTGAATTGAGACTGCTTCCAGTACTCAGTTCCTTCCCGATTCACAGGGATGGAGTCCTGCCAGGTCGACCTGCAGTGAGTTTTGATTGCTGAGGTGGGTGGAGGTTGGGTACACTGCTAACATGATGACTTCGCTCTCCATGCAGTGTTGCTACCGTATGCCTCCTACATAATGGGCATTTGTGCTAGCATCCTAGCGGAAGCACACCTGTTCTCCAGATGTACCTGCGAGCAATGCCAGCAGCAAAGGAGAGATAATTACAAATAAGTGCAGGATATTAGGTTTCCTAAACTTCACCCTTCTCAGTGTTAAATCTATTTCTTGATGAGAGATATTTCCCCCCCCCTCCCCTTCTTCCAAAAAAACTGCAGTGGAAGAAAGGCCTGGAGAAAGACATCTCTCAAAATCCTTAGGGATGCGTTTTCCCCAGGAGGATGGAAAGAACAAGTCATGGGAGTATTTCAGACAGCATTTGGTATGGCTCGGCACGTCAGTACTTGTGCTTTTCAAAGAGCTACTAAGTTCACTGGCAGAATCCATTAGCGTTAAGAACCTTTTTGATGAAACTCTCAAGGCGAAATTATGCAATGATGGGATTCCCAGATGTGGATGCCTGAAGGTAAGTCCATTTAGGCTTGATGTTCAAGAGTATTGATAACCCACAGAAGCTCCCAAGGAAGTCAAGTTGGAGCTGATGTGTGCTCAGCCGTTTTGGAAATCAAGTAATTGACTCAGGCTTCTAAATACTGATCTGGGAGCCTATCTTTAGGCACCACCTTTTAAAAATCCTTGCCTGGGTAAAAGAAGATTGACCCTCTTTCCAATAAACCTCAAAACACACTTACCGTTGCTGATAGTTTCCAGTTTCTATTTGAAAGCTACAGCACCTCATTCTTGCTTTGGTGCAATGTTTCTAGAATTTACTTATAAATAAACAAACAAACCCCACACCACCAAAATTCCCTGTGAGAGTCAACTGGTCCTTCTATGTGTGAAAACAATACTACAGCAAATTCTATGCAGAACTCCTGCTTAAATCTGAAAGAAAAATGGGATTTTTTTTCTTTTCTTCTCTTAAATTGTTCTGCTACCAACGTCCTGCAGCGAGGTGGTGTGGAATGATGGTGTCTAGTTCCAAGATGATCAGAAACTTAACTTGGAGGATTGCATGCAGTTCAGGACCACATGGGTGCGTCGTTTTTTCTGCTTGATTTAATGTTCTCTAAACAGTGTCATGGCACTTGGTATAACTGGCATGAGTTCTACATATACAGCTCATGGGAATACTCCCCAGGGAACTATGCAAAGACAGGGTCAAAGGGAAGATGCATTTGCCCACAGAAGTTCTGGTCTCTGACAGCATGGTGCCAGTAGAGCTGTGCTCCCAGGGATGATTTCTCCGGCTGTAGATACTCCTCGGACTCCAGCCAGGCAGGGAACACAGAAATAATGATACAGACATATGTTGTATTATATTTTTCAGAGAATCTCCATTCAAGCCTTGGCCCACTCCTACCCACAAAGAGTAGCCCGTACTCTAGGGCGGGGCCTCTGTGGGGACTACCACTGCGGAGGACCAAGTGCTGCATAAATGGATTTGGGAGCACAATATAAGTCTCACCTTGCACTTTGTCCTTTACTCAAACAAACCTCTCATTGAAGTCAATGGCAATGTGAGGGAGTAAAAACAGAGGGAGCCCATTCTATGCCAGCCTTTCCTGACACTGTATATAACAGTTATGGCGCTGCACCTTGTGTTTTCTTCCGGGGTGAGTCAGTGTCTGGCCTGCGTAAGAGAAAGAGGAGTTTCTCCTTTTAAGGGGAATCCTTATCAATCAAATTTATGAACAGACTTCCACATGTCCTGGACTGGATACAGGGTGCTTTTAATTGGAAAAAATGATATGTTAGATTTACCTTTACTTACATATACTTTTTCAGCAGCAAACACCACTGAAGCCACATGCCTGGAACCTAACAAAAGAAAAACCTGTGAATCACAGTCCATTGCACTACTAGAAGGCACCCGAGCAATTTTCATTTTCCCGTAGATGTTTTCTTCTTACATTTTTCACTCGGTATTTCTACTCATGGAGATTCCCTTACTATTTGTTCCAGAGCCCTCTGTTGGCCACGCACCAATACTTCACTTGCCCACTGGCTGAACAAAATTAGTACTGACAAAAGAACTCAAAGATTAAAGAACAAGATGGATAGCAAAAGCATGAACATGAGGTAGCAGTTTTCTGTGTGGGCTTTTTTACATAGGTTCTTGTTTTAATAGCTGTAACCCCCTCTCCGCCCCCCTTCCCCCCCCACACACCTTTTCTCTTATTGAAGTATAGCTTGCATATTGGTGTGCAGGACGAGTAAGGGGTTTGTGATAACAGGCAGGAGCATAATTATTGTTTGAAGCATTATAATAGTTCTGATCAGATCTAGACCTTTATATGAGTTCTACAATTTAAAAAAGTTAATCCTCATTTAAAGATTTTTGTGCTGTTTGGAATTGCTCCATTTTACATTTAGTCAATTTATGTGTCATGGCCTAATGTTGAAACATGCCCCCGGAAGGGTCTCAGGTCTGGTAGGACAGGGCCCTTGAATTGTTTGGGCCAAATCCTCAACTGGAATAAATTAGCTTAGCTCCATTGACTTCTATGCTGATTTACACCAGTTGAAGACATAACCCAGTGAGAATTTTAAAGGACATTTCAACAAATTCAAAAAAAAAAAAAATGCCCCAAATTGTTTTGCATCAAGAGATTTGTCTGTACTGACCTTTTCCCCATGCACAGCTTTAGTGTCAATGACTACGTATTTTCTGATGAAAAAACACCGTATCCAAAAATTCCCGACCAGCTCTAGTCAAAACGTTGGAGACAGGGCCCAAGGATTGGATCAGAGAGCTATTCGGTGGGCCCCAGCCAAAAAATGCAACCAAGAGAAAAATCACTTGAATCTTCCCTATCCTCTAGGTTTTGTGATGCCAAGAAAATCTAAGAATTACAATGACTGTCTAGTGTGAGCCCCACCTAAGACAGTTTTTGCACGGCAGAGGTTTTTCACGTCATGGTTTCAGTAACTCAACTCTGTGCTGAGACCACTGCCCATCAAGCTGATCAATACTGTCTCTTTGTTTGCTTGGACTCCATCAGTCGGTCTGTGTCGGTCTCTTGTCTTATACTTACATTGTAAGCTCTTTGGGGCAGGACTGTTTCTTGGTTCTGTGTTGGTAGAGTGCCTAGAACAATGAAACTCCATGTCTGGGCTTTTAGGACTATGGTAATTCAAATCAACAACCACCACCACCACCTCTGAACTGCATTTGTGTGAATTAGTGGAAATGCCAGAACACAGAAGCTTTATCACAGAGAATGATCTGTTTAGGATTGAGCAGTACTAACTCTGTTAAACAACAGCATTGTTTGGTGTCATTTTGGGTAATAACAGAAACCTTCATTTCACTACACCCTTTCAAAGTGGTCAGAAAAAATTACACTTAAAACTCACACCACAATATCATTAAATTAATTAACTCTGGTGCTAATTGTGTAAAAACCAGTTGTGAAGTGGGGCTTGAATCACTTGTAAATTAATATTAAAATTGTTTGGAAATGGAATCAAGAGAGACTAAATCAATCAGACTCTCTCCTCTCCTCCCCCTCTGGAAAGACAGGACTACTTTTGAGTTGCAGCAGAAATCCCCTTATCACACTCAGCACATACTGCAGGCATATTTAGCACATGCCTTATTTGCATTTCTATAAAAGGCATTGGTATTATATAACCACATGTGGATTCTGCTGTGCTTTAATGGGCATCACTTTATACAGTCTCTTAGCAACAAATTGCAGTTTGTAAGCTGAAACAAAAAGATGCAAGTCTTCCACTTTTCTTTCAAGTATGGATTCACTGGGCCTTTACTTTTTGGAGTAATATATCATGCCCATGAGGAGGCCTTCTTTCCTTTATCTGCACCTACACAGTACTCATTGAAATGAATTACTAATTCTAGATCAAGCATTAGTGAGCCAGAGACACAGGTTGAAATGCATTGCTAGGATATATGCATGGTGATCAATATTCAACTGCAAATTGACCACATCTCTGGAAAAAAGTGTCCCTGCAGAACCAGGGCAGAGCCGGGGGGATTTGGGATTTTTAATATGGGATTGTCGGATTTTAAATTAAAGTGTGTTGAGAATTAATAGAAGGTGTGTGGATCACAAAATGCTTCAAGATTACATGAGAAACTCCAATTCATCCTGTGTAAAGAGGTTATTTCAAATGTACCATCTTTAGATTGCTTCCTCTGCAGAACTCAATCAAGAACCTTCCAAAACCATTTCTCACCTTCAGGCAGGGATCTGCTGCAGCACTGTCCATCTCTGACTGTACCATGTGGTTAGGGGCAGCTCTATGTATTTGGCCGCCCCAAGCACGGCAGTCAGGCAGCCTTCGGCGGCGCGCCTGCGGGAGGTCCGCCGGTAACGCGGATTCGGCGTACCCGCCACCGAAGCCACGGGACAAGCGGACCTCCTGCAGGCATGCCGCCGAAGGCAGCCTGACTGCCGCCCTCACGGCGACCGGCAGGCCGCTCCCCCGCGGCTTGCCTCCCCAGGCACGCGCTTGGTGCACTGGTGCCTGGAGCCGCCCCTGCATGGTGACTCTTTCTTACTCTAAGCAAGAACAAATGTAGGAGCAAGCTAAGCCAAAGGCAGAAAAGTGATCTCTCATATACAAAGAGATCACCCAATAGTGAGAACTGGCTGCGCTAGAGCATGGCTTTACTCAGCTAGCATGACAACATGGGGCGGTTTGTGCATCCATTGAAGTCAATGGCAAAACTCCAACCGACTTCAGTTAGTCCAGGATCAAGTGCACGTTTTGTAACAATGTGTCCATGCAGAGAATGGCCAGACAGTTCCATCAGGGCAGACCAGGAATCACAGTGACTCTAACAAATCTTAATTTCAATATAAACTAATAATAATAATCACCACAGAAACCCTAAATATACTATCTTCTAAATACCCAAGCACATTCAGCAGAGTTTGGATAGACCATATTTACCATTAATATTTGGTTTTTGTTTATACATTTTTAGTGACAGGAAGTAGCAACAAGCTAAAGGGAGGAGAAATAAATGGCTGCTTCTGTAATGATCTCTAATTTGCTAAGAAGGAAAGGAGTGCAGATGTTCTGATATCTTTTTAAGGGTATTCCTAAGTATGTGTTCATCTCTAATTATGAGGCAGTCTATAAGCACATAAGTAATTATTACTCTTGCATTATTATAGCATGCTCAAATGAAGCCTGTCATAACTATAAAGGGAAGGGTAATAGCTGTCCTGTGTACAGTACTATAAATCCCTCCTGGCCAGAGACTCCAAAATCCTTTTCCCTGTAAAGGGTTAAGAAGCTCAGGTAACCTGGCTGGCATCTGACCTAAAGGACCAATAAGGGGACAAGATACTTTCAAATCTTGGGGGGGGAAGGCTTTTGTTTGTGTTCTTTGTTTGGGAGTGTGTTCGTTCTCGGGGACTGAGAGGGACCAGACATCAATCCAGGTTCTCCACATCTTTCTAAGCAAGTCTCTCCTATTTCAAACTTGTAAGTAAATAGCCAGGCAAGGCGTGTTAGTTTTTCTTTGTTTTCTCAACTTGTAAATGTACCTTTTACTAGAGTGTTTCTCTTTGTTTGCTGTACTTTGAACCTGAGTCTAGAGGGGAGTCCTCTGAGCTCTTTAAGTTTGATTACCCTGTAAGGTTGATTTCCATACTGATTTTACAGAGATGATTTTTACCTTTTTCTTTAATTAAAAACCTTCTTTTTAAGAACCTGATTGATTTTTTCCTTGTTTTAGATCCAAAGGGGTTTTGGATCTTGATTCACCAGGAGTTGGTGGGAGGAAGGAGGGGAATGGTTAATTTCCCCTTGTTTTAAATCCAAGGGGTTGGATTTGTTTTCACCAGGGATTTGGTGAAGGTTTTTCAAGGTTTCCCAGGGAGGGAATCCATTGAAAATGGTGGCAGCCGAACCAGAGCTAAGCTGGTAATTAAGCTTAGAAGTTTTTATGCAGGCCCCTACATTTGTACCCTAAAGTTCAAAGTGGGGATCTCAGTCCTGACATGGTGGCAGCGGTGGGATCATTTTAAACCCAAAAGCCAGTGAGATTTTTTTTTCCTTCTAGCTGCTTGGAAAGCCGAGCTGGAAGTAGATAGATGCGTATCTTATCTCTCCTTGCCTGAAGGCAGAGGTGTTAAGTTTTTTTTACAGGTCCTTTGTTAAGAGAAGGGTTCAATTAGCAAATGACTGGTAAAAGGTATTTACAAGCTGAATTGTTTTTTTTTCTTTTTACATCCTCGGGAGTAGCTAGTTAGAAAGTTACTGTTAACTCTGCAGCAGCCAGAGCTGAGAGCTTCCCAGTTTGTCAACTGCAAAGGGGGTTACCCAGCACAAGAAAACAGGAAAATGACTACCAAAGAAGTAGCTAACAAAATAGAACTGGCCAAACTAGAAGCAGAAGAAAATGAAAGAAAAACTAACACGCCTTGCCTGGCTATTTACTTACAAGTTTGAAATAGGAGAGACTTGCTTAGAAAGATGTGGAGAACCTGGATTGATGTCTGGTCCCTCTCAGTCCCCGAGAACGAACACACTCCCAAACAAAGAACACAAACAAAAGCCTTCCCCCCCCAAGATTTGAAAGTATCTTGTCCCCTTAGTGGTCCTTTAGGTCAGATGCCAGCCAGGTTACCTGAGCTTCTTAACCCTTTACAGGGAAAAGGATTTTGGAGTCTCTGGCCAGGAGGGATTTATAGTACTGTACACAGGACAGCTATTACCCTTCCCTTTATAGTTATGACACGCCCCCCCTGATATCTTTTTAAGGGTATTCCTAAGTATGTGTTCATCTCTAATTATGAGGCAGTCTATAAGCACATAAGTAATTATTACTCTTGCATTATTATAGCATGCTCAAATGAAGCCTATGATAGCAATAATAGAACTGCCCACTTCCACTAATGATGAATTAAAAGAACTGGAAAGTAAACACTGCTAAATGTTGGCTTCTTCCGTTTGCTGACACACTATACTTTAGCTAACGAGCTCACACACTGAGGGGTGAGTGTTTGTGTATATCTATATATGTACCTATGCAAATAGTAATATACTTACACACAAATATACAGAGTGGAGGGGGGCTCAACCTTAAATGAAACAGCATGTGTTCATCTCCATCCTGCTCACTCCATCAATATGGCTGGCAATGCAGAATTTACCTATGGGATAAGACCCTAAACAAACATCTGACATGTTCAGCATTCACAAGGGAGACAATAGGGATGACACAGGAGATTTCCTCTTCGTCGTTTTGCTTTGACGTGTTTATATTTTTTCACTTGGGCCCATGGAGCAGCTCTCTGACCCGAGCCTTGCGCCCTGTCTCCAAAGCTTTGAGTCGAGCTGGTTGGGAATTTTTCAACAAAATTGTTTTTTTCATCAGAACATACGTATTCATTGAAACTGAAGCTGTCCACGGGAAAAGATCAGTACAGACAAATCTCTTGATGCAAAACATTTTTGGAATTTTTTTTTTTTGAAATTGTTGAAATGCCCTGTTGCAATATTTTCTAAATGAAAAATTTCAAAAATGTTTCGTTTTGAAACTTTTGGGTTGGATTTGAACCGCTCTATTAAATATTTATTTACTATAATTAGCTTAACTGTCAAAATTTAAAATTCCATCCTTTCAGTTTGAAATGGCTTTTCTTTTAGAAATTTAAGTTAATTATAATAAAAGAAATTGTGAAAGTCAAAACTGAAATGAAACATTTCAAACTTATTTAAATGAAATGTTTCAATTGAACCAATCTGATTCTCACCCCCTCTCCCCCAATTGCCAGTTCACTAATATTTTTGAGATTGTGACTTTTCACCCCCATTCAGGCCAGGAAAAAATGTTGACATCTCAAAATTTTTCCATCCCAAGCAAATTTATTCCCCACCTAGTTAAACTATATATTTAGTTATAGAGTTATTTACTCAAAGACTTCAGGGTAGCTTTTAAGAATAATCATTACCTTAAAAGCTACATCATATTTTTTTCTGCTTCCTGACAAACTTGAATCAACAGAGTCCTCAAAACTAGCAAGCTAATTACTGTGAATTCATCATTGCCAGTTTCAAGCGGTCCATCAATTCATGAAAACCAAGAGTACAGACAATGGAAAAACTGGTAACACTAAGAAGGCAAAATGCATATGCATGTGTTTGAGTGCACCAGGTTACCAAGAGTCTACTAATAGAAAGGCTCTGAACTGAATGCTAGCATCACTGCTTCTCATATATTCTCATTCTGTTATTTAACCAGCACAGGGCCAGACAGCTGAGTAGATCAGCTGAGCCTCATGAGATGGGCTATCACCACAAGATTTCACAATCGGTTGAAACAGTAACAAAACGAGCTCTTCACCCCCCTTTGCAAATCTGGAGTCAAAGCTATAGGGACAGATTCAGACCCGGGCAGTAAAATTCACAGGACTTTGGACGGGAGATTCCATTTACGACATATGTCTAGCAGGGCCGGCTCCAGGCACCAGCCCACCAAGCTTGTGCTTGGGGCGGCACCTGGAGGGGGGCGGCGCGGTGCTCCGGCCGCCGGGGAGAGCGGGGCCACGGCCGGGGCTCGCCGCCCTCCCCCCGGCGCTCTGGCCGCCCTCCCCTGCCGCGCTGGGGGGGGAGGGGGGGGACAGCCGGAGGCTTTTTTGCCTGGGGCGGCAAAAAAGCCAGAGCCGGCCCTGATATCTAGTGCCTAGGGGGAAAAAAAAGGAAAACTCTCCTTGATGTTCCACTATTGTTTTACTGGGGTGTGATTTTTCACATGTGCCCTTTGTTATCGCAGCTCTGCTCCAGCTAGAGACAAGGGGTGCTTTGCCAATGACTTGAATGGGAACAGAGTTAAGCCAATGCAAAGTACTTGAGGAAAATCATATCCTGGAGAGCCTCAACCCAGTTCCGGCCTCTTGCTCTCTAGTACAGTGTTGTAAAGGAGCTTTAAAAGCCTGGTTTTCTCACAGGGGAGGATTCCCCCTGCACAAGCACTGTGGAAGAATGCCATAGGACTCCTTTCCAAAGACACCCCCCCACACCCATGTCATGTAAGAAGATAGGAAGGTGCATACGAGAGGTAGCACCACAGCATACAGCACTGCAGCCCATAGGGCAGCTCTAAGCAGCTGCTGTAACTTAGACGAGGCTGACTATGTTACACCAGGGCCCACTGCAGCCCATGGAGCAGCCCAGTATATGGAGGATGTGAAGCTGGTTTCATGCCACCTTAGCCACCCCCACGCTTCCTGGGGGTGGTGAGTTCTGTGCTGTGTCGCACAGAAGCACAGCACAGAATTTCATCCTGGCACTCCCAATTGATCCCTAGCCTACCACTGTTTCCACTTTCAAACCGGCATCACACAGTTTTGTTTTTCCAAAGAGGAGAATGCGTCAGATGCAGAGAGGAGACAGAAGAGAGCTTGGATCGAATATCAGAAGAGTACTTTGAAAGCATTCTCCCCCTGCCCCGAGAAACAACAAAGAGCCAGAAGGAAGGAGACAAGGGGAGCCTTAAATAACATTTTTAAGTTTTAAGAGTGTTCTTGGGAAGTGTCTCAGAAGAGCACCATCACAAACACTAGGAGACAGAGTGCCTGCCTTACATACAACAAGACTGTCAAGAGGGAAAAGCTGCTAAATAACACTTTCAGACACTTAGTTTCAAACCTTTTTAGAGGGGAAAAATCTTAGAGATTAAGAAAGGGTCCCCCTACCCCTTTTGGGATATAAAGCATCTTATATGATCAGCCACTCCTAAGAGAGAGCGAGAGAGAGAGAACTCAAGGACTTTTGATTTCTGGGTTCAATAGCTGCAACAGCACTATTAAGTTTTTCGTTCTCGATGGTACGTTCTGTGTACAACGTAAACCACACAAAATTAAGAGCTGAACTAAAAATAAAGATATAGCAGTGCAAGCTCCTTCTTTCATTGATTTTTTTTTGTCTGTCTGTTTTATAAGCTCTCTGAGACCAAAAATGGGAAGAAAAAGAATTTTTGCTTGAGCTTAGACCAAGGCTTAGCTAGTGTAAATCAACATAACAGTTCATTTTAGTAATTTCAGACGGAATTATACCAGCTGAGGATCTGTCCCCGAAAGGTTAAATCTTTGGCCAGGATCTTAAAGTCACCATTAAAGACGCATTCTGCTGTAGCCTGTGGGTTTTAAACGATACAAACAGGTCCTCTTCCCATTAGCAAGATTTTTCTATAAACTTCTCCAGTTAAGAGTTTGATGTGGCATGAACAACCGAAAAATACACTTTTTTTGGGGGGGGGGAGGGGGGGGGGGGAGGGTAAATCTATTGTCCTCTGTGAATTGCCAGAGTCTGATCTATTATATTGAAACTGGCTTAATTAATGTTAATTGGCAGCAGCTGAGGCTGTTGCCCTTGTAAAAGAAAAGGCCAGTGACACAGAAGAATCAGTTAGCATCCAGCTGGTGACAACCAAACAGGGAACTGGACTGTGGGAAATTGAAGTGGGAAACTGAAGTGCATAAATATGCAGGATTCCAAGTAATGCATTACTCGCATGGTAATGTTTTGCAATCTTTCTGTAGATTAGGAACATGGAGACAGAAGGGCTGCAGGGCAAGAAGGTTTGAAAACCTCTCTCTAAAGTTAATACAGCTGCTCAACAAACAAAGACATTTTGTCTTTTCTCTGACAACTTTAGGGTCTTCAAGAAGATCTCTCCTGTCCTCCCTCTCAGTTTCCTGTTTTCCTTCTTTTTCCATGCTCCCCTTTTTCTTTTCATTATTTTGATTTGATTTATAAATCACTACTATATACATGGAAGTGAGGAATCAGTAACGCTGGCTGGAGACAGATATGAGGAAGAACAAATTGCAGCCCCCTGCCACTGCTTTCTTTGCGGCTAGGTCACTGCATGCCTACAGTACCCCAGCTCTTGCAGTTCAGGGCTGTTCAATGGGAGTACAAAAATTACAGCTATCTAATGAGGTCAGGTTGAGGCTTCTTTGACAACCCAGAGTCTGATCCTCAGCTGGTGTAAATCCCCATAATTCCACTGATGTCAATGGAGCAATGCTGATTCACACCAGCTGGGGATTTGGCCCCTGGCCTACTAATTGTAATAATTTTGTCCTCTTCTCTGAACATGCATCAGAATACAAAGAGAATCTTGCTTTTAAGATGAACTATGAGACATGGAACAATCCTAGGACCAGTTCAAGGACAGAGCTACTACTCACATCAAGTAAAAGAACAATCGGACACAATAAATCACCATCCCACACCTAACTACCAACTCCAAGTAAACTGGCTTTTGAGAGTACCAAGACATCACCACAGTTCAGCGCCTAACTCATGTATAATGATGCCACAGATAACCTGGCCCACCTTTATAGTTGCCTGCTATTTGATTACAAAGGGAGTCATTGTACCAAATTCCAGATTCCCTTCTTAATACATTATCAGTGTAAAAATCGACTGGCAATATCCCTGCAATACTTCCTGACTACATATTTGCCTGCATAATTTCATGTATATTCTGTTCTTTTGTTTACATCATTTACTCTACAACCTAGATTCTGTCTTCCTGAAATTACCTCTATAAATAACCAAATGAAGCCAAAAATTTGACTGTCCATAGCAAATACCAGCAATAACGGAGAGGGGGCAGACACGGATTCCAGGCAAGATTCAGAACTGGATATTGACCACCCTTAAATTTGGGGGTATTAGAGGATTTAGTCTGGGACTTTTCAGATTCATTTCCAATTCTGGATTTAATAGACAACCAGTGGTACAGGGTTGTGGCATCCTTCTCAGTTAAGTCTAGAGACAGATTCGCTTGATGCAGTGTCCTGAGTGACTAATTTTATCATGGTATCCTACTAGGCAAATGGCTTTGCCTCACTAGCACCAGGCCATCCAAGTAGTATGCTTAAACTGTTGAATTGCCTCTTAGTGTTCCCCCCCCCCATCCAATCTAGCGCTCCAATCTAATACCAACCAGCGTTTTCTAGCTTGCCACTGATTCCAGGAGGTGAAGTGTAGTGCACTAGGCGAAGGTATAAATGTAGACTTAGTAGGTACATCTGTCTGAAGTCTGGCTGCCTGAAATAATCTAACTTCAAACTTATCCTGAAGGCAACAAGAAACAAGTCAAATCCTCACCTTCTAAAGAACATGACCAGTGTCGCTGTATGCTAATGAATGCAAACCATCAGTTAACAGTAATGGAAAATCAGGAGTGACATGACAGGCAGCAGCTTGCTCTCAATGTACTAAAAAGCTGAATTTAAATGTAGTTGGGGGATTAAAAGCACATATAGGCGGAATATATTAGAAAGTGAAATATTTAATCTTGAATACTAATCTATTAGAAGAATGATTTCATTTCCTTGCCATATGTACCACCGTGATAGGCTTTCATAAATGAGATCACATTAAAATAAACTTCCTATTTCAAGTCAAATCTTTGTATATTATTATACAGGTCCTATTTGAGGAGAATTAAAACACACAATTATGGAGTCACTGTAATAGCAATAAGTTAGTTTATTTTTACCCCTACTTATAAATGAACTAGTTAGCTCCCATACTTGGAGTATACGCACTGTGTGACTTAAGAACACACTGCTCCATTGCTGCTGTGATACCAGCACTAGGGTAAATCATTGCAATGGAATGGAAATAAAATTGGAATAGGCCTATATTACAGTATGCACAGCCAACACCCTGAGTTTAGACAATATCCAGAATCAAAGAGTCAAGCCCAAGACTTTATTTTATTTCCTTTATTCGCTATTATCAGAGGTTGCGATTTTCAAATCCAGCTAGGGGATTTAGACACATACTGGATCTTCCATTAAGATTAGAGGTGTCTAAATCCCCTAGACTTCTTTAGAAGTTCCAACCAGAGAGGGTTAAAGGGCACAAGTGTTCCAAAGACAGGGCTTGTTGAAGGCAAATTTCTTTTACAACTTTCATGGTAATGATTAAATTCACAACAATATTTTGCATTTCTACAGAACTTTTCCTCACAGGAGCACAAAGTGCTTTGCAACCATTAATAGAGTTTACCAGCCCCTTAATTCTGCCGTCCCTTTGTGGGATATTTAAACATTATTATAACCATTTTGCAGATGAGGAAGGTGAAACTTGGCAGGTAAAGTGACTTGCCAAAAATCTCACAGTCGTAGAACCCAGTCCTGTGATCTAACTGCTATGCCACATTATCTCTGCAGTAACTGATTAGCTCATAACTTGTGAATGATGTGAGGCAGAGTCAAGAGCTAATGCTGTTGTGAATCAGGTGAGGTCTCTTGTCAAGCCTTTATGCCACTCTTCAATTATGGGTGGGATAGGGAGCATACCCATCTATTATAAGTAGTTAAACACTATCAGAATTACTTTGCTATAGGACCTAGTAACACACCCTCTCCCATTAATGGAGAGTGACAGAAAAGAATGGCATTTGATCATAAGAGAACATCCCATAATTACTGTATTAAAAAAAACAACAAATAACTCCAAGATGAGATTAGCGCTGTTTGTCTTAGGTCATGACTGTAGAGAGAAAGTAGAGGCCCATGAGCACTGGGATCCAGCCTGCAAGGTGCTGAGCGTCTCCTGGGAAGTGCAGAGAACCTGCAGCTAATGAGATCTAGTGTTCCCCAGCTCTTCCGAGACTGAGCTCTGAGAGGTCTTTCTGTTTAAGGGCAACAACTCTGCAAACCCTTGGTGCTGGAGAAGGACATCACAGAGAATGTGGAAGCCATGGAGTCCACGAGGGAAAGGGGTACTTTAATAAAGCAGGTTATTTACATTACAACCCCTTACTGAGTTACAGGAAAGTCTCCAGGGAAGATGGGAAAGTAGTAGCAGGAAGCACATTACAGAATTGGCTTCTCCTTTCTCTCTTCTAATGGTCCTAACCTTAAAAAAAAAAGAGACTTGGGCATTCTTACCTGGGGTCAAATTGTTGAGGGAGCTTTCCCTGGAACCAGGGAAGGCCACAGTGTTCGTTGCTAGCTGTTGGGCTCCATTTTGAGTCATGTGTAGGGAGCTTGAAAAGCCTGTTATTTATGCTTTTCTACGGCACCATCTGGGGTTAGAAATGCAGCAGGGCAAGAGGGAATAGCTCAGCTGTGTCCCATTGAAACTGCATAGAGAGGTAGAGGGGGCTGATTGGCCAAGACTAATAAGGGGTGGAACTGTGACAGGTTGCCCCCCATCCAGGGTGCCACCTGATGTACTGGGGGTACCACTGAGCCCACCGGTTGCACCAGTCTGGGTTCCCTTACACCACCCTGCTGAGCCAGGCCCTCTAGCTTCCTTCAGCACACACGCAAGTAGGGCCACACCCAGCTGCAGAAAGACAGATACTGAGATCAGTGCTGCGTGGGAAGACTCAGCTCAGGAATTGCCCAGCACTTAAATGCACACCGCCTCTGGCGTGTAAACCCAAAGTTGTATTGTCTTGTGCTGCACAGAAAACCCTATAGCGCAAGCTCATGAAATTCATGCCCTCCCTCAGTGTGGAGGAAGACGTGCACAGCTTTTTGCCTCCTATTTCTGAATTGCACAAATTGGTCTAGAGAAAACACAGGTTTAACAACTAGAAAAGATAGATTTTAAGTGATTATAAGGGATAGCAAACAGATCAAAACAGATTACTGAGCAAATAAAGCAAGCACTCAAACTAAGCTTAATACACTAAAGAAACTGGCTACTAGTAGTAATTTCCCACCTTAAATGTTGTTTTAAGCAGGTTGTAGAGTTTCTTGAAGACAAACTGCTTCTGCTTGCAGCTTAGAACTCCAGGTATTCCTTTCACAGGTTAGACACTTTCTAGCCTGGGTCCAGTACTTTCTTCCCCCGATCAGTCTTAGGTATATTCAGCAGTCATCTTGGGCAGGAATTCCATGAAGAACCCACCCTGATTAACTCACTTTCCTGCCTTAAATAGGATTTACATATGGTGGGAATCCTTTATGTCCCAGTTTGGTTACCACCCTCTTTGTGGAAAAATACTAGCAGTCCAAGATGGAGTTCAGTAACAGGTGACATGATCACATGCATCTGCAGTGTCAAAGCAGCCATAAATCCTCAGGAAGATTTCCCAGGAAGGTGTCAAAGTCCTATTGTTCTCCCTAATGGCCAATCCAGACTGATTGCATTCTCTCTGGTAGGCGTTCCCTAGATGTAAACCCACTTGTAATTGTTACATAGTCAATATTGCTAACTTTAGATACAAAAATGATACATGCATGCAAATAGGATAATCATATTCAGTAAATCATAACCTTTCCAATGATAACTCACAAGACCCATCTTGCATAAAACATATCTTAGTTATGCCATATTCATACCATAACAATATCTCTATGAAGAATATGGGGTGTAGTGTTATAGGAACTAGGAGCCTATTCAGCAGATTTCCAGTCATGCAAACTTGTTCCCTTCTGGAAGTTCACTCAAACTAGGAGCAATCAGGTTAATGACCCAGGAAGGCCTAGGAGCACACTCCAAATTAAGCCCTCAGCCCAGATGAAATGCTTGTATTGGTTAGATCTCATTTTAAGGTTTTTTGTCAGATGCCCCCTTGCCTTTAAAAAGTGGATTTTTATAAAGGGGCATTTATTTAATGTGACCCTTGCAATTGCAACTTTGTAAAGTAAGTCAATGTGTTTTTCAATAGGACCTTTAATTAAAAGTCTCTTTTTTTTATAGTTACAAAGGATTCCTGGTTTCTCCCTGCTCATCAGCATATTGAGGAATCAGTGGCCCCCATTTCCCATGCTCCAATCACAGCGTGACACTGACTTGGGTGATGGGTCCCACAGACGTCAATGGCATTATTGTCCGAAGGAGCCTATACAGAACTCGGGTTTAGAGCTTCCTCCCCAGGCCAAGCCGTCTTATTACTCACAGTGGAGTTTCTTGTAGAAGCCATTTTAGTGGAGGGGAGTTAATTCAGTCTCCTGCTGAAGCAAAACACACAGAAAGAACCATTGATAGAGTGAACATAGCATAGAGGAAAGTGATTCTTCTTTGGGAAAGCATGTGCTTGCATATGATAACCCAATATTTGCCAAGCCTCATGAATGTGACATTGTAAATACAGTATGTCAGTACAATGGCTTTAATTAAGGAAAGAATTTTGAAGAGAGAAAAAGGCATAATTCCTTTCCAGCAATAAAGCTGGTTTTCTGAGGCATTATCTTTCTGCATAGCTTGTGGATTTGGAGTTATTGAATATAATTACAGGCTTGGGAAAACTCTTTTAATAGACTGGGTCCGTGTGGTCCCAACAAATCTATCTTTTTAAGCACCTCTGTGCACTCCAGCACCAAAAAATATAGTTCTAGGACCATAGCTAGCTTTAGTCAGGCTGGAGACTTGCGTTTAAACTGCTTTAAGGATATTGTGCCAGGCTAGCAAACCCTGAAAAATCACTGTGGTGGGGTCTTATGCTGTTGTCTGCAGGGCTTTAAGGTTCACTTTATTCCTTTCTAATTAGTCATTTCCCAAGCACTTTAAAATATTCAGGATTGCTGCTTTTATTATTATAATATTTGAGCAATGCTAGGCCCCAACACAGCAAATTTTACTCAGGCCAGTAATTCACAATTTCTGGAGTAGGCCTATAGACTTTAATGGAACTATTCAGGTGAATAAAGATTACTCGTGAATAGATGTTTGTGGATTGGCCTGCTACTCAGTAGCACAGAAAAAGCCACAGGATTATTGTCAGCAATGACTATTTCCCATGCATGGTGCTGTGCTGTGGAGATGTAAGAATCCTGACTGTTAATATGCTCAAGGGAAGTGGAGGCTACAAGGAGACCGGTTAGACTGGACAGGACTTTGCTGACTATGTCACCTCTGTAGGCACAATCCCTGCCTGAGCTCCCTGGACTGCATGGGACCGGTCCCCCGCCCACCATCCCTTTGAATGGCACAGCCTGCTTACATCCCTACCTCATCCTTTCGAGATAAGCCAGTTCCACACACTAGAGCCAACCGCGTGGAGTGGGGTGGGGAGGGTAATGGCACTGCCTTTTCCCTGCCCGCTTTCAGGTGGTTTGTGCCCTAGGACAGCTAGAAGGGAGCAGTCCCTGCACTCTTGTGCTCCTGGCACCCACCCCTGCACACAAAGGCTGGAGCCAGAAACAACCTGGTCCATTCTGTTCCATGCCCGATATTAAAGCATGGATTAGCACATGATATTAGTGTGGAAGTAAATGTACTATCCCAACTATTTTGCCTTGCAGGTGCTGGGCCTTCATTCTTGCTATTGCTTAGCAGAGGTTATGTTTTATTTCCTTCATCCTGGTTGCGGTTGTCAATACCATCTCAGCAGCTAACGCTCTGCTGTCACCTTCTACTAAAAGTGCTCTTTCCTTTCTAGGGAGACGCACGTAGCGTCACAGCAAATGAGCAAGTTTAATGAGCAGATTATCCTGGGCTTGGAACAAGAGTGCAGGGAAACTCTTCTTCCTATAAGGCAAGAACATGGGGCTGGGGGGTGGGAGACAAAGCAAAGGTTAGGGACTGATCCTTACTTACACAAGGCATTTAAGGCAATGGTTAAGGCACTAGACTGGGAATCAGAAGACTTGAGTTCTATACCATGACCGCGGCCAAGTCACGTACCTCTGTCGTGCCTCAGTTCCCCTATCTTTATAATGGGCATAATACTGTTAGCTTCCTTTGTAAAGTGCTTTAAAATTTACAAATGAAAAATGCTATACAAGAGCTAGCTATTGTCAGCAGAGCTGGTTGGTATTTTTTTTTTAAATCAAAGGATGCTGCTTTCTTGAAAAAGTTTCAGAGGTCCAGGATGGAATTTCTGGAGAGAGACCCCAGCGAGTAGACCACTCACTTCAGGGAGACCCAGGGTTCAAGTCCCTGCACCCAGTTAGGCAGAATAGGAACTTGACCTTGGGCCTCCCACCTGCCAGGTAAGTGCCCTAACTACTGAGCCATCAGATAGTTTGGGACAGATAGATCGTGTGTCTGTCTGTGTCTGTCTGTCTGTTGGCTTTTTTTGCAAAAGAGAAATACTGTTTTCTGGCCAGCCCAATTTTTAGTATTTGCAGAGTAGGCTCATTGAAGCCAGTGGGACTAATTTGCATCAATAAGCATGACCTAAACTTACAAGGCTAAGTTCCCTAAGTGGATAAAAGAATAAGAATAGTATTAAGAATAAAAGGCTAGAATCTCTCACCTTATTTTCCATATTGAATAACTCACTTATCTGGCCTACCTTTCCTTTATTTCTTGTTATTTGCATCATAGTAGGATAGTGGGACCCATTGTGCTGGCATTGTGCTACAAGCTAAATAGACAAACCAGACAAAGAATGGGAGGGGAAACATAGGCCCAGAGCGATTAAGTGACTCACCCACGTTTTACCCAGTGGGCCAGTGGTAGGACTTGCATCTCTGATCAGAGCTCTATCCTCTGGCACCTGCAAGGAACGCCTTTACCCTGTGCTTTGTCTTAGTGTATTGATTTAAATGACTCTCCCCGAGGAGCCCATATGGTTTATAGTGTTGCGCTGTTTATAAAGCTCTTGTTTTAAGGCTTCCATTTAATACCTCTGTTATTCTAGCTGTTATAGCTGTTTATACAGCTATAAAAAGAGTTATCCTCTGGCTGCCTGAATGCTCCAGTAGACTGGCAATGTGAGGCATCGGCAGCAGAGTGGCTCGCTGGGTTGCCAGGGAGTTTATACCTTGCTTACTTGCAGACAGAACAAGTAATTTAAAGTTTCAGGTACTAATGTGCTAAATTCTCTTCACACCTTGTGCAGCTGGGGCATTCAGCTGTATGGTTAAGCTCTGATAGGGTGACCAGACAGCAAGTGTGAAAACTTGGGGTGGGGGTGGGGGGTAATAGGTGCCTATATAAGAAAAAGACCCAAAAATCGGGACTGTCCCTATAAAATTGGGACATCTGGTCACCCTAGGCTCTGAGGCTATGACTACACTGCAGTTAGACACCTCGTAGGATCCTAGAGCCCAGGCTCCAGCCTGAGCTCGCATGTCTGCACTGTAATTGAACAACCCCTTAGCCTGAGCCCCGTGAGCCCAAGTCAGCTAACACAGCCAGCCGTGGGTGTCTAACTGCAGCCTAGACATACCCCTACAGAGGTTGGGAATTTGTGGTTCAAGGTCAACAACCTCCAAAGGGAACACCACAGAGCTGACCTTTTTCTTGTCCCACGTTTTTTGCCCAGGGTTCTTTGTCTACTTCCCTGCCCCACTCAACGAGCCGGGAGCACCCCTTCTTACCTTAGGTGCCTTCAGGCCACGGTAGCCTGAAGCTCTGTTTCTTTCTTCTGTGGCTGATGGCCCCCTTCAATTATCTCCCACAGGTCTTTGGGAGGCAATAGGGTTTGGGCAGACCATAGGTTGCTACTACCTTAAGTCCTTATAAGGAGAGGGATTGGCCTTGCATTGTCTTCAATGCAGTCAGGCGCAGCCTGTAGAGTTCTAAGTCTGACATCTTCCATGACAGTACAACTGGGCAGTTTGTAACATGGTCTGTAACAAACACAGAGCAACATAATCATGTAGGAGCAGAAGCAGGAAATTGTCCCGTCATATCTGGAACAGCTTGATGACGACTCTGCCATAATGATCCTACACACTTATCATCATATTACCCATTTCAACATCCGAGTGCCTATTGTTTGTGTTATCACACTGTAAAAACAAGGCTAAGAAAGCCTGTAGTTATATGGTTACAGTACATCAGGTATCGCTGTGTTATACCGTGTAGTACTACAGCTCGGAGGAATGGCAAAAGATTAGGTTTAAATGTCTGCTTCGGGTCTTAAATTGCTGGGTGACCAAAGTTATCCATAATTCTCTTACCAAGTCAGAGTAAACTTTCCTGAATTAAATGTGGTATCTTATTCCTGCTGCATTTCAAACATCATAACATTTTGATCCTGGCAGATTGAATAAATGCATGACACAGACCACACAGTCAGATCTTTTTTCATGAACTCTTGGCAGCTATTATTTCAGTTTCCAATTTCATATGAACTATGCTGTATCTGAATGTTTCCCCAAGATTAGATAGTTATTGATGCACAACTAAAATTTACATTTAGACCAGACATGCTTTATGTAATAAGTTGAGGAGAAGGGGAAAGGAAACAAAGCTTGGGGTGTTGGCTGAGGTCAAAATTAGCAGCTGGATCACGAATTAGTCTGCAAAAAGCAGCATACCTTTTATTGAGTCATATTTATACTATTTACAGATAAAAAGAGGCTCCAAGTTCCAGGATCCTTGACCATAAAATCCCTGGTCTGGTCCTGAATGAAATTAGGGACCAAGAGTGTCTGATTATACCTACTCAGAACATTGTGTTTGGGAATGGATATTGGAGCCAGGTCTGAATTTGATGGCTGGTTTGTCCAATTAGACCTAAATCTCTGGATTCAAACACTCCTGATCGTAAAGGTACTTGAAATCTGAGTTCGGATTTTGTATCTTGATCCTATCTCTACTGACAGCCATATGTTAGGGATACCAAAGTATGTTTGGGCCTGTTCCCAAGAGTGTCCAGTATAGAGAACAGAACGTATTGAAGAACCGGTTAGGACATTCTACCACAGCCCAAACATGTGTCTCATGGAATGATTGACAATTTACCATCTATGTCTACTGAAGTCTTTTAAAATACCTCATTAATCTGCACACGTCGTCATTTACATACATAAAAATGGTAGTGTCACCGTACTTCTCACCAAAGACTTGGTAGCAATTCACAGTAGTGAGGTCTAAAATTTCATTGTTTTGGGAAAATATGCTACAGTTTTTTACTAACAGAGGAAGTATTACACACGCACACACACAGAGGCAATAACACTAAGCCAGTATTGCCAAAGGAGAGGAACAAAATAACCTTTTTCTATTGCAAGTCTTCACTTACTCTAATTCATTACATTTAGTAATGGGTCTCTCAGTCACGCGTGTGAATTAGCTAGGTTCTGCTCTCTTTAAATATTTACTCAGATGAAGATTGATTAGGAATGGCTGATGCAAACTGTGATGGTACTATCTGTACTAGAAGTATATACACAGTCTCTGTAGTTGCCATACCTGTCTGTTAGAATGACTTTGTAGACCGCTCAGATGGCCCTTTCTCTAGCAAGTCACTTTATCTCCTCAGAGGCTCTTCATGCCCAAGCTGTAGGCCCCAATTAAACAAAGAACTTAAGTACATGGTTAATCAGGGCCCTGGTTCACCAATAAAGGACAATGATAGGTTTCAAGGCCCTCTGAATAAAACGTAGTGATTTTTTTTTGCAGACAATCTTTCCTCTGTGCCAGGACTAAAACACTGGTACTGTGGTCCCTATGTATGAACTCAGCTCATCGCACTTAAGTGACACACACACACACACAAAAAAGGCATTCCTGAACTGCAGGTGAAAAGAAAACACACGCTCAAAGGCACTTTTGGCTGCTGAGAACCCTCTGCCGTGTTCGTGGGTGCATAGGAAATCCACAGGTTATTTTCTGATATCAACGATTGTGTGCACCTCTCAGGCATGCCCTATGCAGGAAACCCTGTATCAGAAAATTGCACCAGAGACAATCCACACACTCAATATACTCACAATGACATTGCTAAAGACACCAGTCACCAACTCATGAACAAATGCAAGAACCAAAAGGGATATCTTTGATACTGGCTGACCAGATGCCAGCTCATGCCAAAGCCCCAGGTCTCACTGAACACTTGCAAATGCACAGCTGGAAGCCAGTCCTGCTTACCTGTGTGTGTTAGCATTATCAAAATAGATATTATCAACTTAACATCGAATAATGTGTTTACTGTTTAGACTTTAAAAATGCTTGTAGGATGCTTCATGTATTGATCTCACTTGTAACCTTTATCGCCCCTGGTGTAAGTTATATTGAGCATTTGCATTGTAAAACAATTGTATAACTCACCGAACAGGCAAAGTAATATTAATTAAGGTAAAGGTCTTGTCCTGCATACAAGATGGCCCACTGACAGCAAAAAAGGTACTGTGTATTATCAAAGGAGAAACCTATGCATGGACTTATGCCATCAGTTTGGACTCGGTTTCTCCTTGTAAGGTATTTGTAGCCCCTCCACTCCAATCTCTTTTATGCTGTCTGGATTCTGAGGGTATGTCTACACTGCAACTAGACACCTGCGTCTGGCCCATGCCAGCTGACTAGAGCTCAAAGGGATTGGGCTGCGGGGGCTTGTAAATTGCAGTGTAGATGTTCTGGCTTGGGCTGCAGCCTGAATTGGGGATTGGTCCTGCTTTGAGCAGGGTGTTGGACTAGATGACCTCCTGAGGTCCCTCCAACCCTGATATTCTATGATTCTATGGGACCCTCCCACCTCACAAGGTCCTACAGCCTGGGCTCCAGCCCAAGCCCAGATGCCTACACTGAGCCCCGTGAGCCCGAGTAGGGTGACCAGATAGCACATGTGAAAAATCGGGATGGGGTGGGGGGGTAATAGGAGCCTATGTAAGAAAAAGCCCCAAATATTGGGACTGTCTTTATAAAATCGGGACATCTGGTCACCCTAAACCTGAGTCATCTGGCAGGGCCAGCTGTAGGTTTTTAACTGCATTGTAGACATACCCCGAGAGGCAAGGACTCCTAAACATGAGCAAAGAGATCTATCTCCATGATGCTTGGCATGGGTTATCCCTGAAAGACATTTTGAATTAACAGATTACTACACCTCTGTCATCTTTTGAATTACAGACTCATTTGTGTATGTATGCTTGCTTGTTTTAACCTGTAAATAACTCATTTCTTTTTCCTAGTTAATAAACCTTTATATAGTTTATTACAGGACTGGCTACAAGCATTATCTTTGGTGAGAGATTCTAAGGTACAAATTGACCTGGGGTAAGCAACAGAAATGTTTTGCAACCTGAAAATTTTGTGATCTTTGGTGTAAGTCACCATTTATCGCTAAGTCCAGCTTGCCTGGGTAGCAAGACAGGGGAGTGTCTGTGACTCCATTGTAAAACTGTCACAGTGATCCAGGAGTTCACATTTGTTACTGGGTTAGTGAAATCTAAACTATAGAACACACTGCCAGTTTGGGGTGTCTGTCCTGTTCTTTGCCCTCCCAGGCGTGAACCATGACAGACAGCATGATAATGTCTCTCCTTCCTTTGTCATCCAAGTGACCTCCCTCCACAGGAGATGTTCACTGATGTTTGGGAACTTCTCAGACCCGGTGGAGCTGGGCTCTGTGGAGTAGCCTATTCACAAATACATCCATTGTTCATTTTTGTTCTGTGGAAGACCCAACATTGTGTAGAGCATAGCAATGACCAAGTGCACCTATTGGATGTGACTTAGGCAGTTGAACCAGCCCAGGGGAAACATTTCTTCAGTGTAGGTGGGGCACACCTACGTCACCATCTCTGCAGCCAGTCAGCCACATAATACCAGCTGCTGGTTGTACCGACTCCATCTCTGCATATAGACAGCTCAGTGTCGCAATTAAAGACTCTTCTCCTCCCCACTCCTTTTGGGGTGCATCAGGTGTACAGAGGAAGCAGTCCCCACACTCCTCCAAATTTGTCTATGGGCCACGGAAATGGAGCACAAAGTGGGTCGGAAGGCTCTTTGCACCCCTCCCCAATCCTCATGCACCTGTGTAAAATCCAGGGATAGTTTGGCCCAACAGATCAGGAAGCTATGGGAGAGCTAAAGTCGGGACACATTGTAGCGTCTCTAGAATCCAAGATGTGGAAATCATATTTTGAGCTTAGGTAGAGTCCTTTCCCCCTTTCTCTAAATATTGAGAGCCTTGGTGGATTTCCATGACAGGCTGGAATTTGTGCTATGGGGTGTGGTTAACCAGTTTTACAAACACCTTTGTGACTAATTCTTAAGGTCAATGGGTCTGCTTACTTGAGTAGGGAATCTTCATGTGTGTGAGGGTTGCAGAAATGGATCCACAAAATTTACATCTTCAAAGTCCTTTACAAATACTACCTGGTTCCCAAAACACCCCTATATCCTTAGTACACATTATCCCCATTTTGGGAAGCTGAACCCAGGAGAGGGAATTGGTGTCAGCACTGGGATTAGAACTCAGGGGTCCCTGCTTTCGAGTCCTTTGGTAAACATCACCAGATTGTGTCTCTCTTTAAAAAAAATGTTTAAAATTAGACTGAGATGAAAAGAGTAAATCACACAATTATTCCTAAAGACAGCCTTTTTTTTTTATTTTAAAATTCTGCATCTGAAAACACAGTATGACAGAAAGCATTTATATACAACCGCAGTGTTTTTGGTATAATACAGTATTTAATACATCCATTTCTTTTTCTGCAAAAAAATTTGCTTTGTCAGACAAAAAAACCAAACTCCCATAGACAAAGAATACCGCTAAGGCACGTTGTTTTTCTGCTAAATGAAAGACAAAAGGGTGCAAAAATGGGTAGTGCAATAATTGCTGAAAATCACATTCTACTACAAGAAAAGCATTCTGACTTCTGAACTTTGATTACCGGTCAATTTAAGACATTTTAATATCTCATAAAATACTCCTTTAAATAAATAGCAAAATATCTACATCTTTCAGTGTGTGCCATTTGAATTTCCAATTTTTTTTAAACTTTACTGTATATACATGTTTTTTTCTTAATCAATAGATTACAAAATATTTCTGTACAGTTTTATGCATATTATGATCTATAACAAAATAGTTATTTCTGAAAACTATATCACTACCAGTCTCTGAGGGAACGTTAATAATTTATTATGGAGTACGTTAACCAATACAAAAAATCCAAATCAATAGAACAAAAACAAAAAGACAAAGTTAGAAAGAGAATTTCATTAGCTCAAATTAATTTGTGTGTGTCATACACCATGTTTTCTGTGTAAACTCTTTTCTGTGGTCTTTGGGTTGTACCACTATCAGAAGAAAAAAAGAAGATTCTCAACCTGCAGCCCAATCAGCACCCAGTTGCTGCCCATGTGACATCCTCAGGGCCTTACAGGTAGTATTGGATGTAGCCCACAATGGTAAATAGGTTGAGAACCACATTCTGGGTCCTTAAAAGCACTACCAGCCTGCTGGGAATATTGAGACTGTTGAAACGATACTGTTCTCTGTGCCAATGAAGCAAAGAATTAAAAAGAAAAGTGCCTGAACCTGACCAAAGACCAGAACGGGCCATGCTTTTAATAGTATTTAGACATCTAAAGATGTGAATTGGTGCCTATGGGAATTTTAAAAGCCATGAGAGTTAATCACTTATCTACATCTTTAGAGCCTAAATACCTTTAAAAATCTAGCCCTAAATGTCAGAAGTTCTTCTGATTTTTAATCTTCATTGAATTACATAAAGTCACCAAGACAGATTCTTTCCCCAGTTACACTAGTGTAAATCCGAGAGGAACTCCAATGAAGTCACACTGGAGCGAGTGGAGTTACTCCAGGATCACGCTGGTGTAACTGAGACCAAATCTGTACCGCTATACTTTGAACACACACAAAAAGTCATGATGTTAGCATTTTGTAGGTAATTAGACAACCCAGTTTAGCTATAATATGTTGCAAAAGAGAATTCTCATAATTTGCGAAGGTTTACAGGCGCATTCAAGTCTTCCTTTTGCCCAAAAGGAAGGTCATTTTTTTTCTTGAAGCCTGCATTTGTAAGCAATTCCAATTGTATTTGTGAAGTGTCTGCTGACAGCTACACAGCTCTGAGTTGCAACAGAAATCTCAAGGTGCCTTTTATTAGGTTGACAACAGACCGAGAGAAAGAGACAACATCTAACTTTCCACTACAGTTTAAGGCCACATTTAAAAAAAGGAGGAAAGTAAGGCTTTTTAAATCGGGCAATTCACAGGACATCACAATGTGAACATACACTTAGAAATTCAAAATGATATGATCTGCTCCAGGAAATCTAAACCAAGATCCAATTTTTGACCTTTAGGCGTGGGCCTTTTTTGTAGGTAAACATGAAAAAAAAAACAAAAAAAAAAACTGCAGTTGACTTTCTCCTCCAGAATATTCCCAGCAAACTGAAGGTGCCCTTCTTATAAGAGGAATTACTATCTTCTCAGTCAAGGGTGTTAATTACAACAGAACCAAAGACAAGTAAGTCATTACAATGTACAAATGCAGCGCAATGATCCGTGCAGAAAATTGTTACTCTGTTATCAGAGGCACCTGTACAATATCTTGCTGTTTATTTGGCAAGGTTACAAGTAATACTTCCAAGTTGTAACAAAATAGCGAGAGAATTTGCATAGATTGTACATTCAGCTCAAGGAGATTTCTGGTACCTTTTTTGTTGTTGTTGTCAGGTAAACTTGTTTGCAGACATAGTGAGGTAGCAGCTGTGATAGCACCCAGGGGCAAAAGAAGGTAACCAAAGCCGAAGCAAACAGCAAAGAGTGAACTATACACTATTGTTGGTATAAGAGAACCAAATAAACAGGGCACCTGCAGTATTACAGCATCACAATTCATCATAGAAAACACCACATGTAACTGAAAATAGCCTAGGTGCTACGTTGGCCCTTGCGTTGGCTAACGTGAACATCTCGTTGTTTCAGTTTAAAATGTGTTGGGCCTGATATTCCTCTCATTCACACCAGTTGTGAATCAGGAGTCACTCCAGTGAAGTCAACAGAGTTAAACCAGTGGAAAGTGGTATGCGAGGAGAATCAGGACCATTGTGTTGTACTCCTACAACGTGGAACTGTGCAATTAACCATTCAAATCTCCCTTTGTACTCAGCACCTTCTAATAGACTGCTATGCAATCTAATAATTATTTCCACCACTCGACAGTAATGAAATGTTTGTGAATGCTCAAGCTACACAATGGAAGAGACTATTTAATACAAGATTTCCATACCCGAGACCAGATCAACCCCTCCCATGCAAAACCAACAGGAGAGGGCTGGAGGGCAGGAAAATCCCAAGAGGATTCCTTTGCAGAATTTTCCCCACATTGTCCTCTCTACCGGATGAAAGGTGAGAGAGAGAGAGAGAGAGAGAGAGAGCCCTCTCTCAAAAACCACACTGATCCCCTGGGATCCATGGGGAAGCCATGGACTGGCTATGGAGCCCCAGATCTCCTGCTGCTGCTGCATTGTAGTGTGGCCCCACTGTGGTTAGGGGTATCTGTGGCTGTTCTGGTGACCTCTTTAACAAAGGAGACCCATTGTGGGGGAAGCTCTGCCAAGAAAGTAACAGAGCGAGAAGCTGTGCTCTCTAATTCCTGCCGAGCCAGCGGGGGAACAATGCAAATCCCCCTGACCCTATTGTTTCCTAATGCTGGGTCAACTATTTCCTAACCCTAGCCCCCTCCTCCCCCCCCCCATGGATTCCAACCCCCAGAGAGCACTCTTTTCAAGATCCTCAGGATAGGGGATAATGCTGTGGAGTCTACTTTACTTCTGATGCTTGAAGTGTTCATATTGAGGTAACATCCTAAGCACCCGTAGGAATGTGTTTGGGCCTAGGATCATCCTTTAGTATAGATGAAATGAAATAATGCATTAAAATGTTACTTCCCAATAGCAAACTGGAGTAAGGAACCTTAGGAGATGCTGCTAACCACTTCCTGACGTGTTTGTCTTTTTCTGTTATTACTGGATACATTACATACCCACACCTCTGAGAATGGGGGGAAGATAGTCCCTGATGATTACCAGCACCTTCAGAGCATCCTTTTATATATCTTTGCACTGAGCAAATTGATTTGCTTTCAAAAGCGAACTTTTCTGATTTATATCTGGGGTTTCAATGCACTCTGGGGGAGTAGGGTCACATGGGATGGGTGCATAACTCCCTGAGGAGTTATGAAAATTCCAGTCTATATGTTCAGAAATAACATACGAACATATATGGATGCGTGAATTACTCTCTGATCTACAGCCAGCTTTTGTTTAATAATAAATCTAAAATCACTGAAAACAACCGAGCCTGTGGCAAGACAGTTCTGCCCCGTGACCACAAATGGATGTGTTCTCTTTTGAATATACATTAGAGCCACAAAAGCTGCGCTGTGGCTTCATGGTATAGTGGCCTGCTTTCATTCAGAGGGAGTATTCTCCCCTCTTCCCATTTGCGGGTTGAGGGGAAGAATAGGATTCTTAGAACGCAAACAATTTAAACTCATAAAGGGTTTTGTTTTAAGAGCTAAGTAATACATTGAAATGGTCAAGCAGTAAATCTTAAATAAAAAAGGGGGAGGGTCCAGAAAGACTTCTGTTCCAGTTTTTAAAAACTGCCACTCTGATGTGGCTTCATGTTGCAACACTCAAAAGGTTAACGGCTGAAATATCATTGTTTTCCTGACTTCTCCTGACAATACAGATGTACAGCATAGTATAACCTACTTGTACAAGATGGTAAATGCTACTTTATGATTAGCAGGAATTCAAATTCAGCCCTGGTATAAGCTCAACTCAGCTGAAGATAAAGTTTGGCCAATTGTTTTAAGCTTTGGAATTCTGGGAAAGACAGAAGTCATTCTCACGGCTACTTCCAAGCAGAGAGTAAGAGGCAATCCGTGGAAGTCAGGGTGCACGGCATTGTAGCTATGGGCAAGTTGACAGTTCTATTTCAAACTAAGAGCACGTCTACAGAGCAGCTGGGAGCATGCTTCCCAGAGTGGATGTGCTCGAGCTACTGCACTAATAATAGCACCATGGCCATGGTGGCACAGGTGGCAGCTTGGGCTAGCAACCTGAGTACAAACCTGCCTGACCCCCTGGGTATGAACATGGGTGGTTAGCCCGAACTGCTGCAGCCACACTGCAGAACTAGTGTGTGTCTGTCTACCTGTGCTGGGAAGCCTGTTCCCAGCTGCGGGACCTGATTCAATCTTGGTGTAAGGGCTGTAGCTGCCATTGGAATCAATGGAGAGTTGCCCCATAGAGTCCAAACAAAATAAAAAGCTGGGTTTTGTTTTTAATCAGAAAAGTCAAAACCAAGATCTCCTGAGCCTTAGAGTGAAATAGACAAGAAGGAGTTTAGCTTCCCCTTTGTTGCAATATAGAAATCCAGTTTTGTTTCACGCTTATTCTAAGATTTGGTTTTTACTTTACCCTGCATTACCTCCTTTTGAAGGCTTTGGATTTTCTCAGTTCTTTGTTTGAATTACTGACTCTAGCGCCCTCTTCCCTATAATAGTGAATAAAAGGGATTGTGATGTTACTGGTACCATTAGATTTGTAAAAGCTGGCCAGAGGCTGAATATACATTAGCTGATCCTTTGGAAGGTGTTACAGGATCACCATTAATATATCATTAAAGCAACGGTATTTGCAAGATTTTTTGCGTTAAAGCCAGTATCTAAGAAAGTTAATCTGTTATACCCAACTGTAAACACCTAGCTCTCTAGACTTAGCAACAGAGATATAGCTTATAGTAGTACTTGCCAATGAGAAAATTGTTAGTATACTCTGTCCCTTCAGCCCTCCATATAGAACAAAAATGAGGATGTGATTTTATTACTAAAAATATCACACATCAGAAACCTACTATATAAATATTATTACTCCATATCCAGTCAAATTTTATAAATAAAAAGAATTGGTCCACATCTAGAAAATAAACTGTCCTTTGAACTAATTTCTGTTAGCCTCAGGGTATAATATCACCACATAAACAGGTCTGCATATCACTAGGACTGACTTTGGATTTAATTCATAAAAAAATGTATGCAGATGTTCTGCATTTTGCCACATTTCTTTCCGGCATGAATCAGGCTGGTTGATTGTACAAGTGTCGCACGTCTATCTAATCTATCAGCAGGGGCGTGGTGTTTAAATGAGCACATCACTCCACACGGTCCATATGGAAATACTCTCCCCTCCATATGTGCATATGGAAATACACTCTTCTCCCATGGAAGGCATATGGTCACAGCTGGCTTTCAAATGGAATCTTATAAAATATCACTAGCCAGCATGCTCTGAAAATACTACTAGAACTTTCAAATGAACACATGTATAACTTGTTTGTTTCATATAAACTGTGGCTCCCTGCTTTGAATTCTCCTTTTTACCAAATGTAAGATCTGTGGAAGTTATTCTCTTCTAACAAGACATAATGTTCATCACAGGTATCAAGTGTCTGCTATTTTAGAACCAGAAAAGCCACTGAGCAGCACCTAGATCTTAGCAGTACTGCCTTAGCAATAATTTTGGGGCAGGCTCTGTTCGCAAATGGAAACAGTCTTGCTTGCCATGATTTTTCACTTCATAATTTATAGAACTTTATGACATACCGTCCAATATATTTTATATACCTCTGCATCTGCAGATTAATAGCTATGGCAGAATGTGGTCATTTGGGTGTAAAGCTTGACACCCACCTCAAATAATGCTGTGAACTGAGAAGCTCTTGAAGAGTCTCACTCTCTGCTGCTTTTAAACACATACTGACTTTACTCATAGCCCAGTGTCAGACTTTCAGTTATGCTGGGCTTGAGTCTAAAGACCGTACTCAGAATCATCCATCCACAGAAGTTTGCCTAAGAAGGACTGCAGGGATCTGACCCTTGATTTTTACTTCTAGTATTTTAATAGCAGCACTGGCATTGCCGGCTTGCTACAGTACTTATACATATAGACTCTTTTTGTTATTTAGAAAATAAAATACTATAAAATATTTCTTTTGAGATGTTTACAACATAGCATAAAATTTATGTCAGCAACAATTTTTTTTTTAAATTGTGAAATAGGAACTAAAACAAAGTCCTTTGAATCTGTTATATTTTAAATGATACAAGTGGTGGCTACTGTTCTATCCATAAAAGAGAGACTGGAATGTTTCCAACTTCTATTTGAGAAATTTAATGAGAACTTCCCAACAAAGCATTAAAAAAACCACTCCTTCTTAATAATAAAAAAGGTATCAAATTTAAAAACCTGTTTATCTCTCTGTGTGAGCGTGTGCGCAATAGTCCAGATCTCATGAATTCATCAGCAGATTTAACTGGAATGATCTAAAGACTAGCAGAGTGGATGAATCTTGTTATTTATACCCTAATCCATTACTGAATATGATAATCTCCACTTGATCTGCAGGGCTTTAGCCATTGCAATTCCCATTGGGTCAATGTGGCTAAAACCCTAAATTCATAGCGGAGATTAGTGGTCCCCTGGAGATTTGACATTTGTGATGGAATGTTAGATAAAAACTATTATTTTTAAAAAAGCACTGAAAGAGAAGTGTTTCTATTATATAAACCTGTTGACAATGTTGGTCTGAACATACTCATCACTAGAGCCAGCTGAAAAACAGGAACATTGTTTAGACAGAAACTTTCCAACCAGCTCTAATAACTACAAGCTTTTCTAGAACTACAGATCCCAGACTGTCAAAATCAAGAAGGTAGAAAGAAAAGGAGGTCTGAGGAGGAAAAGGCCTTTTCTTAATAAAGGCAGCTTTAGTTAGTAAGATAAAATCTTCAAGCTGCAAAAGCAGCACCTACTAATTAGTCATTGACTAAAACATAAAAAATAAATATCTAAACTGTTCCTCCTATGTATCCACCTTTGTTCCAGATAAACATTTAAATGCTCTGCCTTAATGCCAGCACAGCTGACATTGCAATTTCAAGTCCAAAGCAAACTGCAGGAGCTTTAAACCAAATGGAGAAAAATATAACAAGCCATCGAGATCTCTGTTTTATGGTCATTTTGCAACCATTATTTAAAAGAGAATTCAACCTTTTTTTGTGATATGTGGTTATGAAAAGATTTAAGGGCCTATTTCCCCCCTGATGCGTGAGCTTAACTCTCATTAGCTGTAATGAAAGTTATACATGCCACAGAAGGGAAAACAGACGCCTTACTTTATTAAATTAACAGGGCATTTTATAATTAAACCCATCAAGGTTCCTTGAAGTTTCCGGGTACATTGTACTCAAGGGACCACAAAATAAAAGTGCACATTGCATGCAAAATGCTTCAGCTGGAGATGAATTTGCATACAAGAAAAACTTTTTTAAAAGTCCTCAGAATTTAAAATTGGATTTTTTTCAGTGTTGAAAACTCAGGTTCAAATGATATATCACATCCATGTTTAAAACAGGATTCAGTCTGCCAAAGAGTCAAAAGGGTCAATACACGCAAGATTAGAGCTTGTTGATAAAAAATAAATAAATAAAATAAAAGCACTCTGAAGAATGGCATTTGCTCTCCTTCATTCAATTCATGGCTTCAGACAGGAATCTCCATTACACTCAAGGTGCCACTCACCACAACATTCCAGATGTACCATGCAATCTCAAAACTATCCTTCTTTGTGAATGTTGGCAGGTCTGGGACCAATAGAGGCAATTAGTGTTAGACTCGTTAGCCACTACTTAAAATAGTGCAGAATCAGCTTGCTGCATAATTAGGTCCCAGTCTTTCGCCCACTGAAATCAATGGAAAAGCTTTCAAACCAAAATAATTAAAGGGCCAGATTCTGCCACTTTGACTAACTCAGAGTAGAATCTTACACTGTGAGTTGGCCCATTTAACCCAATCAAGCTAAAAAGGGTATGCTGCCATGTGAGTATCACAGCCTGGGTCTGAGCGTCCACACATACAAGCTGCATGCACAAACCCCCTGATGTATGTGGAATTTGCACATCCGCTTATATGCAGATGGTGTTCTGTGTGGATTTTTTTAAAATGCAGATTTCACTGGGGACAAGAATCTGGACTTTGGGCAATGAGAATACTTGTTTTTAATACTGCAAGTGGTGCCCAGCCCTTGTGATGACTGATGACTAATCATAATAGGAATAAAATATATAATTTTATAACACTCATTTTGTTCAGAGATCATCAAATAGATGAGAATGTCTGACCTCTAAAAAGAGAGAGGAAGCCTAATACACCACTCTGTTAGTCTGGTTTCTTTGCCAGTGTGATGCACTCTGGTCTGAAACTGGAGTTAACACAATGATGAATCAAACCTAGAATTTCTTAACATTATACAAATAGTCAGGGTGTGTCCCAATTTTTTTACATCTTGTAAAGCATTTTGACCATATTTTATAGATCATTCTTCACATGAAAGATATATTGGAGTTTCTGGTTATTTATGTTAGCAAAATAATTAAAATGTAAAATATTCAAAATATACATAGGTGTTTTGGACAGAAGATATTTTTAGCAGCTGCTCCTTTTTTACCCTCTGAACATACCAGATATGCTATGTTACCATTTCATAATCGGAGCAAGAAAATGTTGGAGCCTTTTAGATACAAAGGGAATGAAGTAAGGTTGTGCCTCTGTAAAAGATACAGAGGAGATGCACAGTGCTACTGAAGCTTAGACCGATGGATCTGAAGGAGAAACAATGCCAAAGATTTTGCCAGACTTTTAAAAATTATATATAGAGATGAGAAATAGACAACAGAAAGTTTCATTGAGGTTTTGGAATCTGAAGTCGGATTCATATATAAGCAAGGTTAAATTCTCTTTTAAAATCTGTGCCAAAGAAGGGTATACCAGATGCTACCTCAAACGCCCATCAGGTTTAATGGGACCCAGCTCTGACTTAGGGTCTGGGCTCAGGGAGCTCCAGGCTGTTTGACTGCAAGCCTGCATGACTGGACAGGAAGTTGGACCTGTGCTACAGACATCCACCGCTGACCATATGCTGCTGACCAAGGTGTCCACCCAGTTCTCCAGCTTGGTACCTACGAGTGCTGCATTTTTTTTTGCCTGGTCCACTTGAGCTGCCTTGATAGGAATATTTAAAACTGGATTCAAGCCTTGGAAGCTCTGCTCCATGTATGCGTTCTTAGGAGGCCCACTATGCAACTTCATGGAGTCTTCTGAAAATACAAAAAACAGAGCCCTTTAACAAATACAGCATTTGGGATATAACTCTAGGACCTAAACAAAATCCAAAGGTTACTGGTGCACCAAACTTCATTTCCATAGCATTGACCAGGATGTTGAGATTGTCCTGCGTAACCAAGATGTGTGGTCTGTTGGGCCCAGGCTTTTAGATCTCACCTGCTCTAGGTTTTCCCATGCTCAAACATAACCCCAAATCATGAGATGGCTGCATTATCAGAATAATGAGGTTGGTTTGAAAGTAATATTATCATCATTAATTTTTTGTATTACCATAGCACTGATGAGCGCTAGTCATGAGCCAAGACCTTATTAAACGAGGTGCTGTACAAACATAGAACAAAACGACAATCCACGTCCCAAAGAGCTTGCCCTGGTTACAAGAGAATCAGATAAAATGGGTGAAGTTCAGAACTGGAACTTAAACAATGCTCAGTTCAGTTCTGAGCCTTGACTCCACAATTTCCAACTGGGTTCTATCCCATCAGCAAACATAGATGGGCTGACTGAGTTAATCCTCAGATGGTGAAATGAGGACAGGGAAATGAACTGTGATCATCACATCAAAGCTAGAGGATCAAGGGACTGTATTTCAAAGGAGAAAACAGTTAAATAATATTTGGTACAAAAAAGGCTGCCAAACTTTTTCAGACTTAATGTGTTATCTTAAAGTGTTTGGTTTGGGGAAACAGCTGAGACTTGGGGCTGTTTTTTTCTGAACGGATTCACTCCTCCCTATCTTTGAAAGACTGCAGATATGTCAGCATACATTTATCAGCTTGACCTGTCTCCAAAAACTGGGTGGCATCAGTCCCAGAACTTGGAAAGATAACATCGGTGTTGGACAGTGTAGATGGGGTTGATGTAATGAGTGACCCCAATGTGGTTCCTGGAAGCACTTCAGGTTGAACCGTTTTTATTGGAAACATATTTTTAATAGCAATCAAGCTCTTGTATGAGTAATGCACTGAAACAATTTCCTAATAATACCCTTCAGTGCACTGTGGTTTTTTTCCTTGCTGTAATTCTTCTAAGTTACTAAAATGTGGCACATTGCCCAAAATCTTAATATTCAGTCATATCTATGAAATGACAAAAAGAAATAAAACAGAAATGAAAAGAAAAATAAACCTACTTAAGGCAAATACTAAGGCTATGTCTACACTTAAAATGCTACAGGGGCACAGCTGCTGCTTCAGTGTTAACACTCACTACTGTGATGGGCTGGGTTCTCCTGTCAGTGTAGTTAATCCACCTCCCCAAGAGGCAACAGCTAGGCCTAGCCCCGTCCACACCAGGAGTTAGGTCAGCACAGCTACATCTCTCGGGTGTGGATTTTTCAGACCCCTGAAAGACACAGGTATGCCTCATTGACTTCAGTGGGACTATTTGTCGAGTAAGGTACATGGAAGCACAATCTGGCCCCGTGAAAATATTCACTATGTACCTTTCGCTAAAATGCTTTACAGGTGTGAATTCTCAGTTTATACACTTATTTCTTTCAGTTCTCAGTTCACTTCTTGTAACATCAGCACTCAGTGTTGCATAAAGGATTTGCTTGACTTTGCCAAGATACACATTGTCGAGAACACAAAATGTGCTCATTCAAGTCCCTCCAGGGCTAGGAAAGTCACACTATGTTCAGATTTCTTTTACAGGCCAGGAATCACACGCTAGTGTCCACAACTCCTGCCTCATGTCCATGCTGCTCCTTTATTCATCTGAAAGCCTATTTTAGCTAAGACTGTGCCTATCCCCAAACCCATTAGACAAAATAGGCTTGTGCCATGCAGATCGATCAGAAGCGCGTGTCTGACAGAGGACTGTAGTAGAAAACAAAACAAGGACACATAATTCAATTTCCTGCATTGGAAGCAACTAAATATTCAAGATTGTTTGTAAACCTATTAATTAAAAGGGAACGCCTAAGCAAAAGAGCAAAACAAATAGAGTACTGTAACACTGCACTGACAGAGGTGCTGACTTTCAACTCAAACACAAAACCAAGGAACTGGCCACTTGTTGAAAGATTCAGTAGCACTTTTTTGCTGGAATAAGGGTATTAATCTCTGGGTCCTCGACAAATTTGAATTTGAGCAATTATATTTTGACTTCATAACTCCTCCTTGTAGTTGCATGATATTTTGCATGTTCAACATTAAATTGTTGTGTTGCTGTGCACTATTGAGCAGTTGCTGTGTTGAGTCACGGAGCTGGCTGCATTTCAATGGGGAACAATACGATTTTGGCATACCATTTGTAAAAGTTTATAGTGCATTTTTAGATGGACTTATGTGAACGGTATTCACAAAATATTATTAGTAGTATATATCTATGCAGGAGAAAATTGTTTAACAGAATACTCTGCTTAAGAGAATAAAACAATATTTCCCATTTGATAGAAGTCCTGTTGTAGCACAAAGTGGAAAGCTTTTTCTTTGGTTTAAAAGACAAGGTGTGGAGTTCAATAATTGCACTACTTAGATTTGGCACTTTTCATCCACTGATTTTAAACAGTTTTACCAAGTTTGGGCATCATTATCCTCATTTAAAACATAGGGAAACTGAGGCACAAAGAGGCAAAGCAACTTGTCCCGTGTCACACAGCAGGTCACTGGCAGAAGTGAGAACAGAACTCAGATTTCTTGACTCCTCACTGATACGATCACACTGCCTCCCATAGGCAACGTTTGTAAAAGAGGCATTACGCTGTGACCCAGGGACCCCTTGATGCCAACTGGCAGAGGACATAAGAGGTGCATAGGGGTTTATAGGCATCTCCTGGCTCTAACGTCTACATAATAGTGCACCAAAGCATGGCAGGTGAGGCCTCTACGAACAGCCAATAACGCATTGGTCATCCTAATCATTGCAGGATATATGTACGCATGATATTTAAGGACTTATGTATCTATACTGAAAACTATGTTCTTAAGGTATGTAAGTTAAGACAGCTCACCAGAAAGTTCAGGCCGGGGGCAGGAGACAGTTCTCTTCCATTGTGTAACTTACAATGTGAACCACCAGCACAGTTTGCAAAAATTAACAGGAAAGAAGCCTACAGGAAAAAACAACGAGCACAGAGGAGGCTGTCCTGTTTACGAGTAAAGATAATGGATTGCTGGAATACATCTAGGATACAGGGGCATACCCAGGATACTTCACCTAGGGCACAAGTTGCCAGTCTACATGCCTTATGAACAGAGGGTCACAGCCAGCCAGGCTGTAAAATGTTGGGAGAAAGACTTTGGGGGTAAGCTAAACTCTACAGGATCTGGTTAGATAAGGCTAGGCTTTAGAATGCCCGTTATGATTTTATTTAATATGTAGCCATTTGTTTCCATTAAATCTATTTGCTTCTTCTCAAATCTATAGTCTTTGTTAAATAAACTTATTTTTTTCCACTGTAAACATATCTAAGTGCTGTGTGTTAAGGAGAGCGGTGATCCTGAGATGAAACTGGCAAGCTGAGGTGTACTACTCCTTTGGGACCTGTGAATTCTGTGAGCAGCCAGTGGAAGAGGGACTGGACACTCCATGGGAATGCTCAGAGGTTGGAGTGTGCCCATCGCTTTTCTGGAAAGGGACAGCAGAGCCTGTGTAGGCTGAGAGGGGAGTGCTTGCGGTGCCCATGGCTGGTGGACCTGACCGTCGGCAAGCACAGACATGGCTTCCTCACACTAAAGCCAGGTGGTAGCGAGGTGTCTCGCAATCCTGGGTACTCCTGAGAAGCATCACATATGTAGCTAAGGCATTGATACTATATATTAAATTGGTATATATGGCTCTGACCTTGCACTCCTCCCACAGGAAAAAAGCAAGGGGTGTAAGATCAGACCCCATACAGATAAAATTCATTTTACAGTAAAAACAGTCATGGTCATAAAATACTATTGATAATTAATTACTCTGCAGTCACGAAGCCAAATTCTTTGTCAGGGTATATCCCAGTGAAACCCCTCTGATTTCAGTGGTGGGCATGAGCTGTACATCATTGCAAAATATAGCCTATTCATTCTAAATTACATTCTTAGGATAAAAATTTAGCTTCAATTTTTGTTGATTCTCCACACTGGGTGCACACTTGACTCTTCAGTAGCTTTTCCTAGTATAATTTCTCTCTCTCTAATGGCTGTGCGTTCCATAGTCTGTTGCAAAGACTAAAACTTCAGCACTCTTTTTTTGGGTCTTTCAATGTGCGGAAAAAGAAGTTAGAGAGCTGGAGAGAGGAGTGGAAAGTGTGGCTAGCTTGTTGCATAACACTGTGTTTGTAATTTTTTAAAACAATACAGATTGGAGTTTTTCTTGAATTCCACTGAGCCCCTCAGGCAAGGAGGTAATTTTTTATTGACATTTTGTTTGTCTTTTCTTGCTGCAAACAAGACAGTGTTGCATTTGCTCATTGTGAAGCTAATCGGCTTCTTGTCAACTGGATCTGAACTAAATTTCTAAGCAAATCCTTTTGTCTGTAGGGTTTTTCTCTGAATGAGAGCCTAGTGAATAACTGTTCTTCTGAAGCAATGTGTTTGCCTGCTGCTGTTGTTAGGTTTATCTGTCACATTACCTCTGGTTTCTCATCAGACACCTGAATTCACAGCAGTTGTGGCACTAGGTGTCACCATCATTATAATCCTTATTGGTGCAATTTGTATTGATTGAGTAACTGAGAGTAACCATTGATTTCCTCCCAAAAGAATAAGCAAAATGAAAGTTTCCCAGTATACATTAAACCGAATGATCTATAAATATGGATTATTAACTCACTAACATCAAGTAACAGTCACAGGGCACTGGGGTACATATGCAGAACACTGTTATGACCCTTGGGTCCTATCAAAAGGGAGTTGTGGTGGCAGGGCACATGATTAGGAGGAAACATATGGCCTATAGGAAACCAGATTCCTGCCTCCTAGGCAAGAACAGCAAACAGTTGAGACCCTGGCTCGGGGAAATGACAGATGTGGTGTCTCTCCACAGTAGCCAAGAAAGGGCTTTCCCAGAGGGGATGTATGTATCCTCCCTTTCCCAGGGGAGTACAGCAGGAAAAGTCTGTGTTACCAAGTGTTGTGTAGTATATTGAGCCCTTTTTGGGGTCTTCTGTTTATTAATCAACCTTCCCGGAGGAAAGGGATGGGGAAACACTTGAGCACTTGGGCTTTACTCAGGTTGCCTTTAGTGGTGACTCTGCCTGCAGGCTCACAGTAAGCTAGTTAGCTTTAAGGTAACAGATATTGTATGTGTGTTAAATGCATGACAATGGATTATCATCACTTCAGCTGGGAGAACACTGCAAAAACCTTGCCCTGAGTATAAGCTCAAATATAAACATGAAATTGCTTTGGCTTTACTCTTCCCCCTGCTGTTTGTTCTCTCTCAGGACTAACTGGGATGTTTCATATGTAATGGAGAACTTAACACAGCACAGAGGGGACGATGTTGTTGCAGTATAACGGCAGCGATGCTGCCCTGAGTACACGCACCGAGTTTCAGACAGGACTGTGCTCAGGGTGGCTAGCCCGCTCCTCCATTTATGCAGCTGTGGCTACACAGTTATTTTTAGCATGCTAGCTTGAGCAAAGAAAGCTAGCACAAGTACGCCTACCCGTGCTGGAAATTACTCCTCCAGCTCCAGTGCAGACTTTGGGTATGTCTACACTTTGGAAGTGTCATTTCCAGCTTGCGCAGGCAGACCCACGCTAGCTCTGGCTGAGCCAGGAAGCTAAAGCAGAAATGTAGCCGCAGCAGCATGAGGAGCTAGCAGCTCTGAGTCTGATCCTGTCTGAGATGAGACGTATGTGCTTGAGGCAACCAGCCCCTCCCGCTGCCGTGGCGACATTTCTTTTTTTTAGCTCTGATCAAGCTAGCACAGGTATGTCTCTTTGAGCTGGAAATTACACCTCCAGCTTGAAGGGTAGACGTACCACAAGTGACTTGCCCCAGGTCACACCACAAGTCTTTTGTGGAGCAGGGAACTGAACCCACATCTCCCAAGTCCCAACCACTGGACCATCCTTCCTCTCATACTTCTCCCCATATCTGTCACCCCTCCACCCCCGACTTCAACAAATATCCTCACTGATTCTATTCTAGTCATTGCACTGTTCCAATGTCCTCTCCCCAGCTCCTTAACTCTGGGTCTCATGCTGACACCTGCCTCTCTGCGGGGAGGGAGAACCAGCTGTGCTGGTCAGGCAGCGTGAGGGGAAATAAGGAGATGATGCAGGGCACTGAAAGGATCAAAATGCAGCCAGTGCGTTCTGTGGCCTGCGTGCTAATTGCCAAGGAGCCTGAGGCAGGAAGGGGGAGTTGATGAGAATAGTTTTAAAAAACAACCAAGCGTGAGACCTAGTAAGCTGCTGCCTGTGATATGTATATGCAGCAGCACAGGATGCCAGACAGCAAGGAGCCATTTTTTACATGCTAATGGCTTCTGAAGTGCTAATGGCTTCATGAGATGGAAAAGGGATGGGTAGCTGGAAATGATGGTATATGTGGAGGAGCTATATTTTGTGCAGGGTGATGGGAGAGAGAGGTGAAGAAGGAGGGAGATACACCAGTCTTCTCTTAAAGTTACTGTAACCAACATGGGGTAAAAAAAAAACTGTCAAGATTGTGGGACGCGGACCATGTCTGGGATTTCTCTTCCTGCCCTGTCAGCAACTCCACCCTCCAAACATATCGAAGTACAACCATTTTGATAATTCCACTATAACAAAGTCCTATGCTCTTTGGAATCACACAGCACTGTTTACATTTAAGTAGCCACCGTAGTGCTTTAACTGCAAACCTATGTAATAACTACAATCGCCTAAATGGACACCAGTTCCTACACAAAACATTTTTCTTTTTGTTAAAACAACCTAGGAAATTCACTGAAAGAAACCCTTTGTTAATGCAGAGTTAAGGTCGCCCAGTAGTATCTTGTGCCCTTCCAGTATGTGAAGTTCAGCAAAACTCAAACCTCTGAAAACCAGGAAATACAGAGTTAAGGTACACACACATATAACGTTAACTTTGTCCTCTAGGGCAATGATCTAATAAGTTCATAACACACATGCTCACTGTAACCTTAAGAAACTCCCAATATCTTAGCTACACATGATGTTTCCCAGGGTTATGAGGTGCCTCACTACCTCCTGGCTTTAGTGGGAGGAAGCCATGTCTGTGCCTGCCAGGGGTCAGCTCCCCAACTCCACCAGCAAAGGGGTCACTGTTTTGTAACAGTTACTCCTTACAGGCCTGACAAACTCACTACAGCTAGCACAATGCTTTTATGCTACTTATCCATAAATGATGTCCTGTAAGATCTTAAGTGAAAGCCAGGATCATGCTGATCATTAATATTGTTGTGAAATGTATGTATTGATATTATGGAAAAAGTTATATATGCATAATGAAAATATGGTCCTAAAGTCTGAATCAAGGCAGAGTTGACAACCAGGTTTTTGCCAGACAAAGGATATATGTTCACCTTTCTGCCTTGGTTGACATGTAAATTAAGCACTGAGAGACAACACAACAGAGTCCCTGTTTGTATATGAAGTCAACATGAGGATGTGATGGCAACATAGAGTCTGCACAGCGGGGAATAAGCCCTGGGGTAGGCATCCTGACTCTGAGGACAAAACAATGAATTTTGGGGGACATAAGGAGAAAGTAAAAGGACACCTCTTTATCCTGCACTTAAGGAAGTAACTGAGCAGTGTGACTACATTCATGAAAATGGAATCCCAAGCAGCATAGGATGGAAATGATGGAAGTAAATTTTGGGTGAGATGAAATTGCTCTTTAGACAGACTATTAGCCTGGTAAAGTTAAATTTAGTCTCTAAATAGTGTGCACTGACGTTGTTTTATATGTAACCTTCTGTTATTATTATCCTCACTCACTATCTTTTAACCTTTGATAATAAACATATGATTGTTGCCACTATAAATATACCGCAGTGCTGTGATGTTACACAGGAGCTGTTCCTCAGTTGTACACACCATATGATTTGATTCAACGTCCCCTTGGGGATAGAAAACCTGGTATTTCTGTGAGTAGCCAGGGACAGGGGCTTGATATCACAGGGGAATGCCCAGCGACTGGGGTGCACCTACTGTTAACCTGCAGAACAAAGTGAGGACTGGCATTGCCCTGAGGAGGTTGGTTGGGTGACTAAGAGGCTAGTGTCAGTTAACCATTGCAATTCTCTCTCTCAGTTGCTGGAGGCAGGGGGTAACAAGGCAACTCACAGTCCTGGGCATCCCAAGAACCATCACACTCGCCTTCTGCCTTTGCATATGGTGCAGCACACTCAGGGAATAGGGCACATGATCACTGTAGCACAAAGTCAGACACCTTGTCTTTGCTAAGACAAACTTGTCTTTAGGTAAGCTGTGCTAACCAGGAGCAATCTACCCCATCTCTGCTCTCAAACACTGAGCCTGCTCCACAGAAACAGTTCTATCGACTACTTTTTACATCCCCTTCACTCTTACATGCAGGATTCCATATAACACAACACTTTTACCTACATAACACCCGTACACCACCCTCATATCCCACCTCCTTGCTGACAATCTCCATGGTAAGATGACCCCTTCACATTGCTGCTGACACGTTACACAACTCAGTGCTCAAATGAGGTAAACTGCATCGCTCAGGGTACATGCACTAGTTTTCTTTTATATGCAGTGAGAGGCAGGCAGAGGCACTTAGACCATGTCCCTGCCCCACAGGTACAGGGCTCCCCAGATCACCTCATATCATGACAGCTCTGCCAAGCGTCTCCACCATTCAATACAGCTACACCTGACACAAGGAACGCAGCTGGAGAGCACCACATAAATCCAAGTGGCTCTTGCCAGCTCCGGGCGAGAGAGTTAAGATTGTGCTGGTATGTACTGTAGCTATTTCCTGGTTTTCAGAAGCTTAAGACTGGGTTCAGAGGTATGAGTTTTGCTGAACTTGACATTCTGGAAAGGCACTACTAGGACTGAACTCTGTGCTAAGAAAGATTTTTTTTTTATCAGTGAATTTACCACCTCTCCCAGACAGAGTCAAAGCTCTTGTGCTTATAAGGCAATTCATCCAACCAGGGAAAAGAAATAGCACCATGTGACTTCAGAGACCCTTTGCAACAGCTGACTCAAATGCTGAATGGTGTGTATCCAGTAACCACACAAGACTGTTTCTGATCAGCGAACAAAATAAAATAATAAAAATAAAAGCATTAGTGGCAGATCCCTGATCTGGCCTAAGGGCAAAGCAGAGCTGAAAGGGTGGCTGCCTGTGTGGCTCCCTAGTCCTGGAGTTGGCAAGGGGCCGGCTTCACCCCCGCACTTCAAGTTATTCCTGGCTCTTTTGGGAATGTCCCAGAACCTGGGAATCACAAGAGGGCATTGGCACTTGTTCCTATTCCCTCCTTCCTAGTGACATATTCTATACTAGGTCCATTAGGGGGTGGAGTAGAGCTGTTTACAAAGGGATTCCCAAGGTAGCCCTGCGAGCTTTGCAGTGATGGAGTGGCACAAAGCAGCTGGACCATAGAGGAGTACTGGTGCCTGAGTTATTTATTCTGTGAATTATTTCCTCGGCTCTAACATTCACTGTAGTTTTGCCACCGCAAAAGAAATGGTGCGACTACAACATGCTGTAAATTGCTCATTCTCAAAAAGGGATTTTAACAATCAAATGGTACTTAAAACAACAGAATATCAGTCCTAATAAGTAGCAAGACAACAGACCGTAGGAGTCTGGGTGCCTAGCAAGATATGAAGTGATGCTGAGTGCCTTCAACAGATACAAAGTGTGCATGAATCAGCAGTACTGCATGGTCTGAAGTGTTCTATTCCCATTCAAAATTGGAATTAAAACCAGAACTTCAAGATATTTCCAAGCCATATAAGATAATTCTGACGGATATACTTATAACTGGTGAGAATGTAAAAGTAAAATCAATGTCCATATTTTCTCTGTGAGTTGTGAGGAGGGGTTTGGTAGGTTTTCCGGCTCCCAGATCCTTGTGTTCTGTGTCACTCATCGTCTCTGTAAGCATCTTCTTCCTTTTCTGTTCCCCCCGCCCCCGAACTCTGCAGAGGTTTAAACTTTGTGGCATTCTGGTTGCCCTTAGCAACTCTCCTATGTCTCATCAGTGCACATGGACTCATTAGTTGGAAATTTAAAAAGGCATTCTTCATTTAGATGTTGAAATAAACTAAACCTGGCTGGTAACTTTACCAGAATTATTTTTTTCCAATACAGTTTGAGTGTTGTGAATCACAATATAGGAATGAACACATTTTATTTTGATTATCTAACAGAGATCTGAGTGTGATGTTCTTCCTTTCAAGCAAATAGTAAACGAAAAACCCTTTCAAGGAAAGTTCTGAACTTTTAGCTTATTTTACGTGAATTGATAGATTCCGTGCAAGTCCTTGCTTAGATTTAACTCTGTTGTGATTTCTGAGACAGAGTTTCCTAGCTTTGCTGCGAGAAGCACGACCTGGTTAGCTGTCTTTTTGTCTTAACTGTTGCTACTGTGTATTTCATGGCAAAGTCATTACAACTTTGTGTGTGTAAACAGATAATGTTAACGCAGTATTCCCTATACTTTATTCAGGAAATATTGCCCAAACTGTGATAACATGCATTAGCATCAACAATGTGCTGGAAAAATGGGCCTAGCATTGTACCAAACATGTACAGTACTGAACTGTACTATGAAGCCAGTTTTTCGAGTAATAATGCATTTTCCAAGGCAGAACATATGACAAGTATTCTAGTATTTAGAAAATCTCTTAATAAAAATGAATTGCTCTCTTCTGTTGACAATTCCTGAATGTGATGCTGATGTGTAATTTTTTTTCAATCTTAAGACAAGACTAATAGCATTGTTCCTTGATTCTATAAACCTTTTTGGCAGCCTTTGTATTGTTTGTAACTGTAACAGAAATTGTTCCTTTAGAAGTTCTAATTTTTCTGCCATAGCTGCGCAATGTCATTATTTGGCATAGAAAACTGTTTAAATAATAAAGTGGTGACAAACTGACAAAAGCTGGGAAATCAAAGCTAAATGAAAATTTTCCGCCTGGAGCACAATATTGTGCCTGAGTGGGAAAACAGAGATTTTCATTGTGAATGCTGCTATAACCTTAACTACAGTGCTGTCTCTCTATCTGCCCCTGGAATTAATTTCTCTTTCATTTTCACATCAAATTTCTGAGATAACACGTCACTAGCAAAGCACTCCTGATGCTTTTTTGCTTGCTTGCTTTTAGCAAACAACATTGCTTCCAAGCTTTATATCCAACACCTGTAGTAAACTACAATTACCACAGTAACTTTGGCTGTTTAACAAAGAAATATATGGGCCTTATCTTCTCCCAGTGAAGTCAATGGGTCAATTTTTTTGTCTGTTACATCAGTGTAAATCTGGAGTAACTCCACTGAAATCAATGGACTCATTCTGGATTTAGAATTTGAACCAATGCGAGTTTTGTCTTTGACTTCACAGAGAGAAGCCTCCTGACTAAAGTCTGGGAAATGCTTGATTGTCCACTGGGACCCAGAGCAATGTAGTGAAAAGAAGCAAGTTTGTAACTGCTACATAGCCTGGGTATATACATCTTCTATTCAACCTATTCAGACGGTTAAATTAGCAAAGAACATAGAATAAATTAATTTAAGAGAGACAAATCAGTAACACCCACATTTAGGAGCTGGTTGACTCAAATCCCAAAAATGTATTCCATCCAAACATGTTAGAAGAAAAAAAATCAGTAAGTTAGCTGTTCTGGTAAAAAAATGTGTGGAATCAAGCTCCTGTTGAGGAAGATTAGGATTGCATTTGCTCTCAGCAGTTGCCTGGTGATATTTGCATGACTGAAGCAGCATGTTACACTGTAAGGTAAATGCCTGACTCAGTTTATTTGCTCCTCTATCAGAAAGACAAAGAATTTCTGAAAACTAAATAGATAGTTTATATATTTGGCCACTTTACAATGGCTGATGCTATGAATATTAATGGCATTTCACAGTGTAAAAAAAGTATGGCAAAGATATTCACAGCAACAAACTTGCTCTGATCTCAAAGGTGTGACTTGGAAGTGCTTTCACCACTTATACGCCAATATACTTGATACATGCTAAAGAATATTCAAATGAATTGATTTTCTAATGGAAACTGCAGTCAGGGTTTCTAACAGCATGTTCTAACAGTATTAGAGAGGAATAGATGGTTCAGACAGCTAGATGATTCTGTGGTAGGAAAAGTAGTACCTTTCTCTTAAGAGAATAAGCTTTGGTTTGGTCTTAAGCATTTTGGGGTCACCTACAATTTCAGATGCACAGGGTCTTATCTTGAGGGTAACAGGGAAGGTCTAGACAGCTATGGGGAAAGGTTGGAACAGTTGTTTGGGAAGGAGATGGGGTTATAGCACACATCACAGGTAATTTTGATGAATCCAACGTTTCATAAACTAATATTCTTACCATTATACATAAGGACTTTGTCATGCAAACAACATAAACAGTGTAAACCTCTTTGAACAAATAAGTGAAAGAAATAGCAAAGAAAGGAAATGGCCTATTCCTGTTTGCTTGTATTCTTAAATTATGGTTTGCATAGTTGCTCTTTGATTATGAAATGTCTAGAAGTTATTTAGGTTCTGGATTGTGTATATTTTAAATCCTTTATTTTATAGAAATGAATGATCTTTTGTCCAAAGTTCCTATGTTTTACAGAATGGATTCAGCTACTTTCACTCATCTTCAAAACACAAACTTCTTCATATTTAATATCTAAACTATTCCTTTTTTTGGTACTTTTCCTGTGTCGTGGTACTGTGATTTTTAATCACAGCATTGACAGTGAATGAAATATTCGATGATACTAGTACTTTACATCTATTCTGAAAACTTTAATACCTACTGTACTTATTAAAAACACTTACCTTGTTTGATAGGTTGCCTGTTGGAGAATGTAAGAGGAGTAACAAGGAATTTGGTTTCAGCAACAGGTACCCAGCGGTGCAGAATTTTAATGGTCCAGACTCCAGGCCGCAGTGGCAAATTCAAAGGTGGTTTGTAGTGAGTAAATTCTGCACTAGATTCAATAAGGATATCATATGTAGCTGCGATTACATTGATAGGGTCCACCCAGATCACAGTGACTGTGACATTAGGGCCTTTTCCCCACTTCTGCATGCCAACTGGTTCATCCATCGGCCCAATAAGTCCTCCAAAGTTCCGAAATATCCTTTCCTTGGCATCCCAGTCAGTGCCAATCTGAAATTAAAGACGATATTACTACTACTCTTATCTCTGTAAACAAATCTAAGGTCCTGATCCTGCAAATTCTATCCCACTCTCATTGACAGGACTATTCACATGCGTAAACTAAAAATGTGTGTATGTGTTTCTAGGATCAGGGCATAAATCTATGTTATTTATGGAAACACACACACACCACACCTCTGGACAATGACATGAATCAGGATCTGTCAGTGTTATAATACTGGCATTAAAACACGCTTTGAATGGAAATTCAACAAACAAAATTTAATTTTGTAGCAAGATTTTTAAGAATTTAAAAAAAGCCCATTTGCAAATATTAAAATTGGCAGATTATTGATCCAGAATGAGAACTTAGAACATTTAGTGTTTAAGCAATAAATAAAAAAAGATTAATTTATGGTCCAAATGTAGCTACTGAATATTCACTGCAGTAGCTTTTGTCTTTAATCCATGTGCATTGCCCAGTACAGACACTTTGTAATGAGAGATCAGAGCTTTTTAATGTATTGTAAGAAGTAAGCACAAATTAGCTTGGCAGGGGAGCTTAGTTTTTCCACATGGACACATTAGCAGGAAATCCTCAATCCTGAGCCGGATTCTCAAAAGACCATGTAGACATGTAAATGCCCGTTTTAGGTACATAACTGCTGATTTGGGCAGTGAGATGTTCTGTTGAAATGCCCAGGTTTTAAAAGTTAAAGCAAGAACTGCAGTGAGTACAATGACCTGATATGGGTTTGAGTGAGCCTTTGACTAGACACCATGTGAACGGGAGAGGTTCTCTCTCTATTTTGTTTTGCTTTTGTTGTTGAAAGAGGAAAATTAATTTGGAAAAGTCTATAGTCAGAGAAAGGTAAGGAAACCGCAGACTCAGCCTGGATTCCCATGTCACCCGTTTGCCCAGCACTGTTCATTAACCAAACATAATATACTGAACCTTGATCGCCAGAATCGTGTAGTTGGGGCCCAATCCAGTTGCTTTCAAAGTCAACGGCTTCAATGGAACTTGACTCAGGCCCTACTTAATTTACAGATCAGACACTGCCTCCCCAGCTCCTCAGCAGTCACGGCACTCCCTTCCCAGGGGATTATTACTGGTAAGCCCTATTCTTACTGTCACAGCATTAACGTTCTTCTTTTATTTACTAGCAGTAAAGTAGCTGATTCACATCCCACAGTAAATATTTAATAGACCTTTCATTTTCCTAGCAGCTTTCATATTTCAGTGCTCTTAATATGGGATTTAATGGCTCACCTGTAACCCACGGATAATGTGAATTTACCAGCCTTTACTTATACATTAAAGAGAGAAATATCTGTAAACAGATAGCACAAAGGCATACATAATAGTCAGCCCTTTCTGAAAGGCATTTTTTTTCACCCAAACTACCTATTATAGCATATGTTTATGTATAACTAGCTAGCTGAGGATAACCACACACCATATGCGCAGGAGCCTTCCTTCTTGGATGACTGAGGTGCTAAAGGAGCATTCAAGGAAGACAAGGCCATTGTGGAGAAACTAAATGAATCCTCTGTATCAGTCTTCACTGCAGAGGATATGGGAGGATCCTGATACCCGAGCCATTCTTTTTAGGCGGCAAACCTGAGAAATTGTCCCAGATTGAGATGTCAAGTAGAGGAGGTTTTGGAGCAAACTGATAAATTAAACAGTTACTAGTCACTAGGACCAGATGGTATTCACCCAAGAGTTCTGGAGGAACTCCAATATGAAATATATTAACTGTGGTATGTAACCTTAAATCAGCCTCTATGTCAGTGAGCAGCGGATAGCTAATGTAACACATATTTTTAGAAAACAGTTTCAGAGGCAGTCCTGGTGAGCCTAACTTCAGTAGCAGGCAAACTGCTTGAAACGATAGTAAAGAACAAAATTATCAGACACAAATAAATATGGAATGTTGGGGAAGAGTCAACATGGTTTTCGTAAAAGGAAATCATGCCTCACCAATATATTGGAAATCTCTGAGGGAGTCAACAAGACTGTGAACAAGGTGTCCCACAGGATACAACATACTTGAACTTTCAGAAAGCCTTGACAAGGTCTCTCACCAAAGTCTCTTAAGCAAAGTAAGCAGTTATGGAGTAAGAGGGAAGATCCTCTCATGGATCAGTAACTAGTTAAAAGATAGGAAACAGAGTAAGACTAAATGGTCAGTTTTCAGGTTGCAGAGAGGTAAATAGTGGGATCCCCCCAGGCTCTGTACTGGGACAAGTGCTGTTCAACATATTCATAAATATGAATATGGAAAAGGAGGTGAATAGTGAGGTGGCAAAATCTGCAGATGATACAAATTACTTAAGATAGTTAAGTCCAAAGCTCACCGCGAAGAGCTACAAAGGGATTTCACAAAATCGGATGACGGAGAGACAAAATGGCAGATTAAATTCAATGCTGACAAGTGCAAAGTAATGCTTATTGGAAAAACATAATCCCAACTATACATACAAAATGATGGGTTCTACATTAGCTGCTACTATTCAAGAAAGAGATTTTGGAGTCATTGTGGATAGTTCTCCAAAAACATGTGATCAAGTGTGAAGTGGCGGTCAAAAAAAGTAATGACGTTAGGAATCATTAGGAAAGGTATGGATAATGAAACATAAAATGTCATAATGCCCACAACTTTAATATTGTGTAAAGTTCTGGCCGCCCCATCTCAAAAAAAGATATATTAGAACCGGAAAAGGTGCAGAGAAAGGCAATGAAAATAATTAGGGGTATGGAACAACTTTCATATGAGGGGAGATTAAAAAGACTCAGACTTTTCAGTTTAGAAAGAGATGACGCAGGGGGGATATGAGAGAGATCTATAAAATCATGAATGGTGTGGAGAAAAAGTGTTATTTATCCCTTCACATAACCCAGGGGTCACCCAATGAAATTAATAGGCAGCAGGTTTAAAACAAACAAAAAGATGTACTTCACACTACACACAGTCAACCTGTGGAAGTTGTTGCCAAGGAGGAAAGGTCCATCAGTGACTATTAGCCAAGATGGTCGGGGATGCACACCCACACTCTGGCTGTCACTAAACCTCCAAGTGCCAGAAGTATTTGGCACTGTATGCTGTCAGAGACAAGATACTGAGCTACAGGGTGATTGGTCTGACGCAGTATGTAGGGTTACCATACGTCCGGATTTTCCCGGACATGTCCGGCTTTTGGGGGCTCAAATCCCCGTCCGGGGGGAAATCCCCAAAAGCCGGGCATGTCCGGGAAAATCGGGAGGGCTGGGTGGTGCTCGGCCGGGGCCGGCGGTGCGGGGCCGGGGGCATGGTGCCGGGCCGGGAACCAGGGGCGTAGTGCTGGGCCGGGCGCGGTGCCGGACGGGGAGCCGGGGGCGCGGTGCCGGGCCGGGGTCCGGGCTGGGAGCCGGTCAGCCGGGGAGCCGGGCCCGCGGGGAGCTGGTCAGCCGGGCCGGCGGGGAGCCGGGCAGCCGGGCCGGCGGGGAGCCGGGGGCGCGGTGCCGGGCCGGGGTCCGGGCTGGGAGCCGGTCAGCCGGGGAGCCGGTCAGCCGGGCCGGACGGGGAGCCGGGGGCGCGGTGCCGGGCTGGGGTCCGGGCTGGGAGCCGGGCTGGCGGGGAGCCGGTCAGCCGGGCCGGCGGGGAGCCGGGGAGCCCGGGGGTGCGCCGGGCCGCCGGGGGCCGGCAGTGCTGGGCGGGCCGGGGATGCTCGGCCAGGCCCGGGGCCGGCACCCCAGGGCCCGAGCCGACCCAGGCTGGAGCCGCCGGGGGGCCAGCCTGGGCCGCGCCTCCTCCCCCCCCCCACACCCTCCTTACCTGCTTCAGGCTTCCCGCGAATCAAATGTTCGCGGGAAGCAGGGGAGGGGGCGGAGACTTTGGGGAGGGGACGGGGCTGGGGGCGGGGCCGTGGAGTGTCCTCCATTTGGAGGCACAGAATATGGTAACCCTAGCAGTATGGCCATTCCTAAGTTATGATAATGTTTTTCCTTCCCACGAGGGTAGTGACCACCCAAAGCTGGCCTGCCACTAGACTCTTGAGCTCTCTAAATTCTCATCTCATCTTAGGAGAACTAGCCACCCAAAGACAATGCCTAGGTGCTGATGATATACAGGAGTACAATCTTTGGGTATGCACTGCCATTGACACGTAGGCCCCAGAGCCACCCACTCCACCCACATTGACTGAGGAGATCATCAAGGTTTATAGGTGAACTCCTGCAGATGAAGGGCACAGGCAGAAAGCTAGAATGCCAGCAGTGCAATAACATTTTGAATCCATCTTCCAGCAGCAAAAACGCCTCTTACAGGACTATATCACTGCAGCAAAGGAGGCAAAATGAGCCTTCTACTTCTCCACAATCAATGCAGCAGAATCATGGCCCGTAGAGCCTATTTCACATAGTGAACTGGCTAACCCAGACTGCATAGCCCAGACCCAAGCATCCACTTCTCTGATAAGATCAATTGCATAACTATGGAGCTAAATGGGAAAGAAAATTCCCTGACCAGACTGTATTATCCACTTGAGTGTGGCCCTGTCACACTTGCTGAAGATCAATAAGTCCTGAAAAATAATACAGCCACAGTCTATGGAATGGATCCATGACTCTCCTGGCTGGTAAAAGCCAGCAAACAACTATGCCCACTACTAACAGGAATGGCCAATGTCTCCTTCAGAGAAGCACACCAACCTAACCCCTTCAAAAATGCAATAGTTCGCCTAATCCTTAAGAAGCCTCCCCTTAAATCCTGAAGACCTATCAACTACTGTTCTGTCGCCAGCCTCCCTTTCTTGGGCAAAATAATTCAGAAGCTAGTAACCTCCAACAACATGTGATATCAGCTAACATCCTAGCTCTCTCATAACCAGGATTCAGATCAGGAACGCCATAGAGACAGCTCTGGTGAGACTAAAAATGGCCTTCCTTTAGCCATTCACACAGACAAGAGCTCCATGCCCAGCAGAACTTAGACTGGCAATTAGTAGCTGCCCTCACCTCTGAGGTTCTGCAGGGATCCATACTAACCTCTCTTCTCTTCAATTTTTACCTGAGAGCACAGCGAGACAGGGAGATGCCATGGGCTCAGTGGCCAACAGTGTGCTGCTGACACTGAACGACAGTGGAACTTCAGAGTTACGAACACCTCGGGAATGGAGATTGTTTGTAACTCTGAAATGTTTGTAACTCTGAACAAAACTTGATGGTTGTTCTTACAAAAGTTTACAAGTTCACATTGACTTAATACAGCTTCAACACTTTACTATGTAGAACAAAAATGCTGCTTTTAACCACCTTAATATAAATGAAATAAGCACAGAAACAGTTTCCTTACCTTGTCAAATCTTTTTTTTTTTTTTAAACCTTTCCCTTTTTTTTAGTAGTTTACATCTAACACAGAACTATACTGTATTTGCTGCCCCCAACCCCTTTTTGTGTGTCTCTGCTGCTGCCTGATTGCGTACTTCCGGTTCCAAATGAGGTGTGTGGTTGACAGGTCAGTTTGTAACTCTGGTGTTCTACTGTATATATCTCATTCTCAAATGTCAGCATGCCTACCAGAAATCAGCTCCTGAATGAAAAGCAGCTGGCTGAAGCTGAATCCAGGAAAGACCAACATGATGCTTCTCAGAAAGGAGAAATGCTTTGAAAAAGTAGGAGAGTCACCGTCTCCACCTTCCACTGAAGGCATACAGTTCCAATTTGTCAGAATGGTGTGAAACCTTGGGATGCTCTTTTACTTCTCACTGAGCTTGGATGACCAGGTTAGCATCGGTATCTAAAAATGCCTGTTTTGTCCCTTCCTTCCGGGCAAGGACCTGGCTGCAGTGATCCATGCCTTTGTCACCTCTAGGCTGGATTACTGTAATTCACCTGATGGAAACTGAATGTGAAGGTGATGCACAGGCGCCAGCTGGTACAGAATGCAGTTGCCTGCCTTCTCCACGGTTTAGGCCACCAGGAGTACATCAAACCCATACTGATGTCCCTCCTCTGGCTCACAGCTGGCTTTTGATGCCAGTTTAAGGCTTTTGTCCTAATTTTCAAAGCAATTAGTGGATCAAGCCCCAGCAACATTACAGACCACATTTCGATCTATGAATGATTGACAGCTGCGCTTCTCCAGGACAATGCTCATCAGAAAGCCCAAGATGAAGCAAGCGATAGCTGCGCATAAAACAACTTTGGACAAGGGGATCTGGCTACAGAACTATGTTCCAGAAGAGATCAGAGGAATCCAGAGTGTGATTGTCTTTAGGAAATGCTGCAAAACCTTCCTCTTTGACCAAGCCTTTCCACCATAAAAATGACACCCACCCACCCACACAACACTGACACCCCTTTCTACCAAATAAACCCCTGCCAATTAAAAAAAAAAAAAGGAACCACACAAGGACCTTACCTCAAGCAGAGATTTTATCCCAAAAAGGGAGACGTCCAGAGACCCAATAAAATCCACTAGGGACTTGGCTATTGATGTTATGTGGAAGATGGTCAGATACTACAATGACAGGCCAAAGCATAAAACTCTAAGATAGACTGAAATCCCATACCTCAGCCTAGACGTAGCATGGAGGAGTCCCTAGCCTAAGGAGGGAGGGGTATGCTGGAGACAGAGAGGTCGTATGGCTGGAGCGCAGTGTGCTCTGGCAGTCTCCAGCTTTGGTACATTCCTTCGGGGACCTCAGCTAGATGACGTATGTTAGAGCAGCCCAGGCACTGCTTTAATCTACACTGGGGCCAGGGCCACTGCAGATCAGTCCACAGAATCAGGAAATCACAACCAGCTCCTTGATGTCCTCCCCAGACACACACTCTCTTGTGCTGAGCAGATTTCAATGCAGGCGAGGGGCTGAGGCTTTCAAGTTGTAGCATTTTATAGTGAAGGTGATTTTAAGCAATTCTGAGAACTTTTTATCCCTCCTTCCCTCTGAGCCCTGCGCTAAAACATTCTTAAAATAAGTTTTGGATACCGTATGTGGAACACACAGAGAGCATGGTGATGTGGGCTGATGTCAAGGCTTCATTAACAGTCATTTGGGATGAGCTGCAGAGCTTTGACATTCAAGAGTAAATCGCCTATTCAAAATCCACAATGGAAAAACTTTTATACCACATCACATTGTATGATAGTTTTCTATAGAGACAGCCATATACTATAGACCTCTCTCTTAAGGTAGATTATTCTGGGCTCCCTCAATAAGATGTGGGTGCTGGGGATACTTGGGAAGCTGGAATTCTCCCTTGTCTCATTGGTATAAAGCTCCTGTTTCCATCCTTGTTCAATCCCAAGATAAAATTTGCCCAAAATAAATTATGCCTTGATTATGGGTTTGTCTCTCATTGCTCTTCATAAGCAGGACCATTAGGTTCACACAATGCACACTAATTACTTGCCACCTGGTTTATTTTATTCTCTGTGATAAATCACAACTCTTAACAAGGCCAGAAATGAATTTAGTGTTCCAATGATACAGTTAGACCTGAAATCTTTTAATACTTTAAATTAAATCAATCTTTCCCCCTCCAAGTGCATTAAATTTCAGGTTTCCTAAGATATAGCACAAATCCAGGTTTGCAGTAGATGACAAGGACACTCACACAAATATACAAATCATTTTTGAGGCGTCTGGGGCTGCCATCTGATGAGGATGGAGTGGGGGAACCCTAGCAATTTTTCCCTCTGACGTTTCCTCTAATCATAAAATTCGACACACTAGAGTGTGTTCAGAATCTACTGTGCAACTGCTATTCTGCCGTAAACGTTGCCAACACTTTGGTACCTCAGCACTAGCACTCTCATAATGTCTATCACACTCACCTTTCTGTCTCACGCTTGTATTGGTGTTGTGGGAAACCTGCTCTTCAGGAAGCAGAGTTTGAGGAGCAAAATGAGGGAGCGGTAACCATAATAGTAGTAAAAGCAGCATGCGCCTAATCGGAACTGTAGCGATCCTATCACCCCTGCTATACTATTGGTTGTATGCATTGACCACAATGACCACTGTAAACTTTGTCTTATCTGCAGCACATTCTGAAGCAGCCTCCCTGTGCTCTTCCTGCTGGCCTCATTTGTGTGAGCCAGCAAAAGGACTGCAGTGCCCAGCCAATAACCACCTTGCCAATTCTAGTTCACTGCCTGATCGCAAGAAGAAAGTTATTGGGAAAGGCAGTACAGATATGGCATGACGAGCATAACCATCATCCTGAGTTTTCTGTCTGGTTGCTTAGCTCACAGCCTTTGATCCTAAGACTGTTGTAGTCCTCACAGTAGGGGCATGGATTGGTTTATTTGACAGTCATGAGATCTTTCAGAAGCAAGAAATGTCATTTAAAATGACGATGGATCGGTTCTGGGGCTTGTCAGCCTTGACTGAAGCCAATGGAGTTATTCCGGATGTACACGAGGGAGCAAAGCTGGGTCCAAAAGCAGAGAGATCTGTTTTCCAAGGGGAGTGAGAAAATAAAGTAAATGTTTAAATGATGATTAAAATGATTGGCTTTGTGCTTCCTAGTCTTTCTTAATATGAATCAACTGCGAAAGGAGAAAACCATCTGAGACGCAACAAACAAAACTCTTTTCAAGAGTATCTGGATGACTATTTTCCAGTGGAAGAAAAATTTCCTTCTGAAGTGAGAGGAACTCACCCAGTGTCAAAATCTTCCCTTGCTTACACTTACATGACTCCCACTGAGGTCAGTGGGGGCACAGGCATCAATCTTAAGACAGATTTTGGGCCTTTTCCAGGAACTGATACAAGTCAAGATTTTTTCTTTTTCTTATTAACACTATATTTAAAATGGATACCCGAGTACTTTAAACACATTTTGTCACTCAGCTAGATGAACTGTTTCTGTTGCTCACCCACGTGTTTTCAAACGTAGAAGCACTTAAATCAGGAATTATGCTAAAGTAGAATTAAGAACCAAACAAACAACAGAAATGCTACAAATCACAAGAAATACAGCTTGTATGACAATTTATCACTGCACGAAACGGCAAGTCAACCACCAGACACATTGATAAACAGAATGCATCCCACATTCATCTTCTTAATGGGACATTAATTTCTTAGATTTGCCACGCACACCAAAACACTGAATCCTACCTAGGCCTTTCTTAATTGCCCAAGAAGATGATAATTTATGGACTTGGCCACAGTGACTGGGAACAAATTTGTTCAATCAATTTTATGCTTTAATTTAAATTTATGGCTTAACAAGAAACATCATGAAATTAACTGTTTAGACAGTTATATGTTTAAAATACAATATAGATGTCAGATTCTATTTTTGGTCTATTTCTCATGATGTATTTTAGGGGTACATTTTTTACAGTGTGTATGTCAGATAATGGGACAAATCCCAGGAGGAAATAACAGGATTTGTGGGTAAATCTCAGCCATTGCTGTGGTAATTTTCTCTTTGATGTTCCTACATCAATATTCTAGCCATAATCCCCGACTTTTCCAAATTTTAATTTTTTCAGGGTGCTCACGAGAGGGAGGATTGAATAGCACAGGCTAGAGAAAAGAGCTGGCTCCATCACACAGTCCACCTCAATCTGGAGCTGCAGTGCCCTTTCCTCCCGCATCCCCGAGTCTCTCTGGAAGGGGAAATTGACACGGATGACAAGTCCTGTAAGATACTGACCACCTGTGGTGAGATAACTGCCCTCATCTGCCACTTAACTCAAGGGGATCTGAGGGCATTTACAATATTGCAGGAAGTGCTCAGCATGTTACACGGTTGGGCCATAAACCATGATTTGCATCAATATTTCCTATGACGAAGGACTTGTGCACTAACGCACTGAGCCACTCTGCCTCAGCCGTGTCTAAAATGCATTTGAAAAAGTTGATGAATTGACATGCAAATTCACCAGTTGTTTGTAAAAGAAGTGGCTGATTGGTTGGGTTTTTTTGCTCCACTAATTGGCTGGCTGTGGGCATTTTTTTTTTTTTTGGCTTGGCTGCACCAGGGGGATGGGGTGAGGGTTTGTACCAAAAATGTGCCCTGGCTGGCAAAATGGCTAGGACTGCTCTAGGTAGGAATGCTTACCTCTGAAAACTGCAGCCTTCCAAAATCACTTGGTGGACTAGCAATCTTAAACATTTTCTTTGGCATCACCCAAGTTTCCAAAGTCTCTAGTTTACTGACAGCCAGATTTGTTGCATGATGTTTGATTAGGAAGCCCTGAAAACGATCAGCGAGGAAGTAGAGTTGGACTGAAACTGGATGGCCCATGGGATAGTACCTGTAAAACACACAGTATACGCACATGGACATGGATTATGAAAAAGCAGACACATGAAATCACCATTTACTTCAGGCTAATGGTTTAAAAGGACATTTGTTTCAAAGAAATATGCTGCTTTAACATTAAGAGATATTAAATTTGTTCATTACTCGTTATCAGATATTCGTAGGCTTTTCTGATTACTCAAACAAAAAATTGTTAGTAAGAACATGCATTCATTTAAAAGGCATTCAAAGCTAAACTTTTATGCTGTCTCTTTGGACCAGAAAATTCCATTTCCTTACAAATCCTTTCTGCTTAAAAGGTGCTGCCCAAAAGTGGACAGTTTGAACTCTGAAGATATTATTTTACTGAGTGGTGAGGAGACCAAGCTACAAAGTTTAGATCCAAAGTTTTCTCAGATTCAGGGGTGTTCAGATTTGGGGTTCCACTCCAAAGTGAAGACCATGTCAAAACCAAATCCAAACTTTCCTCAAAGACAGGGGTATCCAATTTCAAGCCATGTTCAAGTGCTTCTCTAATTTCATTTTGTAAGGGAAGGGTGGACAGTGGGGATCTGTCTACACTGCAGTAAAAGACTCACATCATGGCCGTGACTGGCTTGGGTCGGCTGACTCAGACTTGTGGTGCTTGGGCTGCGGGGCTTTATAGTTGGCCCTGTTTCTGCATGCGCTTAATCTTCCACACTATAAGTAGCTTCAGTGCCTTCAATGGACTATTCGCAGTGTGTAAAGCTAAGCACATGAGTAAGTCTTTGCAGGATTGGGGCCTTTCTGCCTCATGGCTGAGAAGCCAAAATAAAAGAAAAAATAAATTTGTAGATGTGGACAAGGGGGAAAACTTTCCAACCAAATGGAGAGAAATGCAGCTTGGCCAGTTTCTAAATATTCTGGTGACAGTTCTATGACATTAATACATGTCCACTGTTTACATAATTACTGTTATAAAATTCCTTACCCTTGTGACTTCAGATACCAATGTACAGATGTAAAAAGTAGTCCATTAAGTAACTGTAGCAAACAGCCCTACCAACCTGTGAATATTTGAAAGCAGTACTGGACACTAAAGCAGAAGGTATGTTTGTTATGTATATATTCGATCATAACTCATTATCTGTCTCTCTGTTTTTATGGCCCCCATCACTATTTCATCCAAGTACCTCTCACTGCTACAGTAAAAATGGATGCCTCTTTCACATGATTTGCCATTTACAATTACATTACAATTACAAGGTGGTCATCTTGAACCAGCTCTCAATATTATATTTGCCACATAGAAATGAAAAATACAAATTCAAGGAAAGCCCTTCTATCTTCCAATTGCCAAAGATTGGATGTACCACAGAGCTCTTCTCCTGCTGCTTTCTTCCAACTCCAATCACTCTTAAATTAAATCACCATACTGACGGTTAGTCTCACGTCACAAAACCACCGCATAGTATGCAATGATTGGTATGCTTTCTTCAAGAGAGTCCCATGATGGGAACAGTAGAGGGCACTGCAAGTCAGGGCACAGCAGATGCACTGGCTGAGCTAGTGCCCAATTCAAGCCAATGCAACTAAGTCTCGCTCTCATGAGTATCGGATTCATTCACAAAGGGATGTGTTCTACCCATTGAGTTCTGCAGGGCTGCATGGGTAAAATGGAAAGAAGGAGCTGGCCCAAACTTTTTATAAAACACAACCTTCTTGCTCGTGGAAAGGTTGGGATTGCTTGTGCCCGGGATCATCACCATTTTTTACTTATTAAAGCTGGTCTACACAGCGAGTTCCCGTGCAGTAAGTCAGAGTGCGAATCTACAGCGCACCAGCTTGCCAACGGCAGTGCAGTGAAAATCCCAGCATGCAGCTTAGTGTACTATACTGACGTATACTGAGCCGCATTCCAGGACTTTCACTGCACTGCAGCACTGTCCGCACAGCGAGTTAGTGCATGGCAAGTTGGTGCGCTGTAGATTCGCACCCTGGTTTGCTGTACAGTAACTTGCCATGACAATATGCCCTTAGAAAGACTAACCAGGACATTTAGTAGCTTTTCATTAAGCTCTTGAAATAAAAGTCACCATGGCCACAGATTTAAATGACTTAAACTTATGGCTCACTTGTTCTTTCATCCTGAAAAAGGTATAATTTATGGCTCTGGCATCAGTATCACTTGCAATTTTTACAATCCTGTAATTAACTGTTAGTCTACTGTAAATACTCAGAAACAAAAATGTGACGGACTCATTGAAAGCCTACTGGTGTCACACCTACCCACAAAACCTAGCTTGCTAAAACCAGACTCCCCATGATATAATATCACAGGGAGCTAGCAATGAAGACAGCCAGTCAGGAACAATGCTGCATTATAAGAAACCAGTACCACCAGGGCTGAAATGTCTAGAGCATGAGAAATAAACATAGCAAGACAGAATACAAACAAGGCCGACACTGATGGACTCTGCTAAAAACACAGCAAACAGAGCACTGCAGCCAGTACAGGCAACAAACTAACTTCTGTTCTGAATATTAAAGACCTCCTGTTTTAGGTATATGTTGCAGCAAATATTTACAGTATCCATGAAACAGTCTGAGTAAATTATCTCATGGCAGCAGTTGGGAAAAATGTCTAGAGGTGAAAAGAAATAAATGAAATCCCAACACCATCTATTGTGGCTTGCACAGAATATGTCAACACTTAATATCATCTAGTTCAAGAACAGTCTGCCGGGGGTGCATCTTTTTGAGGCAGTGGTCTACCCCTCTTTAGGTGAGGTCTGTCAGACAATTTCTTTTATAGAAATCTTTTGGGCAGCAACAATTTCTCATAGACACTGGTTGCAGCATGGGAGTGACTCTGAATGTGATCTTGAGCTGTAGACTTTTCCTTGTGGTGCCTCCAGCAGTGTGAAATAAACAGGGGTGGTGACTCGATATCATCTGATGTCACGTTGCTGCCAGCCCTACAGCAAAAGTGATACAGCCAAGGAACCCAACCCGGGTGGAGATGCCAAAAGGGGAAGAGTTGTGTTTTGTAAAGTAAGGACTAGCCATTCCTATAAAATATAAATTGGATGGTACTTTAAACTGTACTTGTTGCTACATAATCAGATATTAACAACCTGCATGGAATGTTTGTTGAGGTTTAGCCCAAGTATCCAAGTGCAGTTTCAATTGGATATCACTTCCTGCCATAAACTGTTTCATAGTTTTGCTGTGTAGGGTTAAACAGCTATATTTCACCCCAGAGGTGGTTGCATTTCAATGGTGCATGAAGGAATTGCCTTGTATACAGTCTATCAGTTTAAGCTTGAAAAGCACTTTGTGATCCTTTGAGATGAAAGGCTCTATATACATGCAGTATGATAATATAAATAATCACCACCATGTTGGCAAAAGGAATAAGAACATAAAGCAATTGCAATATGATTTTATTACGTGCCACATGTAGCTCTCATTTCCTGCGCTGGTTAAATTGCTACAAGCCAAGTGACTTTGGCAGTCACCAGATCTGTCTCTTTCAAGTCAGGGATGGTATGCTCCCAGTTATTATTTATATCTAATTGTTATTGATCTTTTATTGCTTTGTAGCAAGAGCCTTTACTGGTAGGGCTGTAATAGAAATCTAGATCACTTATTTCCAGAGCTTCTCAAGTGGGACAGTACTCAGCACTTTGGTGACTGACTAAGAATGGCACAGAGAATTAGGTTCCTACTCAAGAACACATGAAGGACCAACTCCATTTGTCAAACTGCAAGGAATGGCTTTAGCACTCAGAGCTAGATTAAGTGTGTTTTCTGTTAGGGTAAAAACTAGAAGGGCACATGGGTCCCGACAAACAACGTAAAAGTAATTACATTTTAGAGCAGAAAGGGAACCATACAATACAAGGGAAGATTTAAAGGATGCAATATCCTTGTGTTGAAAATAAAGAGCTTTAACATGTGAGTGCAGACAACAAACACCTACCACAAGACTTAGCTTTGCTTTGAAACGAATGAAAGTAAATCTGTTTAACTATAAGCATTTGTTAAAATGGATTTTTCTTCACTTGATTTATAGCTGGAAACCTTTAATAAAAAAGTGTGTCTAACATCTTTGATTTAAAAAAAATATTAATTTATTCATATTAATGGAATAATTGCCTGTTGCTTTTTAAAACACCATTGGCTGCATTTTCAGCAGAAGGCTACTGCAACTGTTCAAGAAAACTTAACTTGTGTGATTAGTTCTTGTGAGCACCACACATAAAAATCTGCTTATAGAGGGGCAAGCAGGAAAGATCGTTAACCCTCATTTTTGAGGGACTGAAATCCTGCCTTCTGCTTCCTGGCAAGTACAAATGTCAGCATGCCTCTGCTGAAATGAGACTAAGAATCCAGGAGCTGTGAATATAAACATATACTCACTAAATTAATAAATAAAACCCACCACCCAAATGGAACCTGTCACTACTGACTAGGCATAAGAGGTGCTCTTTAAAAGTATATCAAACAAATCACATACATAATGTCAACCGTGGACAACCAATATATATCAGTAAGTATAAACACCTTTGAAAATATGCATCAAACCCAGAGCTGACAAGTCCGGTACATACATCAGCCTATACAACAAAGTGGGTGAAATGCCCTGGGTGGGTGAATTGTTCACTCCATTCTAGTCCAGCACAGTCACCTCTGTACTGTACATCACACTCTAATATTCAGATTTGACATAAAGCTCACTGAAGTCAGTGGGGATCCTCACTGATCTTTGGATCAGGCCCTGTACCTCTAAGACTCCTGCTTTTGCAAGGAAAAAGAAGTTTCAAACTAACCGGCAGCTGTTGTCTCCATCAGTGTGCAATGACGTCTCAGCTCTCCTTAGGCCCAAGCGGGAAAATGAGTGATACATGGTCAGAATGACATCACTGAGGCTATGGATGCCGTCGGGCTCATCATATATATTCTCCCAGTACGACCTGAGGCCTGGCGTGCCAGATGGGTAGTTACCATACAAATAATAGTCCAACTGGCCGATGATTTCTTGATTCACCACGGCTTCAAATTTGCGGGCAAAGAACGTTGGCCTGGCAGTTTGCTGTGTTGATACGAAAGAAAAAAATACCTTAGAGTTAGTTCCCGTTTCCAGTCACAAACCTCTTGTTCTAAGCAATAGGCTGGAGCTAAGGATGTAAGCAGCATTTATTCATGTCTACAGACAAGTTAAGCAATAATGCTGGAGATGGAGTAAGTGTTATATAAAAATCTGTGCTTTCCTCCAACCATATTGCAGAAGGTCCCTATGCTAGTGCACAAAAGGAGAAACTTCTTGCCCCACCCTTGAGCCTTCTGTTTACCTGTCCAGGCCAGACAGAATTTTATTCTAAATATTTGGTTTTACAGCTCACAGAAGTGTACTTTAAAGAATCTATAGAAGACAAGATTCCTGCCCTGAAGAGTTTATAATCTAAATAAAGACAGGACATGACAATCAGCAGGAAGAGAGAAAGACAAGAATTACAACAAGACTATGGCCATTGCATAAGAAAAGGATTTGAAGTCTACCAGGGGAAAGGGGTAGTGGAACCTGTGGAAGAGCTAAAAATCAAGAGTCTGCTGCTTACTTGGGTTTAGGCTTTCCCTTTGCAGAGACTATTTAAATTTGTTTCCTCTAAGAATAGGAGATAGCAGACAGATACAAAGTGTGAATACACTCTAGAGAGCGAAACAGTGAAATAGAAATCTACCACAAATAATTGTAAGAAATAGGCTTGTCAACTCCAAGATTTAGACATTGCGCTTCTTTTATACACAGAAAGGTGAACACACTGGATATATCATTCCCTTAGAACCTGGTAGGTAACTTTGTTACGTGAACCAAAATGTCATCTGTGAGATGCAGGCAAACAAGTATAGCAGTATTAGTGGGTCACAGAAAAGATCAGCGTGACCTGGTGAATAGCAGCTCTACCACTGAACTGCTGTGTAACCTTGGGTAAGTCACGTCACCTTTCTGTGCCCTTGTTTCTTCTCTCATTCTTTGTCTATCTTGTCTACTTAGATCATAAACTCTTGACAAGACAACGGTCTCTTTCCCAACAGATATGTACAATGCCTAGCACCACGGTCTGATCATGGCTGGGGCCTATACTGTACTGCAATACAAACAAATAAATAATAATACTAATACAGAAAAAAAATGGGAAGAGGAGACTATTTCCTTTAGCTTAAATCGCTGTCTTGCAGTGGTCAGTCTCAGAGCAACAGACAACTCAGGCCGAGAAGAATGTCTATCGGATCAGTGATCAAAGATGGGCAAAGGATATCAGAGGGGTCATCTTGATCTATCTGGGGGAGTTCTACATAAAGTAAAAATCCTAAAGAGGTCAAACCTAGTGACCCTTACCCATACAGACAAAGTATACTGTTCTCTCAAGGGTACTCAGATATGAGCCAGGTATAGAGAAATGAAGAGTGGGGATGAATAGCCCGCTGTTTGCTTTGCTTTGATCTATAAAAACAAGCTGTTGTGGCCAAAGATTTTGCATTTTTGAGTAATTCCTTCTTATCAGAGTATGTGGAAAAATTTTTAACAGGATTGTTGGACTCATTGGGCCAGATTCATCCCTGGTGTAACTCCATTGCCTTCCAGGATGAATTTGGCTATTATAATGACATTGCTAAAGACCAATTCACTACCTGCTGTTTGCAAGACATAACTGGTATCATGAAGTTTTGCACTTGTCATTGAGGGTATCTGGGGCGTTATTTCACTCAGGAAGACCAGTATTATGCACAATAATACAAATATATAGAACCTCCGTTTACAAGCATTCCTTAGTTCTCTTTTGTTCAAACTCATCCTTGTGCACAGAGCTAGTACAAGATCTATACGCCACTTTGAAGTCCCATTTAAAACCTGAAAATTAAGTGGGTCTTAAGTGGTGCATAGGCTTTGTGCTGATCCTCTGTACAGGAGTGGATTGCACTCTTTCAGAACAAGGTTTTTGCAATCAGAAATAAGCGAGCAACTACCAGCTAGGATGCAGTATGATATTAGACTAAAGAAGAAGCTCCATACTTGTTTCCAGACCAAGATAATATGCTTCAAATGCACTTATTGAAAGGCTTTCTATCAGCATCACACTAAAGTTTAGTAGAGCACACACAGAAAGTTTAGGGAACATGTTACCATTCCATGAAACCTTAAAGGAACAGGATTACTGCAGTCTTCACAGCATTCCATCTATATTTTATTCTCAACATACTGTCATTATAAACAATCTTCTCTTCCTGAATTTCATCAAATATAAATGAGAGGAATATGCTAAATCAGTTTAGGGGATTAAAATGCAAGCAAGTTAGAGTCAATGCTTGTTATTAACACATGGTGTCTGAAAGCTAATCAAATTAAAGGAAAAACAGAAAGTTTAAGGGAAAAAAACGTTGTAATCTTTCTAGTAATAGAAGAGGCTATTTCCAGGATCTATTTGGATTTTAAAGTAGTGTACATGGATAGCTAATCAGTTAGCTTGAAATCATTTTAGAAGGGTATGAAAGAATTAAGCTTGGAAAATTACAGCTCCTTTATAACACTACAAGTTCAATGATCCTCAACATAGCTCTTGCTTTTTTTGGTTCTCATTCTGTTTAATCCTGTCCTTTTGTAGCTAATTCGGGAGGAGACAGAGTGAGCCCAGGTCTATACAAGGAGCGCTTTGCCAGTATAGCTATACTAGTGTACTGTAACTGGCAGAGGGCTAGTAGTGTGGACAAAAGTTTATGCCAGCAAAACTGCACTTTTGCTGGTATAAGTTACTGTAGCCCCACTCCACCCTCCAAGCAAAATAAGTTATACTGGGAAAAGCAGTTTTTTCCATCACTTGCCTCCGCCAATTAATTAAATGTCCCAAGTGGGTTTAAATGTTTTGGAATGTGAAGTAATAAGTTAGTACTACCCATACAGGGCAGGGCAGTGGGAAGAAGCATGGTGATTAGTGGTCACAAAGATAAAGTCTACACGATAGAGATGGGTCTGCGGAAAAGGGTGGGGGAGAGAGAGAGAGAGAGCGAGAGATGGGCTTGCAAAAGAGAGCAAGAGATGTCCGGAAGCTACAGATTTATATCCCATTGCTGTTATCTTCTTCCACAAATGGGGCAAGAGTTTTGTGCTGTGACAGGATGTAATTAATATTGGTTGGATTCAGGATCATGTTCTGGCCTTTATATGATGTCCCACAACAGCATAAGGTTGGGATACTCAGCCCCCGCCCCCCTCCCAACGTAGGGCTGTGATGGATGGATAAAAAGGAAGGTGTGGGAGAGGGACTGGCCAAAGAACTAGGTCTTCAGTCTATGTGGGTTGCACAGCAGTCTGCTGTAAAGTAGAGCAGCCCCTGGGACTCACCAAGCTTACTCCAGGTGCTCGACAAGCTCCCAAAGCAGGCAGAATCCTGGAGGCACATAAATGCCTTAAAGCCACCTTGCCACCTTCCTGAGAAGAACAGTACAAATCTAGCTCACTATATCAACACAAAGAAGATAGAATGCGAGAGAGAGATTATAAATTGTGGTTTCCTTCAGGATTGGTTTCAGGATGATTTATCCTCACTGGTCAATAAATGAGAGGAACCAAAGATACATAACCAATGTTTACTGCTTCCTGAAGTCTCTACCCTCTGTATTTCCAAAGACAATGGCTTCTGCACTAGCAAGTGTTCATTTGAGGGGTTTCTTTTTTTATTAGAGAGTATGACTGCTGCCCAGCTGCACTGGCTTTCCTGGAATGGGCTGTTGCCAAGTCCTGCAAAAGACAGCCACTCCCTACAGAGTGGGAGAACTTTTCTCTCTCCCCTGCCAGAGACCCCTATTGTTCAATTGCAGTGGTGAGGAAACGAGAAGGCCTGGATGCAGAGAACACCAAGTTCTTGTTATCCACATGTGCCCAATTGGCAGAAAACAAGGAAAACAACAGAAAAATCAATCATATCCTTCACAAAGTGCAGTAAGGGTGCCTGACCAAGCCAAAGAGGGGATAAAGGGAACCTCAGTGGGAGAACATAAGACAATGAGCTGTCGGGAGTATCTGTTTCCCTTTTCTGCATTTCTTCCTTCTTTAAATATGTGCCTTTAAATTTTTTCTTCAGTGACTCAACCCAGATAATGAACTCCTCTAGGAGCTTTACAAACATATTTCTCATGTGGCAAATCAAGTTTTTATATAGATATATGTATATATGTATGTATGTATGAATGGACACACACATATATATAGCCTGATTATCCACTTCACTGACACTTGTGTAAGTCAGGATTAATTCCATCCAAGTCAGTGGATGCTCCCCAGGTATAAAACTATTGTGAGTGAAAACAGAACATGGCCCATTGTATCTAATTAGGCCACTAGATTCAGATAAAAGGTAGAGAGGGATGGGTGAGGAGTGATTTTGCCATGTTAACTTACATGGAGACCAATTAAGCACAATGCAGTACAGTCAATCTGTACAAAGCAGTTTGTGAAGAGCACTCGGGACAGAAGCTGAAATTTCCCTTTTCTTGCACCAGTTCCCATACTGAGAGCCAGCTCCCTCTCTCCTGCATGTGATGACTCACTGTGTGCTGGGGAGATGGAACAAACTTTTCACGATGAGTAGTCAGCATGAGACACGGATCCCCTGCAGCACTAGAACAATTTATAAGAGGTCAAGCAGCGAGCAAAGAATATGCAGATGTAGAAGTGCAGAAGCCCAGAAGAGGAGCCAGAACAGAATTTTAAACAGTGTCAGCTGAACATGACTTCTGTTAGGTTATACATTTCACAATTCCTGGTAGGGCTCTGAGAAGGGAGATTGGCTATAAAAAGGCTGAAAAACAATCATTTAGCTGTATAGTTTATATGTATAGATTTGCTGTTTCAAAGTGTTAACAGGATTCTGGGAGAGGTGCCATCTATGGCAGAGGCGCTTAGGTTTTGATCAGTCCCTTTTAAACTTCCTGCTTTGTACTATACAGAATTTTGGATGTTTTAGTAGTTATGCACTTCTTAATTCTACTTTGTTAGCTTTTAAACTGGCTTTATTTTATCTTGTTCAGGTTTTGTGTACCAGCTTTGGGGAGTGGCAGAGATCAAAGGTGCTACAGATCTTATTATAAGAAATTCTTTTTCATTTTACTGACTGCTCAGATCGTGTGCTCGCCCCTCTGATATTCCCTCCCTCTGTAGCACACTGTATTTCTTTGGGAATTGTGAGTGATGTTTGTGGTGAAATGTGTGTATTTCAGGGACTTTCTTATCAGGCATCTGTCAGGCTTATTTCAGCATGTGATTGCTGGGCTTTTACTGCTCAGTTTGCCTGATTAGTCCCTGAAATGTGGTTAACGCATATATTGTAGCTTGGAGGTGAGTCAGACTCTGCTGATTCTCTCTAGTTTATCAAGGCTTTTTTTACTTATTCTTCGCTGGACTCTTGACTGGGTCAGAGGCTGGGATGCCTGGGTGTGTCAGAGAAGCTCTTTTAGGGTAAATGCTTTGTTTAGCATTTTTGTGAGTGCCTCTGTCACTGACATTAGCCATGCTTGGTATATACACCTCTACCCCGATATAACGCTGTCCTCGGGAGCCAAAAAATCTTACCGCGTTATAGGTGAAACTGCATTATATCAAACTTACTTTGATCCGCCGGAGTGCGCAGCCCCGTTCCCCCGGAGCACTGCTTTACCACGTTACATCCAAATTCGTGTTATATCGGGTCGCGTTATATCGGGGTAGAGGTGTAGTATATTTCAACAGAAACAAGGTCTCTGTTTTGGACTGGCTGTCATTTATGCTTCATGAGGTATTGCAACCCGCCCCACACAAAGCCTGAGTAAACAGGCTTTGTGCAGGGAAACTTGCAGGGATTGGAGGATGGAACTACAGATCCAGTAACCTGCTGCCTCTCTCATGTGTGGTTCACTGGCCCCTTGCATTGGGAAATGCTTGAAAAGATATAAACTGTAACACATGGCTTTATGCAACACACCGTAATGTATTGTTAGTACCAAGCACTCAGGCCTATTACAGCCCAGAGCCCAATCACACCCGCTGCCCATCCAATGTTGCTCTCGTCTGCCTCCCTAGATAGTGTAGCATAAGGGGGAAATCAAACGTCTTAAGGTTCCTATACTGCAGTTTTGCCAACTACAAGTGTCCAAAAACCGTAAGTCAAACCCCCAAAATCATAAGATTTTCTTACAAATCATGACTTTAAAAATTATAATTACAAATGTTGGAGTCCTTTAATTTGCCTTTTGGCTTTTGAGCCTTCAGGGTTCACTCGGGTCACATTTTCAAGCTTTTCCCCTTCATCCAGGAGGGTCAGAATCTTCCTTTTTAAAAAGTGAAAACACATTCTTACGTCATAACCTGAATCCATAGCCATGAAATTAGACTGCTTCCCAACATCAAAGAGATAGAGAAGTGAAAAACCAGCCCCCCTGACGCATGGTGAGCAGAAAGCTGACTTACCTGAAATCTGTGGAAGTCTGCTGGTTTGAAATCATTAGGAGAGCAGCCACACCAATCAACAATGTGCTTGTACTGGCATTTGCAGCCCAGTTTACGGTTCCAGTTAGTGATACGCAAATTGTTGTCCACCATGGAGTCACAGTGAGGGCTATTTTCCAGGACAGTATGAAAGAAGGACTGCAAGAAAATAACAGTTCAGTACATTCAGCAATGCAGACTTCTGATTTCATCTTCACTTTCAGCTCAGAAAACCAGCCGACAGTCCTGAACTTTGACCGACCTGGACTATCCTCTCTAGAAGTAAGAGAGTTACCTTCCCTTGCAGCTTTGCCTTGGTCCCCTCTCTATAGGATAGAAAGCATAGCACAGTGCGGACACAGCCAAACAATAATAAAGTCTGGGGTAAACCCATGCTACAAAAGGCTGATTGGCTGCAGCGTTCTAGCTCTTTAGACCTCTGGAATGATTGGCTTTGTGATCCTGAAACTGAAAGGCACCATTCTCATTATTGTGCTGTATTTATTTCAGTTGCCCGAGAAATTCCTGCTTCAAGGGATCCCTATTATTTTGTCTTCAAAGTTACTCTGTGGTCTACTACGCTCAGAACTGTTTTCCTTGGAGACACGTTGATGATAAATTTCAAAGCATTTTCTATGATAACTCTCAGGCTGTATCTTCCACCACTGTTATTGATGGAAAAACAAATAGCCTCGTAATCAATTCTTCTGTTAGTCTGTCTACCTCAGAGACCAAGGATTACTTGTAATGTGCTGCTAGCCGAGTGACCTCATACAGAAAAATAACACTCACCCCAGCTACCAGAAGGACATTCTGTCTCCTGCAATTACTTCTGAAATTGTAAGTCTTTATTTGCTGACTCAAGGCAGCAAGGAATTCCTATTGGGTTCTCCTAATTATATCATTATAATTTCAGCTATTACATAAATCCTGTGTAATGGGGACCGATGTAGCAGGTTAACAGGTCAGCAAAGGCAGAATGATTTTTAGAAGTTACATATGGACCTAGTATAAGAAAACCTTGTGGAGGGCAGCAGTGCAAAATGATCAAACTTAGCTCTGCAAAAGATGATTTTTAGGAGCAGTGACTTGTCTTTAAAAACTGCTATAGCATGATCTATAAATAAATGGCATAGCATTAGCATGGCTGACCCCCAAATAATCCCCCTACCCTTTTTTAATGTTAAATGACAGCCCAGTGAATATGGATTTTACGCTTGAATTGTCTGGTTAAACCCATAAAGGCATACATTCCCAGTCAAGCAAGAGAAAAAAAAAAAAAAACCTACTACCCAATTACTCATTGCCCTGTGTCCTTTCATAATGATACAGAAATTCTCTGCAAGATAATGGATGAAAAGGTTATCAGAGTTGAGAGAAGAAGTGAATTTTAGCAAAAATAGGATTAAAAGGAGATTATTTAACGTGTGTGGAATAATAAACCCCATCAAATTATGAGAACCACTGTGCTCAACTGAATGACAAAAGGTTTATATTTGCAAGATTGGTCTCATCGATCCACCAAAGACTCACGTGCCACCACCGAGGAAGGCTGATATCATTAAAAGATTGTCATTAGGTTAGCCTTCCTCACAGATACTCAGGAACATATAGAGCACGTTAGTACCTTGGAGAAAGAGTCTGACAACCCATGGGAGCAATGTACCTGTCAGGGCAGGTGTATAACAGCCTGTGAAAATGTCAGACTGTGTGCTCTATCTGAAGATAATGCACACCCATCCTGACAAACTGCTACATGTTCGACTGAAACAAATTCTAGTCTGCACTCCCTTCTGCATCACTTAGAGCTGGAGTGATTTCTGAGTGATCTAGATTATTTGTGACTGTGCCTTCCAGCTGAGTTTTGAATTGAACAATAAATCTTTGTTTGCAGACCTTTCATTTTAAAGTAAAGTACTTAATTTTTTTTTTAAATAAGAGGGATGGATGCGATGAGGAAAGCTACTTACGGATATGGGTCTCCATCCCTATTAGTTTTTGAAAGTCTTTATAGAAGGACATTTGTAAGCAAAGGAAACTTGAAGTTTTGGTTACTCTGTAATAGTTTAACTGGTTCAAAATGTAAATAACCAACCAAAGGAAAAAAAGTAATTGAAACATCAAAAGGCCACTGAAGTCAACACAGAGAATCCCAATGACTTCAGTGATCTTTGCATCAGGCCTAGCAACAGTTTTGAAGAGTGAGGCTTCTGTAAATCCACACACCTCAGCGGGAAGCAAAGTATACGAATAGAACCTCTTCATCTTTGTCACCAGATCATCACTGGAAAAGATGACATACTCCACAAACTTCCTGTTCAATAGGAACCAGTCTGATCCTCCATCCAGAGTGATTCCTTCTGGGATTTTCCGGTCTCCAAGGCGCCACATGTGTGTATCACATTCTAGGAAAAGCCTGTCCAAACCTTGTTTTCTAATAAACCTAGGAAAAAGAAAAGGGAGCCATGAAAAGTTAATTAGTGTTTTCTTATCATCACTCACGCTCAAAATAAAGAAGCTATTACAGATAAATGAAATAAATGGTTATGGTTTATATAAGTGTTCCATTTATAAATTGTTTAGAAAAGATTAATAAATACTTTAATAAATAATGAATCAGTTGTTATACATTGTTAGAGAGTCCAAAGGTCAATCAATTGCTTGTAAACAACTATATCTTACTGCTGATGTCGTTATAAATATCCACTACACTTGCTACTCATGTCTGTAATACGTCTATAACATTCATTAACCCGTTATAAACAGAACTGCAATATAAAAAATCACTAAGAAAATCTAGGTATTTATATTTAAGATTTAATCAATTTCCGCTTTTAAAGAAGTCAAATAATTGCTTTTGAAAGATAACTAATAACTTTTCAGAAAATGGAAATTATTTTCTTGCTGAATTATTGTTCCACGTACATTTCTATCAAAGGCACATATAATCAGAAGAAAAATTTTATTGCTTTGTTATAGAACAAGTATGTTTCCCCCCCTCACTTTCAAGTCTAGAGTATACAACACTGGGCCTCTTTTTTTGTTTGTTGCTGACCCACAGACAAAAGAAGCAATGCTAGAATTGAAATGTTATGGACACTGATTATTTGAGCCCAATACAGTAAGAGAAATAGACTTGGAAAAATCAAGCTATGTTGAAAGCAGGATGGGTCGCATGCTCACAGGTGGCTTTGTGACTGCCTGATGAAGGGGTTTCTATTTGTTTTACCATTTTCAGAATTACTTCCCAGAAAGTGATACCATCTAGAAAGCAGAATAATGAGAATATAAATTAGCTGATCCAGTAATGTAATGTCAGGAAGGGTACTGCCTTCTAGTGATAATGCAGATCTCTACTTTCAGTACTGAAGACTGCCCGTGTATTTTGAGAAGTAACAAATCTTTGCCATTTGGCTCATCTATACTCAGCAAATGTCCATCAGGTATTAGTCAGAGGCCATAAAACCTATTGGACTTAGGAGCTGCAGGCTAACTTGAGTTGAGTTGCCAATAGCAAAAGACCTGTGTTTTATTTGTCCAAAAAAAACCCCTTGGTTTTGTAGAACACTGTAATTATCTATTACTTTTTACAAAGAAACATTTAAAAGATAGAACATTTGCAACAGTATTCAGAAACAGAAAAAAAAATGGTAAAGGAAACCAGCATTTGTGTGGTGCTATCTATGGCAGTCCCAATGGTTACACAGGAAAGCCAGTTCACTACATTTTGGAAACTAAGAAAGAGCAAGATGTGGAACAAAATGCTATTTCAGGTCAGTAGTGAGGTACGCTGAAAGATCTGAGTGTTGCGAAGCTTCACAGAAGCGACTCTACTAGTATTTTTTACGAGTAATATTTTTTCTCCGTTCTTTCATTAAGACACGAAGAAAACGTTTCTGCACCTCATCCCCCTCACAGATACACAACCCCAAGAAAAAAAGAATCAACAGTCAAAACAAAAATCTTTATGAGCTCCCAGATCTCCTAGAACCTTGAGGTTTTGCCCATTAGCAAGCTAACTCCTTGATTAGAGCTTCCTTTTAGAATTAATGAAGAAACCAAGACAGAATTATAACCTGATTGTTTCTTGTATCTAATTACAAAATGCATGGTAAAAATAATCTAAATCCCACTGATTTTGGAGTCTAATATCTACCTTTCCAGTCCTGGAACTTAGAAAAATTACACTGCTAACAAAGTGAAATTTATGTGAAGTTTCAGACAAGAGTTGAGAATTTTTTCTTTCCTTTAACAAGTTTCTAATTTCATGTTCCATTATGAGGGATAATGGAAAAGTCTTGCAATTTTAATGCAGTCCTCTGGAAAGTAATCTTCAAATCCAATATGTATGCAGTTATCTGCAAATCAAATATTAACGTGCCTGAAAGTTTGGTCATTTATTTACTTTTGTCAAAAAATAAGCACCTGGAAATGACCCTTTAGGTGAATTATTTTAATCAAATAGTGGGATGTTATTGATCATATTTAAGAGGGATGTAGAGTCCTTTCCTGTGATATGGTTTCTCTCAATTGTTGTCTGCATGAACTTCCTGACTTTTGTCCTATTATTAAAAAAGAAGCTTCCTTAGTTGTGAATGGCACCCCCTATCACTACCTTCAAAATAAATAAATAAATACACAGAATTGCAAGCACTAAAATTACATAAATAGTAGATGGGTCTGCCCTCTGCCCACTGCCTGGCTAAAGCGGGCTCTGAAAGAATATATCCAGTTTCATTGCTGGGATGTCTTAGTGAATCTGGCCTTACAGCTTTATTTATAATACAATATTTTCCCAAATAATCAACAGACTCTGTGTGTGTGTGTGGGGGGGGGGGTACAATATTAAGCCAAGGAAGAAAATAGTTTTCAGCAGGATGGTTGTCTGTTTGGTGTACATAAATTCATACTCCCTAATTTTTTACTTGACATACTTTATATCAGGGGTCGGCAACCTTTAAGAAGCGGTGTGCTGAGTCTTCATTTATTCACTCTAATTTAAGGTTTCGTGTGCCAGTCATACATTTGAACGTTTTTAGAAGGTCTCTTTCTATAAGTCTATAATATATATAACTAAACTATTGCTGTATGTAAAGTAAATGAGGTTTTTAAAATGTTTAAGAAGCTTCATTTAAAATTAAATTAAAATGCAGAGCCCCCCGGACCAGTGGCCAGGGCCTGGGCAGTGTGAGTGACACTGAAAATCAGCTCGCGTGCCGCCTTTGGCACACGTGCCATAGGTTGCCTACCCCAGCTTTACATTATACCATATGGGTGCAACAACAATCTGCTAACAAGTTTCAATGGCAAATCCTCTCAGTTTACCTGTGCTGCAATAATTCCCAGACTGGACAAAATCACAGTACGCTTAAACTTGCCCACAAGGAGACCTAGTCAGCATTCAAACAAACTATGTTCAGAGAACAAGTCACGCAAAATATATAAATTAGGATGAAATCCTGGCTCCACTGAATTCAATGGGAGCTTTCCCACTTATTTCAGAGAGGCCAAGATTTCACGCTTAGTTAAGCTCCTACAAATTGTAATACTGCACCAACCTCATCCCATACTAAACTTCAGAAGGAGAGTGGCTAATGCACAGACAATGGTATATTTCCCATCTTCTTTGTCCTTCTTGGGGTTTTACACAATAGGAAAGCTACAGGATAATTCCCAGATTAAAGACAAAATGGATTTAGCACCAAGATTTCTCTAACGTTAGCCAAAGTGGACAACTTCAGCGGTTTTCCAGGATTTTGAACTGGAAGTAAGGGTGCCAAGGCTCCTACACACAAAGGTCTCCAGAGTTCAGGTAATCACAAATTAACTTGCCATGGCAATGATGTACAGTTGTCAGAGTAGATAACAAACCACTTCCTTCAAGAATGTTTCTGGGCTGTTGGAGTATAAGGGTTGGAACTTGATGGAATTGAGAACAACATCAGATGAAGATATCCCTGACCAGGAGGAATGGGGTGAGTAAATCTTGGAGCAGGGAAGTAAGGATGGCATGGATTAAAGGGTTAATCAGGAGGGGGAAAAGGGCTAAAATAAGACTACTGGACTGAAATAAAATTGCCCTGCTTTTGATTATCTCCTATATACTACCACATCAAAAGCATTTTGTTTTAGTGCATCTGTTAATTTTAATGTTCTGTAAATAAACTTATATATGAACTATTTTTCTTAAAATGACAAAGATTTATATTTGTAAAATTACATGCAGATACAGACACTGAGCCTTATTTTCAAAAAGAGCCTCACATTTTGTGGATGTACGGTTATGCCTGAATCTAATTGTGGGCACAAAAAATATCATTCATATGTGTCTGTCTGACTGTGTCCACAAACCAGGCAGCTAGATGTGTAAATGCTGCCATTTATGCCCACAATTAGCTGCAGATGCAATGCTGGGGTTTGCAAAACAGAAGGCTAGCTTGGGATTCTTTCCTGAGTTGGGCCTGTTACCTTTATACTTTGTAAAAATGTCTATAATCTCGAATCCTTGTATGTCCCATATCTTCTCTTCTGCAACCATGATTCCATTTGGTTAACACTCCAGCAGTCTAGACCAGAGTTTCTCAAATTTTTGTATTGGTGACCCCTTTCACACAGCAAAGCCTATGAGTGTGACCCCCCCTTACAAATTAAAAACACTTCTTTTGTATTTAACACTATTATAAATGCTGGAGACAAGTGGGGTTTAGGGGTGGAGGCTGACAGCTGATGACCCCCCCCCCCCATGTAATAACCTTGTGACCCCCTGAGGGGTCACAACCCCCAGTTTGAGAACCCCTGGTCCAGACAGCTCAGGGGTACATGTGTCTCAAGACCCTGCTCTCACTTTGCAACATTTGAAAATATTTACAAATTCATTTCAGTTAGGCTTATGGAATTATAAAATAAAAACCCTAAAGCTCACTGCAAATCTCTTTTCTCTTTGGTACTTTTTCATGCTTCCCTCCCGCCTCCAGCTCCTGTTGCTCTTCTGAAATCAAATTTAATATGTCTATTAATGCTCACATGATAAGAGAAAACCTTTCTGTCAACTACTAAGACAAGCAAAACCACTTGCATTGCTCCAAACCTTATTGGGGTCTGACCCAATGGGAAGACTGACGGACTTCAGTGGGTTTTGGAACAGATACTAACTGATCCCCAAATATTAATAACCCAAAGTTATAGTTCTCAAATACATACTGGGCCACTTCTGCCCTCTTGTCAGAGTGCACCGAAAAAACCTACAGATTTCAGAGTTTGACCTATTTACACCAAAGCTACATTGGCCCTGCTAAATTTACATTTATAAAGACAGATATTCTACATTGAACATACACCATCAACCACAACTAAATAATAAATATATTTAAAGCTGATTCTAAAGTGAAATATTCACACTAATTCCTATACAATTGTTTTATGTTACATTTACTGATATTAAACATTATTTACACAAGTAACTGCTCTATTAAACGTATATTTGGACTTTAAAGAAACACAGTAAATTTGAAAATCATACTTCTGTCTGAAGCATAATATTGTTGCAAGTGACACCTAAGATTACTATACCTGAAAGAAATTAGAGAAAGAACATTATTTCCCCCTATTTTTCCCAGTCTTTTTACTTTGTGCATTTGACAGCACTTTGTGAACAGAAAGTTTCACTGTTCTTCTATACTAGGCAGTTACTTTCCCTTGTTTGTGTGACTCATCATAGGGAGAGAATAACAATTTTTAAAATAGGAAAATGTGATTGCAAAGACACAAAAATGGCAGAGGGACTCACAAACAGATGTAGTACTTGAAAGCACTTTTAACTCAGTTTTTAAATAGCTCTTTTAAAGTGTTATCTGTTAACCAAAACTTCATTTTCATGTGAACAATTGTTAATGATTATTATAACATGATTTCCATGTATTATTTTATATATGAAGATATCCGATTGAAAGTCAAGGCCAATGTTTGACTGATTTTGTAATTCACACAAAATTTATATTTTAATCTCAGTTATTTTTATTCCTATCTCTACAGCAGAAAGATGTATATTCCGACAGTTTTTGCAATATATTAAATAAAGAAGGCTCCTATTTTACATATTTTCAAAGTCTATGAACAAAGCTTTTCTGCTGACATAGGAAGTTGTCAGATATTAAAACATGACCAGTAAGTTTTATCACAAAAAAGTCCTTGGCTCAGAGAGGTATATTTTTTTAAGCAGACAGCCAGTTTCCTTCTCCTAAATATTTCCTGTTTCTGGCTTCGTACCTAACAGGCTTGCTGCTGAGACTTCACAGTTATTCAGATGTGCTGCACACCTACCGACCCCTCGTTACCATTATTTACTACACTATGAACAAAAATTTAAAGATGCATTGGAGAAACAATTCATCACAAGCAAAAAGCCAGTGTTGAAGCAGGAGTGCTAGGAGCTAAGATAATACCACAAAAAAGTATTTGTGAACATCTGTTTGAACAAAACCCACATATCTGCTTTGACTATATCCACTGCCTGCTATTTACTTTTGACCAACATCTGTAGGTACCAACTAATTTTGGTGAGAAAGTGTGGCAAATATTTGTATGAACAGGTATGCGCATGAGTCTGTCCTCCAGAAGTATTTATGCAACCATCTTGAAAAGTCTTGGTGGGAATCATCCAGTGAGGAAGCAGAAAATAATTTCTTGTTGTGACTGTAGCTGAACAATTGCAGAGCGCACATAGCAAATTGCAAATACTCATGCAACTGGTACAGCGAAGAGTTTGTGAGAAATCTCTAGGCTGAAATATATCTGAATAAACCATTCATTGAATAATCTAGTACAATACGCAAATGTATTAAAATCTAAATATGTGCAGAAAGAGAGGCTACACTCACTGAATACAGTGGCTCTCTTGAAGTCAATGGCAACATTCCCATTGTCTTCAATGGGGCTGCGATTTCATCCATTGTTTCCTACAAACAGTGCAGCTCTAACACAGATTATATGTGTTTTGAAAATTTGAAATTGCCAATAATTCATTCAATTTTAGTCTCCTCTTTGTGCCAAATGATGTCAAATAAAAGGAGGCGTTATTTCCCTGTACAGTAACTTGGGTTCTTTGAGATGTTTTGTCTCTATGGGTGCTCCACACAGGACATGTGCATGCCTGTGCGCTCTCAAACGGAGATTGTAAAGCAGTGTCTGTGGGCCCATGCCTGCCCAGAGCAGCTCTCCATGCTCTCAGGGCACATAGGGAGGCATGAACCTGCCGCCACTCAGTTCCTGATCAACTGCAAAACTGGAGACTGCAGCAGATGGGTAGGAAGGAGGGAGGTGGAGCACTCATAGGGGCAAAACAACTGGAAGAACTCAAGTTACTGTACAGGTAAGTAACCTCTCCTTCTTCTTGTACAGGAGCATGAGGAGATGCTCTGTGCACGCCCAGGCCCAGGCCCGTGGACTCTGTTGTACAGTCTCCAGTCAAGAGTGCACAGGTGCGCGCACATCCTATGATGGAGCACCCATAGGAACAGATAAATCACACCTGCTTTCGTATACACAATTTTGCAATACACTCCCCAAGACTCTTTTTTGTTGTACTGAAAGCCTTTAGACTTAGCCTTCCCCCCCCCACGATAAATGGAGTACAAAGTACAGAGGGCAACAGTGTCAAAAAAAAAAAAATAGCACCTACTTAGTCTGTCAAGATTAGGCAGAGTTCCTCCTGGTATGATAGGCAATTGGGTGTGAAAAAAGTACAGAATTCCCTGCTGTTTCAAAAGAACATGAAAAAACTCTCAGTACAGATAAAAAAAGATGGGAAAAAGATCAAAATGTAACCCATTTTACAGTGTGTTAAAACAGCAGCATCCTGACAACAGGTGCAAAGGCAAAATGAAATTATTTCTTATCTTGCTTTAATTCCTGTGTTCCGAAGGAGATATTACAAACACAATACAATCCTAGCCATCTCAATCCCTTGTTCTTTAATGACAATGGCACAAACATCAAACAAAATTATATGGCTGGTATAGAATTTATTCCTCCCATGAATATTCTATAGTGAGTTTGGGGATATTTCATATGCAAGGTCAAACCTAAAAGTAAGCAAACAAACAAAAACTATTTCTGGTAGAATCGTGATAATGCTTGGAAGTCAAATATGAACACAGGAAAAAAATCTCTTTTTTAAATTATTATTACTATTTATTGTTTGTTTTCCAGTAGCTTTCTCAATGTGCTAGACCCCATCTACACAGTCCATGCCATGAATAACTTTTAGGATGAAGTCCTGGCTTCGCTGAAGTCAGTTGGAGCTTTGACATTGTTTTCAGTGGGTCCAGGATTTCACCCTTAGATTTTAAGACTACTGATCATGCATACACAAAAGGAGCCTGATATCTAGGGATGTAGCAATAAATACCTGTTGCCGCAATTCCTATTGATTTGTCATGTGCAGGGAATTTTTTCCCAGAAGAATATTTCATGTATGTGGGCAATCAGTGTTTTATGCATGAGAAACGTGGTTTGAGATCCAATTCCTGGGACATCTACGAGAGTGAAAAAAGCACCAAAGCACTTTAAAATCTGTGTATCGATTACACAGGGGCCCAAACAAACAGAGAATCTGCCAAATGGGTACTTTAACCCCTATGAAACACCCCACAGCTTCCTGCAAAGGGGTGTGGAATATGGGCATACTCTGCTGACCAGAACTGTCCACCATTTCCCTTATTCCTACTAATGGACAACTGTGACTGAGTGTTGTATCCTTCAGCCTTGCAATGGTTTCACAAGGACCAGAGCGCCTTTACTCTGGCTTTGTTCATTTGCCATATATTTCACACTTGAAGAATAAAAAATAAAGACCCAAATCTTGTCCTGATTCATACACCCTGCAATCCCACTGAAGTCATCAGGATTTACATGGATATGAATCTGGGCAGGATTTGGCCCAACTGATCCAAAAACAAAAAACCATTTACCTGGCCAGTCACTTTTAGTAACCCACTTGTTGTGGTTGGAAGGATTTATGTATGGCGTTGTGCTTATTCCTCAACAGCCTCATTTCTCTTTCTGTGTGACTCATGAACAGCTAGAAATAGATATGGTCTTGAACCAAACCCCCAGGTATAAACATGAGGAAGTTGAGAAGTTCAGATCTAAGCAGGGTGGTTTGGGTTTATCCCTGGTTATAAAGACTTGAGTTATGAACTATAGGTGTGATTCCCTTGCTTAGTAGAACGAGTAGTGGCAGTGAAGGCATGGCTGAGACGGCCGAGTACATACTAGCAAGTTTAAGGTGGATTCGCACTCAACATAGCTAAGCTGTGCCTCCATGGCCACTACCAATGCTACCATGGCTATAGTGCTATTTATACTCATGCTAGCTTGATGAGAAAGCGCAAGTGTATACAAGCAGGGGACTCATACCCCTACCTCGTAGTGTAGAGGTAGCCTTAGACAGCACAGCATACACTGCTAAAAATGTTTATGCGATGCCACAAATCCAGTACTTAAGACTTCACAGTAGAGTAAAGGAGGAAGAGAAAATGACATGGGAAGAGACACGTATCTGGTTAAAAGGAAATTCTACCAATAGCATTCCAGCACGAAATGTTCAAACGTTATTGGTCAGGCTGCAAAAAATCATGAAATTTTCCAGCCAATCCCAAGACTTAAAAAAACGAACAAATGTTGGGTTCTTTTAATTTGTCTTCTGGATTCTGAGGCGTAAGGTGGAGTTGAGTCACACGTCAAGCTTTTCTCAGCAACCACAAGGGCTAGAAACTTCTTCTTTTAAATGAAAGCTGAAATTCTCACATAATTGCTTGACTCCAAGAACTGTGCTAACAACAAATATCATGAGAGATATGTAATTGGGTTAAAAGAACACTATTAAGTGAGATCATCTTATTACCTCTCCTTCCTGCCACGCACTCACACCATCAGGGCTGGATTTACATCTTTTGCATCCTTAGGCACCCCGGTGGCTGGGCAGATGTGGTGGCCCCGCCTCTGAGCTCCCCTCTTTGCCCGCGACAGCTGAGAACTGCAGGCTCCCCCCCCCAACCCCCCCGTCGCCAACGGCGGCTCAGAGCTGTGGGGTCACCTCCCGCCCACAGTGGCTCGGAGCTGTGGGGTCCTCCCCGCTGCTCAGGCACAGTGGGGGTCACCCGCTGCTCAGACACGGTGGGGCCCTCGCCACCCGGCAGTGCTTGGAGCTCCGAACTGCTGCGGACAGCGGGGGGACCCTGCTACTTTTACTTTTAGGCACCCCTTCGCACAGCTCCATCACTACAACTGCCCAGTGCCCCATCTAGACCCTCCCATTGCCCAGTGCCCAACACACACAGACCTCCCACCAACCCCCCACTGCCCAGTGCCCCCTACTTACTGTGCCTAATTGGAAATCTGGCCCTGCACACCACCCAATGTTATTATACTACAGCACTGATTTCTCAAAGGAAGAAATCAGAAATGGGGATTTGTATAAGAGGAAAATGATTGGGTGATAGTTCAGAAAAATAGAATCTTAGCGAAGTAAGGGAACAAGACATAGTGCTTGATGCTGTCAGGGCAGAGTTAGGGAATTAAGAAACATAAAAATATTTATGGAAAATACATGAAAGGCTTATGGATTTATGTTTTAAATTAGATACAGTTGAAAGTTTCTCCGGTGAGAAAGTTCTTTCAAAATGTCAATATGTCTCCTTGACACCTTTTTTGGGTGGGGGTGCACTGACAGATATTAATTATTTCTGCAATTAACAGACATTTAGAAAAACCTAATGTTGCTTTGCCTGCTAATTTTGATGAGACTTTAAATACAAGTTGGAAGAAAAAATAGAAGCAAAACAAAACAAAAAAGCAAAGATAGTCTCCTGAAAACATTCTACTCAAACTTGCCAAAGAGGGTAATACCAACTGTGATGTCAATTATCATTTTGACACAGCTGTTATAATTGGATTAAGTAAAGGAAAAAATCAAACAATGATAAATATGTAAGTTTAAAACAACACGAGAGAAAATGAAATCTGCTTTAATGATTAGAGATTAAATATTAATTATGTGCTGACATCCATCATAATAATACATGGCATCCAAGTACAAATCATTCCTCAAGTTAAACAGGTTGGCACTGATAATTAAAAGAAAAGAAAACTAACAGATTTTTGGGAGTCTTTCCTAACCACCTGTTTGCCATGGTTTAAATGGTTCCATGTTTACTGAGCAAACGGGTTTTGGGCAGACATTTGGTCCAATGCTACAAAAGTCAGGACACCTAAGGTTTAGCTCATTTTCATTAATTAAAGGAAAAAACTGTAAGGTAATGCACAGTTTTTGATTTTGTTTCTTCAAAGTACCAAACATATTCCCTACTTGTGAAAATTAATGGAGATATCCCATCTCCTAGAACTGGAAGGGACCTTGAAAGGTCATCGAGTCCAGCCCCCTGCCTTCACTAGCAGGACCAAGTACTGATTTTGCCCCAGATCCCCATATCAAAATAATATGATCCACATGACCCATCTCAATTAAATGACATCTTTACTGCAATAAAATATCCACAGAGCTTAGAATATCCTGGAATGTTATCGAAGGTTCACCAAGACACACCTTTAGTCCATTCCTTATAAGAGATCTGTGCGGTTATATTTGAATTTGTCCAACTGTACAGTAAAAGTCTTACTTTCTTTTTCCTGCTTCTTTTATACACTTAGAACTTGCCCAATATATTCATCTAATTCTGTTCCCACATCCCATCCCTAAGTTCTGGCTTGGAGAAAGTCTTCTAAAGTCTCCTCTTTCTCCACCTTTCCCAAAGATTTAGCTTGCACTATTTTTGAAAGATCTTATTTTTCATTTTCTTGCAATTAAACTTTCAAAGGAAAGAAGTTCTTGGAAGTTCTCACAGCTCCTCAACATTTTAGGGTTGCAGGTCAGGGAACAGAGTCTTCCCTCGCACAAAGAAAAGAATCCTCAGAGGCATGTTTTTAAACCCTGGAAACTGCCAGAGCTTTTTTTGTACGATGGCTTCTACCAGAGCTTACATTGATGCAGCTGGACTAGTAGTAGCATTGATTCTTAAAATTCCCTTCTGTATACGCGGCCTTAGAGGAACATTCCAAGTTTTTCTTGTCTTGTGGCCTTTTCTCCAACATTCTTCACTAATGAGATGTTTTCAAAAACACAACAGCAGAGGTTAAAGGAATAAAAATCTTAAAGAGCACACAATGCAAATGTTTAGCATTCTGTCCCCAATAATAAACAACACTGCTAAGACAAAATCAACTATTAATGAAGCGTATGTAGTGCAATGTGACTTTACCGCAGAGACAGGTCAAATAACATCAAATACGAATGTTTGTTAAGTATCTAATCGCCACTCCATGGCCGTCTCTATATTAGCGCTCTCCCCCACCCTGTAACATTTCTCAGCAGTGCAACTCCACGAGCAGTAGCCAGGTTGGGAGCATTAGATTACCGATAAGGCAGTTTTAAGCACCGTGGCATCTAGCTATGCAACACAGACAGCCCAGTCTACACTAGCTCCCATGAAGGTTGCCACTGATGGAGCACAACTGGTGGGCGCGTTGACAGAGAGTTTGAAGAAAAACGTGTTGTGTAGATAGTATTCACACATCCACCCAATGCCAGACTAGTGTTAATGTTTATCTAGGTATTTATGCTGTGCTCATCATCTTGGCATCTGCACAGCAAACGATTGGAGCAGGGGAAAGGGAGTGAGGACATTTGGGCGACATTCACAGCTCTCCAAATGACTCAATGTGAGACTCTGGGCAAGTCACTTCTACACTGATTTTCAGAGATGTTGAGCACCCAAAGCTCCAAAATCAGGCTATTAACCTTTCTGTGACGAAGGGCTCATCTACACGGTGATTCAGTGCACAGCAAGCCAGGGTCTGAATCCATAGCATCAACTCCTCACGAACTAACTTGCTGTATGGACTCTGCTATAGTCATAGGCACCGACTTACCTAGTTGCCGGGGGGTGCTCAACCCCCACTCCACCCAAGGCCCCACCTCCACTCCTTCCTCCAAACTCCCACCCCTGCCCCACCTCTTCCTGCCCCTACTCCTCCCGCATGCCGTGGATCAGCTGTTCCCAGCGGGTGAGAGGCACTGGGAGGGAGGGGGAGGAGCTGATAGGTGGGGCCGCTGGCGGACGGAAGGCACTGAGGTGCGAGAAGGCACTAATTTGTGGAGCTGCCGGTGGTGCAGAGCACCCACTGGTTTTTTTCCATGGGTGCTCCAGCCCCAGAGCACCCACGGAGTCGGCGCTTATAGGTACAGTGCACTAGAAGTTCTACTAGGCTCTTTGATGTAGATTCACGCTCTGGCTTGCCACATACAAGCTCACCATGCACAAAGCTCTTGGTTTACCAGTGGGTAAAATGGGGATAGTGATATTTGCCTTCCTTGAAAGGGTGTTGCTGGACTCAGTTATTTTATACAGTGCTTTCAGGTTGCTGAGTGAAAAGATACTATGGAAACACAAAGTATTATTTGTTTATACAATTAAAAATGAAATCAGCAGCTAGTTGTTAAGTAGCGGGCACAAAAGATTCCATGTAATCTTTTTGCTTTCTCACCACCAGTAATTCTTCTTTTCCCTTCTTCTCTGTGCACAATAAAATATTTTCTAGGAAGACTTCAAATCACGTCACCTGTCTGGGGTGGTGACTGATACTGTTTTTGCACTCGCAAGCCAAATTCATTCAGCACTTTACTAAAAACAATCCCAGGCTATTTTCCTATGAGGACATCTGAGCTGATCTTACTTTATTTTTTCCCAAACTTTCAGCCTATTTTGTTTTCCTTTGTACTGGGCTCTTCTGATCACCATCTTCTAAACAGAGTAAAATGAAAAAGCTATGAGAAGGAAAATTGTCAAGGACAAGCAGTTTTTATGTCACCTCTAGAACTGATTATGAAGCAATGGGGAGTATGGGTATCTGAAAGTCAGCTGTAAGGTATACAAATTTTAAATGCACATGCTTTGCATAATAAGAAGAGTGTTACTATTTCAGTTGATATACTGTGTCCGCAAATATTGGACTATGTTTCCAACTGGCAATGAATAGACCTTTCTAGTCAAGTTATTTCAGGATGATACAGTACCAAATTAACTGAAATGTGTGCGGTGTGAAATTTCAGCTAAGTAAGCCATTGAACAAATACTCTGGTACCTCAGAACTATTAAGAATGTAACGGCTTCCGGCAGCTAAGTGGTTAAAAATATTTTGGCATCAGGCACAGTAAATTGCACTTTATGTACAGTACTTAGTAGTGCCGGGTATTACATGGATGATTCATAAGAACAGTAATACAGCAGCAATTACTGGATGTTCTATTCTCCAGTATTCGGGTTAGCTGCTTAGAAATAGATAACAAAGGTAATATTGTCCATTTACCTAACACAGTATACAGTATCCAGAGTAGTATGTGCCATATTGGAAAATGGCACCTACCTCACTAAACATCTGATGTAAAGATTTGGAGGATTTTGGGAACCAATCCCGAATCACAGTGTGCTAATGTTGCCAGTGAGAATAAGATTGGCTCCTACTGCTGGATGCTGAAAATCCTAAGGACATGCCTACTAAATGGCTCAAGAGGGGATGTCTATCTGTTTTCTAGAACTCAAGACTACAGATGGGGTTATGTGACACAAGAGGGAGGGGAAACATCCAAAACAAAAAGAAAATTATAAAACAATACAGAAAAAAATGAATGGAACTTTTCTGAACTGTTTCCATTCTGCCTGTAAGCTCCCAATTCCCTTAAGATTTAACAACAGCCAACAATCACAGCATGTTTACACTGTTCCCCAAATGACTATTGTGGCAGGGTTTCTAAAAAAATGTCTTTTCCTGACTGTCAGTGAAGATGTCACATTTGACTCTCTTTGTATTTTATAATACACCAGCCAGGTGCCGCTCCTGTCAAAAAAAATCTTCTGGGTGATCCAAGTTGTAATAGCTTATAAAACTACGGAGTTATTCTTCTGCTTTTAATAGTCTAAGATGCTGAAAAGAGAAGAAAATGTAAGTGTTGCCCACTAACTGCGATGTAACAACTCTAGCCAATGTATGTAATTTCATTTCATACATCCAGTTCTCTAAGAAAATAATGCTTCTCCTGCTGAGTTAAGGAGACATTTCCACCTCCATTTCTTTTCTGAAGCCACTAAAGGAAAATCAGAGTGATGTACTTTTTAATGACTTTGGCATAACTAAAAGAAAACTTCATTCTATAAAAGGAAGCCTAGTTTCTATCCATATTTAGCAGTAAAACATGTACTGATTGTCTACATGGCTTGAATACAAACTATGTTGTAATTGAGAGGTTTCAGTTTTAAGATGTATTTTTTAATCTCTCTCTCCCTTGCTCTCCATTGTACAAACCAGACTATGGTGACTTTAAATTCAGAGTATAGGCAGCTGTTTACAAAGCAAATTTAGGCAGTTGAAAAGCTTATTGTTTAGAAGCTGTTATTCACCCATGAATTCAAAAAGGTAGACTTACGGATTATAATTTGCTCTAATTGTGTTTTAAATACTGCACTCTTGTATTAATGATTCTTCACATTTTGATGAAAACACCGAGGACCACAGGAATTCCCACTGTAGATCAGACCAGTGGTCCATTCAGCCCAGTATCCTGGCTCGTACAATGACTAGCACCAGTTGCTTCAGAGGAAAAAATCCTGCATTAGTCAGTTATGGGATAAGGTCACCAAGAGAAGTTTCCTCCAACCCCCAATAGTTATGAGTTTGACTTACACCCTGAAGCTGGAAGGTTTCTAGCTCTTCTTTATTGTTTTAAATATCTGCTATTATAACTCTGCCTATCCTTGTTATTCATGTAAGGCCTAATCCTCTTTTTGAATCCCGCTAACTTCATGGTCAGATCACCCCCTATATGGGCTACAATGACAAGGTACAAGGCAACAAAGAATCAGGCCCAAAGACTGTCATAATTCACATACCAGAGGGGCAAATCCTTCCCACATCCATACAGGCTTCACTGTAATGGAACTGGTGGGATTCTGGTACCCACAGCGTGGGGCCAGAATGAGGGCTGTTTGGGGGATGCATGATCTCAGCATGCAGAGGATGGTATGGACAGAGCCAAACAGGGGCCCGTGTTTTGCAGCTGCAAAGGTCTTCCAGTCCTCCACACTAATGCCTGATGGGGAAGATTCCTCCCACTGTGCATCTGCCCAGTGCCCAGCACAATAGAGAGGGGAACTAGTTTTCATTTTCTGAGATTATGTTTTGTTTTGATGCTACATCTGAGTCTGCCTGAAGCTCAAATGCAAATGTCCAGGTGCCAACGCTGCACCTGCTCTTGTAATATGTTGTTTTCAGCTGTTCCATCAGAAGGCAAAAGGAACTCAAGCATTGCCTATACTTATTTCCTCTGTGCAGGTGAGATTGCACAGTCAAAGACCTTCCATGTCTAGCGATGAACTGGAACGTTAATATGACCAGGTCAGGAGTAAAAATAAAATGTGTATGGTCACATTAAGATAAAAGGCATTTACATATTTACACATTCAAAAGCAACAGCTGAACTAATAAATGGGATATTATTCTTCTGAGAGGACGAGTGGCACATTAGCACATTTTATTATTAAATTAATAACAAATTACTGCATTTAATTGATCTAAATTGTTCTAGTCCCAGCTGAGGTTGGCATCTTAAACCCAGCTTTATGCATGAATGTCATAATTCATTAGTTATTTTAGTTAGCTAGCTACAATGTTTGGGGATAATCAGGTGCACCAGAATAGCAGAAAAGCTAAAGCGACGGAATGCATCTCCCTAACCTTTTCCATTGCTTTTCCAATTTAACTGTACTGCCAGCTAGAGCCAAGCCTGTCAATCACACTGAAGAGCTGTATTTCCAAACCCGAGAATATGCTCTGAAAGCTATTTATATTTTTGACTTGTTTTTATATAACTCCCTCTCAAATATATTTTGGTACCAAATGCAATACAAGCCCTGCATCCACAACACTACTAGAATGATAACGTTGTGAAGAATTCATCTAAATAAGGACAAAAGGGAGGCTGTAAGTCTACAGCAAAGGCAGGTTGGCAGTCAAGGGATTGGTTTATATTCCTGACTCGCCCACTGGCTTGCTCTGTGACCCTGGATGTATTGCTTGCTCTCTTATTATTTATTTTCTGTACCATAACCAAAGATGTGGCAGGCACCTTACAGGACACAGAGGATGACCCGGACCTGGTGATTTAGCTTGCAAAACCTGCAATTGAATCTATAGGACTGAAGTCAATGAGTCTTCACACAGTCTCTGGAGCCTGTGCTAATGGAACTGGTTGCAAGATTGGGGTCTAAATTAAGATAGGACATACAGATGGGGGTGACTATAAAAATAAGGGATTGAAGGGATTCAATAATCTGTGACATGGGAATAATAATATCCATCTTTACACTGCATTTTAAGACCTTTGAGGAAAAGGCATCTCATAAATGCAAAGTTTTATTATTGTTTCTTAAAGTTCTACTCTAACATTAAGGCTTGATTTTGTAAACATAAAAAAAGGGAAAAGTATATATTTCTTTGTTAGTCTTGAGCTCCATCATCATGATAGACCCCTATTAAGGAATCCATAGATTAACAGATTTTAAGGCCAGGGCCATCTAGTCTGACCTTCTACATAACACATGTCAGAGATTTTCAGTAATTCTGGCATCAAGACCAGTAACTTGTGATTGATCCAGTATAAAACTCTATTAAAGAATCCATTATAGAACCTAATACCACTCTGCCATGGAATTTAACATGGTGTATGACTTCTACGCTACTTGAAAAAATGTTGTATAGCTGTGTTGTAGAAACCTCTTTGGTGAGGGTGTTAGGTTTGTTTCCAATATGGCTATGACTAGCAAAGGATAGCCAACTTCTGCTGCGTGAAGGACATCACTGTTTGCAGCATAGTAGCGTGGGGACTCAAAATCAGGTTTTGGAAGGGTTTTACAGACACTTCTCAGAGAAACATGTCAGCTTGGTGCTGTGACGATTCTAGACAGATATTTAGGACTAATTCTCCCTTCTCTGTTTGTCCCCAACCCCATGACATGACAGGGTATTCATGATGCCTGCTTGGAGCAGAGGAGGTGAAACTACCAATTTTTGCTACAGTAATAAGGTGGATGAGGGTCTTTTATTGGACCAACTGCTGTTGGTAAGAGAGACATGTTTTTGAGCTTCCACGGACCTCTTAATGTCACCCACCCTGTCTCTCTAATATCATGGGACAAAGATACAACAACACCGCATACAATTTTTGTTGCACACAGAAATGAGTTAGAAAATGATCATTTGCACATGTAAAACTGCTCAGACTGTTTGAGAAACAACTGAGAACAAAAGAAAACCTCTTGTGCTCAGCTCCCCACCGTAAGTACACCTTCTGATGCAGCAACCCACCTCTACCTAGGAATGTGGAGTAAGCAGCATTCTATTCTAAGTCTTTCTCTACACCAATGCTCTTCTGTAGATAACATGCAGGAGCAGCCATTCAGGAGTGAGACACAACTATTCCCAAGACACAGTATCAGTTTTCATGGAGCCAGTCTCCTGAACTCAGGACTCCTTCATCCACACATACTGGGAGTAACCATGCTGTCTAACTTTTATTGTCATGTCCAACACAAACTTAAGAGAAGTCACGTTACCTTGCATTGTCCCTCCCATGCGACTTCAAGAAGTTCATATTGCGATACCTGGACAGGAATGCTACTAGCTGATCATTTGTCCTGCGAAAGAAACAAGAAAAAATTTGCAAATCAGGTACAGAAATCTGTCTTCTATAGTTATTTATGTTTATTGTTTCTTATTTTGAGACCCTTTGGACTCTTCAAGGCATAGTTTTAAGATACTATTACTGTAACACTATTTTTAATGCAGACTTTTCCCCTACAAAGGCCAAAGTTGCTGAAAGCATTTTGTTGGTTTTGCTGAACTTTACAGACCGGTTCTGCTAGAAAGGCTAGAAAGAAAGGCATGCTTATTATCTCTCAGTGATTTGTATTTCAAATGTGCTCAGTATATGAGCCAAATATCCTGGGTGTGGATGGCTCAGTGGGGGGTCTGAGTGTGTGTGTGTGGGGGGGGTATCTGGATGCACAGGGGCTTGTTGAGGGGTTCCAGGTGCAGGAAGAATGAGACTCTGTGGGGGGATCCAGGTGAAGGTGGTTGGAGCTCAGCAGGGATGGTCTGAGTGTGGGGCTATGGGCTTGGCAAGGGAGTCTTGGTGCAGCGGGGGTGACCGGGTGCTGTGGGAGTGCGGTTTGGTAGGGTGGGTGTCCGGGTGCAGCTGGTTGGGACTCAGTGGGGTGGGGCTCCAGGTGCAGCGGGCTCAGCAGGGAGTGGGACTCAGCAGAGGAGTTGTGGGTGTGGGGTGGTCCAGATCCCTGGAGGTTGGACAGCCGGGGGGCAGCTCCCCATGCAGTGATCCTCTCACTGCAGACAGGGAGCGATGGGGCAGGAAATGTGGGGGTTGCAGAGCTTCCTGGAGCTGGAGGAGGTTCCTGGGGGTGGGTCTGACCCAGCCCTGGCCGCTTTGTGTGGGGGCAGGGGAACTCCCCCCACTCCAGTTGGGATTAGCAGCTGGAGCCCGGCGCATGGTAGGAGCCACCAGCAGGGGCGTCCCCAGCCTAGGCCCTCCCCGGCTCCAGGCGCACTGTGATAATGAGTGAGAGGGACTAAGAGAGCCCAGCCTCATCCACAAGGTGGTGATATACATCTCCCTCAGCTGCTCCTGACACCTGAACCAGACGGGACCTCCTCTGCCCCCTGCCACTGCCCGCAAGGGGTGCATTAATCAATTTTGTGGGGGTAAAAAGTAATATCTGTGGGGGATATTAATTCTGCATTTGTGCAGTATTCTCCCATAAATAAAAAGGTTAAGACTGAGATTTTCAATGCCAATTTTAAAGCTTTTTATACAGGGAACTTATTTAACATGTCTTAATGTGGCGTGTAAAAGTGGAATACGTAAGTTCTTGGACATTTAGGATGACAATTTGAAATTACCTAGAATTTGGATGCCAAATTCCCAATAAAATTAATGGGAACAAAGGAATTTGAATGGCTAATTCCCATTTATTTTATCAGTTATTTGGCATCTAAATCCTAAGTAGTTTTCAAATTTTGAGCCTAAATGTCCAAGAATGTATGTATTTGAGTCTGCTCTGGTGGTTCCCTATTACTTCAACAAAGGTACAAACACATTTCCTCCTTTATTTATCTACTTCAACATATTTAGGAAAACTGAGAAAATTCTAATGAATAGATGGATCTTCAGCTACTGACTCAGATTCAATAAACAGGACATTAAAAATAAGAGATACAAGACCCTTTTTGGCAATGGTCTATAATGCAACTGATACCAGTCAAGTCAGAGATAAAACAGTTGTAGCTGGTACAGCATCTTGCAAACATTTCACTTTTATAAGCCATATCAAACCAAGTTAAACAAGTTCCCTATATAAAATGCTCTAAAATTATGCAGTCAGTAGTATTAACTTGGGGACTTTATCGAACTAGTAAAACATCTAAGTACCTTATATTTACAAACTCTCCCATCATCATAGGTAACAGTTTATTACTGAACGGATGAATAAAGACCAAGTTAACTATTGATTGAGTCTAGACCAATTGGAGTATCTGTCTATCAATGAACCTAAATGGCTAGATTGTAGGAGCCTGAGACCCTCCTTCCATGTTCACTCATGTGAGTTTTAATGCCTCCCAGGGTCAGACTCTGTGTCTCAATTTGGCAGCCTCAGAAAACCGCTTTCTGTATAGTAAGCTGTGCAGATTTTCACATTTGCTGCTTCAGTGGTTCTCCATCTTACTGGGATGAATAGGCATTTAGTGAATTTACTTAGCAATGCTTCCACATGAAATAGTTCCAATGACTGACATCTTAGGGTGAGTTTCTAGGCAAACACTGGCATGCAAGGATGATGTACAAAAGTATAACAAAGTTTAGAGGTGCTTGGACTTTAATGTGCTTGGAGGATAAAATCAAATCAAACAAATTAACAGCCCATGCTGGGCAGTACTCCTCTATTGTTTCCTTAACATAAACTGCCCACCAATCTATGTTTCACTTTTCAATTGAGCTTTACAAAACGTATCTGAAACCAGGCCTGCCACACAAAGTTTTCAGCTGTTGTTGCTTTTCAGGTTACTGTCTGCAATTCCCTGTCTAATTTTTAGCTCTCGTGATAATGAACAGCCTCAGATCTGTTGACATTTTCTCCGTCTCTCAAATAAGTTAGTGGCATTTTGGTTCTGTTTCCGATCAAATATTTTGTAAGAATTAACCTACCCGTTTTGTTGGTTTTTTAAAAATAAATATCACTCTTCTCAAGTTTTGACATCCCACTTGCATTTGGAAAATATTCTAGATATTTGACATTTAGATCTATGTGCTCAACCAATTGAAGCTTATGCTTGCCCTAGCCACTGTATAGCAAATATTACAGAACTTTTCCTTTCCTTTCCTCTGAGCCACTTCCTCTGAGTCTGAACGTGCTGAGCACCAGCTCCTCATTATTACATTCCACACCTTAAAGGGAGCTGAAAGTGCTCAGCATCTCGCAGGTTCCTATATTTGTAAAAGCATTGTGGCTAAATAGAGTAGCTAAAGTCCTATGCAGCACACAGAGGAACCTGCCTTTAGTGGTATATTTTCAAATGCCTCTGGCCATGATCACTACAGCATTGCCTAGTGCTCTCTAGCCGTAATGCCGCTAGCGCCATGCGATGCCTCTAGCATTAGCTCTTGCTAATGCCTTTGGCAATGGTTGCTAAAACTATTCAGTCTAATTCTTCTCCCAGCGAAGACAATGTGAGTTTTGCCAGAGCTATCAGTAGGAGCAGGAGCAGTCCTAGTCTGTCAAATTCATCCCTGGATCTGTGAAACCAGAGAGGGGTCAACGGTTCAGTTAGTTCTGTAACCCTGACCAGAAGCAAGAGTGCACTGCAGAACATTTCGATAAGGGGCAAAGGCAAATGTTATTTCACAAGATGTGGGGGCTAGGGTATGTGGCCATATTTCATCCAGGTATTTCAGCACACGTGTAGTTTCTACTGACTTCACTGGGACTACACACATGGTTACAGTTATACATGTGCTTAAGTATCTTGCTGATTCAGAACTCATGAATGAGATTGCCTGCTTTGGACATAATGGCAGAAAACATGGATGAAAATGATATCAGACTGCTTCACTTGGCCGAATTTGTATTAAGAAAGATTTAACACCTGTTTAGGACACATTGCACCACTCTGGCAACACAAAGCTGGTCTAACTCCCATTTATAACTGGACCCCAAAGGCTTCCCCCTGGTTAGAAGGTATCTTCAATGGCTTAGAGCTGCTATTGCGGGGCCTGGCTACCCCCTCCACCAACTGCTGGTGCAAGAGAAGTAACCAGAAAACAAAGGGTGAGGCCTGGCTGATGTTTGGCCGCTGTAACAGCCCCGGGAGTGATTAATAGCAGATGTAGATTAGAGTTTCACAGCCTCAGGATCAGGGGCACAAAGGCAAGTCACCTTCCTTGGGTTTGCATCTTGCCCTCTTTGGTTGAACTGGGAATCATGACCTTAATCTGAATAATGTCTTCAACCAAGTGTCAGTGGTCTACATACTGATCCTTTTCATAGCAGTAAGGAAGCATGCAAGCTGGGTTAGGGCCAACAGTATCCAGAAACTAGTAAGAGCCTCACACCTATTACCTCTAAACTAGTGGAGGGGAGGGTTGTGACAAACCAATATCAAGCATTATTCAATGCCTTAGGGCACTTCTGTTCAAATGGTACCCACTTGTCTGTCATTGAAGCTATGCAGTGTTGTTGTAGCCGTGTTGGTCCCAGGGTATTAGAGAGACAAGGTGGGCGAGGTAATATCTTTTATTGTACACGACTTCTGTTGGTGAGAAAGACAAGCTTTCAAGCGACACAGTTCTGTGCAATGAAAGTTTGTCTCTCTCACCAACATAAGTTAGTCCAATAAGAGAGATTATCTCACCCATCTTGTCTCTCACCTGAACTGATATTTTCAAATTGGTTTCAAGATAACTGGAAGTTTTAAGCTAACTGTTGAGGTGGAATGGTTGGAATTATTAAGCATAAAGCTATTGGTCATGCCAGGGCCTTTTCAGAAGCACTAGAAGAATGATTATCCCTTGTTACCACTATCACTACTTGCCCCAGAGTTCAGTGTGTACTTTACAGAACATACAGAAGAACCTATCCCTGAGTTACAGAGCTTACAATCTTAGGGCTGGTCTACACTGGGGGGGGATCGATCTAAGATACGCAACTTTAGCTACGTGAATAGCGTAGCTGAAGTCGAAGTATCTTAGATCGATTTACCTTGGGTCCTCATGGTGCGGGATCAACGGCCGCGGCTCCCCCGTCGACTCCGCTACCGCCGCTCACTCTGGTGGAGTTCCGGAGTCGACGGGGAGCGCGTTTGGGGATCGATATATCACGTCTTAACAAGATAACCTGATAAATCGATCGCTACCCACCGATACGGCAGGTAGACTGGACGTACACTTAATAAAGCTGTGATATAACAAACAGACATAAGAAAAACAAAAGGAGTGGGAGGGTGAAAAGAGAACATGGATTACAACAATAAGAGCAAATGGCTTTTTAGATTACATTCAGGAGTACTAAATTCCTGACATCTTGGTGTAGGGTTTCACTAATGATTAAAGGAGTGACTGTCCCACAGGTCTTCTGAATACTACCCTTGTTAGGATGGATATGTGAGCACCTGCCCACTGCTAATAATCTGCTTTATTGTCCTGGGGAAATTACTGTTAACAAAGAGGAATATCACATTGATTGGACTGATCTGTAATGTTTGCACATTGAGGGAAGATGGTCTTGTGGCCAATACGTGACAGGGAGCTAGGGGATCTGGGTTTTATTCTCGGTTCTACCACAGACTTCTTCTGTGACTTTGGGCAAGTCACTTATTGCAATGTTTTGAAGGTTGGGTGTCTAAAGTCTGCCTCTAAATAAAAGCAGTCTGGTTTTTAGAATTGCTGAGCACTCACAGCTCCAGTTGAAGTTACTAGGAACTGTGAATGTTCAGCACCTATGAATATGAAGCCACTTTTATTTAGGGGCCTGAATATGGATTTCGGAGTCTATATTTCAGAAATCAAGTTTGAAAATTTTTGCATTAACCTTTCTATGTCTATTTTCCGGCCTGTCAATACCCCTTTCCTACTTTAAAGGGGGTAGTTCTGAGGCTTGACTCATTAAAGTATACAAGGTGCACAGACATTATAGTGATTAGAAGCACAGAAATGCCTTTGATACATACATGTTACAGGCACTATCTACTCCAATAGAAAGCAGCTGTTGTGCACAGAGGAATATTACCTACCAACATCGAGAGAGAAACAAACAGTTTTTTCATTGCTGACCCATGACTAAAACAAAAATCTCTTGGGGAAAAATGTTCCAGTTTTTTCTTGTTCAAGCTCTACATGTTTGCTTTGCACATATTTTCTGTGGCAAAATGACAAAATACTTTCAAAAATTCATTGGAGTGAAAACCCACTTTTTTCTAATACATGGAAATCTGTGATTTTTGGTTTTATAATTCTGAGTGCGGATTCTTTTTACAACTGTTTTTTTTTAAAAACACATTTATAAAAAAAAATCTGTTTTTTCTCCCCTCTCACAGCTTTAATCCCTGGCCTTGCTTACTTACTTTTGCCAGCTAGGGAAGATGTAAGAAAATATGATATAGTCAAAACCGATAAAGTTAGCAATCTCTGAAATGTGGTGTGGAGTAGGGGTAGAAAGAAGGAAGAAAAGCTGTAGAAATAGTTAAAAATTCAGCGGTTCTTCTTGATTGGAGTCTGCTCCTCCCCACTACCATACAAAGATGCAGAAGATGTGGAAGGAAGTTTCCCACTTCAAGTGCTTGAAATAGATCTAATTACATCTTAATCACATAGAAAAAGAAAGAAGCTGTAGTTACTAAGGGTTCGTCCAGACTACCCACCGAATTGGCGGGTAGTAATCGATCCATCAGGGATTGATATATCACGTCTCGTCTAGACGTGATATATCGATCCCCGAACGCGCTCCCGTCAACTCCGGAACTCTACCAGGGCAAGCGGCGGTAGCGGAGTCGACGGGGGAGCCGCGGCCGTCGATCCCGCGCCGTGAGGACCCAAGGTAAGTCGAAATAAGATACGTCAACTTCAGCTATGCTATTCCCATAGCTGAAGTTGCGTATCTTACATTGACCCCCCACCCCAGTGTAGACCAGCCCTAAGTAAGCCAGAATAATTATTATAGGCAACTATCTAAGTGTAGACCAGCCCTAAGTAAGCCAGAATAATTATTATAGGCAACTATCTAAGGGCTAGATCTTGCCTCCTTTGCACACAATGAGCAGTTCCTTGCTCTGTGAGTGGTTCCTTTGTGCTTTTAGGGCAGGCTTTTCAAATACACTCAGCACTGGCCTAACTGCTCCCACTGAAATTACCCAGAGTTTTACCATCAAGTTCAATGGGAACAGAAGTTCCAATGCTGGACACTTTTGAAAAATCAGTGTAGGACTACACAGTGTGTTGTAGTCAAAAAACATCCCTTTATTTCAGGCACCTCTGTTTTTGGCTCAAAACTTCATTTTCTTCATTGAGAGTCAGATTCTGCCATTCTTGCTCACATCTTACTCTGGGAGTAGTGCTACTAATTTCACGGGACTACATGTGGAACAAGGATCTTTTCATTTCACGGATTCTAAGGCCAGAAGGGATCATTATGATAAATCTAACCTGACCTGTATAACACAGGTCATAGAACATTACCAAAATAATTCCTAGAGCAGATAGATTTCTTAGAAAAACATCCAATCTTGTTTTAAAAATTGTCGCGATGGAGAATCCAGCACGACCCTTGGCACATTAATTAACCATTGGAACACTCTCCCTATTAAAATGTATGACTTATTTCCAGTCTCAATTAGGCTACCTTCAACTTCCAGACAGTGGGTCATGTTATACCTTTCTCTGCTAGATTGTTCCCAGCTACCTGTAGACTTATCAAGTCACCCTTTAACCTTCTATTTGTTAAGTTCCTACCATTATAAGATATGTTTTTTAATCTTTTAGTATTTTCTTGTGGCTCTTCTTTGAACCCTCTCAAATGTATCAACATCTTGAATAGTGGGCATCAGAATGGACACAGTATTCCAGCAGAGGTCACACAAGTGCCAAACATGGAGGTAAGATAACCTCTCTACTCCTACTTAAGATTTCCGTGTTTATGCATCCAAAGGTTGCATTAGCTCTTTTGGCCATAGCATCACATTGAAGCTCATATTCAGCTGATTATCCACCATGACCTCCAAATCTTTTTCAGAGTCCCTGCTTCCCAGGGTCGAGTCTCCCATCATGCAAGTATGGCAACATTCTTTGTTCTTAGATTCATAGATTCTAGGACTGGAAGGGACCTCGAGAGATCATCGAGTCCAGTCCCCTGCCCGCATGGCAGGACTTAGATGTATACATATAAATTTAGCCATATTAAGACACATATTTTTGCTTGTGCCCAGTTTACCAAGTGATCCAGATCACTCTGTATCAGTGACCGGTCCTCTTCATTATTTACAATTCTCTCAACTTCGTGTAATCTGCAAACTTTATCAATGATGACTGTATGTTTTCTTCCAGGTCACTAATAAAAATGTTAAATAGTGTAGACCTAAAACTGATCTCTGTGGGATCCCACTAGAAACATCCGATGATGGTTCCAGATTTACAGTTACGTTTTGAGGCCTATCAGTTAGATAGCTTTTAATCCACTTAATGTGTGCCATGTCAAATTTATATCTTTCTATTTTTTTAATCAACATGTCACGTGATACCAAGTCAAATGCCTTACAGAACTCTAAGAATGTTACTTCAACACTATTACCTCTTTGAACCAAACTTGTAATATCATAAAAAATATCAAGTTAATTTGACAGGATCTATTTTCCATAAACACATGCTGATTGGTATTAATTATATTACCCTCCACTTTAATTTTTTTTTTATTAATTGAATCCCATACCAGGATCTCCATTAATTCACCTGGGATCGATGTCAGACTGCGAAGCCTATAATTACGTAGGTCATCCCTGTGACAGATGTGGCAATTTCCTACAATATCTTTGGGAGATCCTACTGTATTAAGTTTATCATAGAATTGTAGAAAACCTCGAGAGGTTTTCTAGTCCAGTCCCTTGCACTCAAGGCAGGACTGAGTATTAGCTAGACTACCCGACAGGTGTTTGTCTAACCTACTCTTAAAAACCTCCAATGATTGAAATTCCACAACCTCCCTAGGCAATTTATTCAAGTGCTTAACTACCGAGACAGTTAGGAAGTTTTTCCCAATGTGCAATCTAAACCTCCCTTGCTGCAATTTAAGCCCATTGCTTCTTGTCCTATCCTCACAGGTTAAAGAGAACAATGTTTTTCTCTTCTCCTCATAACAACCTTTTATGTACTCGAAAACTGTTATCAGATCCCCTCTCAGACTTTTCTTCTACAGATTAAACATCCACTTTTTTCAATCTTCCCTCATAGGTCAAGTTTTCTGGACCTCTAATCATTTTTGTTGCTCTCCTCTAGACTTTCTCCAATTTGTCCACATCTTTCCAGAAATGTGGCACCCAGAACTGTACACAATACTCCAGTTGAGGCCTAATCAGCGTGGAGTAGAGCAGAAGAATTACTTCTTGTATCTTGCTTACAACATTCCTGCTAATACATCCCAGAATGATGTCTGCTTTTTCTGAAACAGTGTTATACTGTTCACTCATATTTAGCTTGTGATCCACTATGACCCCCAGATCCCTTTCTGCAGTACTCCTTCCTAAACAGTCATTTCCCATTTTGCGTGTATGCCACCGATTGTTCCTTCCTAAATGGAGTACTTTACATTTGTCCTTATTGAATTTCATTCTGTTTACTTCACACCATTTCTCCAGTTTGTCCAGATCATTTTGAATTTTAAACCTATCTTCCAAGGCACTTTCAAACCCTCCCAGCTTGGTATTGTCCACAAACTTTATAAGTGTACTCTCTACGCTATTATCTAAATCATTGATGAAGATATTGAACAGAACCAGACCCAGAACTGATCCCTGCAGGACCCCACTTGATATGCCCTTCCAGCATGACTGTGAACCACCGATAATTACTCTCTGGGAACGGTTTTCCACCAGTTATGCACCCACCTTTTAGTAGCTCCATCTAGGTTGTATTTTCCTAGTTTTACATAAAGGTCATAAAAAGAAGAACAGGAGTACTTGTGGCACCTTAGAGACTAACACATTTTTTAGAGCATTAGTCTCTAAGGTGCCACAAGTACTCCTGTTCTTCTTTTTGCGGATACAGACTAACACGGCTGCTACTCTGAAACCTGTCATAGAGGTCATGCGAGACAGTATCAAAAGCCTTACTAATGTCAAGATATACCACATCTACCATTTTCCCCCATCCACAAGGCTTGTTACCCTGTCAAAGAAAGCTATTAGGTTGGTCTGCAAATTGATTGCTTAATTATTTGCTCCCTTACTTTTCCAGGTACTGAAGTTAAGCTAACTGGTCCGTAATTCCCTGGGTTGTCCTTATTCCCCTTTTTATAGATTGACACTATTTGCCCTTTTCCAGTCCTCTGGATTCTCAGCCATCTTCTATGCCTTTTTGAAGAAAATCGATAATGGCTCAGATATCTCCTCAGCTCCTTGACTATTCTAGGATGTATTTCATCTGGGCCTGATAACTTGAAAACATTTATCTTGTCTAAGTAAATTGTACTTGTTCTTTCCCTATTTTAGCCTCTGATCCTACCTCATTTTCACCGGCATTTATTAAGTTAGATGTCCAATTGCTACTAAACTTTTTGGTGAAAACTGAAGCAATAAAGTCATTTAGCTCTTCTGCCATTTCCACATTTTCTGTTATTGTTCATCCCCCTCCCCCCCATTGAGTAATGGGCCTTACCCTGTCCTTAGTCTTCCTCTTGCTTCTAATATAGTTGTAGAATGTTCTCTTGTTATCCTTTATATCTCTTTATGTATCATTGTGGGCCAGGAATTGTATGTAATTCCATGGGGGAGTGTGGCCAGGGGCCTCCAGAAACTAAGAACAGTAAGGGGTGATTAGGTAAATTCACTCAGGTTGTAACACCTTCAGAGAACTCCCACCACCGGAAGAGGCTTGCATATAGCAGTTCCAACTGATCTTCCAATGACCAACTGATAAAGAAAGCAGTTCTAGATAAATAGTCTAGACTCAGGGACTTCTTTCCGATACAGCAAATGGAAAGATATCTATATCTATCCTGCTGGTCTGAACTTTATGATTTGCACTCTGTTTGTACTCAGTGAGAGCAGAGGTACGAGAATCAGTCCATCAATCACAGTTATCTTGCTTCTGATATACCAGAGATATTGAGGCTAAACGAACATTTTATCAAAAGCGATTTACACATTTCTAAAGATTCTTGATTTCTTTTTAACACAGGGCTTCTGGTTTGAGTCTATTCCTCATAGTAATTAGATAATCCTTTTGTTACTCTCTTGGGGCCTGATTCAATAAAGACAATGAGCATCTCTCCCTTGATCTCAGCAGGCTTTAGATCAGGCCCTTTTGGATAGCTTCATCACTACCACTTACATTCCATGAGCAGTGCCAATGAAAACGTGGCATTTTACAAGATCTGAATACTATACTGAATCTCACATAGGGGAGTCCTATGCTTGTTCATTCACTGGGAATGTTCATATTTTCATGACACAAATTTGTAATTTACCCCGAATTAAATTTACAAGCACTGACTATGGTAAGCTGCCAAGCTAAATACAAACTCCAACGTTAAAAGCCAGATTCTGTTACCCTTACAAGCAGTTGTATCTTATTCCCTGAGTAATGGGATTAATTGTGGTGTAAGGTGCTATCAAACGGGAGTAAGAGTATCACAATCTGGCCTTAAGGTTGTGAAAAACTCCCTAAATTTTTGTCTGCTGCTCCATCTATAGCGCGCAGTGGTTACTGTTTCATTGAAATGAAAGATAATGCCTGCAGCAATTGACAATTTCTTTGTCTGTTGGAAGTTTCTGTCCTCAGCCCATAATTTACTTTGAATGTAATTTTTGTATTTTTTTTTTTTTTGTCGCTGTGAAAATGTAAATGAAGAGCATTTTCCGGAGCCTTTATCTGAGAGACTTTCTAATTGAACAAGTAAAAATATATTAATGCACTTCTTTTATTCCTATATTTAAACCCTAGAACAAATTATCTGTTGCCCTGAACACTGTCATCACATATACCAATGCAAAATGAATAAAAAATCAACACTTGATCAGAATGGTAATTTAGACCCAACTTTAGACTGGTGTCAATTACTACACAAGGCAACAGAGAATGTATATATTTTATCATTTCATTTAGAGGGTCAATGTCAAAGTTCTGCTACCCTGAAAGCTGCCAGAAGAAGACCCTGATTTCAGAGGAAGAACATTATTGGCCACAGAGTGGCTCCTTCCTTCTGGAGTTGAGGCAGATCCAGACATTCAAAAAAAGAGAGAGAGAGAATGTGTTGGGATGGGAGGATATAAGATTTGCCCCCTAAAACAAAAATGGTTCATTAGTTCCGTGGATTCCCACATTGTTTTTCTTAAAAGTAATCTATTTCAGTGATTTAATCAAAGCAGAAACTAATTCCTGTGCTAATCACATTTTTTCTTATTACTAAGAGGCGTGGAACTGCAGGGCTTTCTGTTTTTATAGCAGCACTATTCTTCCTCTTTTTAACATACGGTAGCATTCAGCTATTTGCCTGATGGTTCTTAGTTGATGTGAGTAGTAATCATGACACCTGAAAGTCATTATGTAGGAGATGCAACTGAATTCTCCAAGCCAAAGCTAATATTCTTCACACACTGAAGATTGTTGGGTTTGCGGATAATGTTTCTGTAATAGTGGTTCTGAGTTTTCTTTCATATATTTATGATATTTCACAAAGACAAAGAGAGTGGTTGCTACAAGAACTAAAGTGAAGCATTGACCTGAAACTGCCATGTTGCAATGACTCTGTAGATAGCACATTGTGCTACGATGCTGGAATGCTGGGTTTGAGGCTAGCCACAGGAACTTTAAAATTGGACCAGCAGGTGTCTGAGTATCACAGATGTAGTGCTTCAAATTTCTAGGGTCACAGAATGAGGGCGCCTCCTGTAGAAATCAGACAACCTCCTGGTGGCTGGTATAGAGAAATACTATAGTAGTGGAAAAGACAGTATGCCCTCATTACTGTGGGACTTAGCAGTGAGTCAATTGTCTTGAGCACAAGGAAGGAAAGTAGGATGTTTAAAATGGATTAACTCCAGAATCCTCCCACCTTCTCCCCAGGGGGAAAGAAAAGAAAAGAAAAGAAAAGAAAAAGCCTGTGGAATGTAGAACCTGTGTCATGAATGGGCACTAGTCCTCCAGGGTTGAGAATGATATTTACCCATTTGCACATATAAACACGCACAGAGCTAGAGAAACTAGGGCAGGGGTCTCAAACTCAAATGACCAGGAGGACCACATGAGGACTAGTTCATTGGCCCAAGGACCGCATTTACTAACACCCCCTCCTCGCTGCCCCCGCTCCACCCCTTCCATGAGGCCCCGCCCCTGCCCCACCTCTTCCTACCCCTTCCCTGCCCCCATTCCAACCCCTTCTCTGAAGTCCCCACCCCAACTCCACCCCCTTCCTGCCCCCAGAGGGGGCAGGAGGGGTGTGGCGGGGGCTCAGGGCAGGGAGTTGAGGTGCAGGGTGCGGCAGGGGGCTTAGGTCAGAGAGTTGGGGTGAGGGGTGCAGCAGGGGGCTCAGGGCAGGGAGTTGGGGTGCAGGGTGCAGAAGGGAGTGCGGGATGTGGCAGAGGGCTCAGGGCAAGCTCAGAGCAGGGGGTTGGGGTGCAGAAGGGGTGTGGGATGTGGCAGAGGGCTCAGAGCAGAGAGTTGGGGGGCGGGGTGCAGAAGGGCTTCGGGCTCTGGCCTGGAGCTGCTTACCTAAAGTGGCTCCGGGGTGGCAGCGGTGCACACCGGGGCTAGGGCAGGCTGCCTGCCTGCCCTGGTCCCAGCCTCTTGCTGCTTCGCGAAGCAGCTGGAACCATGTCCCTGTGGCCCCTGGGGGAGGGGGGACGCAGGGCTCCGTGCGCTGCTTGCCGCTCCTCCAGGTACCTCCCCCGAAGCTCCCATTGGGCGCGGTTCCCCATTTCCGGCCAATGGGAGCTGTGGGGGGGGGGTCTGGAAGCCAGGGCAACACACGGAGCCCTCTGTTCCCTCCCCCCAGCTGCAGGGACATGATGCCAGCTGCTTCAGGGGCTCGAGGTGGGCAATCCCGCGGGTGTAGTTTGCCCACCCCGGCCTGGAGGTAGGCTGGGGGGGGGGGGGGGGGGCGGGTTGCTTGACAGGCCGCATGCGGCTCGTGGGCCACGTGTTTGAGACCCCTGGACTAGGGGATGGGAAAGGTTTACAAGAGATATGTCTGATGGTATTTGAGAAGGCTACACTTCACGCCTGCCAATGGCCCAGCGAAAGGAAGAGCTGTTGTTCCTCTAACTTTCCTCCAGTTCAAGGTGATCTCACTATGTGCATTGGCCATTCTCTGGCACTCTCTTTCCCTCCCCCCCATTCACGCCTAAAGCACATGGCCAGACTGGGAAGCCAAGCACTGATCCGGGAGCATTCTTTGCTTTGCTCAACACACGAGTAGGTTGTGGGGTCGGCTCCCTGACCATGTATTGCAGACAGAGCAAGGAGTGCTGGTGTTTGGACTAGTTCTTGAGTTTTTGGAGGTCAGTGTCCTCAGACCACCATGAGGACTAGAAGAAAGGACAAACAGGGTGTATGGGCAGTAATCGAAGACAACGAGAAAATAAATATTAAAAATCTCCCCCCATCCTGTACAATGTCCAGCCAGCACTGTGAAAGTTCCCCTACAGTCTCTCTCTCGAAATTGGCAGCTCTCTGTACATGAGACTGGGTGTGATCTTTCTACACCTATTCAGGAGGGTGGGTGGGGGGGAAAACGGTGAATGATTCTCTCCCAGGTTAAGGTGTGGGGAGAAGATTGAGGCCTGCCATGATATATATGCAGGCTAGAATTAGGTAAGTGGAAGCTGATGATTCAGCAGAAAAAAATGCAGATGTCTTTTCAATGTCTTTTCCTGAAGGAAAGTGTTTATAGCAAGTAGGACAAGCGAACGTAGGCAGAAAACTTCCCTGTATGGGGTTCAACCCACTGATGTTGGCTGCGGTGCCTGACCTTCCCAAAGGCTTTCTCTGTCTGCTGCATCAAGCAGCCAGTTTAGAGTCCTTTGCATGTGCAGTGAGGTTAACCCCTTATTCACCAATGACCAGGTCTAAGCATGAAAAGCACTCTTCAGCCTGGAAAAGCAAGGACTGGGAAAGGCCATATTTAGATACCTGGGGGCTCTCACCATCTATAGGAGAACGGACACTAGAATGGGACACATTTCTGAGAGATGATGAGTTCCACAAAAGAAACAGTATCTTTTATTGCCCCAACATCTGTTGGTGAGAGAGAGAGAGGTTTTTGAGCTTACATAGAGCTCTTCTTCAGGTCACACAAGGGCAGTCATTCATAAAACTGGCACGCTATAAAAACTAGAAAGATAGATACTATTACAGAGGCCACCTTTATGCCAAAGACCCCAGGTGATTGGAACCCTATCGGCCTCTACAGCATTGTTGTTTTAAATTTGGTTTTTATCTTTCAAGTCACGTTTAGTGGCGGAACAAGACAATGGAAGAAAACAATTGCTTCAGCAGCTCACAAGCTAGTGTTCTAGAGAGATCAGAGTTCTGTTCCAGGAACAACACTGCCGTCTGCGTTGGGAAGTCATACGCACATATTTCAAAGCATTAGCTTTCTACATTTTGATGCTCCAGGCAGTGATCAGTCATCATAAGAGATGCAGCTAACTCTCACTGCAACAATGACTGTGTTATATGACTCTCAAGATGTTTTATCAGCAATGTGATCCACCTGGCTGTACTTTCAGTGACTTCTTCCCATTCTACTAGTCTGTTTCCCATTTTTTTGAAAAAAGAGCGAAGCTACCACGTCCACGGAAGAGTGAAAGGCTGCTTTTCTAATGTCACATTGCTGAATAAAGCTCTCTTTCTAGTAAATGTATATAAAGGCTTAGGTAACCCAAGGAAACTATTGAGAGGAAACGAAGACACTCCATAAAATAGTTTCTGAGATTTCAATGCCTCAGATGTCAAATTTAAAATAAATAAATAAATAAAACAAACCACGGCTGACAAGAAATAGCACAAGTTTAAATGAAAATCCTAAACAGACCATATAAGAGAATTCCACCAAGGATAAGTGAACAAATGTGATTAAAACTATCTACTGCTCTGGACTGCAGCCAAAATGCTGCCAGCAGTATTTGATATGTAAATGCTTAAAAATCTGCCGTGTGCACAGTCACTGATGCAAATCCTCTACAGAGGGTTTCTTCATCTAATTAGAACTATTGGTTTAGCAAACTTTGTAGTTTATAAAAACCCTCAATGTCTCATTATTCTTTTAAAACAGAATATTCATTTGTTTGGAATGTTTTGCAGTTATATCCCATGAAACCTTGAAATGCCTTTGGCTAATGAAAAATGCTAACCTTCATCAGCTAATAAGCACTGGGGCTTTTAAAATAATAAAAAAACCCTCACCACATATACTCATTAAAACTTCTTTTTATCTTATTGCTGCTTTTGACTTTCTTTAGCTATCCACTAGATAGAAAAAAATATATTCAGTTTCCAATTTTTTTTTTGCAGCACAATTTCAACTAAAGTGTTTAATGTATTATTGCATTAAACATACAACTCTGTAATATAGCGACTATGACCCCAATCCAGCAAAGCATTCAAACATGTTGAACTTTAAGTTCTATTGAAGTTAATGAGACTACTCACATGCCTGAAGTTAAGCATAGCCCTAAGTACTTGGATAGATACGGGGCATGTATGCATATTTCAGGCAGCACTGTGTATAGTGGCTACAGCAAAGGATTAAGAGCTACGAATCTTGAGTTCTAGTAACTGACTTCTTGTGACCCAGAGACTAATCTTAAGAGTCACTTATGTGCTTGAATACATTTATTTCATATGCATAAGTGTCTGCAGGAGACTTTCCCATAGTTGGGAAGTCTCTTTTCTCTTTGTCCCTCAATTTATCTATCTGTAAAATGTATGCAATAATATTATATCTCACTCAGCTGTGTTGTGAGATTTAATTTATTGAAATTTACAAAGCACCGAGAGATTCAATTCCATTTCATGAGGCTTGAAAACTGAACTGAGCTTAGAAAGCCATCAGCTTGAAATACCTTTCTAAAGCCTAGCTAACTGCTAACCTTAACTAAAGGAAATAATTCACATTTAAGCACTTTCTACTGCAGTGCAAATTACTACTATTTCCCCCCTCCCCCAATTTTTAAGCAACCTATGTGTTCAAAGTAGACCTGAGAAGTATAATGCTCAGTATTAAATTTCTTCCTTTCCTGATATGTTTTGGGATGCCTTGAGTTATGTGCATGTTTGTTTATTTATTAAAAATAATGCAATTGTTAAAAAGCTTGAATAATAAAAGTTGCTAATATTCTTTCCATATACATCATTGCAGTGAAGCACTCCTGCCTACCAGCTAATGAGAGCGTAAACTACATGCTCTGAGTTAGCTGGTGCAGCACCATTAAATTCAATGGCTTTTCACTGGTAATTGATGAAAATTGGTCCTTTTTTTCTGTCACAAAAGAAGCCTTATATTTTTTTGTGTGTGTTTTTTTTTCCACATAAATAATCAGGTACATTAAAACTTAAGTATTTTGGCTGTGCATCCTACTATCACAGGGCTGGAGTGCCTGGTCTATAACCTTCGCAAACAAAGTATGCCTGTAATTGCATATTTGCAACAGGAACTTTTAGGCAAATGCAGAAATGTGTCTAATTTAGATAAGGGCTGGGGAAACCCTTTCGTCTGTACAAAGTGCATGTTAATTATAAAAATAAAATGTGTTTCCCTCCACAGACACAGAAGGGCTGCCACTTTGGTTAAACTCTCTACGTAGACAGGAAGCTCAACCAAGCATTTGCTCAGCATTGATGGCAAAGACTGTTGATTCACCCACAGCGGTATTCCTAATATTCACACTTGAAAGGTGAAATTGACAAGGCAGTTTCGCGAAGAGAAAAAGGGGTTAGAACATGGGGCTTGGCTGCTACTAATTATTATACCCAAATAAGCACCCCAAAGTTCCAGTGCTTATTCAACCCTAGCTGAGCAACCAGCATGTAGATTTGCTAAACTGGGTGGTAAATCTCAGGAGAATAGACTGCCTTATGATATTTATGTATTTCCTGTTTCGGATCTGACACTTCCTCTTACAGACACAGAAAAGCTGAGATACACAGAGGATATATGTCAACATAAATTTGAAAGCGCGCTGAACTGTTTCAAATCATTAAGGTTTTGATTTGAAGTACTGGAGAAAGTTTGGGTTGGCTCTTTAAAAAAAAATCTTAACTGACTCCCCCACTGCTATGATAATGCCTACACACCAATACAATATGAGCAGAAAACAATTGTGGGAGGATCCACATCAGGGCTTATATACAGCCGGAGTTATCCGGAGTGGAGCTCTGGTAAATATTTTCAAACTAGTGGGAAAGAAACCCTGAGCCCCAGTGACTCCCACGGGGCTGAAGCCCCAAGCCCCTGGAAAATACTCTCTGAGCATTTAAGTCCTGGTCCGCACAATTCCAGACTTCCACTAGAGAAGTAGAGTACTTGTAAACATGGAGGCTACACTGGTTGAAAGAGTCATTGTCAAATGCAGGTGCAGGAGCAGTAGAGAAAAGATAATGGGGAGTCTCACAATAGGATATTTTTCATGAATAGTGATAGTCATTTACAGACCAAAAAGACAACTGAATAAGAAACAGAACGGCGGCTATTGTTGTTGTTATTTCCTCTGATGCAGTCAATGAGGGGAATTCCAGGGCTCCGGCTGCAACATTGCAATGTAGATGTTTGGGCTTGGGCTGGAGCCTGGGTTCTGAGATGCTGTGAGGTGGGAGGCCCTAAACTGAATACAGCATCGCAAAATACAACCAGGAAAACTACTTACAAGGCTTTTTAATGATTTACAAGTGTGATGCTAAACTTTGAGCAAAAAGTTCCCTGAAAACCCATATATTGAAAAGGTAAGAATATGCTGACATTAAGGCAATGCTGTTCTCCGTAACTTTCCTCTTCAAATAAAAAATTAAGGTTATGTTAATGAATAATTTAGGATGATCCACATATACTGAATTATAATATGAAAATAAGACAAAATTGCTCAATGGTAGAAAATAAGGATTACTTTTGTTAGTTTAATGTTGAGTTGTGTTGATGTAATACTGATGTAGTGTTAATGATTTATAACAACATAAAATGGAGAATGAAAAACAAATTCTGAAAGTTTGGATAAATGTATAACTGGATATGTGTAATGTGAAATAACGTTATCTATCATATATACATGATCAGAATCTGCAAGTGACAATGATTCGGTCTTGAAAATTTATAAAGGTGAAAATTGATAAAGTCTAACTGGGTGAACTCATACTTCAGTTTCCCACCATACATGTACTTGTGGGACATTATGTCTTGCCATATCCTCTTTCGGTATAAACAAGGGGCTATGTGCTTTATATGTCCAATGGAGGCCCTTTCATCATGTACTATATCAGAGGATCTGTACCAGGATATATAGGGGGCAAAAAAGGTGATATTGTGTTTAAACTCAGCTCTCCCTTTACTTTTTCCCCAAGCAAAGCACAAAGAGAGCAATTATCCTTTTCCATTTTTACTGTGTGTCATGAGCAAAGTGTCAGAGACCAAGCTAATAATGGCCACAGCTGTGACCAAAAAAAAATCAATTCTTCAGTCCAAATTAATGTCACAATCAGAATTAAAATGGTAGGTGAACGTGTGCATATCTGTGAAGAACTTAATGGAAAACTAGCCTCACGTAGACAAGTAAATTTATAGGAAGCACAACAGGTCCTGCCTTTCAAAGCACTGTAGCTAACCTTTAAGTATTAGCTGGCATTAAAGCTTAGTCAGCAATTTTCAAAGAAAGTTGTGGTGAAGATAATGAGAAGAGTTGTGCTTTTTCATGATAACACTGGGCTAGGCAGGTTAATGAAATCAGTGAGTCCAGGTATGAAAGTTATTAACTTTTTCTATTAAGATTGTACAAAGTGATTTAGTGAAGATTTTGATGCTAATGTGCACAAGCTGTCTGTGGAGTTTTCAATGTAGAAATGATATTTTAACATTATACAGTTCAGCGTCTGATTTTTTTTAAAATTCCTTTTGTATGGAAGTTGGGTTTTTCATCTTCCGTGTGTAACACACAAAACAAGGATCAGTTTGACAGATGAAACCTTACTGAAGAAAAGGGAATAATGTTGTGCTTGGAGATATTAGATGCACAATTTAAAACCACCCTATTTCTATTTACAGTGAGATTGTGAAAGGGGATCAATGCCCAGGGCTGCTCAAAATTGTTTAGTTAATTTTAACCTTCCAAGGAAAAAATTGTGTCAATGCATGTTGTTAAATAAGTATGTATTTTTTCTCCTAGCACTTGCCCATTTCTTAGCTTTCCTGTCTTAAAGACTTTATCCACAGAAAGAGAAAACTTGTGGACTGAGAGATGTAGTTTATCCCTGCTCTATAGTAGATATCTCTTGAGATACAGCACGAGGACCTGACTATACTAGTTAGCTGCAAGTGTACAGCATCTTGACAATTAACTTTTTTATACTCTCTACTTTCACAATGGTATAATTGCACATTGTTCTCTCTTCCAATCGCTTCTGTGGAAGAAAACACTCCTTCTGTTACTGAGCCTAACATTTTCATTCCATAAATCATAACCCTCTTATTAGTAAAAGATTGTGAGACTCATTCTGTTTACACTATTGTAAGTCTATTGACTTCAAAAGAGTTACCCTTGATTACAACAATGTGAGCACAGAACTGGGCCCTATATTCCCGGTGTAGGCCCTTAGAAACCATAAGAAATGTCTTCTCAGACCTTGTCAGACTAGGATTTGAAGGTATGATGATAACACATTAGCTAACACATGTTAACAGCCTAAAATTAGCTTCTCCCAAGACCATCCCCAGGATGTTGTTGTATTTCCTTGCTTATGTATTACAAAAAATAGGTCATAATCTCTCAGGGAGAGACTTAGAGGTCTCATATTTTCCTCTATGGTCACAATTTGTTAATATGTCCAGGGGATATAAAATAGGATTCCTGACACACGGTGTCCAATCTATCTTGTATGCACCATCGTAACATTTGTCAAGATAACTATTGTGCAGCAAGCTCCTTTTATTTGTGGCACATCCATCATAAGAAGAAAAGGTTACTCACTTTGTGCAGTAACTGGTTCTTCGAGATGTGTGTCACTGTGGGTGCTCAAATTCAGGTGCACATGCACCTCTCGAGCCCTTGGTTGGAGATTTTCCATTAGCAGTTTCCGTTTGGCTTGCGCATGCACTCTATACAACCTTGTACCATGCTCTGTGGGGACACAGGGCTGCATAGGCAAACCGCCCTTAGTTCCTTCTCTGTTTGAACGTCTAACAAGAACAGTTCGAAGCAGAGTGGAAGGAGGGAAGATAGTGGAGCACCCATGGGGAGACATAAGTCTAGAAGAACCACAGTTATTGATCGCACAAGGTGAGTAAACTTTTCTTTGAGTACTGTCCCTATGGGTGTTCCACTGCAAGTGACTCTTGAGCTTTATCCATCCTCACAGGGAGGAGGGAGCTTAGGAATCAAGTCCAAGATTGAAGATAGTATAGAAGAACCAAGTGCTGCATCAGATCTGATGGCATGGTCCAAGGCCTAGTGTTTACAAAAGATACGGAATGAAGCCCATGTAGAAACTCTGAACATACAGAGACCCTGCCCTTGAAAAATATTGTAAATGGGGGGTTTTCTATCAAGACTCAATTTTTTTCTCCAACCCTATGAGCTGATGTGATAGGTACTAGAAAGACCGTCTTCATAAATAAGTGAAGCAAGGAGCAGGCTGCCCTAAGTTCAAACAGAGGTTCCATAATGTTTGTAAGTACCAGGTTGAAATCACAAGTCAGAGTAGCATCCTTAACCTGGGAGTACAGATTCCCCAGACCCTTAATAAATCTTGAGAACACAGGGTATGCAAAAACACAAAACCCCTCTCCTGGGGAATGAAATGCTGATATCCCAGCAAGATGAACCTTAATAGAGCTAATTGATAAACCCAATTTTTTTTTTAAGTCCAGCATATAATCTAAGATGATTGAGAGCGGAAAAAGTTCAGGGACAAGGTGGTGATCAGTGATTGAACCTCTTTCATTTCTGAGGGTCAGTACTTTGAGCTGACTTCCTTGTACTGTTTAGCAATACATGTTGTATCCCTGTCAAGCAGGTGGATTCTAATCCTGTGAACCATATAGGAGCCACGCATGGAGATAGAGGACATCTCAGTTGGGGTGAAGCACATGACTTGTGCCGTGGAAGAGGAGATGAGGGACAGTCGGAAGCTTGAATACCGGTTGGACATACAGGTGAAGCAGGTATGTATACCAAGCTTGCCTCAGCCAGGTCAGTACTATGAGGATAACCCTGATCTTGTAAATGATCTTATAAATGGCTGAGATCTGAATCTGATGGGCTGTATACCAGTTCCATAAGTTTATAGCTTTGGCACATAGGGAACAAGATTTCACTCCTTCCTGTTTGTTGAGAATCCCGTAGTACCAGGAAGCACTAGTAATCCAGAGACCGGGGTTTTGGTACCAAGAGCCATAAACCATAGGGACTCCAGCTCGACTAACACTGACAAGTTCCTGTAGTATCAGAATTCCTGTCCTACCAGGTGGGTCAGTTTTGATGCAGCAGCTGACTTGAATGGTGCTGTGGGTTTGGAGTGAGTAAGCACCAAGGCAAAGGCGTGTGCTTCGATTTTGTCAGTACCAATGGAGCTGAGTGGGAAGGCATTGTTGTTAAATCTGAAATAGATGGCGGTGATCTGGAGGTGGACAGCACCGGGGCCCTGAAGTGTTCCTCTGAAGCACTCCAGGATCTCCCTGCTCGGCTGGTGCGAGAAGAGTCTTTTGCCTCCATAATACCAGGCTGGGTGGTCTAGGTCTCTGACACTGTAGATTAGCAGATTGGGCCTTCTTGGAAGCTGGCTCTTTGTGGTGGGAGACCAAGTTCCTCTTCTTCAGAGCCCTCCCTAAATCCTCTGAGATCTTTCCCTTCTTAGGCCAAAGCCAAAGGGGCACTGGATCAGCCTGGAGGCTGATATACTGGAGAGAGGGTCTACCGACCTGACTTGGAAGCTGTTCAAAGGGAGAGCTCCATCAGCAGCAGCTTCAGTTTAGTCTTCTGATTCTTCCTAGCTCTAAATTTTAGAGCCAGGAAAAAGTGACACTTTTGGGAGACGTGAGACTCTCCCAAGCAATGGAAACACTCAGAGTGGCCATCGCTGATCAGGAAAGCCTCCTGACAAGAGAGGCAGCATTTGAAACCTTGCTAGCCAGGTATGCCCAGTCACGCCAAATAAGCTCCCCAGAAAAAATGGGAAGGAAAAAAAAAAGTAAGGGAAAAACAGAAACCTCTCACAACAATCTAATTAATTCTATACTGTGACAAAGTTCCTCCTCTATCTTGGTGGTTTCCTGCGCTTACTGGCAGATTTTCTTGCCTCAGAGATTCACCATGTGGGTTAGGGAACAGCCCAGAGACCTTCCCCTCTGGAAGAACCCACAGTCCAGGTCAATTGGGAGGTTTGGGGGGAACCCGGGCCCACCCTCTACTCCGGGTTCCAGCCCAGGGCCCTGTGGACTGCAGCTGTCTATAGTGCCTCCTGTAACAGCTGCATGACAGCTATAACTCCCTGGGCTACTTCCCCATGGCCTCCTCCAAACACCTTCCTTATTCTCACCACAGGACCTTCCTCCTGGTGTCTGATAACGCTTGTGCTCCTCAGTCCTCCAGCAGCACACCCTCACAGCTCCTTGCACCTCTTGCTCCCAGCTCCTCACACTCATACCACAAACTGAAGTGAGCTCCTTTTAAAACCCAGGTGCCTTGATTAGCCTGCCTTAATTGATTCTAGCAGCTTCTTCTTAATTGGCTCCATGTGTCCTAATTAGCCTGCCTGCCTTAATTGGTTCTAGCAGGTTCCTGATTACTCTAGTGCAGCCGCTGCTCTGGTCACTCAGGGAACAGAAAACTAGTCATCCAGTGACCAGTATATTTGCCCTCTACCAGACTCCTGTACCCCACTGGTCTGGATCTGTCACAATACTAACAACAACATTAACTCGATACACTCAACTAATTAAACAAGCACTACAGAACATGCTGAGGCACACATGAGCGCAGTCTCAGGCTGAGGCAGCAGAGAAGGAGCTGAGGGCGGTGTGCCTGTGCAGGCCTACGTACTCGTCGAGTGCAGTGTGAGGTTGTACAGAGCACATGTGCAGGCTGAACCGACATTTCTAACAGAAAATCTCTGATCAAGAGCTCAAGAAATGCAGGCGCACCTTGGGGTTCAAACAGCATCTAATATGGATCAATCATGTTTAAAGGATGGAGTGGTGGCCTTCATCCAGAAGACAAACATAAAATATGACTTAAGGAAGCCATGATATGCTTGGTCAGAAGTGTGTGGCAACTGGAGAAGGAGTTAATAGTGAAATTCCAATTGCATGTTTAATTCATAAAAGGGGTCCAGCCCACTTATTATACTTGCTACAAAAATCTCAATAAAAATGAAAGTATTTTTCTAAACAGCTGTGAATACCCAAGGATATTTAATTATTAAAATCAAAACATTATGGATTTTTAGGTTTATCTAAGCACTGGGATTTTATATAGTAGAGAAAGATGCTGCCTACTTTGTGTTTTTCCATGTTTGTCAGCTGTTGCATATTCACACAGAACATCATCTTCCCACGTTACATCCCATTTTGATGAAAACAATAATCACTGATTAAACGAGCAAGTCGAAAGAGCTGAGAAAATGATCAACAAGTCCATTACTCAAATTAGGGACTCTGGTTAAATAAATAAATAAATAAATAAATACATGCATATATAAATCAATCCAGATTTTGGACTGAGGATTTAATAAATAAATAAACAAATAAATAAAAATGAGTCCGACTTTCAGCAATTTCTTGTGACTATCTTCCAAATTAAATTCTCTAGTGTTTGGAATGAAAGAGCAGAAAGTAAAATTAAATACAAGCCCAGATTAAAGACGACGATTCACTTTCCCCTCTGATTTATACATTCCTTTGATTTATCTGAGATTTTTTACACAAAAGAGTAAGGAAGATGCTTTCCTCATTAAGTTGAGTAATTATAATAAAAAAGCACCCATTTCCTTCAAAGGAAAAGAGAAGAAAGTGGGGAGGGGGGAGAGGAAGAGATTGGGAATATTTTACATAATATTCCAGTCTGCAACAGAATCAACATTACTCATTCTAGTTTACTCGCTGTGCTAAGGCTTCATGGGATCATGTTCTTTGTTAGAGTATGCAACTCAGCAACTAGAAGACTCTGGCATCTATGTGGAACCCACTGACTTCAATGGGACTCCACAAGGGGGTAAGTACCTGCCCATACAAATCCTATTACAGGACAGATCTAGGGGTAGATGCGTAATGTCTAATGGATACAAGTATAAATGATCAAGATACGGTATAACCTTTGGGGAGATTTAAGATTGAGAGAAGTGCAAAATTAAGAGAAGAAAAGTTAGCCTGAATATTGGGAGGAAAAAACTTGGCAGCAAGGCCTACTAAGAACCACACAAGACATTTTTAATGGAAATTCATGTGAAATTTCTTGCCAGTTTGGTTCACACGATTTCACACCCTGAAATTTTTGCAGATTTCCAGAGGACTGAAGACGATTCATAGTGCAACCTGGGAGAAATAAAAATGGGCTCTGCAATGTGACCTGAGTGTTAATAAATTCTGGCTCTGACACACAAAGTGAGGGAAGCAATTTTCAGAGCGAAGGACCCCGTCAGGGGAAATGCCCTATTTCCAACCCCAGCAAGTTTATGTCAAGAGATTGTTAGTTTGAGCACCTCAACTGATCCCAGCAGCTACAGTACCACAGAAGGATTGCTTCCCAGCTGCACAGAACACAAGCTATGTACAGGTTTAGAAATTAAAATGAGCATCTTAAATTATACCCAGAATGTTATCATAAGCCAGTGTCCATCACCAGTGCAATATCCTCTCAGGAAGAAGTTCAAATGAGTAGCTGCATTCACTATCTGTAGTGTGTGGTGTGGTCCCAGGTGTATATGTAGCTCCATGAAGACTGCATTGCAAAACTCATGAACTACTCTGGTGAGATCCATCTTATCAAGAAAAACATCTCATCCTTCTGCTCTGGTGCAGATGAGAGCAACAGCAGGAGCAGCCAGGAATGCTTTCGATCTGGAGCTGCAGCCAATAAGACTCTTTACCTGGCAACCTGAGAAGCAAAAAGGCGAATGCAATGGAGCCTTGATGAACTGGGCTTAGCAATCATGATATTTATTATACATTTTGATTCCTGTTAAAGTTGTTCAGAACCAGTGATATGGGAAAGGACAAAGAAAGAGAGGCACAGAACTCCCCCTCCCATCACCACAAATATACTTTTCTTCTCACAAATTTTTCCTTATCAAATGTACACAATCTCTCCACACATTTTTAAATATTAAATTATTGAAGGCCTCTAAACACCATGCTCCTTCAGCCATACCATGACATTTTAAATCTCTTCCCAAATTCCCAATATCCAAATTCTACCCTAAGTTATGAGATATTCATGTCAGATATAGTAAAGAAACGTATCGTTCTGTGGTACTATGTGACCACAAGTGATAGTGGGAAGTATGCCTGTAACAGGGTGCTGGCCTAAGAGGCACTGAATCAGCCCCTGTTAGCTCAGAACCTGCTAGCATAGCTTTCATAAAGGGGAACTGACTGGAGCTGGCAGGGTGTGGCTCATTAAAGGAGCCTGAGAGCAATCACCTGTGAGCCTGCTGAGAGGAAGGCCTATAAAGCTAGCAGGAAGGCAGTAGGAGGGGGGAACAGGAAAGTGAGGAGTGAGGGCCTGTTGCTCCCAGCTAGCTGTAAGAGCAAGCTGTTCCCTAAGGGGCTACCTGACTGATACTGAACTGTGTATAGCTGTATATATGTGGTGGTGGGAAAATACAGGGAAATAAAAGGGCACTGGTGTGTGAAAGAGTGAATTTGTACCGCGAGCAACGAAGCACATGTGTACAATGCCGTATGGTACAGGGTGCATATGTAGAGACATGTATGAATAATGCACATAAAACTACAATGGTGTTGCTCAATCCTAGGAGCTGCAAAAAGCCAACCATTTAAGTGCTCAGCACCTCACAGGATTGAGCCCAGAGTTCGGAAAAGGGCACCGATAGGGCAAAAGTAGCTTTGCCTCACAAAATGAATATAACAGCATATGCCACTTTCATCTAGTAGCATATCAAATGCACTGAGCAGGAAAATCAATTATCACAAACTGAGCAAGAGTAATGTGGACATATCTGGTCATTATACTAGGGAACAGTTTGGTTGGCCAGAATAGCTTGAATGCTCCTGTCTGCTCAATCGTTTTCATAGGTGCTGTTCTATTTATGAAAATGAGGTCTGTTTTCCTAATAATATTTGCTTTTACACACCGTCTAGTTGTCTCTATAGGAGCATAAAAAGTTCTGAATTTGACCTCTTCCTTGTCCCCACTGCGTTTTATCTTGTTCTCGTCAATGGCATACGAGATATTGAAAACACAACAATGGATGCTTGTAACTTCAACATCCTTCTCAACCTGCTGGGAGGTGATGGGCACCTGATTATCACCCAAGTGAAGGTTCCAAACAGCAGAGAGAGGAACAGGCAGTTACTGCATATACTGCATGAAGTAATTCACAGGAGTTTCCCCAGTCTCACATCCAGGGCCGGCTCCAGGGTTTTTGCTGCCCCAAGCAGCGGGGGAGGGGGAGGAAAGAGCCAGGATCGCAATCGGCTCCACCGCGCCGCTTTCTTCTTCGGTGGCAATTCGGCGGCAGGTCCTTCCCTCTGAGAGGGACTGAAGGACCCACCGCTGAAGAGCCCGACGTGCCGCCCCTTCCCCTTGGCCGCCCCAAGCACCTGCTTGCTGGGCTAGTGCCTGGAGCCGGCCTTGCTCACATCCCAGGTGAACACCCTAACCCCTTGGCAACTGGCTATTCTCTGTGTGTATCTCTCTCTCTGAACAGAAATTCCCTCCTGGCCTGGAAAGTTTAATTGAAAAGTTCAGGTTTTGCTGAAAGAACATTTCATCAGCCATTTCCCAACCAGTTCTAGTTACTACCTTTTTTCCATTTTATTTATTCAAATAATGACTTTTTCTTTTTAAAAAAAGGTCTCTTGTTCCAATGAAGTCTAGTTTCCTTTATAAGACAATCAGATTCAGTGCTTCAGCTCATTCACACACAGTGAGCTGGTATTAAAAAATATCAGCCTGCACAATTTAATTTGTAGCCCATTTAAAACAAGATCAGAATTTATATCTGTAAACTGACTGACAAATCTTTACAATCTGATTGAGGAAAAACATTAGAGTTGAATGGCAATTTATTTTGCCAAAGCTAGTTAATCTAATCCTTGCTTAACTGTTCTGCATGTATTCCCTGCTTAAAAATCACTGCTGAACTGTACTGAATCAGAAACAAATTCTGCTTACCCATTAACAACACTTCAGCTGGTATTAAAAACAACTTTATAAACTGCAGTTTGTTATTTCATCATCACTGTGATTTACTACCAGATATTATTTTGCAGTTGCTTTATTGTAAGTGGCATCCTGAAGTCCAAACAAAAATGTCCTTAAGGTAATTTCAATATTGTTAATTTCTTAAGAGAACTCTGTAGAGGAGTTAGAAGGACTACAGAGGGGGAGAACATTTAAGTAATAGTACAATAAGATCATTTTCTTCTTCAATGTCATTTTTTAATTCATTAATGATTTTATTGAACTTTCTAAAGAGTAATTTAAAATACAGACGAAGTCTTGTTCACAAAAATGCAGTAAGCTCTGTATGCCCATTTGTTGGTAGCTCCCTCTGAAGAAGCCCTTTAATTTAAAGAAGTGGAACAAAGGAAGATTCACACAGACAGTTCTACAATCAAGGCTTCCCTAGAATTCTACATGGGAATAAGTGTCAGCGCCTGTGGACCTCTCTGCGTGATCAGTGAGTATGAAGAATAAGGGCCAAGTCTTATTACCAGTTACACCCAGGAAACCTCATTGAAGCTACTTTCATGGGAAAAAAGGAGAATTTGGGTGCCACAGTAAGTAAGAGCATAGGTTTAATAAAAAGCCCTAAAGCTCTGAAGGAAATACAGCCTGTGAAATCCCACTAATCCTTTTTTAGCCTAGAAGAAAGAGCAACTCTTACAAAAAATACTAATGTATTCTATGAAGGGGTTCAAAATACTAAAGCCTAAAAAAATGTTACTGTAGTGTTTAGGGTCCATTACTGTCAATCACTTCAGAATTATTACTTTTTTATACATACAAGACTGGATTTTTGGTAAGGATCCATTGAGGACTAGTATTTTATACTTCTTTATAAAACTGATTTTTTCTCAATCATAAATAAATCAAAAATAAATCACACCCAAAAGGCAAATGGCATCCAGATGACAGCCCTTCGGCATTTCAACGGGGCACCCCCCCAACCCCCAACAAGCAGCCATGGAGCCACGCAAGAGGAGAGAAAAGATACCAGCCCATCAGGAAGCCAACCAAGTACTCAGATGCTGCAGTGCCCATTAAACTGTAAAGCTTGGCATCGGGGACCTTCCTCTGCCAAGTTTGCCAGATGAGTGGTCTCAGACGCTGGCTTGGATGATGGAATTTATAGAGGAAGAGGATGAAGGGCTAAGCATTTAGCACCGCAATCAACCAGATGATGTACTGCCAAGGAAGTACTGCAATTACAAGGGTGTTTTGAGCAGTGCTGCTATTTTAAAAATGTGCTTTATCAATACATCTCTAACCCCTATCAAGGTCAGATTTACAAAAATGGCCTCTAATTTGAGGCGCATCAGTTTTCTGGTGCTGAACTTTAGGCTCCTGGGGTTTCGTTTTCAGAGGTGCTGAGCACCCACCAAGTTGCGATAGGAGCTGCAAGTGCTGACCTGAAAACAGAAACGGCCTTACAGTCTTCAACCCAAGGGGGCAGATGGTGAAGGGAGAGAAAACAAAACCCTGACTATGGCTGCTGTATCCTTTCAGCTCTGAAAAGATACAAAACTGAAGAAAGACTACTTTAGCACCGGACACAAACAAAACTGGTAAAGCCATATTCATGTCAACACATCTTCCAAACCCTTATGAACAGCACGTGCGAAAACAAGCATTTCAGAATGTTAAATGCCTCGTTGTTTGCTCTGGCAGATTAGGGCACGTGGACCCAGAAGACAATTTAAAAAACAAAACAAAAACCGTATACAAACAAACGTGCATAGCTGTTGCACTGGGGGGTGGTGAGGAAGCTGTTTCAGAGGTTTAAGAAAGAAGCACACATTTGAAATTCTAACAGAATGCAGATTTAAGAAAAAAATACAGATAAAGTTCTTTTTGGACATAAAATAAAAGCTTCCCTGTGAAGAATTAAGAGTGGTTGACGTCTGGCTTGCCTGATAAAGATATTCTGAGCAAACAATGTCAGCAGCTATGCGGAGATAAAAAAAAAAAAAAAACCTCAGGCACTAGCGTCTAAACAGATGTTCTTTTGCAGTAGTTTTCAACCTTTTTTCATTTGTGGACCCCTACAAAATGTTGAATGGAGGTGTGGACCCCTTTGGAAATCTTAGACATAGTCTGCCGACCCCGAGGGATCCAGGGATCACAGGTTGAAAACCATTGTTCTATTGCAATGCTACCAGTTCTGTACACCTCTACCCCGATATAACACGAATTCGGATATAACGCGGTAAAGCAGTGCTCCAGGGGGGCGGGGCTGCGCACTCCGGTGGATCAAAGCAAGTTCGATATAACACAGTTTCACCTATAACACGGTAAGATTTCTTGGCTCCCGAGGACAGCGTTATATCGAGTAGAGGTGTACTTCCATCTAGATGTATTGATATTACCTACCAGTGTTTCATTTAAGGATATTGTTCTAAAGGAGGGTTTGGAGAACACCAAAACATTGCCTGCACTTGGTCCAGTGTGCCAGAAGCAGGGGCTGAATCTCAGAGAGAAGTTCCGGTTGATGGCCATCCATCTCCAAATTGCACAGTGCCCAAAAAGTGCAAAATCAAAAGATGTAAATGTTTCAGACAGAAGCTGAAATATAACAGCTAATGGCACTCGTGCCACAGTTGCTCCAGTAACAGTGGGCTCGTGGTGGAAATGCTGCCATGCCTCATTTTCTCTCCTTGGCTGGGTAGCTGAACAATTTCACTGGAAGTTCAGCCCCTCCTGCCCCCTTCCAGTGAAATGAAAGTGCAAAACAAAACCAAAAGGCCAAAGCCTTCACTCAGTCTCTTCCCATGGGTCATAGCCCTCCCGCAAGGATCTGTCAGTCTCTTCCCCTACTGGGGTATAACACTCCCCTTGGTGCCCTTTCAGAGGCACTGGGGGGGGTCTCACATTCTCTTCCAGGATCTATAGCTGTGAGGCCCTAAATAACAGAACAACTGTCTGCTTCATCCAAAAACTATTCCCACTTCATTACCCCACAGGGCTATGTCCTACGTTCTATTAGAGACCTTTAATTTCCCTCTTGGGACCCTGGATTTCTAGCCACACACCTCCTGTTCCTTGGGATACTTTACACAGCTCTTTGACTGTACCGCTAGACCGCTTCCAAAGTTCCTAATGGGCCCTTTGATTGGAGAAACCAAACCAACAGGTCCTATGCCATTCAAGTCTCTCTTCACAATGCATAAAAGGTAGTTTTTACACACAGCATCCCTTCCCAGCATTCCTTGCTGCAAAACCTACAGTTCCCATCAGCTCCATGAACTATTAGACTTAGAGTATCTTGTTTTGGGGATGAATCACAAACAGAGCAGGGCTGGACTGGGAACCTCCCTTAAAGAGCCAGCGTACCCCGTGACTGGGCCCTCTCTGTTTTTTATTTGATTTCTGATTTGGAGCAGTCTTCTGTTAGTTTAACTCCTGCATGCTGAACACCCTGAAGATTTTAGCGCTTTCCTGGAAGCAACTCTGGCAGCTTGGAGCCTGGTTTGTACCTTTAGTGATTTAATCGACCTGTTTAAAATCTAGTTCTCATTTTTAGTCATTTGCTCAAATACCTGAACGTTTCTGTCATTTGGTCAAATGACCAGGAGAAATTATTTCCAACCCAAATGGCTGAAACTTTCAGATATTTCAGCACATGATGGCTAGTTGGGCAGAATGAACAAGAATAATCTCTGATGTCATTTCAATAAAATTGAAGTCACTGGTGTTTCCATCTGGGATGAATCTGGCCGAATGGCCGAAACAAGGATCCTACTATTCACTCTGACTGTTCTCTCACCTGTAAGATAACTGGAAAGAATGATGCAATGCTTCCCTAAAAGCTGAATTTCTTCCTGCACCCTCTTAGGTTAAAATTATTTCCAACTGCCAACAGACCTGAAAATCAAAGACCGCCCAGACCTCTCCACCCCAGCAAACATTTTTCTGCTCAATTTTCAAGGACCTTATTTGTTGCCTAGTGTGTTTTGTATATAGTTTCCAAAAGGTTACTTCCTCTGGTTGCTCAGAACTGAGAAGAATTCTAAATAATGACTCAAAGCCATGTTGTTTTAAGTTTCATTTTCTCATGTCCCAAGGGAGTGTTTGAGAGCAGTTCCTGGCACATGATATACCAAGCACATAAAACAATTTTATATACATGATTAGACATGAAAGACTTGCTGAAGGTAGGTGAGTGAAGATAGCTTTCTTACAGTTCTTAGAAGGATGTTCCACAAGAGCAAGATATGGTGCTTGTTCAAACAAGACAGTTAAAAATACTACAAATCTCTTAAACAACTGGAAGTGTGGTCTAGTGAACAGAGCCAGGGAGGAGAGCCAGGACTCCTTATTTCATGCTAAGTAATTATTTTCACTTGGGAGACCCATTTAACTTCTGTGTTTGTTTACACATCTGTGACGCAGGTTTTCGTACTATACAGGTTTGTAGAAGCATCATTAATGTTTGTAAAGCGCGTTATATCTTTGGATAAAAGTTGCAAATACTTGTTAATTATGAACACTATATCAAAATACCAAATAATTTTAAGCAACATTCTTAGATTTTTTTTTTTATTAAGTGTTTGGTTAAATTTCTTGATAACATTGGGCCTTACCCATTGACATGAATATGAGTAGCGCACAAAGGAATGAGGACAATATATCATAGAATTAAAGATATTGAGAATTAAAGAGAGCATACAGTAGACCATCCCCAGCCAGTGCAGGATTGGTCCCTACTTTATGAGTCTGATTCTGAGGAGTACTGGTAATCTACTAAATTCCATTGACTTCAGCATCTATTGTAACAGGATCACTCCCTATATTTTCTCCCAGGCAACTTTTAAAATGCACTAGGATCCTATCGCTCCACTCTGGAGACTATTCCACATGATAGAAGTCTGAGCTGAACTCCTGAATAGAATCAATAACCCTAATTGCTTTCCCCGAAGGCAGATATGGTCTCCTCATGCAAGATATGTCCTTATGCTAAATACAGATATTCACATAGTATTATTTCCTTTTTGTATTACAGTGGTGATAGGGGGCCCAGTCAGGGATCGTGGTCACTATCCACACAATTTTTTTTTAAATAAAAGGGTGGCATTTCTTGCCCCTCATTGCTCATAATAGCCTAGAATGTGGAGAAACCTGTACTATGGACACTTAGAATAAGCAAATCTATCTCTAAAGTGTTTCCAAGACTTCCGGTAATAACTTTGTTTGATCTTTAATTAAAGACCAAGCATTAGCTGGCAATCAGAATCTGCTGATCCTGTTGGTGATGTAGACTGTTTTACTACAAATTATAAATATTTTAACTGTTTCATTACTTTGTATGTTTTACATAAGCACTGTGCCCAGAGCAGCATTGACATGACACTCGTTGTTAAATAATCTCATTTAACTTCTTAATCTGAGAGGAACAACACTCCACCTGCCACATTATCTAAAGACTCTTGCAATGTACATTAAACATTCAACATCAGTAGGTGCCCTACTGTAGTTCATCTTGTCAAGAGTGAAATTTCAGTCCCTAAACATAAGGATGACTACCTGATGCGGTCTGTCTGAAACAATAAATAATGCAAATAGGTATCCATAGAAAATAAGAGGTTAAAAGCATTGATAGCTTTTCCATTGGATTCTGCTAAAGGAGGGTCCCGTTGGAAATGACTTTTAGATCACGATGACAAGATGGCAATAGGAACGATGCTGAAATAAAGGGCAGGTGTGTGTTGGTTTCTTTTATTTCTGAGTGAATCTAGTGGTTTTGAAAGGGATATCTCTGAAGATTGATGTCCTCTACTCATACAAAACCTACATCGCAAGGAGAGGCAATTACAGGTCCCCCACACTGACCCTCCTGCCCTGAAAGGACCACTTCTATGGGTGAATGTGTAGTACAGTTTCCTGGCAATTAATCCCTGAGCTTGGCACTTAGGATGTTAACAAGGATGCCAGTTATAATGCTGATCCATGCTGCTGAGAATCGGACACTAACCAATCATTTCATGTAGGACCTCAAATTGCCAATTGCCTAGTGATTAAAGGAAAGTTTTTGCTTATAAATTTGGCTAAATGTTTCTTTGTTGTACTGTATTCATTATTATGACTTGCATTGCCATAGCATTCAGGAGTCCCAGTCATGGTCTAGGATCCTGTTGTGCTGGGTATTGTACAAAGACAGAACAAAAAGACAGTCTCTGCCCCAAGAGCTAAGCATTAGCGTATGAGAAAGAGTTAGTAGGAACACTTAGTTTACCTTCTCTAGCCCATTCATTGTTTTACACATGTTTACTTGCCACTTCCATAGGTCCCGACTTCCCCTCTTTCCCGTGGGTGCTCGACCCCCCTCTCTGCCCCCGCTGCCACTCCTCACCTTCCATGAGGCCCCGTGCCTGCCCTGCCCCTCCCCCATTCCAACCCCTTAATGAAGTCCCCGCCCCAACTCCGTCCCCTCCCTGCCCCTATTCCAACTCCTTCCCCAAATCCCCACCCTGGCCCTGCCACTTCCCCGTCTCCTCCCCTGAGCGTGCCGCGTTCCCGCTCCTCCCTCTCCCTCCTGGAGCGTGCTAATGCTGCCAAACAGCTGTGTGGCGACAGCTGGGCGGGAAGCGCTGGGAGGTAGGTGGAGGAGCAGGGATGCGGCACGCTCAGGGAAGGGGGAGGAGAAGGAGGAGGAGCAGGGGGTGAGGGGAGCTTGGCTGCCAGTGGGGGCAGAGCACCCACTAATTTTTCCCTGTGGGTGCTCCAGCCCCGGAGCACGCCCGGAGTCGGCGCCTATGGTCACTTCTCTAAATTGAATAGTCCCAGTCTTCTCATTGACCTCTCATGCGGTATCTTCTCATGCCTCTAATAATTTTCAGTACCCACCTCTGGATGATTCTTGTGGGGATAAATGAGAAAGAGATATTTGCAACTGTAATGTAACCCATGAACACACCAGGCAATTTGTCAGAGAGATTTGGGCTTCACAATATAATATAGTACTGACCCTGCTCTATAGCGTGTTGTGCTGTCTTACAAGGTTGGCTTAGCATGCATCTATCAGAAGAGAAGGAGTAGGGGTTTCAGTGTCACAGATGGGATGACAGATGGGAAGTGAAAGCTTAATGTGGAGCTGCCCTGGATAAAATATATTAATCCACAAAATTCATATGTTCTTATGCTGGGAAACCTAACAAAACAATTGCAATATAACTAACCAGAGTAAGAAGTATAAACTGCTTTTAGTCTATTAGCTGGCAAATCACAGTATGGCATCTGAAGGAAAGAAAAAAACCCACAAATCCTTTTCTTGTTATTTCTTGTAATAATATGCAGCTTCCGACATGGTCTACAACCGTGGAGGAAATGTCTTCCTAAAGATTGTGAAGAACACCAATATATAGCATCTCCACTTTGAAAATGAATATTGCATATTCATATATTTGCATATATTTTTGATGGGATAACATTTTACAGGGTTTATAATGATAAAAATATGTATTTGAATTTCTTTTAACTACACCTATATCTCAGTTATTAATGAAACAACATTTAAAAATAAAGAGTGTTCTTTGAAGTGCAGCTTCTAGATGATTGACATGTTTGCGTAAATTCTGAAATTAGAGTATTTTGAGAGAAATGGGAAGTGTGACTTCCGACCAGTGACCTACAGTTGAGAACCCAGATGCGATTTCAAAACAACAGAGAAGTGGAACTTCAGGATAATTTCCACTGCTGGGAAGAAAACTGTGTTGTAATGTCTACACTCTAACTGCCCTTGTTTAGGGCTTCCACTATTGAAAAAAATGTTAAATAACACTATATTATAATTGTGACTCTATTAAGATAGGGCTGGCCAGAGTCTCAGCTATACTGGGACAGTTTATGGCCATGTTTATAAATTACCAGCCAAGTTTGGCTCTCTATTTAAACTTACCCCAGAGGGCACTAAATATAGTACAGAATGTTACCGATCATGGCCCCAATCTCACAATAGATACCCCAGTGCAGATTTTTGAGCCGACATGCTGTCACCATAAAATTCCAGTCTCTAGTTCCTCTGCCCATTCCTTCATATATCATGGTTAGAGCTAACAAGATGCAGCTATTAGAATAACTCTGAACTAGTTACACTGGACTTCCAGAGCTCTAGCACCTAATATCAGACTCATTCCTATCCAGGTCCCTAGAATCTGCCACCCTGTAAAGAGTGTCCTTGGACCATATGTCCCCTATCATCTCCCCTCACCATTGGTGTGCTGTGCCTTCCATTACACTACTGCTTGGGATCAGTATAACACTCCTCAGCTTGAAAGTACTCTAGATGAAGAAACAATTTAGTCCTCCTAAACAACTAAGTGAGGGATGCAGGTAGGTGATCGTTATTGTCTCCACTTGAGAGGTGGAATAATGAGTCATATTTGTTAAGAGACTTCCCCAAGTCTACAGAAAGGGTCTCAATCATCCAATATTAAAAATCTGGAGTTCCTATTTCAAATTCCTGCATTCAGATCACACACACACTCTCTAAGGTTCTTACTCTTTCACGGTACTTTCCTGGCTGCTGCACACATCCGCAGAGCTGGCTGCATTTCACTGGTAATGGATATGTATGGTACCCAAATCCTGAAGCCCTTATTCAGTTTTCACTATATCTTTACTCAGGCAAAAACTTCCACTGACTTCAAACATAACTTGAAGGAGAGTTTTTGAGTATGGACTTAAGGGTTTGGCTCATAATTTGTGAGGTGCTGTGGAAGTTTTTGAGATGAAAGACTATGACAGAGCAAATGGAATATGAGATGCTAGTATTATCAGGAACACTTTACGGCATAATCACATGTAAAAAAAATGACCCAACCAAGCCACTTCCCCTTTCTTAATTCCTTTCGACATGGTAGGGAGTAAAAGTTAAAAGGAGAATGTTCTGTTCTTCATAATTTTTGCAGCCTAAAAATAACTGTTTACGCAGTTTTAGGTTTTTTTAACCGAGAATCTATTTATGCACAGTTTAGTGAAACTTATTGAATGCAGCTGTGGGGCACGAGTTCTGTAACTCCATAGTTTCACTTAGAATCACAAGCCTGGTCATGTGGTGATCCGTGAACTTCTATGTCTGATGCCATCTGAATGAAGTTAGTCAGGCAACAGTTGGTGCTGAAGATATATATGATTCCCAGCAACTTATTTGTCACTTCTATCATCATTATCCTGAGCAGTAAAGCACCAAAAAAGGAATACCACAACATTTCTCTGATGGAATCTATCTATAAGCATATCTTCCAAATTTCTTGAAACACAAAGTCCAGCAGTAGCAAACTGCTTACCAGAGTTCTGTGTGGGATAATTTTCTTCACGTTTGAGGTTCACAAACTGAAGAATCAACGCTCCTGAGCCACCTAGCTACAGGCAGTCCCAAGCATGAAAACAGGGTGCACAGAGAGTGCTTTTGTGCTTGGGGTGCCATTGCCTCGGTAGCAAAAGTGTTGATGCCGGACTCAGTGACAATGAAATATGTTTTTCTTTTTGAGATAGGGAGAAGCTACAGCACTGAGCTTCCTGCTAGGGACTGATGAAACTGGTGTCCTGGTTGAATGTTCCTCTGTTTCTTGCATCACAGTACAGAAAATTTTGGCCTATATCGCATTAAAAGTCCATTGTTCATTTATGAAGGAAAAATACACATTTTAAAAAGGGGTCACCATACCTGATGGGATAGTCGGCGGCACTAAGATTAATGAAGAAATCCCAGGGCCAGTCATTCATCTCAATTAAATCCCTCATACTCTGTAGATAGGTGGACAGAAGACTTGCTCCTCCCCAGATAGTTGCCATTCGCCAAGGGGTGACTCTCACATTCGGATACTGGCTAGCAAACTGGAGCACTTTCCGGTGTAGGTAATTGGATCGCTTTACAGGGAAAGAAAGTAAAACGTTCAGCAGACTAGGAAAACAAATAAAATGAAAGGATCCTCCCCGCTTGTGTTCTCTAACCAACTGAACATCTTAAAACCTGACGTTTTTCAGATCAGTTGATTCTGGGTTGCAGTCAGTTTAATGTTATTAAAAACAGTCTCTAAGGTGCCAAAAGGATTCCTCCTTGTTTTTTTAAAATACATTGAGACCTGTGAATGGTATCTGGGATTTGGTAATTTATCTAGCAAATATACTCCCAACAAAACTCAACAATTGCTAGCCATTTCCCCTGTAAGATGTGCTAAAGAACAAAGTGCAAGCTAATTTGAAAGCGTCAAGAGCCCCCTTTGTTTTATTCTCTTTGATCTCCCCTGGGGAGCACTGATTCCACTTTAAATGTACATCAGAGCCTACAATGACTTATCAGGTATCGCTACAAAACATAGGACAGACAGATATGGACAGATACCATAGACACAAGGAGAAATGAAGGCAGTCACAGAAGGAAAGATTTAAAAAACAAAAAATACAGTCGGGCATAAAACATAGAACAGACGGAAAAACAAAAAGTGATACATACCGTATGCAGCAGAGATAAAAAGAATGTTGGAGAAGGTGACAAAGATGGACAGATTGACAAATGGTGAGACAGGCAATTTATAACCAGTGATATATTACCTTGTCAACATGAATGTAATAGAAATGGTCTTTATGGTAAATAGCCTTAAACATGCGTTGGAGCTGCCGAGAAGCTCTGCCATGAACAACCAAGACAAATGCGATCCTGACTGGGTTGGCAGGCATGTATTCTACGGAGTCCTCATCCCATAGTACATTGTTGTTGGCTTTTCCTGTTTGAAAACAAAACATAGTAAGGACATCTCTGAGTGCATCTGCAGAGTGGGGACACATAGAGCAGCTTGTATTCAATTCTGGCTCTTTTTTTCTTTTAAACAATTTTTAATGTGAACTGAGAACTCGTAAGGGGTACCAGGTTTACTGCCCTAGAGATCAAACTCCTCTCTTTAGTCACAAAACAGGTTTCAGAAAGCATGAGCAGAAGCAATGCAAGCTTTCCTCATGTTGCCCTGCTTATGTGCCTCAGCCGGGGCCAGGAGGAAGTATTCAAATATTTTTGACCCTTAACTGAATCAAACCAAGCTCCATTGACTTCAGGGAAGTTATGCAGATTTGCATCAGCTCAGGATCTGTTGTAAAAATTTTTAAAGTTTGCTAAGCTGTATCCAGGGCAACACAACAGTGACAAAGACAGAAAAGCACTAGGGAATTGATTATATTTTGAATATTATTTAGCCTTTGTTGCTAGAAATCAAAATTAAAGCACAGCTACTCTTTATGGGGCGTAAGCTCCCACCACTAATGGGCCATGCCCTTGCTTGGAGTAAATCAGTGCAGTTCCATTGAAGTTGGAGGAACCGTGCCAGTTTGCACAAGCAATGCCCTAATTATGTTCTTGTATTCCACCGGCATGACCAAAATATCAAACAACTATAGCATGTGCACTGCTGTAATGTCATCTGTAATGGCAGGCATAAATCAAAATGTTTAAAGGGTGACCTGCAAAATATGAGAAAATAACACTGGGGTTTCAATTGCTCTTTGCTTCTTTTCGATGTAGAAGTGGGCCTGATAATACTTTTTTTTTTTTAAATACAAATGTTTTTTCCTGCTTGTTTTTATATGAGAATTTCTGGTTTCACCTTGCCTGTTTGTTTCTCAAGAATACTCTATGGAGAACTAGACAACTAGTAAGATTATGACAAGAAGTGCTGAGTAATTGAAGAGCAAAGATAATTGCTTGTTCAGAACTTTTCAAATGCTCTGTTCTGTGTTTTTTTTTTTTTTTGTTTTTTTGTTTTTTTTTTTTTTGTTAATCTCTATTCAACTCAAAAACCTCATATACAGTTTGGAAGAAAAATATCTTTGTTAAAGAGTCAACACCCCTGCCTTCAATAAAATCCTCTCTCCATTTCTCTGCTCCTTTAAGGAAGCCTCCAGCAAACAAGACAGGCAGAGCCTGATATTTCTAAGTTAAAAACAATAACAACAAAAAGCCCACACTACCTTTCAGACCTTCTTTATACATCTTAAATAAACTAAAAAAGGTACCACACCATTTTTTCCACCATCTATGTAGCTTTTAATATCAAAGAGCACTACATACAGTATCCTTATGTTAAAAGTGCCTCAGCCCCATAAGGAAAAACATCAGGGTTTTCCAAGTCTAATAAATCCTAGCTGCCATTTTGGATTGTGTCCTCTGAGAAGCGAATCCATTTAGTTGTCTTTAAAAGTCTAAAAGTTTTGATTTTGTTTGAAAATGCATATTTAATTATAGGTAGGTTTCAAAGTACAGCCGTGTTAGTCTGTATCCGCAAAAAGGATTGTTAGTCTCTAAGGTGCCACAAGTATTCCTGTTTAATTATAGGTAATGCACTTCAACGTGCGCAAAGCTCAAATGTGTACTTCCTGTAAAAAGTAAAGTTTTAAAACTTTGGAAGCAAAATGTTGTGGTGCAATCTAGTGTGATAATACTTCTACAGTTACTTTGTATTTACACAGAACCTTTCAGGCAAATAATTTAAAGTGCTTTATGGTCAGAGCATGTGTACAAGGTCAATAAAAATTCAGACAGAAGTAGTTGCAGCACGAATAAAAACTGCATCAACACACTACCACTTTACAAATATAATTAACTAAGCCTATCCCCCCATCTTTAGAGATAGGCAATTGTTGTACCCATTTTACAGATTTGCAATATAGAGTCTTGCAAATACTATAGTGTCCATTTCATTTTTAAAATATCTGTCAAAGTAATTATTAAAATAAGTTCAGTCATGTTGATTTCAGTTTGATTCAAGGCAAGAAGCAGGGGAATTCATGATTGTCAAATCAAAAACAAGAGAAAACTGACAGGAAAAGACACTTTATATTCAAGCTTAGAGTTAACAAAAAAGTAAACAATGGTCAATATGAGCCATCAGACTTGTGATTTTTAAAAGCTTGTTAATTTATTAATTAAAGAAACAAAATGTGGAGACAAATTACATTTCTTTACTTGACATTTATTTTTAATTTTTCCCCCTTAAAATGCAAACCGACTGCATGCAAGGACGTTTGGTGTTACCGCAGGTTCTCTAAACAATTTGGTACCCTTGGCTACGCTGAAATGTTAATTTTGTAATATCTTGTAGCAGCGCTTCTTAGCTAATGAATGCCAATAATTATCCCAAATGTAGCGCAGTAGCACACCTGAGGGAAGTGCCTATACCAACATCTCTCAAAACTGGAACCCCCAGAGGGAATATTTTTCCCCTCTCAGTAGCAGGAGCAGACCAGTATCACCAAAGGCTTTGCTCTCACTATCCTGATGGGATCATGGAAGTCATATGTATTAGAATTAGTAATTCTCTGTAACAAGATTCCCAAAGACTTCAATGTGCTTTGAATTGGAGCTTTCAAACACGAATACTGTATACAACATATATTAAATAGATACTATGTTGATTCCTGCATTTAAAGCACAGTCACAGAAGGTTTAATAGAATGGGAAAACGGACCCCTCCTCAACGTGGCCTCCTGAGCAGATGTCCAACTGGTAATATCAGTGCCCACAATTCACTGCATTTGCAAAAATGTGGATGCAATTATATGCTGGCTTGAAAGTGCACCCCTTTAAAAAAAGCCAGCACTAAAATTCTGACCCCTTAATTTTAAAAGGGACACTATCAACTTAAAATTGCACTTCTGTCTGCCTTTATTTTTATCCCACCACTAATAGTAAGAAAGACCTAATAAGACAATAACTGCATGACTAGAGCAAAAACAGAAGGAAAAAAATTGTTCTTTTCCAGTTTGTTTACCTTGGATATTTGTGCATAGTCAGTTTCACTGTTTCTCCCACATAGTTAATCAGTTCCCCCTCTTGTTTAGCACAACAAGAGGGGAAATAAAATGATTTTAAAAGAGGAAAATAGGAAAACGTGATAGTAAACCCAGAAAAACTGCCTGGGGAGTCAGGGACAAATGCAATTGCTGAAACAACTTGACTCAGTTTTCTTTTAAAGTGACTGAATTTCAAGTTGATAGTGTCCCTTTAAATGTTCCTGTGGTGGATTCTAATGATTTGACAATATTTTAATTTCATTTTTGGAATCTATATTTCTACATTAGTGGCTTCCCAAGTAAAAGGAGAGGAATTTTTTTCAATAACCTGTCCTGATATGTGGGGATTCTTCTTGACAATATTATTTTAATGGACTTTAGAGTTCGCCATATGATGGTGTTGTGTTTTTGTTGTTTTGTTTTTTAATAAATTTGCTTTCATAGAAAATACCGTAGTGCCTTTGGCAGATACAGAACACAAAATCCCCCAGAATATTAATCTGAATTTATCCCCCTTTTCATCAAGTTTCTCCTACTGAATTCCTTCAATGTCTTATTTTCCTCTCCCACAATTTTCCTATTTTATCTTTTTACATTCTGCTTTTTTTTTAAATTTTGGTTCAGTTCTTTATAGTCTCATTTTCCACCTGCATACTATTATGGCTTCTTTAGTCTAATCTTTTTCTTGGCTGCCTAGAGTATCATAAAACTAAGTGTGTTATATTTTTCCATATGTCAAAATACCAGCTACTTGTGGTGTATTCTATCATATGTCTATTTTTAGTCTGTGGTTGATTTGCACCTTCTATTTAGCAGTCTGCCCACTGACACAGACCCAGTCTGGTTTGCAAATAAGATAAAATTGGCAAGACAGGTGAAATTGAATATTTTCTTCTGATTATAAAACTAAAGATGCAGTCGGACTTGAAAATCAAGCGTTAATAGGCAGTGTTCTGTAAAACATATCAATATTAGGATGGCCCCAATATCTCAAAAACTGTTGCATTTTTCTAGAACCCTTCATCCAAATGCATTCTAAACTAATTTACACATTTTACTTTCTTTTTATGAGTCATTTTGCCTATCACACAGAAGTGCGTCCCCTTCTGGGGTGTTAGGATGCCAACAACAATGCAAGAGAGACATCAGCTGCTTTTCAATTAACAACATGCCATATGGTGGCAATAAAAAAAAAAATCTAAAAGGATTTTAAAGTGGCACTTGCATTTCATAGCTCCTTCAATACTATAATTATATTTCTGCATGTCCATATGTATTAGAGATCACAGAGTAAGCCGGTGCTACTAGCCTTCTCCATTTGTCACCTGGCTCTCCTCGAGTCAAACTAAAATGCAGCTGCCAAGCTGAGTTTCCTCTCCACTGTCCAGACCAAGTCTTCTCATTTTTTTAATTTCTACACTCACTTGCCCATTCTGCTCAACGGGTCTCCTTATCTGTGAAGCAATAACTCAACACCTGTCTACATCACTTCCCTTATGTCCTCCTCTATCCTACGACCTCTCAGCACTTTTCACATCTCTGCTTGTTCGCTTCCACCTACCCATACCTGATGTGCAACGGGCCAAGCCGACACAGGACATTTCCTACCTTCTTTCATGCCACCCCCTTGATGCTTATAATAGCCTCTCAATTAATGGGTATCGAGCTCCATCCCCCCGTCCTACAAGAAACCTTTATAAAGCAGTTTGGTTTCAATGAGCATGCCCAATTCTGAATTTGCAACTCTATTGCATTATCCTGGTTTATTCTCTTACTACCTGTAGACTTCATGCTCTCATGGATTTATAACCATTTCCTCTATGTGCCATGTATACCAACACTCTATAAACAGTAATAATAGAGCCTACAATGTTAATGTTACCAGGGCTGGGTTATAAGCCATAGTCATGCACTGGGGGTATGGCTCTACTCTTGGAGAGATTCAGCTAACAGTCTCATCCATGCCAGGCCAGTTCAGCTGGCAAGTGGGGAACAAGAGCTAGGTTATGGTCCTACCCCTCTACAATGAAAGCAGTGGCTCTAGCCGCAGGGGGTTCTTAAACTTCTCATAACTTCACAGTTTCATTATGTACTGTGCACAGAGGTTGGGGGAGAGGCTCCTTGTAACATTTACCTCCCGGAGCACCTCCACATGACTTCAGTGCGGCCAAGATTTCACCTAAAGTGTTGTTAACACTTTTAATAAAACCCATGCTTAACCACGTATTAGCTGCTAATCAAAATTCTTTTATTTTGCCGTTTTACATTTAAAACAGATAGCTACAGTTAGCACTAAGACCAAGTGACTGGCAACAGTTGGCCTTTTAAAATGAAACCGTTAACAGCATTTGACGTTTCCTACCTGCATGTTGTGGCTCTTTGTTTTTAGGAAAATACATACCTGGTTTGGCAAGTTACAAACAAAATGTCAGCCACAATGCAATGTTAAATGGCCTTTATAAATCCCAGAAAAATCAGCTCTCCTAATGGAAAGTCTGACCCTGAACTACAGCGGCATCAACAAGTGCCACAATACTTAATATAGAGCTATAATTTTAGCATCTCATTTGTAGAGTGAATAGGAGTCAATATAGAACTCATCAATGTAACTCACATCCTCTACTTCTAATCTTTTACTTCACCTGCTAATTAATGATGTTTTCAGACTTTTGTAAGAGCTAGAAACTCAAACTGTTGGTACAGGATTTTACAATCCAGACTATTTCAAGGAACCAATTTTGTAAATCAATCCATCAATTTACACTCTTATATTTAGATTTTACTATTTATACAGTACATTATGTCTGTGTAAATATATCTGCTGCTGCCTTCTTATCCTGTGCACAGCTGCACATGTGTGTATTGATACCATAGATTGATGGAGAAAAGTAGAAGAGATATTGCTGTGCAGATTTAGAGGCTATTTACTGTTACTGCTCCAATACATGAATAGTTGGATTTCTTATTACAGCTAGAATGCTAGTTATAACTCCACTGAATGGACAGATTCTGCAAACCCTACTTAGGCTTTCCACAATAACTCCCCATTTTCAGTTTCTTGAAATTTACACAACCATTCATCTAGTGGGTTGAAATTTTCCAGCCCTGGTCTTTGCCTAAAGATGATTTTCTACTTTTTTGGGCAGGAGAGCAAAAACAATTTACCCTTTTTCAAATGAGAGGAGAGTGAAAAAAATATATATTCCCTCGTATAAAAAAAATGCATTTTTTAAAAACAGCTCTAATATTCAAATGCTTGGAGACAAAAGGGAAAAAAAAATAGTTGGCAGAGAAATAGGCTTCCAGGAGAAGAGTCTTAAGAGTTTCTGGCAAGAAGTTGTTCTGACGAGAAGTGACTGAGTTATGAAGGATTAATAATAGGAAAATGTATCTGTACTTACATGAAAATGTCCTTTCTTTGTTTAATAAGGTTCACAGATCCATTACAGCGGGTACATCAGCCTGCTTGCAGCTTGGGGGCAGCACCACACCTGTCAGTCACTAACAGCAGGGAAATGTCCGGCTCTCTGAAGTGCCCCCATTTGAGAAGGTTTCCACAGCCAAGTTATATCAAACCTATTTTCCTAAGTACAGAGTTGTTAACCATACTTTTAGGAAAAAAGCACAATTTCTCCTACTACAGAGAATAGGAAATTCTTTCTACTGAAACACATCCAAATCTTTGAATGTCATCTCCATTCTGGATGATTTGTTTGTCTCCAGGGCAGGTAGGATGTGTGGATTTTATTACTCCAAAAAAGAAAAATAAAACAAAACGAAAAAAACCACACCTTCATGTGAGCACAGATACATTTGCATGTTCTTCTTTGTATTAAGGTCGACAGATCTATTACAACAGCATTTTCATAGCAGTGTCTCCAGAGTAGGAAGCAGCAGCATCCAAAGAATTAAAAAAGTATACTATATAGCAGAGGTGGCCAACCTGTGGCTCCGGAGCCACATGCGGCTCTTCAGAAGTTAATATGCGGCTCCTTGTACGGGCACCGATTCCAGGGCTGGAGCTACAAGTGCCAGCTTTCCAATGTGCCGGGGGGTGTTCACTGCTCAACCCCTGGCTCTGCCACAGGCCCTGCCCCCACTCCATCCCTTCCCGCCCCCTCTCCTGAGCCTGCCGTGCCCTCGCTCTTTCCCCCTCACCCCCCCAGAGCCTCCTGCACGCCATGGAACAGCTGATTGGGAGGTGGGGGAGAGAGAGAGGGAGGTGCTGATCGGTGGGGCTGCTGGTGGGCGGGAGGTGCAGGGAGTGTGAGAGGGAGCTGATGTGGGGGCTGCTGATGTATTACTGTGGCTCTTTGGCGATGTACATTGGTAAATTCTGGCTCCTTCTCGGGCTCAGGTTGGCCATCCCTGCTATATAGTCTCCATCTTCCCTTGGGCACTAAATAGTGGAGAAGACTTCTGCCAAAAAATGGCACTGGCTAAAGACTGGCTGGCCAGTATGTAGAATGTACGTATTGATGGCCACTCGGCTGTCTAGTAGATCTGAATGCAGGAGACATGACTTCTCTGCCCTGAGATTGGCACTGCTCCTGCCCAAGAGCCATAGTCTCGTCAAACAGAAAGAAAAAACCAGTGTCACTGCTGCTCTTTCCTTGCTATCTTTTGTACGGTCCTGTGGAGCCAGCTTTTCCAGTCCCGCCTGGCTCCCTTCCTGCCTGGGGGAAGGGAGCTGAACAACCCCATCCAGACTGGGCTGTGAGCCAGGAAGCTGAATTGTCCTCACAGAGCCAGCGAGGCTCCCCAGTGAGGCATTCAAAAAGGGGGTGAAGCAGGAGACAGCCCCTTCCTTTGGCCCCTAGCTTTTCTTGGCCTAGCTCTCCCCCTGACGTCCGCAGGGGCACTACAAATGCCTCAGAAAGGGGAAAAGGAGCCGAGCAGGTCAATCTCCCCAGAAGGCCAATGCAGCCCTAGGACACAGCTGGGAACTGGATGGACACGTTCTTGAGCCAGATTGTTAGTCACTCATAAATGTGAAATAAAGTTTGGACTTTTCCTCAGAAAAGCTCTGGAACCAGGAGGACTGGCCAAACTGCCTGCTTCCTGGCATGGAGGCAGAAAAAACAAGGGAACTTCAGAGAGCCAGGGACTGCCCTGCTGCCAGTGACTGACAGGTCTTTTCCTGCCCCAAGCTGCAAGCAGCCTGAAGTACAGTGTAATCACATCTCCAAACACTCTGTACACTTCTTTGGCTACAATATTTTTAGCTGTTTTCACCAATGTCCTAAGTGAAGGAAAACTATTGAAACACACAGCAAAACTGACATAGAGCCCCCCTCAGAGTGGGCATCTACAGAATCTGTGTATCCCCAGCCCTTCCTCCTATCCCACTCGCTACTACTCATTTTGGAGCAGAACTAGGCCCATGCACGGCTCTGAGGGAACTGAGAGCACCTTGAACTGCTGTAACCATCCATTCTGTACAGATGACAAAACCCCAGCACAGCACAGCACAGCTGCAGTGAATGCAAGACTGACTTTACTTCCTGTTTATACAGACTCTCGCCTCCTTGCTCTATGGTCCCTAGTAGCAGCTCGCAACATTCACAACTAATAGCACGCACACATGGACTTTTCTCTGCCTGTGGCTCTGTACAGAGTTCGGCTCATGCTGGTGCCGATCCTAACCCTGCTGAGTGCCTCTTGAGAGATACGGTTGTCAAGCATCCAGTTTTCAACCGAAACGCCCGGTCAAAAAGGGACCATGGCAGCTGCAGTCGGCACTACCAACCAGGCTGTTAAAAGTCCGGTCAGCGGCTCAGTGGCGGCCTGTGGCTAAGGCAGGCTCCCTGCCTGCCCTAGCTCTGTGAGGCTCCCAGAAGCGGCCGCCAGGTCCCTGCAGCCCCTAGACCAGGGGTTCTCAAACTGGGGGTTGGGACCCTCAGGGGGTTGCGAGGTTATTACATGGGGGATGGTCATGCGTTGTCAGCCTCCACCCCAAACCCTGCTTTGCCTCCAGCATTTATAATGGTGTTAAATATATTTAAAAGTGTTTTTAATTTATTAGGGGGGGGGTCACACTCAGAGGCTTGCTGTGTGAAAGGAGTCACCAGTACAAAAGTTTGAGAACCCCTGCCCTAGATACATGGGCGGCCAAGGAGGCTCCGTGTGCTGTCCCTGCCCTGAGGGCTGGCTCCGCGGCTCCCATTGGCTGGGAACTGTGACCAATGGGAGCTATGAGGGCGGCGCCTGCAGGCGTGAGGGCAGTGCGTGGATCCTCCCTGCCCAACCATATGTCTAGGGGCTGCAGGGACCTGGTGGCTGCTTCCTGGGAGTCTTGGTAAGCGCCACCGGGACGCTGCACCCCAAACCCCCTCCCACACCCCTACCCCCTGGTCCAGCCCAGAGTCCCCTCCCGCACTCAAATTCCCTCCCAGACCTGCACCCCTCACACACTCCCAGCACCCCTCATCCCTGGTCCCACCCCAGAATCCACACCTCTAGCCGGAGCCCGCACCCCCTCCCACACTCTGAACCCCTTGGCCCCAGCCCAGAGCCCCCTCCTGCACCCCAACCTCATCCCCAGCCCCACCCCAGAGCACGCACCCCCAGCTCGAGCCTTCACCCCCACACACACACCAACCCCCTTCTCCAGCCTGGATCCCTCATTTCTAACCTCACCCAGAGCTCACACCCCCAGCCCAGAGCCCCCTCCTTCCCCCAGCATCCCAACCCTCTACCCCAGCCTGGAGCCCTCTCCCGCACCCCAAACCCCTCATCCCAGAGCCGGCACCCCCAGCCAGAGCCCTCACCCTCCTCCTGCACCCCAACCCCAGCCTGGTAAAAGTGAATGAGGGTGGGGGAAAGTGAGTGACAAAAGGGGGGGGGTAATGGAGCAAGCGAGGCCAGGGTCTCAGAGAAGGGGCGGGGCAGAGGTGTTCGGTTTTGTGCGATTAGAAAGTTGGCAACCCTATTGAGAGAACATGTGAGTTGAAGGCACTCTGGAGAATCAAGTGCATGTTAGGAGATGTGCATATTCTTTATGCAGCTCAACTAGGGGCCAACTTCTAGCCCTAAGAAGCAAGCCCAGTTTCTACTGAGCCAATTACTATGAATGCTGGTGAGTAGTTAGTAACTGGGTTTAGTTTCATGCTGAGCAATCAAAGAGGTCTGGAATCTCCTGGGAAGATACAATCTTCAACCAGAGATCTGGATTTGAGAGGAATGCTTACATTTTACAAGTGCAATGCTATTGGCTACTCTCTGCAGATTTTACTTTAAAGTTGATGCCTCCTATGCTTTCCTTCTCTGCACTGGTGCTGAGTGAGGATAAAAAGTTACAGACTATGCTGCTATTGGCAAATGGATGTTTCATTTTTATAAAGTAGCTCAGTAACACTGCTTTAATATACTTTACTCTCAGACCCTTCCATTAACAATTTTCTGCATCATCATATGATTAAGGGTACGTCTATACTACCCGCCGATCCGGCGGGTAGTGTTCGATGTACCAGGGATCGATTTATCACGTTTCGTCTAGACGCGATAAATCAATCCCCAAATCGACGCCTGTACTCCACTTTGGCAGGAGGAGTAAGCGGAGTCGACGGGGGAGCTGCGGCGGTCGACTCGCCACCGTGAGGACGGCCAGGTAAGTCGAACTAAGATACTTCGACTTCAGCTATGCGAATAGCGTAGCTGAAGTTGCGTATCTTAATTCGAACCGCCTCACTAATGTAGCCCAGGCCTAAGTAACTTATAAGCAAAAATTAATGCCCTGTAGGTGGGAAGCAGCAGGATATAATTTACAAAACTCAGTGACTAGTCAATTTAACCTTAAGGAGAGAGATCTCAGTAAAATTCCCTTCTTCCTGAGCAGAAGCCTTTACTTGGGATAAAGGTGCTGCTGATGCTAACATTTTGAATCTGCTTTAATCACTTTAGAGGGTGATGGAATAAATTTATGGCAGCACGGGTGCCAGAGCTACTGCCTTCCATCAGGACAATTCATTTCCTGACATTACTTGAAAGTTCCTATTATTCCTTCAGCTTTACAATACCACCAGAGAAAGCCACCACAGTTATGGGTCTGGCTCTGACTGCAGTTCCATTGTAACCCCAGATTTCCGGGGATTTCTATCCTCCCTATAAAACAGAAAAAGGGAAAAATTTGTTCCAGGTTCAAAGTTGGCACACGAGGTTTGAAAAGATCAGGATTTATTTCTCTCTTCTCTCTCTCAGTCCACAGAAACAAATCAATTTTCCATGACAGAAAACTAAAGAAGAAAGAAAAATTCTCCATCACTGTTTATTATCTCTTTGGTTATTATTTAACATTTGTGTTATTGTATCACGTAAAGGCCACAGTCATAGAGCAGGGTGCCATTGTGCTAGTACTGTCCACATATATAAAGCAACAAGGATCTGCCCTGATTACAATTAATTTTTGCAATCAAAAGGGGTGGATGTAAACAACCAAATCTGAGAATAAAGGTTTTCACATATTGTTACAAATTTGTGAACTTGATGAGAATTCACTAGGAACTTTCTTTTGATCTGACAACTTTAAACTATACCTATGGATATACTATAATATGACTATGTACATATTGTCTATGACTACTATGATGTAGTTTTGTTTCTAGTTTACTTACAACGTGTATGGGATTGTGTAGCATTTGATGGGGGAGTAGTCTGAGTAATATTTTAAAAAACAACCTTACTATTTTGGAGTCTTATAGTCAGTCTCAAGCAATTACTGAAACCATTTTCATGTTTTACAAATCACTGCCTAATTATCAGGACACTGGTGCACATACAGATAGACACAGATACTGAATCTAATTTACTGTGATAAATATCTATCCAGGCCAATAATCTTAAAAACAAACTTGCACTTCTGACAATTCTAATTATGAAAATAGTATCATTCCTGGGAGACGAATCTCAATTATTTACTTGTTTTGCTGGAGTATCTTTAGTGAAGCATTCTTCCCCCCTTTCTCGATGACTCATGAATAAATGAGAAACAGTTTAAAGTAACAATACATTAATTATCGCTGAATTAGAATGAATTTCCTATTAATACCGACCATACCAATTAACAACCAATTAGTTCATCATGATCAACATTATTACAGTGAATACCAAATTACATTAAAATGATCATCTGTTCATTTAAAGCAATATCAGTGACATTATCAAACCCCAGAGAGATTATATAAAGCAGGTCTAACAATGGATGCAAATGCTGGGGACATTCCTTGCAGACAAAGTCTGCTAATTTATCTACAAAAAGAAGAACAGGAGTACTTGTGGCACCTTAGAGACTAACTAATTTATTAGAGCATAAGCTTTCGAAGATATGCATCCGAAGAAGTGGGCTGTAGTCCACGAAAGCTTATGCTCTAATAAATTAGTTAGTCTCTAAGGTGCCACAAGTACTCCTGTTCTTCTTTTTGCGGATACAGACTAACACGGCTGTTACTCTGAAACTAATTTATCTAGTATCTTATTCCTCTGTGCCAACATTAAAAATATTTGGGATATAGCACCTTTTCTGTTCATCTCTTATCCTGTCATACTACATTTTGCATCCTTGGCCTTCTGGTCCTGACTACATTTGTTCCAAGTGAAGATTTGCAGTTGGTAATTGCGTCAAGGCAGGTAAAGAATGGCAGAACACTGTTCACTAGGGTGACCATATTTTCCCAAAGGGAAAATGGGACACTGCATGGGGCTGGCAAGAGGTCTCCTGGCTTCCTGCCCACGCAGGGCCAGCCTGAGGTGTCCCCCATCTCCCCCATATGTGGGATTGGCACGAGACCCCCCTGCTGCCTGCCCACGCAGGGCCGGCCCAAGGTCCTGCTTCCATCCGCTGCGTGAAGAGCCGGCCCAAGACCCTCTACCACCTGCCCACACGGGGCTGGCCCAGCCCGAGCAGCTCTCCCTCCCACATGTTCTGCCACGTCCTACTAGGGAGTCACACACCCCTTTTTTTGGAAAACCTTCATTTGTCCAGTCTTCTCTTGCCAACTGATGTTCACGACTTAAAAAAAAAAGGGACTGTCCAGGTGAAACGGGACATATGGTCACCCTGCTGTTCACCCAAGAAAGGCAAAGCAGTTACCTGAACCGCTAAATACAGTTCAGGTAACTGATGAAGAAACTCTCATTCCAGGGGAGAAGCAGGAAGAACAATATGTGACTATAACAGGGTTCAAAAACGAACAAAAAAAAAGAACTACACCTCTACCCTGATATAACGTGGTCCTCAGGAGCCAAAAAATCTTACCGTGTTATAGGTGAGATCACGTTATATCGGGGTAGGGAGAGGAACTGCTCCCTGCCCCAGTTCACCTCCGCTCAGCCTCCGCCTCCTCCCTGAGCGCGCCGCTGCTGCTCCGCTTCTCCCTCCCTCCCTTCCAGGCTTGTCGCGCCAATCAGCTGTTTGGCCCGTCAAGCCTGGAAGGGGGTAGGGGGAAGAGAAGCGGAGCAGTGGCGGCGCACTCAGGGGAGGAGGCGGAGATAAGCTGGAGTGGGGAGCAGTTCCTCTGCGCCTCCTGTTACTTGCTGCGGCCCTCCCCGGGGTCCCCCCACCCCAGCTTACCTCCGTTCCACCTCCTCCCACGAGCGCGCTGCAGCTACGCTTTCCCCCCCTCCCTCCCCAGGCTTGCCGCGCCAATCAGCTGTTTGGCACGGCAAGCCTGGGAGGGAGGAGAAGCAAGTTGTGGCACACTCATGGGAGGAGGTGGAGCGGAGGTGAGCTGGGGTGGTGGGGCCCCAGGGAGGGCCACAGCAAGTAACGGGCAAGCACAGAGGAACCGCTTGCGGTAACATGAATTCGGATATAACGAGGTAAAGCAGCCCCGTCCCCCAGAGCACTGCTTTACTGTGTTATATCTGAATTTGCGTTATATCGGACCGCGTTATATTGGGGTAGAGGTGTAGTTAAGTTCATGGAGGATAGGTCCATCAATTGCTATTAGCCAGGATGGGCTGGGATGGTGTCCCTGGCCTCTGTTTACTAGAAGCTGAGAATGAGCGACAGGGGATGGATCACTTGATGATTACATGTCCTATTCATTCTTTCTGGGGCACCTGGCATTAGCCACTGTCAGAAGACAGGATACTGGGTTAGATGAACCTTTGGTCTGACCCATACTCCTGGGGGAATTCTGCGCCACAGCGCATGCACAGAATCTATGTTTCCCACAGATTTCTTTGCTTCCCCACAGAAAAATGACTTTCTGACCGGGAAGCAAAGGGAGGCCACAAGAGTGGTCATGGGACCCTCCACAGTAGTATGTTTCATGTGCCCAGGGCAGCTGGCAGAGAGGTAAATCACTGTGGGACAGGAGGCGGGACTGGGGAAGACCTGGCTGGTGGTTCCTACCCTGCGCCCAGCTCAGTGACTAGGCTGGGCTGGGGAGGCCGGGACTTCCTCTTCCCCTGCACGGTATCCAGGGCCGGGTCAGACCCACCTCCAGATTTCTCCCCCGGCTGCAGCAAGCTCTGCAAACTCCCTCCTTCCCCTGGCTTCCTGCACCCATTGCTCCACAGCTGCAGGGGGAGAGATCCCTGTACAGGGAGCTACTGCTCCATCCGCCCAACTCCCGTGCATCCAGACCCCCTCATGCCCAGACCCTCCCACCAAGCCTCACCCCCCTGGACTCAGAACCCCCCGCAATGAACCCCACTCCCCCTGCACCTGGACCACGCCGACAAGCCCCCCACACCCAGATCCCCACCCCACCGAGCCCCAACCGGCTGCACGTGGATACCTACCCCACTGAGCCCCACTTCCCCAGCATCTGGCCCCCCGAGCCCACCACACCCAGACCCCCAACCACCTTCACCTGGACCCCCCTGCAGAGTCCCGTTACCATTGCATCCTGAACCCCCCAACAAGCCCCTGTGCATCCAGATCCCTTCCGCACCCGGATCCCCCACTGAGCCGCCCATTCCCAGATTGCCCCCCCCACAGAACCCTCTCACACGACACCTGGATCCACCACACTAAGCCCCTCTATATTTGGATCCTGCCTTGCTGAGCCTGCCTCCCACACTTGGTGAACCTGGCACGGAGGGGCAGGGCCCTGGGGTGTTTCTGGGACAGGCCCGGTCCTAGCGCTGTGTCAGGGTTGGGTGCAGTCTCACTGCTGAGTCCATGTCCCGGGGAGGGGAGCTGCACAGTGATCTCCCACCTCTGTGCGGCCAGTGGTCTGTGCTCCCCAGTACCATCCTGGAGCCTCAGTATTTATCTGACAAATAAAATTTGCAGAATTTTACAGAATTTTAAAATACTGTGCACAGAATTTTTTTGGCGCAGAATGCCCTCAGGAATAGACCCAGTATAACTGGTCTTACGTTCCTATGACTAGATCTGTCATTTCTTTGACAGGGTCAGTGAAGAGCATTTTCTCTTAAGTCCTGGTCCTGTAAAGTGTGGAGCTCCTCCTGAAATGTGCTGAGTACCCTCAACTGCCATTGACTACAATCCAGGTTGAGAGACCTCTGAGTAGTGCTTTGCCTGCTTCTAATATGATCCGCATAGTACCAAGCTTCCACTGCTGGCTTCAATATAGGGCGAGGGGGGCAGTTACTGTAAAGAAGTCTCAGTGCCTCATGGGGAGTTGGGGAAAGGCGGGGAAAGAATTTAACAGGGTGAAGATTTGGTAATACACCTCTACCTCGATATAACGCAACCCGATATAACACGAATTCGGATATAACACGGGAAAGCAGTGCTCCGGGGGGGCAGGGCTATGCACTCCGGCAGATCAAAGCAAGTTCAGTATAACGCGGTTTCACCTATAACGCGGTAAGTTTTTTTGGCTCCCGAGGACAGTGTTATATTGAGGTAGAGATGTAGTTAAGAAATTGTAACTAACCTAAAACAGTTTAATCAGCAATTGTTGCTATGGATGCATCTGTTGACAATCCAAAACTGTGAATAACAAAAAGTTTTCAGCACAGGAGATAAAAACTTTGTAAAGAAAATTAATGATGAAACCACAATGGGAAATTATGTGCACGTCTTCATTATGTTAGCTACTGTAAAGAATTGGGGCTGAGCCCTTGTGAAGTACTGAGCACTCTCTGGGAAGTCCCATCAGCCACCTATTTCAGTTAACATGCATGAGAGTTTAGGGTGCTCAGCCCCTTGCTGGATGTGGTCAGTACTTTACTCCCTAGACTGTTTCATTGGTTGGGCATTGAGAGGATGTCTCATCTGAGAAGCACCTGTGCTTACCGCTGGGTGATTGTTCCCTTTATTGTTTTGCATACGTTGCTGTCTCAAGAGATTTACAGAATTAGCAACTCCACAGGTGCTTAGCATGTCAGACTATTAGGCCCTGTGTCAAGATATACAGGTCTTTCTGCGTTCCCCAGAGAAGGCCCTGCAGCCATCCTGTTACAGGGAAGCTCTACCAATTTAGACAGTGACATGGACTGCTCAGGGTAAACCTCTGCAGAGGTTTTCAGAGTCAGCTTCGGACAACAATAACTAGGTACATCCAGGGCCGGCTCCAGGGTTTTGACCGCCCCAAGCAGTTAAAACAAACAAACAAACAAAAAAGCCGCGATCGCGATCTAAAAAAAGCCGGAGTGAGGGACCGTCCGCCGAATTGCCGCCGAATACCTGGACCTGCCGCCCCTCTCCGAAGCGGCCGCCCCAAGCACCTGCTTGAGAAGCTGGTGCCTGGAGCCGGCCCTGGGTACATCTGAGCCTTCTTAGACCAGAAGTTTAAAGAGAGGCTGGGCTGGTTTCAGGTTTGTGAGATGGGTTGCTGTAAAGAAACTAGTGCAGAGCATTCGAGAGACAAAAAAGTTACCCTGTTTTTACTGGTTTGTGTTTCTATCTGGTTTGTGTTTAAGAATTTATCTCCATGAAGGGAATATAGCCAGATACTGGTATTTTGGTGTTGCTTTGGTTGCACAAGAATTTTATAAAACTAAACATGAAACCCCAGAGATGGGCTATTATTTTTGCTTAAATAATTTTTGCTGAACTGTCTACAACCAATTACTCACTAATCCTACCAGAAGCCCCTCGCACTCTCTGTTATTGTGGGGTTTGTTTGTTTGTTTTTAAACATTTCTTTACTTAAATGCTCATGCCAGGGATTATGGAGATGTTCCCCACAACAGGACTTCAGTGTTACAAACATTGGCCCTGTTCTTGACTCTACTTACACATGAATGGATTGCTGTGTGTATGTGCAGCCCTATTGAATTCATGAAGACTCAGCTCAGGGGTAGCAGTCTGCTAGCATGCAAAAAGTTGCGGATCAGGGTCATGTAAAGCACAAAAGGAACAGTCTAGTCTATAGCACCGCATCTAGCCAAGGATTCTAAATGTTTCTTCTGGGTCTTATTATTGCTTAGTCTTAAGCCATCCCTTCAGTGACTGGGTTGTGTGATGCTTTCAACCCAGACCAGTCAAGAGTTGTGGCACTGCCTGCCCCGGCACTGAGTACTTTAGATGCTATGCTGCTGTGGCTCACAATGGGTTGTCTGTTGGGCATATATCATGACAACAGTGTGTGAGGTGTAGTGAGTAGGTCAAGCCTGACAAGAGTTTCTGACACAGAGTGGTGAACCCCAGTGGGCCTCTGTGTCACAGTTTGTAAAATAGTTTTTTGTACAATTAGACGCTGGTCCTTCTCTCATTGAAATCAATGGCAAAACTCCCATTGATTTCAGTGCTGCCAGATTGCATCCTTTGAGAAGAAAAGGAGAAAGAACAGTGGGAATGAATACAAATAAAAGGGCGGAAATAAAATATCTTCAGAAAAGATGATGAATGAGGACAGGAAGGGGGAAAAAGTTATTTGTTATTTTTGAGTTTACTTTTTAATGTTTTGACATTTTAAATAAAGTAAGGGGAGAGGGAAGCAAGGAGCACACAGTGTTTAAGTCTATTTCATTTCCTAGAAGTAAAGCTTTATAAAATCTAGCAAACAAAGCTTAAATTAACAGGCGAGGGAGAAACTGTGAATGCACACAGCTTAATTCCACAATTGAACACCTAGAATCTGTTAAGATTGGAATTCAACTTTAGCATGACAGTTGAAAGAAAATGTTCTACCTTTCTGAGGATTAGAGAACAACAAGGAGACTGCAAATTATTTTTTTAGGAGTGGATGCTTATTGATAACTTTTCTCCAGAGTCTGTTCTTCACCTCACTGTTCAGAGTTAAATTCTATTAATATCCAGGGCAGCTTATGTTGGCACACCCAGGGGAGTAAAAATAGTACCATGGAAGGATGAAGTTCAATATATCACGAAGACTTGAAATCATGTTGGTGTACTGCATGCAACTATTCTCTGCATTTCTGTCTAGGTACTATGGTTTGATTAATAAACAAAAAAAAAGTCCAATTAGTCTACCATTCACAATGAGGTCTGTGTGTATAGGTTTTACTCATTTTCCAAATTACAGAAGATTTGCAGAAGGGATGCTAAAAATTTAAACTTTTCCACAGAGAATTCAGTGGCAATTCTGAGCCGCAGAGTCTTAGCTAAGATCGAACCAGTTTAAAAAGGTAAATACTTTAAGAGGTTTCAGAGTGAGAAATATGTTATGATTGCTCACTGTTTTATTAAATAAAATTTTCAACCCATTTTAAAGCTCTTCATTCACCTTCTGTGCTCTGGAGTGGTTTACGACTCTTGTATGGGAATGGAAGAAACTACGGAAACTTAGCAATAAACAGAGCAAACATTCCTAGTTCAAAAGTCTTCTCTGCATTTTAAATCTTTGGCAAATTTTAATCCTTCAAGCAAATGAAACTGTCGGAAGCTAACCAGTTGCTATAGAGCATCAGAGCCAATATAGTAAATGGGAAGATAACATCAATGCAACAAATCCCAAAGGTGTTACAGAGATTTATCAATGCTCAAGCCTCAAATTAGAGTCTGAAAATAATCTTTATTGATTCCATCTCTTGTTTCATTCTCTTCAGTTCCGAGCCTGGTTCATCCATAACCTTTTCTCCATCTCGTACTGTCATGCTCACAGCATGCATAACCAACAAGAAATGAAAACACTAGCAATTGCCTTGTTAGACTCCCCTTTACATGACCTTCCAGGGAAAATTCTACTGAGACTGTCAAGTAAAGAATAAACAGTATGTAGCAAAAAAATAATAAAAAATTATTACCTATTCAATGAATGTCCTCTAATCCCTGTTCATCAAACCATCATGCTGTCTGCTTTCAAGTCCTTCCTAAAGACTCACTTCTTCCCTGATATCCATAAAAAGTGAACAATTAAACATTAAGGGGCAGATCTTTAGCTGGGGTAAGCCAGCATAGAGCCACGGTAATCAAGAGGGCCATGATAATTTATACCATCTGAGGATGTGGCATTATATAGTTCCAAGCTAATGCTTCCTCTCAGATTCCCATTAGATCCTACCTTTTCTCTTTTGGATTGTAAACTCTCTGCGACAAAGACTGTCTTTATTCTGTGCCCAGTACAGCCCCGAGTACACTGCTGAGAAATAACAAGAAAAAATGGGGACAATCGCAGTATTGATACTGTCAATTTAATGTGAGTCTTGCTAGGCGCTGAGAATTAATAAGATTGACATGCTCATAAATGCAAGAATAATAAAATTTACAGGACTGTGGGATGGATTTATACATGCAAAATCTGTTTATTGCAACACTTCTGAGATTCAGTTTTTAGTTGATATTAATGAAGTTGCACTGCGAGTAAAAATCAGCAGGATTTCCTAGCTGACCTGTGATGAAAATAAACAAAATATGAGACATAGGATGAAATTTTCAAAATCTCTCAGTGTTAGCCTATCTCTGCTCCTATTTAAGTTAAATTGGAGTTTTGCCAATGCCTTCAGTAGCGGCAGAGTTATGCCATTGATAAGCACTTTTGAAAATCCCACCCTTAATTCTTATATAGCAGTGAACTGGTATGCTAGAGACATCAGTTGGCTATGGATAAGTACTACAATACAAGTTAGTTTAAGCTAAGGGCAATATTTGAAAGAAAGATTTTCCAAGAAAATAAATAAAATAAATTCTAGTTTGCTACATGGAGGAGTGTACATTTTTAGGAGTGGAAGCTTATGAAAAACTATTTTTGAATATTTCTTATGACAAGGAATTTTGGCATGGTTAGTTCTGGGAAACTAACATTGCCTTTGAATAACTCAAAGAAACACATTACACAAGCAAGAAAGGTTCAAAAAGAAAGGTTCATTAAACTTCTGTAGATATAGTATTTAGTTTGTATTAGCTATGATTTTTTTTGTTAGTAGTAATCATTGAAACCCACACTAGGTACGCATAGGTCTTTGGCCTCTTCTAATTGAATCCACATAAGAGGATAGCAGTCTACTATAGCTACCAGCTAGTGGAGTTACTCCTTTATCTCTAGTAGTTAGGATTCTGCTTCTAGCTCTTTAGGTCCCAGAATTCAGTTCAGCAGGCCTATGTAGGGTTGTTACTTCATTTCCATTGCAACTATTTTTATTGCCAACCTATAGTTTAATCATGTGGTGCCTTACTCAGGCAAAATTCCCATTGACTGCTAATAAGGGCTAAAAAAGACTTTGGATTTAGCTGCTCACTGTACAAATCACTTTATTTTCATTGGATTAGGTATGTTAAATCGACTTGTTCTGTGCAATTTAAATACTTAAAGAAGTACATAACTTTGCACTATTTGTTTCATTTGTGCTATCTAGGTTTAGTACCTTTTGCTTGTTTAACAACATAGGAACTATTTCTATCATTTATTAATTCTTGTAGTTCAAAAACTTACTGCCCCGTACACTACTTGAAAAGTACTGTGAATAATTTTACATATCAGAAAAAAAAAAACAGGACTAATTTTCTTTTAGTATTATATGACTTGTCAGACAGAGAAATGGAATATAATTATGGTGTGACATTTCCAGCAGCAAATACATTTTATTGTATGCAATTAACATTGGTTCTTTTGGCAAGCTTTAAAAGATTACTCATATGGTATGCTAAGTTACAATAACACATGAATAATAAATACCACTATGCTACTTGAGCTAGATTACATTTTATCCCCACTGCTCAAGACTCATGAGCAAAATTTATTAGATGGATGTTAATCCATCATTGGCTCGTTCAACACTACAAAGCTGAGTGTTCCTTTGGCGAAACGGTACGCTCGAATGGGAAAATATGTGTCTCTTTAAAAAAAAAGACTAACCCTTGTGTATCAAAAGTCTCGATTCTACTTCCTAATACTGGTGATAGCAGTCATCCCAGAACTACTTAAAGAAAACTTTTAAAGCCATCCAAAAAAGTACTTATCATAGGATATAGAATTCAGCCTACCCCCTCTGCACTGTAAACTGAGATATTCTTTAGGTAGAAGGGAATGGTATTTATATGTCCTCCTCCTGACTGAAGTCCTTTTCTAAAGCTATTTTTGATCAAGAAGATTAGTGAAGATGTGTAAAAAGATGTTCACCCCACACTCACCCTGAAGGCCAGATGGGTCAATTAACCTATTAGGCTACACACTGGGAAAATTAAGGCTGAGAGGAAAGCCCTAATTAGGGGAAACTCACCGGTATGGGAACAGGTGAGGGTTCTATAATGCCAGGGAGCTGATAGGAGAAAGAGGCTGCAGGGAAGTAATTTGCAGTCACTCCCTGGGAGAAGGGAGGTGTGTTTGGGGCAAGCGTTACAGTTACTCCCTGGGAAGAGGGCATTGTGAGGCAGGCAAACCCAGAAGGTAAGGACAGGCTCAGGGAAAGACAATAAGGTCCAGGAAGGAACAAACCTTGGCTGCTGATTAGAAGGTCCCTGAGCTGGAACCCAGAGTAGAGGTTCCCCTACCAGTCACTGATACAGTGGCACCATAGAGCAATGAATGGGAGGACCACCACAGATTGCTAGTGAGGAAAGACTGACACCCTGGAAGGGGGAAACACATACAGTGACCCAGCCGTAGGGCCAGGTCATGGAGATGGAGCACCTGGAGTCGCAGAGACAGAGAGCAAGTGGCAATGGTGTGCTCTAGAGCTGGAAGGCGCTAATCCCCAGAGTGGCCGGGAGGAGGCGCCACTTGCTGTGAGGGGACCAGTGACAAGATGGTAGAAGAAGAAAATCATTGCTAAATAATCCTCTAAACATTTCATACTCAATCCATCTTTAATACAAACCCTTTAATTCAATTTGGGTGCGCTGAAAATCATATCTTAGATTCCATGCTTTATTGTGGTTTGTTCTGTATTAACCAAGCATTCATTAATAAGATGGTTCTTAAATGTCTTCCTGACTGTCAGTCCTGTTGTCTGAGCTGACTGTTCTCCACTCTCCCCTGAAAACAAACCAAAAGCTCCCCACACAATCTGTTGATTCCAATTGTTCACATTAAGTTCAAGTTGCCAGTGGACCCACGTGCAGTGTCACATCATGTGTGATGAGGAGTCGTGGCAATTTTACACCATTAAAAGAAGGTTTTTATATTTTAGAACCTACTTCAGATTTATACATATATAACTAAACAAGCATGCAGAACAGAAGATGGTCATAGCTTTAACACTGCATTTTATATCTAACTCGAAGAAAAATCGGCTTCTAAGAGATCAAGGGCCAGATTTTTAGCAGGTGCACATAAATGTAGCTCCATTAACTTTAGTGACATTTTGCCCATTTACTCCAGCAGAGAATTTGTCCCTAACATAAATTGTGCAAGTGTTAGGAAGACCATTCGTTTTAACTTTGGTATGTATCCCATTTTACCCTAGCATGACATTTTAAATGTTTCCTTGAAAATTGTTAGTGGAGCATTTTGACCTAAGCGAATATGCTCTCCATTATATTCATATGCAGGTCTGTAGAAAAACTGGAACAGAGAAGAGAAGCACATTGCTATTGTGGTGCAACACAAAACGTTTACTCTCAATTATACCATAAAAGTATATCACATTAATACACAGCAATAGTAAAACAATACCACAACAAGAAAATGTTCAGCGACAATATAAAATAATGTTTTCTGTGCCTTACTAAACGTTTTTCCAGCCTTTTTCAAAAAGAAAAATGTCGTTCTATGGATTGCATAAGCCACAGCCTGAGTTACAAGCATCTTGGGTGCATAATGATTTCACTTTATAAACTGAGGATGAAATATTGAACCTACTGAAGTCAAAGAGAGTTCTCTTATAGACTTCAATAGGTTCAATATTTCCTGGAGTTTTGAGAAGCTGCATGAATGAAAAAAACATACACATTTATAAACTACCCAGATTCCATTTTTAACATAAAAAGATGTGTACAAAACAACATAAAAAGTAAAAAACCAGGACCTTGCTAAGGGGCAAATGTGATCAGTGTTATTTCCAAACCTGTTTCACCTGTGTACCACAACGTAAAGTATCAGGTGTGTCCTCCCCTTCACAACCCCAAGTTGAAGTTAATAGACATGGGTATGTTTGAATCCCAAATCAACAGGACACAGCTCCATGTGATTCATAAGCACATTTACATATTATGGGCCTGAGCTAGGGTGACCAGATGTCCCGGTTTTATAGGGACAGTCCCAATTTTTCGGTCTTTTTCTTATATAGGCTCCTATTACCCATCACCCCGTCCAGATTTTTCACGTTTGCTGTCTGGTCACCCTAGCCTGAGCCTGTATTTTTTGTGCGTGCACACACACACACACACACCCCGGAAGTGCTGGGAACACCTTGATTTCAGTACAGGTGTATCACATCTGGGGTGCAATCCAGACCAATAAGGAGTTGTGTCACTGCCTGCCCCGAAGGTGAGGGAGCCTTACAATCCTTTGCTGTTGTAGTTCCCAACCTAGGCTGCTCACAAATAGCCTACCAGCATGCAGGTTGCACCCTGGGTGTCAGTGTATAGCTACAGCCCTGGTCCAGCAACTCTAACCCAAGCAGCCCATCAGCAGCACACCAGCCACACTCTGGCTTCCAGGAGCCTTGGTTACTACCTGCAGAGTGACCCTAACACACTCCCAGTCCTGAATTTTTAGATATTAGAAGTCTGTTGCCCCTGAAATGGGTTAAAATTCTGCTACTTTAACTGAAGTTACCAAACAGTTCAGTTTAAACACAACAGTGGATTAGTTTTGATTAAAAAATAAAACAAGTTTATTCAACTCCAGAGAGATTTTAATTGACTACAAGTATAAGGCATTAAAGTCATAAATGGTTATAAGAGAAAAAGATAAAATGCTGTCCAGTAGCTAAAACTTCGTATGCTAGATTTCATTGAAGGTAAAATCCTTACCACATGATCCCAGCAACAGGGCTGACCAAATTCTCAGGTCAGGATTCCCCCCCACTCCCTAGTCAAAGGGCTGGTTCCTTTGTCATCTTAGGTGAAAGAGAGAGAGGTATAAATAGGGAGAGATGTCTGGGAGTGTTTTTGTCCCTCACTTTTACAGTCCAGTCCCACTTTGAAGTAGATGTTTCTCAGGATTACCCCTTAAAGCAAAGTTTATTCAAACAGCAAAGATGTTGACATGGAGTCTGGTGGCTCTATGCTCTTTCCTCTCTCCTGTGCACACTGAAATGCAGATTTGCCTTGTCTCCTGCCATTTCCCCCCACTTGCCATCTCAAAACCCTGTTTACTATTGATATGTAAACACAGGTACACACGTTCCTTTGTTTAGGACAGATCTGTTTAACAACTTTTGCCTCCTCAGGGCTGTGTGGGTTTGAACGTGTGCTAACATCATCATACAGGAGGAATTCATAACTTTACATATGATGTTGCTACATACATTTCACCATGATATTGTTGACCACCAAGTTATTAGTTTTCAGATGATACCTCATAAGGCATATATTATACAGAGATTATCTCAATAGTGTGTACAGTGTGAATACAAGGGTGCATTCAGTCACAGGGAGTGCATGGCTTGCAGAACTGGGCCCTTAACCCATACAGCTGGTTTCCAAGGAAGGACCGAGAACTCTGCAAGGGTAAGCATGACACAGTGGTGTGAATATCTATGACTGACTTCAAAACCAGCACAAATATTCTGAAGTGAGGCACATGATCTAGTAGCTACTTATTCAAATCAAATAACAAAAATTGCAGCCCTGAGGCTCAAGCAACAATTCAGTTGCCAATATATTCCTATTTTGTTCTGACATCAAAATACATGCTTCACACAACCCCGCTTGCCAGCCCTACCCACAGAGGAAGAAATAGAAAAAAACTCTGCATGTTGTAGCTCACAGTTTCTTCTCCCCAGAAGAATGGAGCTCCAAATAAGGAGTACAAAATAAACACGCCATTTAGCATGGCTTTTATTGACATCCAGGACTAAAAATCTTTGACTGGCAGCACCTCATGCTAAGCAAAACGAATTCAAGAGATGAAAAAGTTTGAAACACAAAGGAGCATCTCAGAGCCTCTAAAATGTACTTGTTTGTTTAGAAAAGAAACCAGAGAAAACAAGAAAGAATGCCAAAGTGTAACCGTGACAATGGAGAGACAACCAACAGCCTGCAGGTTAAAGTCTGACATTAGCTGTAGGTTAGACTGCTGAGGGGCAAGAGCTGCAGGGTCCCAAGATGAAGCAGCAGGTGAAACAGCACATGAGGATAAGTACTGCCAGCTCTTTTGGGAGATAATGCTATGAACATTGACAGCTGACAGAGTGACAAAGCACCATAAAAGGAGAATTGCAGAGATGGTCAGAGGTTTGGATATGGTAGAGCTTTATCATGCCCCCATCTTCCATACATACAGAGAACAGGGAACTAGATGCATTTGAAGAAGTGGGGGTTTTTACCCACAAAAGCTTATGCCCAAATACATCTGTGAGTCTTTAAGGTGCAACCGGACTCCTCGTTGTTTTTGTGGATACAGACTAACACGGCTACCCCCTTATATAGGGAACGAGAGGATTCTGGTCCAAAGGAAGGTGCAAAAATCTTCACAAAGCCAAGACTCTAGGGAAGATATGGAGCTACCAAGGCCTTCAAATAAATTGTTTGATACTGTTTTACATGTACCAGTCCATAACTGTTTTCTCCTGAGTGCATGCAGCTAGCTCCTGTTAAACTAATGGGAGCTACCCATGTGCATGGATCCCTGAGAGACTTATGCTGCTATTTAATCCTTTGAAGCTTTAAATCTGTTGTCCATTAAAAACATTTTAAGGAATAGTTGCCACATCATAATCTTTTGGCCTCTATCACTGCACCATAATCTTGGAATGCCTCAATCCACCCATTGCTGCATCACACTGCCACGTCTGATGGGTCAGGAAGTAGAATATAACTCCCCCCCCCCATCATTTATAAGGCCAAAACTTCAGATATTTAAAGTCCCATAGTTTTCACATCCTGAGCTCTTTGAGATTTAAGCAAATACCGCCCTAATTCAGCAGAGCACTTAACATGTTCAATGGGACTAGTCACAGGTTTTGATTTAAGCAGGGTTGGACAATTCACATGCTTAGACTGTAGACTGTGTATAAGCGCTCTGCTGAATTGGGGCCTAAGGCATTAGCACAAGGCAAGGCACACCGTTGTATCCGGCATCTTCATACGAACCTTGATGAAATCTTATCCTACCTCATCTTTTCACCAAAGGGACCATAGTCATTTTAAACTCCCAAGAAAACTGTCTGAACACATGTTAATGGATCAAACCTGGCAGTGTTCAGCCTAGCTATGATTACAAACAATTTCTCCAACTTAATTTCTGATATATTCAGTGCTGAACTGTTTCTATATTTAATACATAGATCCCTTTCTTCATAGACAAGACTGACAAATCACACAACAGTGAGGTGAGTCAATGCTAAAAGTAACTAATTTTAGAAGATTTTATTGCTTGCGGTTCAGTAATACACAATCTCCCTTATGCAAACTGTTCCCAGAACAACATCTTTAGCCCCATAGTGAAGCAAAAGAGGGAGACTGTGCAGCAATACAACACACATGGTGGGATTTAATTAAGGTAATTTACAAATTATGATGATGGGAGGCCTACTGCACAGACTTTCAGAAGTTTTTCAATGATGTATAGCTTTCTTATTTTTTTCCACAGGCAAAATCACTATTCCTCGGAGAAGATTCTGTCAGTTCCAGTTTTCAACTCTGAGCTGTTTTTGTTGTAATCTGGGTTTTTAAAAGTGTAGTTGTAAACTTATTCTACAATCAGAAAAAAAAGTACTTTTTTCACTTGATTGTAAATCAAAAACAGCTGAAGGGAGTTTCATTAAAAAAAATAAACTTTATATATATATAGATTCATAGATTCATAGATTATAGGACTGGAAGGGACCTCGAGAGGTCATCGAGTCCAGTCCCCTGCCCGCATGGCAGGACCAAATACTGCCTAGACCATCCCTAATAGACATTTATCTAACCTACTCTTAAATATCTCCAGAGACGGAGATTCCACAACCTCCCTAGGCAATTTGTTCCAGTGTTTAACCACCCTGACAGTTAGGAACTTTTTCCTAATGTCCAACCTAGACCTCCCTTGCTGCAGTTTAAACCCATTGTTTCTGGTTCTATCCTTAGAGGCTAAGGTGAACAAGTTCTCTCCCTCCTCCTTATGACACCCTTTTAGATACATGAAAACTGCTATCATGTCCCCTCTCAGTCTTCTCTTTTCCAAACTAAACAAACCCAGTTCTTTCAGCCTTCCTTCATAGGTCATGTTCTCAAGACCTTTAATCATTCTTGTCGCTCTTCTTTGGACCCTTTCCAATTTCTCCACATCTTTTTTAAAATGCGGCGCCCAGAACTGGACACAATACTCCAGCTGAGGCCTAACCAGAGCAGAGTAGAGCGGAAGAATGACTTCTCGTGTCTTGCTCACAACACACCTGTTAATGCACCCCAGAATCATGTTTGCTTTTTTTGCAACAGCATCACACTGTTGACTCATATTTAGCTTGTGGTCCACTATAACCCCTAGATCCCTTTCTGCCGTACTCCTTCCTAGACAGTCTTTTCCCATTCTGTATGTGTGAAATTGATTTTTCCTTCCTAAGTGGAGCACTTTGCATTTGTCTTTGTTAAACTTCATCCTGTTTAACTCAGACCATTTCTCCAATTTGTCCAGATCATTTTGAATTATGACCCTGTCCTCCAAAGTAGTTGCAATCCCTCCCAGTTTGGTATCATCCGCAAACTTAATAAGCGTACTTTCTATGCCAATATCTAAGTCGTTGATGAAGATATTGAACAGAGCCGGTCCCAAAACAGACCCCTGCGGTACCCCACTCGTTACGCCTTTCCAGCAGGATTGGGAACCATTAATAACAACTCTCTGAGTACGGTTATCCAGCCAGTTATGCACCCACCTTATAGTAGCCCCATCTAATTTGTATTTGCCTAGTTTATCGATAAGAATATCATGCGAGACCGTATCAAATGCCTTACTAAAGTCTAGGTATACCACATCCACAGCTTCACCCTTATCCACAAGGCTCGTTATCCTATCAAAGAAAGCTATCAGATTGGTTTGACATGATTTGTTCTTCACAAATCCATGCTGGCTATTCCCTATCACCTTACCACCTTCCAAGTGTTTGCAGATGATTTCCTTAATTACTTGCTCCATTATCTTCCCTGGCACAGAAGTTAAACTAACTGGTCTGTAGTTACCTGGGTTGTTTTTATTTCCCTTTTTATAGATGGGCACTATATTTGCCCTTTTCCAGTCTTCTGGAATCTCTCCCGTCTCCCATGACTTTCCAAAGATAATAGCTAGAGGCTCAGATACCTCCTCTATTAGCTCCTTGAGTATTCTAGGATGCATTTCATCAGGCCCGGGTGACTTGCAGGCATCTAACTTTTCTAAGTGATTTTTAACTTGTTCTTTTTTTATTTTATCCGCTAAACCTACCCCCTTCCCATTAGCATTCACTATGTTAGGCATTCCTTCAGACTTCTCGGTGAAGACCGAAACAAAGAAGTCATTAAGCATCTCTGCCATTTCCAAGTTTCCTGTTACTGTTTCTCCCTCTTCACTAAGCAGTGGGCCTACCCTGTCTTTGGTCTTCCTCTTGCTTCTAATGTATTGATAAAAAAATATATATATATATATATTAAGGACAGAGGGAAGTATCAAAATTTTCAGCCTTAAAAGTAAATGTTTTAGAAAGTTATGTGTGTGTGAAAACAAGATTATAAAAGAAACTGGTCTCCAATCTTGACTACACTGCTATAGTAAATAAAGTGCTTTTAAATAAAAAAAAGTTTCAATTCTGAAGTAACTGATTCACATATATTGATTCAATACAATAAATAACCTTCTTAACTCTTTAGATGCTTAATGATATACTGCATAACCCACTCACGGGCTCCAATGTATTAGGATACCTGTTATTCCAGAAACTCTATGGATTAATGAGATTATTCTTCAAAGATGTGGCCTAAACTTGAAAACCACATGGTTTGGAATGAGTTAACATTACTCCGGAATAATAAAATACTGAACATAAAATCTACAAATTATTACTGATACCCAGGCAATGTAATTATAGCATCCAATCCCAAAGGAATCTAGAGACCTTTTGCCATAGGCAGACTCGGAGTGCTAATATGAAACCCAATGTGTGTTCATTTTAATTACATATGTGCCTGCTGAGAACATATGATGGAGTCTAGAAAAGCTAATTCACTATCCGCATGACAACAGGAATTAATATTAAATTTTGCACCACAAGTAAATTCTCTTGACTACCAATTATCATGCAAAGATAGTACAAATTGGAAATCTAGTAATCCCTTAGTATGAAAGTAAAACGGTAACAAATAATACTAAGTAGAGTACATCTCTGAGGCATAGAGACACATCTCATCATCTATACATGCTATTCCTTAGCACCAGTGAGACAATGGTGTGGATCTGAATGCTGGTAGTTACTAGGACAAATTACCAACTTTATTGGCATGTTGAAACAATGCTCAGCTGGCCAAATTCTGATTTCATTTACACCAGGTGGAACTAATCCTCATTACACTGTCATTACCTGAAGAAGCCCGCTGTATGCAAACATCATTCGTTTGCAAAAGTTTATACTTTAATTACTAATTCCTTTTAGCAAACATTTTAATAAGCAGTGGCTCAAAGTATAGGGGTTCTTCTTTCTTTTACGGTTCTTCACCTTAAAACCTCTCCCTCTCAAGGATGTTATTGACTTTTCAGTTTGTTTCCTTTTCACTAGCCTATGATAGAATTTTCCATTGAATCCATTTCAAGAACCAGTTTGTTGATCCTCTTAACCATCCAACGTGGTGAGATGGTTTTTGCAAGAGTCACAATTAGATTTACTTTTAATTAAAAGATACAGTCATGAATAATTCAGTATTTTATAAAGACACTGCCCCATCTGTGGACAGTCAGAAGATCCTTAGAGTAGATGCACATTGATGAGCTAACCCTGGGGATATCAGATACTTAAAAAAAGTCTTGAGACAAGCATAGGCCTTGCCAATCCCCGTTACCGTCTCTTTTTTGTTGCTGCACTGATGCATTATTAATGAATAACTACCTACCCTTCCCAACAGAGGATTTTAAATAACCGTTAAATTTCTTTATAGGCGATTATGAATTGTAAAAGTGTGTTTCCATGTTCAAAGCAATAAATAAGTCCAGGTAGGGTGTCTCAGCTGCAGCAGTAACTGTTCTTTGAAGCCTGAAGTTCTAGGGATGTTAAAGTGCCTACTGAGTCAAATTATGCAATCTTCAATCCATCTTAATCCAGTTAATTTGAAGAAACACAAGACTTTCTGCATTTCTCCTTTGTGTAGTTAAAACACAAGATGATATTTCAGAGAAGCTGCACTGTCAGTTGCGGGGCCTGGTTTAACCCTACATTGGCGTACCCCAGCTGAGAATCTGGCACCTAAAATTCTCAGTCAAAATAATGAATGAAGATGTTAAAGCTCAGTTATTTCCGCTGAGGGGTCTATGAGCACAGCTGAATCACTCAATGCTCACCCAAGTTTGATGGCAGGTATACACGCCCTACCTAATTTTGGATTTGTAATGAAACCTAAAGATCAAGCAAGTTCTGTCTGTGAAAATTTTCTGCCGCTGTAGTTATCCGATTATTTTAGATGTAGGTAGGTTCTTCTCTTCTGGAAGATCAAAACTTGTTAAGAGATTCTGTTTCACTGTCTGGTCCTTCTTCCCATCTACGCCTCAGAAAATTAACTTTATAATATTCAAAGAGAATTCCACATTAATGTTTAAGAGGCTCTCTTCACCCCCCTAAATGCCTTTATTTTAAGGTTTATGTCTGTAGGATCTGAATCTTTTCATGGACCGTAAATCAGAAGGAAAAAAGCACTTTCCACATACCAGACAGTCTTGCTAAATATGTGCATAGTATCGTAGGAATCTATTTCCTCCATTTTCCCATGGGTCACTTATCAAAACAGTGCACTTCATTCTCTTAATACCGGGTTACTACACATCCTAACTGACCCTGAATCTTCACCAGGTTTAGTTACTGCCTGAAGCAGGATTTTCTTTTTCCTTGATTGAGTATGTTGGATTTCTCTTTGGCATGATTAAATTAGCATATAGATACCAGAAGAGTTCCTTCAGCCATGCTTGCGGATTCTATCCTATATCCTGAAATAACCAATCCCTGCCTTTGCTCTAGAAGAGTTGCTGGATGAGGATGTTTTTCATTATATAGTGTATCCTGTACAGTGACATTCAAAGTCTGCAGGTCTGGTGTGAGGCACACGTGAGAGTCTCTCTAAATCAGATAAAATCTGTGGGTGGAATCTGTAAGGGAAAATGAGACTATATTGAGGGCTTAAGTGGCACCCAGGCTTTGTGCTGGCTCTCTGCACAGGGTGAATTTTACCCACATAGTCACTTCCATAAGGGAAAACATAGGCTGCTACTGTTGCACCTTCATCCTGGCTCGTGCGGGGCTTACAGTCCAGGGATTCTCCATTTGTTTTCCACATTCTGAGCCATAGAAAGGTGGTCTTAGGGATCAGAGGGTATGGTTTACGAATTTTAGCACGTACAATACTCAGCAAAATACCTGTGGCCCTTACACGCCTTTTGGGATGAACAACCTATGCAGAAATCTTTGTAGGGACTGTGTTACCTTCGAACAGCCAGGATATGAACGTAAAATAACACTGCTTTATTCAGCCATGATGTTCATTTTTACCCACAGAGGGGTTACACATGCAGACAGCCAGAATTTGCTCCCAACTTCCAAACCAATGTGGAGCTTTACCTTTCTTTCTAGTATTTATCTCCATCTCCTGATCTTTATCCCTCTAGTTTATGGCTCAGTCCCCTTACGGGGATGCCCAGTAAGTAATCTAATAAATGTAGAATAATATCTTTTCCACTTTAATATATTAAGATGAATCATTATTCCCTCTGATATGTTTTACCCTATCTATCGGTTTGAATTACGGAACCTTTCCGTGTTTGAAGATTTAACATCGATTTAATGCCAACTTAGAGGCTTCTAAAAGTTTAGAAGAATGTATTAGATTAATAATTTAAACTTTAAAGGGTATACCAAGGCAGACATTATTGCAACCTTCTACCAATCAATCACCATTTTCCATGTTTATTCCATATCCAATTTTCAACCCCAGGGTTTGTACACATCAAATTGCTTCAGATGTATTCTACAAATCACTGAAATTACTTTATCATTGTATACATTTCACAGCCATTAAAATACTCTCATATCAGAATAGCTGGCATTGTGTTAAATATTGGATTCAATTCCACAGGGTAATAAATTGTGACCTAAATCCAATCTCTCATGGGTAGCTGATAGATAATGAAAAAATACTGCTTTGTCATTTTACCTAAAGGAAATTTACCATGGGAACCAAATACAGTACACAGCAGTCTTAGAAATGCAACCAGGCCTAGCCATTCTGAGGCAAAGGAAATGGATTTGTTTTGGTGCTTAAATACCAGACAAGTTAATAGTTATAGAATCAAGATGGAAAGTTATTACTGTGCTTTACCACAGCGGTTTTCAAGTCAGGGAAGCCACAAGTTCTTTTAGGAGGGCTGTAGAGCCTTGGTCCCCTGCAGGGCTGAAGATCCAAGCCCCAGCGTCCCCCATGGGACTGAAGCTGGGAGCCACGGGGCTGAAACCCCGAGCCCCGGTGCCCTCCACGGGGCTGAAGCTGGGAGCTGCAGGGCTGAATCCCAGAGCTTTGAGCCCCGAGGCTCTCCAGAGGGGAGAAGCTCTGAGCCTACGAACAGAGTTTGGAGGTATGGGGGTGCTGCACCCCAAAACTGCAGTTCCTTACCCAGAACCAGGCAGTCCTGGGGACAGTTCCACACACACCCCTGCGGCCTCCTGTCCCCCGCCCTCCCCCAAAATAGAAGTCAAACTACGCTTATGCCCAAGGGTCCCCTCACAGAGCCCTGAACCATCTCCGCTGGACCCTGGAGTTTTTATAGCGGGGGGAGGAGGGGAGTGAGCTCAGAAAGAAAAAGATTGAGAACCCCTGCTTTACCAGGTCTCAAATGCAAAATTCAGTATGGTAAGTGAAAACCTGGATATTTCATGAACATACACACAAGCCACAGCTGCGACTAGCAGGTCAGTTCACGTAAGAGGTCAAAGCTGCTGAGTTTTACAGATACAATTGGGAAAATATACAGTAGAAAACTGACACACTAAGTTCACATGCGTACACCCTGCTTCAGCCTAGAGCTAAAGAATCCACAACAGCGATCTGCTAATAAATTAACAGCAGCAGGCACAATATGTCAGTCTTTCACTTTATAGAACTAATGCTCTCTAGCCTACCATCATTCTCTTCACAAGACATTAAGCTTTTTATGGTGGTAGAATTCCATATGTTCCCCTTCAGAAACATTACATATCTTCAGAGACAGAATTATCACCTTATTTCTTTAAAAAACTGTTCTCTCATGCTGAGATTTCAACCTCCCGTAAAAGACTGAGAGCACCAAAAAAACCAGACAAAACAAAACTGTAAACTTCTGTCACGGTTATGATAAGCGGGTCCTGAAACTGATTAAAAAAGATTAAAAGAGAAGTGCTACCTAGCTATTCTATGGAGCTTCTGTATATAAATCTTTAAAAAGGAGGAAAATGAGGCACACAGAGGTGAAGTAACTTGCTGAAGGTCACCTAACAGGCCAGCGGCAGTTCCAGGGTTCGGCAACTCCAGGGACAGAACCCAAGTTTCCCAATTCCCAGCCCAGTGCACTATTAACCACATCACTCTTGATTCAAGAACTTAGATTGATTTCTGTGAGGTATGGCAGGAGCTGGTACAATACATAAATTTTAAAAATAAATTCTCTAAATATAGTCAACGTACAAAAATGTTTTATTTTCCCAAATAAGATTTCTGTCTGGACCAGCTCTGTGTTTAATATTCTCAGCCCTGTCTGGTCTATGCTGAAACCCCCAACTCAATTCATTCCTGTCTTGTCCAAAGTTTTACAGCCTATAGTAATTATAGGCTATAAAAGAAAAACACAAGCACGATACTCTTTCCAACTCTGGCCAGAGCATCCACACCCTGCAGTAAACAAAACAACAACAAATAAAAGGTGTGGACCTTGGTGCTGATCCCAGCCAGGCTGCATTCTCTTGGGGGCAACAAATGGTGCTATATCTAACTGGATTTAGGAGCTCTACCAAGTGGATAACTTCTAATAGTTTCCTCTTCAGGAGGCAGAGCAATATTGATGCCTCTGATACTTGAAGCCTGGTGCTAGGACTTTCTCTGGAGCTTGGTGTAAATTACTGGCTCATTTGTCTTTCATTGCTGTGTTGATGACATGCTTTCAGAATCAGTGAAGTGCCAGGAAAGCTATTCCTGGGCCCAAAATACTCGTAGGTGTACTTTGCCTAGGATCATGTTTTTCCACTGAGTGGTGCCACAAGAATGCTTCCAGCCCTGGACACTGACATTAGTCTCAATTTCCATTCATTCCTGTGTGACCAGAACATCCTCCTTAGTTTCTTCTGGTATGGTCTTAAGTTAAAATACTGAATGCCTGATTCTTATAGGGATTGTAAGGTTTACCTGAAAATCCTAGGACAAGTAAAACCAATTCACTAAGTGCCCAATCCAAGTCTCACCAACGTCAGTGGGGGGATGTCCCATTGTCTCCAATAGGAGTTAGACAGACTAGGCACTTAATAGATGCTTCACTAAGGTTGGGATATTCCCAGGAGCCTAAGGGAGTTGGGTGCCTAACTCATTTAGGCTATTAGAAAACCCCAGTACAAAAAAGTGAAAATAAGCTATTGTGTGAGCTGGCTTCATGGATACAGTCTATTCTAGAGATCACTAGTTGGTAAACCTATCCTCAGAGAGTGAAGCTTTGGCTTTTGAGCAGTCAAAGGTTCTGCACCAAAACAGATACGAAATCTTTTGTCCTGACATTAGCTTCCTACCAGGCATAAAACACTAGCCGATATGAAAGGCCCAGTACTGGAAATATTCTTCTATCACAATCTGAAATTTTAGACCCTGAAGCACTCTCAGCACAAACAAAAACTGGAGTTATTCTGAGCTGCTGTTTAAAGATTGACTGTTCAGTAATAAGGCTTATAACTCACTTCAAAAAAGTAAGGCTATTTTTGAAGGACAAATCTTGACATAAATATCTTTGTGATATGGAATACAAGTATGGGCCAGATACTTGGCTAACGTAGACTGACATAGCTTCACTGAAGTCAAAAGAGCGATGCCAATTTACATCAGCTGAGGATCTGGCCCATTTTGTTTATATACTTCACAGTAGTCTTGCTAAAACTGCCTCCAACTCCTAGCAGAAAAGAGTAAAATCATAAAATGCACGCTGACCCAATACAATCTACTTTCCAGTCTCGTCTGCAATTTGGCAAACATCCAGTGCATTGTTGTTCTTGTACAATTTCTGTTCCTAGTTAATATCACTAGTTGCCCCTCCAGTAATTCAAGAATGAATTTACATTTGTGAAGCAGCCAACTGAGCCAAGACATTAGCTAGTCTGCTTTCTCTGTCTAATTTGTTTCTTTATAAAGAATTATTCCTTGCCAAACTGTTGTAAACAATTAAAGAACAAAACTTTCTTTCTGAGGTCAGATTTTACAAAGGTACTTAGGGGCCTAAAGAGGAAGGTCTGGGCCTAGTGGAATTTTCAGAAGTGCCTAAGGAGCTTGAAATCAATGGGAGTCAGGTGCCTAGCTCACCTAGGCTCTTTGAAAGTCCCACTGGGGTCTATCTGAATCTTTAAACACCTAAATATCTTTGAAACTCTGGCCCATTGTAAAAACTATAATGGGTAAAACAAGATCTTAGTAAACTTTGCTCTTAAACTTTCCTTCCCCTCTAAAGAAGAGATTGTTTGGGGGTAGGAGGATAGTTGTACTCAGAATTCAAGGTGAGGAACTTCTCAAACTCCCAAAAGCTGGTGCAGAAATCCAACAGCGAGGTGGATGTCAGAGATGAGCAGAGAGGATTCCCCCTACCACATGGTTCACTTTACGCAATGGCCATCTGTTAGGGAATACAAGGAGATCGAGACTTTGGTTTTAACATTTAAAGCTTTTCATAACACTGAGCTCCTGGCATCCTATAAATGTACCTTTTTAGATTATTCGGCATGAGTCTTTAGAAGGCAGAAGAAATAATCTTTATATGTTTGCAGCCCAAGCTTTGAGGAAGATTGTGCGGTTAGCCCAACCTTTCAGAAGTGGTGTGCCAAGTCTTCATTTATTCACTCTGATTTAAGGTTCCGTGTGCCAGTAATACATTTGAAAGTTTTTAGAAGGTCTCTTTCTATAAGTCTATAATATATAACTAAACTATTGTTGTATGTAAAGTAAATACGGTTTTCAAAATGTTTAAGAAGCTTATTTAAAATTAAATTAAAATGCAGAGCCCCCCAGACTGGTGGCCAGGACCCAGGCAGTGTGAGTGACACTGAAAATCAGCTCGTGTGCCACTTTTGGCATGCGTGCCATAGGTTGCCTACCCCTGGGTTAGCCATTTGGAGAACCTTTTATTTCAGAGTGCCTAGTGCCTTATTCCTGTGGAAAAATCCTCTGTAATTTAATAGGGTATCAATAGAAATGACTAAACAAGCCATTAGATTTTCCTTAATAGAAAATGATATACCGTATTCCTGCAATAAAAGTCCATTAGCTGGTTTCAATTCTAAAGAAAGGATACAATTCTCTATTAAATTCTATTGAATTTCACTGTAAGAGACAGAACAGCACTGATGGATAAGTACCCAATAAATAAAATGCGTTATGATGATCTGGCTTCAGCAAGTACTATGTGTAATAAGGGAGTGACACTTCTGCCCGCATGGTTGATGAGCAAATGAGGGGTTAAATCCTGTCTTTACTGAACTCAATGGGACTTTTGCCACTGAGCTCTCTAGGGCCAGGATTTCACCATGATCTTGCCAGAAATAAAGTGTTTGTAAAACCGTATGTAGTGCACTTCAGAGCTTATTGTGCACGTCCATTTGTCCACAAAGCTTCCTGGCATGAACAGAAGACAGATGTTGGGCCTTATTCTGCTCTTGCTTCTGCTGGTATAAATCAGGAGTCATTCTTTTGACGTCATTGGATGGTTGATCAATGGCATTTCATGGATGCTAAAACTATATGAGAGGAGAATCAAGCCCTATTCACTTTTAACAAGCCCTCAAACGATCATCAAACGATGAGTGTTTGTTCATCAGCCTAAATTTATATTGAGTAACTTCAAAATCTTTTTCATGGCTGCTGAGCTACAGACGTCTCGTCACTTTCTTTTTCTATAGAAGCCACGATTACTTGAAGAAGAAGAAGAGTCTGCTGTGTTAAAAGTATATTCTATTTAAGAAATACTCACTTGCAATGGAAATGGCCAAATTATGGCCTGGAGTCTTAAAATAGCATTAATTCCTTTTAACACTGGCTTCATGCCTAGGGTGTTGGCATTTTAATTGAGACAAGTTCCCTAAACCTTTTCTTTCTCACTTCCAAGGGAAGCAATTATAAAACAAACACTTGCCCCATAAAGCCCAGGGAGTCCTAAAATAATCATACAGTTTCTAAAACACTTTTTAGGAGGAGGGCTAGGTTGTTTACATTCTCTGTAACTATATATGCCAAATATTGTGGGTGTTTGGTTTCGTCTACAATAGGGCAGTCTGGGTTTGGACAATCTGCATGAAAAGTGTCTGGTTCCTGAAGCCACAACAAATGAAAAACCTTGTCCCCCGGAATTCAAAAAGTTAATCTCTTTTTAGGAAGAGACGTCAAAGTTTACATATTTTAAGGCTTTATTTTGCCATCACTTTTAAACAAATACTGCCCACTTCTGTTTAAGCAAAAACAAAGTTTGTTTACAGTATGTCCCCTGGGTCTGTACAACTACTGATATCTTCTGGGAGGCCACCCTCTTAAAGCCAGTTGGAAAAGTCAGACATCATTCCTCAATACACTACAGGGCTGGAAACCTAGAAAAACTGTTTACAGCTGGCTGGCATGCCTCCCATCATCTCTTTATTGTGCCTCAGTGGTAGAAGCTTTGAGCAGAGACTGCAGATAATTGGCCAAAGAGGTCTCCCTTCCATCCAAATCTTTGTTTAGCCAATGGTTTTACATTTGGATAAATCACATTGCACTGTGTATGGAATATTAAGGAATTTATGTCTTCAGAATGATAGATGCACAGCAGATTTTAACGTATGGACTCCGTCAACTGAATCCTACTGCTTCTTCACAACTCAACCTGAAACATACTGCTTCTTCACAACTCAACAAAAAAAATCAGAATTTATAGAGGGCCAGCAGTGAGCAGTTTTCCACTTTATTCATTTATTTGTCTGACCTGAGGGTCTCATCAGGTTAGGAAGACAGAGAGACAGAGTTGGTCGGCCCAGAACAAAAATAGCATAGTTCAGTCCCTTCTATTTTGCCTTGGAGATTTCATCAGTGACATCAATGTAATAAATATAGTCAAGAGACTGAAAACATATTTTATGTCAACGTGTGTATGTGTGTGTATGTGTATCTTTCCTTCTGCTTGGCAGCCTTTCCCCCAAATCTGCCCAGCTCTTGCCTTCACATCACACCGACAATTTACTGTAGCTATGGCCCATTTGACTGACTTTTCTCTGTCTACATGTGTATTTCAATATCACACAGAGGCATTAGACACTCAAGCATCTCTTCTTTCCTCGTCGTGTCTTCTGTATGCAGTAATTCTTACCAAAGCTTTCACTAAGCTACCCCCACCCCTCTGCTCTTATTTCAGAAGGTTTATTCCTGGGACATATTTGGTAATTACTCTCCTTCTACATTTACTTCCACCCCTCCCATTTCAAGGCATTATATGAAGCTGACATTTTACTACAAGATTTTGAGTCGCTGAAAGTTTCAAGCCTATTTCCACCCTCTGCTTTTGTTGCTAGAAATGTATTTTGCTTGTTCTTAGCATTTCCTTAAAAGTGACAATTTTTGAAAATCTATTTCCTGGTGTTTGATGTCGTAGCACTTCAAGCCAAAACTTCCATGCCACCTAAAACCTTAAAATCGTCATTCAGTTGGATTGGGGGAAGGAGACTGTTGTTTAGTGGTGAAGGAGGGTTGACAACTGCTCTCTCAGAATGTGAACATGGCCCTGCCTCCTAAACTTGCCAACGTCCTGTAAGCTGCATGTACTGCAGAACACCTGAAGGAGGAAAGGGCCATCTGTACAGAGGCCGTGTACCCCTGCACTGATTCCCAGCACCAGGGTCGCTCAGGGCCTACAAATCCCATACTACCATTGGTTGGCCAGTTATAGCTGCCCTAACCCCCTTTCACAGGGTGTTTTCCTTCAGGGAAAAGGGAAACCCATACAAGATAGTGCTGACATGATCAACATTTGGGTATGGCGGTATTTTTTCTGGTCTTTTGGGATGGCACAATTCTATCTTGCCACAAGCTGACTTCCTTCAGATATGCTGAGTTCTATATGCTCAGGTCTCTCAGAGGAGCTATTGAAATTTCTCAGGAAGGCCAACAAGAAGATGCAGAGACAACATTGCCCCATTCTGCAAGCTGAGAGAACTCTTACCTCCCTTCCCCTCTGCAAGAGGCCTTTAAATCCTGATCCTATAAAGAATATTTACATGGTTATATTCTTCTTCCATCATACAGAGGAATAGATGGTTTTAATGGGTTTGCTTTATCATATGTAATGGCCTAGTACCTATCCCGTGGGGTCTGATTCTTCTCCACTGACCCCAGATTCACACTGGTGCCACTCCACTGACCTCACTAGAGTAGCACCTTATTCCTACTGATGTAAGGAAAAGAGACTCAGACCCTTTATATTTTCATAAATTCATTTAGCATAAAATACAAGTGCTGTTGTTCTAAGTCGAAGCCAAAACTACTCTCCATAATGAAGGAAACACTGGCATAATGGTTTCCAGAGCTGAACACAATCTCCATATGTGGTGTAATTACATCTTTAGCTTTCTACAGAGGAATAGTTTACAGCTTAAATGCTATTAATTGTAAGCAGTTTTGTTCCACAGGATGTTGTTCATTGATAACTACTCAATTAAGGTTATTTTGCAATTAGTTTATTCACAGTAAATTTATTGCAACAGGAGTCATCTGTGGAGCAGCAAATTAAGTTTTGTTGGGTCTGCATATGCACCGGCTCTTCAATGCCAGTCTCAAAGAGCTTATACTCATCATAGTATTTTTACCATGTTGGCGAATAGATTTAAGGCATGAAGAGAAGTCTCAGCAGTGACTGTGGCTTGCAATGGCTAAACCAAAAGAAACAGAGATAGATCCAATAATCTTTATGGAATTGGTCCCACACTCTTTAAATTTTGGATCAAACCAAATGAGTCAAAAAGCACACTGTGAAAATTCTGAAAACTAAACAAAGCTGTCTCTTCAGCTGTCAATATACATGTATAACCTAAGGATAACTATTTAGCATTTTAAAAGAATCCTTTTTATGGTCAAAGGGTCAAATTCTAGCTAAGCTACCTATGTCCTGCTTAGCTACATTTCCTCTCCAGTTTAAATTGTGTATGAAATTCTCTTTCACTTCCTGTCCAACAGTTGTGTAGTCTTGCTAATACATTGTTGAACTGCTGCTGTATTCCACCCCAGAAGTGGCTGAATTTTAGGGGCAAGTGAAGTGATCATGATGTAGCCTACCTCTTTCTATTTAGCACTTTGAAGTCCTCAGACAAAAGGCATTATAGAAGCACAAACTGTTATTATACTTGTATATTACTCAACAGAAAGAGCACCATTAATCTACGGTATGTGGTCTGCATGTCTTAGACAAAGTTTGAGAGCATGATGAGATCTCAGTTACTCTTGTGCACTGGAATATTTTATTCCTTAGCAGCTTCTCAAAAATCAAAATGTTTTATTTCTGTGTGACAGAGCGGCAGCATCAGTAGAAGCATGTGAGAAAACACCCTGATCTGGGAAGAACTCCCTCAGTGCTGATGTATGACACAGAAAAAGGTCAGTTTGATTTTTTTTCTATTTTATTTATGAGCCAGGTTGCCCTAGGGCTGAAAGTAGAAAGAAACCTGTTCTGACTTATAAACTGAGCAAAGATGACATAGGAGCCAAAGGGAAATAAACCAACTTCGTTCCGGGCTCTCCATTCTTAATAGGGGCTTTTCTTTAATCAAAAGTGCATGTTAAAAAAAATCCTAAAGGAAACTGGAAACATAGTATGCGTCCATCCGAACTCAAGCACCAAAGACCTGGATCAAGGAGTACTAATTTTCAGCCACCAAGGACCATGGGTAGATTTGAGACCCATGTGGGAGTCTGATGACCTGGACCAGAGGAGAAATGATTTAGATACCACGTGACAACACTCCTTTGCTCATGACTCAGAGTTGGTGTCAGTCATGCAGGGAGTGGTCTGCCATCTATCAGCAAACTTTCAAATTGACACTCAGGTCTCTAGGAATCAGAGATTTAAAATAGTGCGAGCTACATGGTAAGCGTGAAAAGTAGATCAGAGTCCAACAAATCTGAAGGGAATATCAAGAGAAAGAAAAAAAAATCACAATTTTAATCTCTATACAGCAATCCTTTTCATAGTGCCCACAACTGCATTATCTGTGTATGGGCTTGGAAGGATTAGATTTTTATTGATAAATATTGGTAAACATCGATTTCATGATACATACACAAACTAATGAAAAAATATTTTCATCAATAATAATCAAAATTCACAGATAGGCAAAGTAAGAAAAATGCTGCTTGAGAACTTATTAGAGTCAAAATCCAGTGATTTAGACTTTTCAATTAGGCTTCTTACAAATGGACTAATGAATGAATAGCAAAAATCTTGCAGATTTGTGGATTTAAGGATATTTACACCTCTACCTCGATATCACGCTGTCCTCGGGAGCCAAAAAATCTTACCGCGTTATAGGTAAAACCGCGTTATATCGAACTTGCTTTGATCCACCGAAGTGCGCAGTCCCGCCCCCCCGGAGCACTGCTTTACCACGTTATATCCAAATCAGTGTTATATCGGGTCGCGTTACATCGGGGTAGAGGTGTACTTTGTATATTTTGACATGTGATGTTGACAGTATGTGTTTTAATGGTTTATAAAAGCTTTAAATTTTTGAATCTCAATGCCTATTGTCATTAAGTAATTTTTGGACCCTCTCCCCAATAATTTCCCACAACTGGAAAATTTAAATCAACAACAACAGGGGAGAAATTATTAAAAAACATAATTCGGCACAACTGTGAAAATTTAAATGGATAAAAATGTTTTAAAAATGCTTAATATTAACATAGATATTATCTGTTGAAATTATAAAAAAAATGAATTCTGTGAAATTATCTGAAGAGCTATACAGATAAATTCAGTCTGCACAGTGAAGCCAATACTGGACTTTTCTTCTCTCTTCCCTGCTTACTGGGGGTCTTGCTTGGGGAGTCTATAATACAGATTAAGGCCATGTTTACACTACCACTTTTGTTGGTACAACTTATGTCACTCAGGGGTGTGAAAAAAAACACCCTGAGTGACATAAGTTACATGGACAGAAGCACCAGTGAGGACAGCACTTTGTTGGTGGGAGAAGCTTCTCCCATTGACATAGCTACTGCTGCTCATGGAGATGGTCTCCCATCGGCATTGAGTGGCTACACAAGCGATCTTACAGTGGCGCAGCTACATCGGTACAGCTGTGCCGCTGTAAGCTCTCTAGTAGAAACATGGCCTAAATCAGACTAGCTTTGTCAAATAGGAGAGTTTTGCAGTGTACAATCTCTCAGTCTGGCCTCCTCTCCAATTTATTCCACAGCCAGGAGCTCTCTATCTCCAACTTTCACAGGCTTCATCCAGGCTTTCAGTGAGCTGTCTTGGTGGGTTACGGATGGAGTACACTCAGTGACATAGCTGGGCCCTGACCCAGCCATGGTTTTGATAGCCAGAAACAAGGCCTTAAACAACTAATGGAAGTGGGCTGGTAGCCTGCGGTGGCACACAGCACAGCGGTACAGGTGGCCACAGCAAGGAGGCAGGCTACTCCATCTTGCACAAGCTGCAGCTCCGCATGTTGCCCCTACTGAAGAGTAAACTAAACTGTCATGCCAGCCCCATCAAAAAGACAATCTTCCTGGTTACCAAAAAGGCAATTTTCCTGCTTCCCCTTTGTAATCAGTACAGCGCTAGATTTGCCCATTTATCCATGTCACCCCTTGTATCTTCATCCATCTTTCCAGACTTCACCCGCTACGCTTCCACCCTCTCCTCCAAGTTCCTTTTCAAAACATACACTTGGAAACCAAAGCGGTGTGCCCCTCAAGCTGCCTGCTATGCTGACCTCCACAACAGTATAATATTATAGTTGAAGCCTCTGACATTCCCCCCCTCCCCACCCCGGTTTGTCATCATTCCTTGTACTCCTTGAGTGAGAGACAGTCTATTTGTAAAGAACTATGCACACTAACAGTGCTAAACAATTCAGGTGACATGTAAAGTTTTATATTTTATTTTGCTGCTTCAGTATACTCTTAGCATACGGTACACAGCTGGAATGGAGCTTCTCTCTTCTGGTTCTCATGGAGCGAACACACTCATTTCAGAAAAGTAACAACGGATGACACTGTAGGTTTAAACAGTCCTTTCCATAATCCATTTGAGTTTCTACACCTCTTGCCTTTCGACATAATAAAATACTTCAAAGAAAAAAAAAGTTTATAAAATACTGCTCCTCTTGACAAACACCGAGGTGAATGTATCGCTTAGAATTTATGACAGTCTGGCTCAGTGGAGTCATATACCACGATTGATGGCCATATTTAACAATTCTGCAGCTTTGAACAGCTATGCATCTATGAATGGATCCTAGGGAATTGCACTCTAGATGACATCTCAATGGAACCCATAGCTCCTAAACAAGTTTATACATTGAGATAATGAATGAATGAGTGGGACCAATGCATAAATATTTAAAGTTCACAAGCTCTCTTGTAAACAGATAACAAATCTTTTTCATATGCAAACATAAGGATACATCACTTGGCATGCTGAACGCGTAGATTGATCCCCAGAATGGCTGACTTGTGCTAACACGCAGCACAGAGCTTTCCTGATGTTTAGAATGTTAAGAGCGATGCACAAGAGAACAGTAATACCAGCACTATAGTGCTTTCATTCCAAAAGCTCAGGGCTAGTGCTCTACAAATGTTACCTAATTAAGCTTACCACCCCTTTAAGGAATATATTGGGTTCATGTAGCCTCCGCCTCTGAGGGATGGCGCAATTGTTTATCACGGCACAACAATGCATACAGTTTAGGATAAAAGGGAGGGGACATCTGATCCAACTGGCCTATGAAATCACAGCACAATTACATTTTTGTGGATAAGTATCTTAGAAATGTAGCTGTAAAATACAAGGGACTACAATTTTTTTTTTAAATCAGGCTCACTTTTTAACGAGAAAGGGTTGAACTTCGAAGGAGGGCCTACTCCTGCAAGGTTTGCTGAGTGCCTCCTGTAGGTAGGGTGACCAGATGTCCTGATTTTACAGGGACAGTCCCGATATTTCAGGCTTTTTCTTATATAGGCTCCTATTATCCCCTACCCCCGGCCCGATTTTTCACACTTACTGTCTGGTCACCCTACCTGTAGGGCATCGAGTGGCCACGCTGTTGATTCCTAATGTCTTTCCTTGACCCCTTAAATTCCTCTTCTGAAAGGGGTGCTGAGAAGCTGCCTAGGAATTCTGCCATTCCTAAGAAGACTCTTACATTACAGTATGCTTGTTCCTTTTGCATTAGCATTTGGCATTTCATTGGTTATGCTGCTGCTCTATCACTTCCCCACTGCAAAACTGCCACGACGGCTCTTTCTACCCCTGTGTCTAAGGGAGACTACAGGGAACACTACCTGAAGGAGAATTCGGCAGTGTTTGAAACAGTTAACTTCAGCTGTCAGTGTGGCAGCACGGAATAACCTTGAGGCAAAGAAAAGTCAACATTTTCTATTAGGATCCATCTGCCTAGGTAAAGACAGTCTCAAAAAAGGGGCCTCTCTGCTGACAATCTTACAGAGCTCCAGGGACATTCCTGCTAATCTGAAGACTCCTAGCAATAGCCTGTCTACACCTTATATTTTAATATACATCCTGCACACCTCATTTATGGAACTGTTGGTTGTTGGGGGGGGTTTTTTGGTCTCTTCAGGTAGGTGTCCAGGAACATGCCTCAGCTGTTACTGAATTCACACACATTTTAAAAATAAAAACAGATCAAATGACTTACCAACTAGTAGAATCTTAATGACTTATTTCCTAGTCTCATCACTTACCAGTCAACTTGCCTCTATCATTTACTATGCTGTGTAATAAACAAAAGGTTTGATTTTATGTCATATACTGCCATTTGTGAGACAATTGAGTAGAGAAAATTATTATTGGCCCAGGACTGAAAGGCGCTTGTCCAGACCCTTGGACAGGGGTACTTGTGGGAAATTCCATATTTAAAGAGAGAATCAGGAAATATTTCTGGGGAAAGCTGATGTTAAGAATGGTGACTGTTTAAAGCTGCAGTGGGTTTGGAATGTTACAATAAGTCCCAAGAGAAAAGATTAGCTGGCAAGTGGTGCAGTCACAGGGGTGTGTTGCAAGGGGCTGGACCCCCTCAACTATCTCACAAGGTCAGACCCAAATTGCGTATCTTAAGGAAGAAAAGGGGGAAACGACAACAACAGATATTTGCAATGACCAATCTCACTGTTGTTACTTTACATAGAACAGCCCCAGGTGCCCAGGTACAATTAGGTCAGCAAATAGAAAATATATCAAACAGAGTAGACCTAACACTTTATTGCTGGCTGTGATATAGATGCCCAGAGACACATTATATTGGTGATCGTATACATTTCTAAGGGCTTGTCTACACAAACATTTAATCTGTGGCAAACTGAGGTGTGAATCTACCCCGCACTAGCCTGCTGTGGACTAACTATCTGGCTGGACCCTGCTGACGCACATTAACATTAATGCATTTTGATCAAGAACTCTTTGAAACAGGACTAGAACAAAGTGCATTAACAAACTGTTAATGTGCGTCAGCAGAGTCGATGTGGACAGTTAATCCATAGCAAGTTATTGTGGGGTAGATCCATATCCCAGCTTGCCGCAAACTAAATATCCATGTAGACAAGTCCTAACAACTGCTGTAAGTCTACAATTTCTGAATCTGAGATTTTATTTTTGTATGATTTATCAGGAAAGGGCCAGGTACACAGTACCAGTAACCAGAGTGCTGAGAGATTCCTTAGTCTGAATACATTATTCCAGGACACTTTCTTGAACTATTTTGGAAGAGAGCTCAATATAACTCAGCCTGCCACTGAAGTAGAGTTCTGCTTGAGCTTCTTCTCTCTTTATCTTTTGATTTTACCTTCCTCTCTCACCCAGTCTGCCATGCCTCCACTCTTTCCTCCAAATATCTCCTTAAAACCTGATTCTTCCACAAGGTCTGTTAACCCATCTCCTGTTTTCCTATTCTCTGCCATTTAGAGAAGTGATGCTGAGTGTTAGTGTGAGCATGATGGTCACTCCAAACGCGAGAGAGTAATTATAAAAAACTCTCACAAACATCAAAACAAATACATTGAAGAAGTGGAACCACAGACACACAGTGAAAGATCCTATTCACCAGACTTGATTCAGTTGCACCCCTGCCTTTGTACCTCTTCAAGGCCTTTTCTCGTTTGTTTATAAAACACCAAGTACACTTTAGGCTCCGATCCAGGAAAGAACTTAACCATGTGCTTAACCCTACGCAAGCAGGGAAGTGCTGATTGTGGGACTGGAGCCTTAGCAGTGCTGTAGAAATATCACTGCTGCTAATAGTAATGTTTCATCTCACAAGCTATTCAGCAGTAGAGGAATGCCTTTTAAGCTATGGATAGTTCACAGTTAAATAAATGGTGAAATGAGAGGAGCTCTTCTTGAAGGGCGTACAAAGGACAGCGCACACACACTCACACACCAAAAGAAAGCCGTGTGCAATAAGCCACAAATCTGATCCCACATTCAAATAAAAAACAATAAAACAAAGCCTCGTCCTTTGGCTATGGATTTGGATTTGAAACTCGGAACTAATAAGCTTTGAAAACCACATTTGTTGTACCAAGACTTCACTTAAAACAGAACTGAGCCACAAATTACTTTGTTTACTATCTTATTTACCCTACTTTTCCTGCCTCCAGGTTAACAGTTTCCATCCAGCAGCTCTCTGTCCCCTGGCAGGAAACAGCAATGTTGTCCCTTTGTTGGCTGGCAGAAGTGCCAATGTTCACTGTGGTTATCGCCACGTTTCCCACATAGCGTGCATCTCCTTTGTCGAATAATGGGATGGAATGAATGAACATCCACTCTCAAATATGCCTCTAACTTTAGAAGGAAACACTGTAACTGCTGCTGCCTGAGAGAACTAGCATCATCGTTGGAAAACTGGTTAAAATTGCATGGGAAAAATCTAATGGAAGAAAACTGAAGCAGAACATTCAATATATGCTTAACAAGAGTCTTGTGTTCTCTGCACAGTTCTCTGTTAAAGAAATCTTTAGATACTTGCTGTTTGGCACAAACCAGAAAAATAATGCTATACTTTACTGCATAATCTTGATTTTTACTGTACTGGACCAGAGTCAAGAGGCTGTTATTGCATAAAATTCCCCCCTCCCCGTGTGGTTGTGTAGCCACTCTAGCATCTATTGACTTACCATCCAGGGGACACAGACGCATCACCTTCTCAGGCATCAGCTTTCCTTGCTTGTGTTGACAGTATATCTCTGCAATCTCCCGCCGACAGTGCTTGGATTTGGACCGAGACAGAGCTGAAAGTGCCTCCTTGCCCGATATTTCACATTTTGGTGGCTGGTCGTATCTTATTTCAGGGGAGCTGTTCCCACTCCTTTTTAAAGGAGGCTGTCTGGGAGACCTGTGAATCTCCTTCAAATTGCTGCTGCTATTCTTTACAGCATGATGGCTGAACTGAAGCACTTCATTGGAGTTCTTCCCCAGGAGTGAGTTCTCCTTCACCTTTCCTTCTTGCTCCAGTTTCTTTTTCAAGTGCTCCTTCTGCTTGCTAAGAGGCTTCTTCGCCAGTTCAGGCTGGTATTTTTGCCTCTGAGTCCTGGGAGCAAAGTTACTGTTATCAATATTTTCAAAGTCCTTGGGTACAGAGTTTTCATTATTGCTGTCTGTTCGCATTTTCTCTTTTGGCCGGTGGGAAAAATAACCATCCTACAAAAGGGGGGAAAGTTACATGCATGTTACTACACTTTTTAAATCTCATTACATGCAACTTCTATATTAAAGAGTAAAGTCAATTTTTTTTAAAAAAGGCATACACATTAAAATACACATTAGACTGCGATCCCCATGCTCACTCACTGGGCCAGAATGGGGAGGCTCATGTTTTTGAGCATTGATTCCTGTGGGGCTTGATTCTGCTCCCATTAAAAGTCAATATTGTAACTCTGGGTTCAAAGGGAGCGGAGTTAAGCCCTTAAGTAGCTTCAAATCACTTCAATGGGACTACTTGCACGAGTCAGTGCTCCAGAATCTGGACTACTCAGTGTTGAATTCCTCTTTGAGGAGTCCCATTGGCTTTATGGACTAAAGTACTACTCGATGTGAGTAAAGATGCAATAGTCCAGCCCCTCGTATGTTCATATGATGCTACATGGCAACGATAAAACTTTTCATTTTTAAAATTATACTTGATTTGAGAGTTGCTACTGACTGATGCTTGACAGCATCACAGCAATGCAGCCAGTAAGTAAAGGTTATATATAAACAATAAACAATGTGTAGGAGTGGAGTGAATGGTGGTCAGTGATGCTCAGATTACACCCCTCATTCCTGTACGGGAATCTAGTTTGTTTTCCAACAGCCTGATGAATTATATAGTTCAAAAAGGAAACTTGGCTAAGAACTGATTGTCTCTTTAATATTCCTCCTACCCAAAACGATCATATTGTCATAGTTATACATATCACCACCACTATAACTGAAAAAAATGTTTTATCCAGGAAAAGCAATGCACCCAAGGAAACATGAACAGAGTCATGGAAATGTAGGGCTGGAAGGGACCTTGAGAAGTTGTCAAATCCTACCCTCTGTGCTGAGGCAAGACCAAATATATCTAGACCACCACTGTCAGGTATTTGTCCAACTTGTTCTTAAAAACCTCCAATGATGGTGATTCCATAACCTCCCTGGGAAGCCTATTCCAGAATTTATTTACCCTTCTAGTTAGAAAGCTTTTCCTAATATCTATATCTCCTTTACTGCAGATTAAACCCATTACTTTTCATCCTACCTTCAGTGAACATCGAGAACATTTGATCCCAATCATCTTTATAACAGCCTTTAACATATTTGAAGACTGTTTTCAGACCCTCCTCACTCTTCTTTTCTCAAGATTAAACATGCCCAGTGCAGGACCCCATAAAATACACCCTCCCAGTTCAGCAGTGACCCATTGATAACTACTCTTTGAGTATGGTCTTTCAACTAATTTATCACCCACTTTACAATAATTTAATCTAGATCACATTTCCCTAGTTTGCTTATGAGAATGTCATGTGAGACTGTGCCAAAAGCCTTACTAAAAATCAAGATATATCATGTCTACTGTCCCTCTCCCCCCTCCCCCCACTTCCACTAGGTCAGTAACAAAGAGGGAATTTAGGTTGGTTTGGCATGATTTGTTCTTGACAAATCTATTCCTTATAACCCTATTATCTTTTAGGTACTTACAAATTGATTGGTAAATAATTTGTTCCAGTATCTTTCCAGATATCAAAGTTAGGCTGACTAGTGTATAATTCCCTGCATCCTCTTTGTTCTCCTTTTTAAAAGCAGATACTGTGTTTGCCCTTCTCTGGGACCTCACCTGGCCTCCAGGAGTTCTTGAAGAGATACTTGCTAACAGTTCTGAGATTGTTTCAACTATTTCTTAAGTGCCATAAGACGAATTTCACCAGGCCACATATATTCTTTAACTTGTTCTTTCCCTAACTTTGTTGCGTTCCTTCCCCCTTGTTAATATTAATTGTGTTGAGTATCTTGTGACCATTAACATTTTTAGTGAAGACTAAAGCAAAACAGGCATTAAACACTCCAGCCTTCTTGATGTCCTCAATTAACAGTTCTCCTAATCAGGCATAGAATAACAAGTTGCTTCATAATTTCACCCCCCGTTGCTATAGAAACTTGTTTTAGTGTAGCGGCAATTGCCAATGAAGATTCCTAGGTTACATTTTGTTTTGTCATCAGACTCAATGCTATGCTCCTGACAGCTCTTGGTGAAGGTGATAGGGGTCAGCAGGAAGAATCTCAAGGCAGACCACATCCTTTTCGTCATCTCGAATAGTTACAAGCCTTAGTGACTGGGTCACAGGAGAAATAAAGTTTAGTCGCTTGTGGCAGCTTAGAGTGCAAAACTCAGGAGCCTGCCTCGTGGCAGCGCTCACCAGATGTGTATTTCCCACCCCTGAAGTTCTTTTCTGATGCTATTCCACTTCCTGTCCCGATCTCAATAGTCTCCAACACATATTTATTAATCTCACTAAGAACTGCTATGCCTGTAAATGAGGCACATTTATGCGATTTACCCAAAAAAAACATCTTTTGCTGTTCCATATTGCAAGTATCTCTAGAAAGAGGAACAAAAGATGTGTCACACCAGATCAGCATATTTGTTTAACAAGTTCAGTTTCCGCCTCCAGTTCTGGCCAATACCTGATGATTCACAGGAAAAGGGGCTAGGGAAACACAATGCACTTGGTTGACTGTACATGGCGGAACCACTTCCATCATAACGTGTGCAGAAATCAGCGTACACCCTATGTATCAATCTTTGGTTACTCCATATTAATATGCAAACCTGCCGATAAACCAGTCCTTACCTAAATCTGTGACTGACTTCAATTGTTGGCCATAAAATTATCTGGTCCCTTAGAGCTCTAAGTGTGACTTACACACTAAGCAAATTCAGTGAAATTCTACAACGTATGGTGGGCGTTTTCCCTTCACAATTGGCAGAACGCAGCTAGTTTCTCTTCTTCCTCCTAATGCTCTGTTGCAACACTCATACAAACATTCTCCAGAAGTGAATAAGTGTTGTGGGTAGCAAAAACAAATTTACATTCAGATATCCATTTTCTCTCATAAGGCTGGTTAGTAAAACACAGCTGCCAAATTCTGCACAGCTCCATTGCTGACATTTATGCAAGCTATTTAATGATGAATTTGCATATTTGTAAATAATCTGGATACACTTCAGCTCATGGCCAAACACACCCAGCCCCAACCAGTTTCAGTGGTAGGCTATGGGAGTTGCTCAAAACTTGGCAGCTGTGACTGTGTGCTGGGGAGACTGGGGTGGGTGGGTGTCTGAGGTTGCTGGAAGGTACCTGGGGTACTAAGGTATTTAGGTGGTTGTCAGAGTGCTCAGCTGAGTGGGGGCATCTGAAAGAAAGTGGTGACTGCCTGGAGGTTAGCTAGGTGGATGAAGGCTTGAGTGGGAGCTTGAGGAGAAGCTGGAGGCTGTCCAGGGAGTGGCTCGGTGGATGAGGAGCATGAGGCTGTGGGAGTTTATGACAGAGTAGTTGCTGGGGGCTGAAGGAACCTGAGGCCAGCAACAGCCTTCTCTCCTTGTGCTGCTGCATCTGCTTCTGCCAACAGTTGTGGCCTCCTTTCTGCCTGTGATCCTGCATGGGTAGCAGTGAGAGGAAATGCAGAGGGGACATGTGGCCACAGGCACAGTTTTATTTTAACTTGGGGGTGCTCCACGCCTGCTCCTGAGGCCCCGTCCCAGCTCTGCGCCCTGCCTCAAGGCCCCTGCCCTCATTTGGCCTCTTCCTGCCCCACTCCAAACCCTCTGCCGAAGCCATCACCTGCTGCTCGCTGCTCTCCTCCCTCCCCCAAGCACCTCCCTCAACCGCCAAACAGCTGTGGCTGGCGAGTGCTGAGCACTCATCTTTTTTTTTTTTTTTTTTTAAACGTTGGTGCTTGAACCCCAGAACACCCCTGGAGTCAGTGCGTATGCACATAGCTACCTACTCAGTGGGGCCTCTTGTCACAGTTTAGCCCGCTGGCTGCTAGCTATGCTATATTTTTCAAGCCCTGTGTCGGAGACGGATAGATGAGTCACTGAGTGGGTGAGGGTGTGCACGGAATGGGCACAAGGGAGAGATATTGTATGGATGGGGGTGAGTGGATTTTCAAAGGCATAAAGAAGTGAGGTGCCCAACTCCCATGAAAAGTCAATGGCAGTTACGTACCTAACTCTCCTGTGTGTCTTTGAAAATCTCTCCCAGGAAGCAGGGTGCTTTGATTAAGAAACAGGATATATATATATATATATTCATATGAGAGAGGGGAGAACTGTGCATGTCAGAGAAAGACTATAGAGGGTAATGAGGGAAGGGGGAAAAAAAGGGGGTATAAAAGAATTAAGAGACAAGAGGAAACAAACACCGAGAGAAAAGACTACCTATTCCTTGAAAGAAAACAAGAAAAAGTGGAGTGAATGGAGAAAAAGCTAGGACAAAAGTGAGGGACCCACAGTAGTTAGTTACATGTTTAATAAAGTGATTAAATGGGAAGTTGATTGACAATACTTTAGTTAAACACACAGCACAACTGCTTTATTCCTTCAGCGAGCAGGGGGTGTGGCTGAGTAGATATTTCTCACCATAATAAGTACGGGTCCTCAAGCTAGTAGGTGAGGAATATATTTTTTAGGCCCCAAGAACAGACAATGTCTCCCTTTATTAATGCTACCAACAGCCAGAGGAAGTGGTGGGAAATTGGTATGAAACTACCTTCAGGAATACGTACTGATTTTTGGGTAGGTTTCTCTTTAAGTTTTCTTGCCACTTCTGGTAGGCCTAATAAAACGGAGTCAGTGACAACATCCAGTAATAATAATAATGAATGATGGTAATAAGTCTTAGCACTGATGTATCACGTTTCATAGTCAAAAGCACTTTACAAATGTTAGCTAATTATTTCTCACACCTCTTCCCTGAGAAGTATATTATTATTCCCATTTTACAGAGTGGGGGCGTAGGGGGAGGAATGAGGTAACAACTTGCCAAAGGACACACAGTGATTCAATATCAAAGCAAAGTCAGGCTTAGACCTCAGCAGTAACTGGCTCCCAATCCCGTGTTCAGACCATGCCTCCAGCACATGACTCAACAAGAAAAGAAGCAAGCAGCAAATAGAGCAAGAGAAATGTAAAAAATGTAAAGCTCATTAACATTATACCCAACACATCTCTATTGAACTGATACTGCTTTGACAAATTGGCTATTATTTCATATGTTTGATAGTTGTCATGTTTCCTTTATTCTTACCAATCACTATAACCTTAGGTTAGTTATGCTCATTAAAATAAAATAAGTCAAAATAGTCAATGTACGTATTGTAATGATCTTGCATTTGTATGTTTGTGCAGTAGCTCAGAAACTCTAATTGTTCTACTGTTACATTAGCTCTAAGCTGTTGCTGGAATCCTTATTTATTCTCATGAAATAATTACATACTATAATGTCCTCCATTCTCATTCGACCTTAGGCATGTTTAGAGCAAATTCCAGATCAGGCACGAATATGCTAACTGCACTAATTGATCTGTGATATGGGTTGCATTGTAGTGGGATCTGAATTTAAAAAACAAACAAACCCATTTTAGGAAATGTCACTCACTTTTCCCAGTCTTATCAGAGGATTTTCCACTGCCTCTAGTCTGGAATTTAAACAGCAGTGATGGCTACTTCATTTAGCTGCTTTGACAAAAAAGGCAGATTTATCAAACCAAAGCACAAAGACAGTTAAGAAGTTTTAAAGCTCAGTTAAATCAGGTTATCATCAGTGAAACATTAGTTACATGGCTGGTTTACATTATCCAGGTTACAAAGATCTGGAGAATGAACACTGAGTTAGATATTACACATTACAGATTACATATTCAAAATATAGTGTGCTTGTTGCATGCCTTAACTAAGGCAAATGGCATGTGCTGGTGCAAGTGGGAACACAGAGAGGCACTTGTGGGTACAACACAAGTAAGTAGATGTGATATGGAGCAGTCAGTGTTACTCCTGAACATAGGAAAGACCTATAGCATTAGGGGACACTTCCTAAGTACAGCAGACGTATAGGTGGCCTAAATGGGGAAATAATCATTTTGAGGCTGTTCTAAATTGTGCAGAAGGCTAGCCCAGGCCAGCTCTCAGAAGGCGTAGGAATTAGATAAGTACAAAGGTAGGTTAAAGCCACCTTTGCCCTCACTTCTCAGCAGTACCAGGTGGAGTTCAGGCACAGCTAAGGACCTAGGCTTATTAGTTCCATTTTACAAATGAGTAAAGTGAATTTTAGGGCAATTAAATGTCCATGATCAGACAAGCCTGTGGCACAGCTGGGGACAGACGACCCATAGCTCTATTCGTTACCTGCAAGACTATCCATCCATTCTGAAACTGCTAGATAAAACTCTTTGAAAATTCACTAATTACTAAACTAACATTGCAGGAAATACCCAGTTGGCAGCAGAACTGGTTGCACACATTTGTGAAAGTAAACAGTGGGATTTTCATCACTCATTACCTGTATTGTTAAGGGATGAAATCAACAACACTTTTAAACACATGATACTAATTATTCCAACAAAATGAATCCTCACCATCCCTCCTCCTATGCACACCAATTTATTCTCTATATGTAGCTCTTAAACTTTAGGGAGTTAAGAATGAGGACTTCAGGGGGAAATGTGAAAGAGCAAACAAGAACTTTATTTGTTGAGTTTCAACAATACCAGCGTGCAGAAGGTAAACCTACAGGGAAGCCACTTTACAGCAATCAAAAGTATCCCTGAGGTAAGTTTTCATTTTAAATACACTTTAAAGCACTTTTTGCCTATAATTGGAACATTCCATCATTCAACACTTGGGGCCAAATACCTAGTTCCAGTGATGGGAAAAAAAATCTGTGTTTTTCATTAAAGTCTTTCAAAGGTCTCTCAAGGCAACTCCAGGATAAGGTATTTCTGTATATCTTGGCAACATCCCATCTTGTTTCTAAATGATTGTCTCTAAATTAAAAAAACCCACTGAATGCTCTACATTAAAAAGCCCTAATCTGTACAGCAAATAGCAAGTTGGTAAGGAAGAAAGGACAGAGGGATGGGATCGCCAATGTCATTTGTCTTTGGGAATCTTTATGCGTGGCAATTCTTTTCTTGAAGATTACAAATCAGCCTGAACCAAAGCCCTCGATGAATACCCCCTTCCCATCCTGAGACTAGGGAAATGTATTTCTGAATTTTGCAACTACCCCATGATCTATAAAGGACTGAATCTAAACTCAGACCTGAATATCTCTGGATTTTCGTCATGTTTGGATCAGGAGCTGAACTTTGTAGCTTGGGCCCATCTGTATTTCAAGTACAGATTTGAATTGTAATACAAATACAACTCTGATGACCAAGCCCTCAGCTGGGGTAAAATCAGCATAGCTCCACTGATCTTAACAGAGCTGTGTTGATTTACACCAGTTGAGGTTCTGGCCCTGAGTGTTTAAATAATGAAGCTCTTCCACAGCTAGTGGGTGTTACCACACAGATACTGCTGGTAGGCAGATGTGATGAAACCTCAAGAGAAAAAGGAAGGCAAACAAAAGATTTACTCTTGTCTCTTTCACTTCTTTAACTATGCCCCCATTCTCCC